>NC_056626.2:47320006-47936256 GCF_002870075.4 Lactuca sativa | reverse complement strand
CAGAAATCATAACATAAAATGCAAGGAGGTGCACGATCAAGCCTTCTCCTTCCTGCGATCATCCGAAGTACCCGAAAAAAAAATCCAAAATTGTAAGCACGAAGCTTAGTGAGTTCCCCAAAATACCGATACATAACAAATAGCACATATACAATAACATGTAATGGGTCCGCAAATTTATGGACTGGATTACCCATGAGCCCATAGTATGAGTCTGGCTTGCCCTGTAGGCCCACAACTCATATCTGGCTTGCCCTCGAGCCCACAACATAAGTTTGGCTTTCCCTTGGGCCCACATCTTATGTCTGGATTGCTTCTTCTGTCCTTAGACTGGAATACCAATGGTTAGCCCTCAGTACAAGTCTGGCATGCCCTCCCTATCCCTCAGCTTATATCTGGAATGCCCATGAGTCCTCAGTATGAGTGTGGCATGCCCTCCTGGCTCTCAGCTCATATCTGGTATACTCAAGGGTTTTTTTTGGCTACAGCACAGAGCAGTACAACCTCAACCCAACCCACACAACATGTCGACATGTAATAACAGATAAATACACATACATATCTAACTCATACTCATCATATCAATAACTAATAGGATATTAATCCAACGGCTCGGCCTTGGTGCCTTAGACCCATTAGTATAGTGAGGAAAACTCACCTCACAAGTAGTGCTGAACTGGTAAGATCAAGTCCCAACTAACAGCTCCGAACTCAACTACCTATAACCGCAATGTGACTATGTTTATTAAAATCTTGAATACCCAAAATGTCCTTAAAAGTCAAACTTGGTCCACCATGGTCAATGTCGAAGTCAACAGTCCATGTTGACCCAACTCATCGAGTGCATCTACCCGACTCGTCGAGTTCCTTCAGTTCTCAAAAAATCGGGAAAACCCCTAGTCAACTCGCTGAGTTGACAGGACAACTCGTCGAGTTCCTTTAGTGTCCATAATATCGGGGAAACCCGAGGTAACTCGCCGAGTTGGCAGGGCAACTCGTCGAGTTTTCCTAGTCTTGACACATTTAGCCACCTTTCCAGCGAGTCCAAAGCCCCAAAGTATAGATCTGATCCCCTAAGGTGAAGATACCACGTAAAGTTGCTAAGTTTACGTCCATGCATGACATTAAGAGGGCTAAAACACTCAAACATATCTTATTAAGGGATTTAGGGGATGGAGGAGGGCCAAGACTTGATAAAGTAGGCAACTTTAAGTCCATGTAGGTCCTAAGATGTCAATATCTGAAGTCATAGCTTCAAGACATGCTCAAATCCTAAAATGACCCAAGAATAAGCTAAAAAATGACAATAAACCCTCTAATGAGGAGATCTAGAAAACAAGTGGTCAAGGTAAGGTCTTTATACCTCAATATAGCTGCAACACTTGAGGAAATCCCGGATCTACTGCCTTCCACTCAATCAAACCTCTTCAAGCTTCAAGTTCCTTCCGAAAGAGCACCAAAAATCACTCTCTAAGCTTACACACATACACACAATGAGAGCAAAAGCAAGAAGTAGGGTTCTCTCTGGAAAAGAGGCGATAAGGGAGGCCAACAATGGGACTTAAGGACTTTAAATAGGGTACAAACCCTAAAATTAAGGTTTTCATCTTCAGCCACTAACTCGTCGAGTTGGGGCCTTCCAACTCGCCGAGTAGGTCCTATAAAATACGCGACCTCCTTGGTTTCTACACGACGAGTTGGGGCCTCCCAACTCGTCGAGTAGGTTTTATAAAATGCACAAAATCCTTAAAACTTCATACATGGGAATCAGGATGTTACACTCATCTCCTCCTAGGGCTCCCAAGTCCATTCCGACCCCTTGTGGTGCTACCACTGCACCTTTACCAGCTTTACAACCTTGTTCCTCAAGGTCTTCGTCCTCCGATCCAAAATTGCCACTGGTCTCTCGATATAATTCAAGCGGTCATCCACCTGAATACCTTCCAATGGTACAACTGCTGAATCATCCACTAAACACTTCCACAGCTGAGAGACATGAAATGTACTATGAATCTGACTGAACTCGACTGGAAGATCTAGACGATAAGTAACCCAACCCACCCGAGCCAAAACCCTGAAGGGACCAATATACCTTGGGCCCAGCTTGCCCCGCCTCCTAAACCGGATGACAACTTTCCAAGGTGACACCTTTAGGAGAACCATATCTCCTACCTGGAACTCCAAATCTGACCGGTGCCTGTCAGCATAACTCTTCTACCGACTCTAAGCTGTTTGGAGTCTGCTCTGAACCTTCTTAATCAACTTAGTGGTCTTGAGCAGCAACTTGGTACTCCCCATGACTCTTTTACCGACATCTCCCTAAACAATCGGGGTCCTACACTTCCTCTCGTAGAGCATCTTAAAAGGAGGTCGATCAATGTTGTCGTGATAATTGTTGTTATACGAAAATTCCGCTAACAGAAGATACATATCCCAACTCCCACCAAAACCCAACACGCATGCTCGTAGCATATCCTCAAGAGTCTGAATCGTCCGCTCACTCTACCCATCGGTCTGCGGATGAAATGTTGTACTGAAATGGAGACGAGTGCCCATCTTATCATGAAACCACTTCCAAAATCTGGAAGTAAAGCGAACATCCCGGTCTAAAACTACTGATACTAGCACTCCATGACGTGCCACCACCTCCCGGACATAAATCTCGGCCAACTTCTCTGCAGAAATACTCTCCAGGATCAGGATGAAATGCACGCTCTTGGTCAACCGATCCACGATGACCCAGATAGAATCCACTCCGCACATAGTGCTAGGAAGCTTCGTGATAAAATCCATAATGATGTCTTCCCACTTCCATACGGGAATCTCCAACGGCTGCATCTTGTCCTGAGGTCGCTGATGTTCGGCCTTGACCTTCCTGTAAGTCAAGCACCGCTCCACATACCAAGTTACATCTCATTTCATGCAGGGCCACCAATAATCAGGAAGAAGATCTCTATACATCTTCGTCGCCTCAAGATGGATAAGGAACCTCGACTTATGGGCCTTCTCCATCAGAACCTGGCGTACACAGCCCCAATAAGGAACCCAGACTCGCCGATGCAGGGTCAACAATCCGTAGCTATCAAAATTGAAGGAAGCCATATATCCCACAATATGCTCTCTCTTCTGGTGCTCTTCCTTCATAGTCTCGACCTGAGCCTCTAAGATCCACTCCAACAATGGAGTAATCACTGTCATCCTCAAGCATACATATCTAATCATAGCTGCGACCACCTTGTGGCTGAGAGCATCGACCACCACATTGGCCTTCCCCAGGTGGTATAGGATCTTATAATCATAATCCTTCACCACATCCTACCATCGACGCTGCCTCATGTTCAGATTCGTCTGATCCATCAAGTACCTCAAGCTCTAGTGATCCATGTAGATGGTACACCGAACCTCATAGAGGTAATGCCGCCAAATCTTGAGGGCGAAAACCACAACCCCTAACTCTAAATCATGCGTCAGATAATTTGCCTCATGAGGCTTCAATTGTCTCGAAGCATAAGCGATCACGTGACCCCGCTGCATCAACACTGCCCCCAAACCTGTGATCAAAGCATCACAATAAACCATGAAGCCATCAACACCCTCCGGCAGGGTCAGAATCGGCGTCTCACACAACCGCTGCCTAAGAGTCTTAAAATTTGCCTACTGCTCAGGCCCCCAACGAAAAGTCATCGACTTCTTGGTCGGTCGGGTTAATGGAATAGCAATCTTGGAGAAATCCTAGATGAATCTCCGATAGTAACCCGCTAGACCAAGAAAACTCCAGATCTTAGATGGAGACCCTGGAACCTCCCACGACATCACGGCCTTAACCTTGGCCGGATTAACCAGAATACCCTTCTGTTTGACAAGGTTCCCCAGAAACTGCACCTCGCACAACTAGAACTCTCACTTGGAGAACTTTGCAAAAAGTCTTTCCCTCCTCAAGGTCTCAAGCACCTCCCTTAAGTGCTCCTTGTGTTGCTCCCGAGTCTTAGAATAGACCAAGATACAATAAAGACTATCACAGACTAATCCAACATCGGTCTGCACAGGCGGTTCATGAGCTCCATGAACGTGACGGGAGCATTGGTGAGCGCAAAAGGCATCAACATGAACTCATAATGACCATATCGAGTTCAGAAAGCTATCTTATGCACATCCTCATCACGGACCCGCATCTGGTGATAACCCAATCACAAATCAATATTGGAGAACCAAGATATATCCTGAAGCTGGTCGAAAAGATCATCAATCCTCGGAAGGGGATAACGGTTCTTCATCATTACCTTATTGAACTCCTGGCAGTCAATACACATACTCGGGGTTCCCCTAGGCGAACTGCTCAGCCTAATAAATCCCTTGTCTAATAGCTCCTGCAGCTGTACAGACAAATATTACATCTCATGAGGAGCCAGCCGATACGGTTCGTTGGTTATCGGAGCCGCACCTAGAGTCAAATCAATCCCGAACTCCACCTATCTCTCCGGAGGTAGCCCTAGAAAATCCTCCGTGAACATCCAGATACTCCCGCACGATCGGCACATCATCCACGGTCGCCTTACCTTATCCCGGGTATCCATGACATAGGCGGCAAAACCCAAATAGCCCTGATGAAGACAGCATCTTGCCCTTGCTGCAGAACACATAATCGGCCCACGCTGTGGTCTCTCACCCTGAATGACCAACTCTCCCCCACTTGGGGTCCGAACTCGAACTAACTGCTGCTCGTAGTTGATCACTGCCCCATTAGGGCTCAACCAATCCATGCCCATAATAACCTTGTTCCCACACATAGGAATAGGAAGCAGATCAATCGGATACTTCTCGTTGAATAACTGGAGAGTACAACCTCGATGAACCCTCGCAACTCGAATAGACGTATCATCAACAATTTCAACATATAGAGGACAATCCAACTCCCCCGAAGCTCTAGCAAATATCTTGCTAAGCTCTAGAGATACAAATGATCGGGTAGCCCCCTAATCAAACAATACCAAAGCAGTTATACCATTCATAAGGAACAATCCTAAAATAAAACACATAAATCTACGCAAACAATTCAATATAAATAAAGAGATAAGGAGAAGATATTGTTGGGTTTTAAGCACTATAACACTCCTATGGTGCACATGAAACCCTATATGCTTTGGATCTATGTTTTCTCTAATTATACATGCAATTTCAATTTTCCAAAGAATACATCTTAACTAGCATACAATAGAGGATATGCAATATAAAACTCATAGTTAGATGAATACCTCTTGATGTAGTTGTAGTTGTTGGCCTTTCAAGAACTTATCACTTCAAGTGTGATGCCTCAAATGGTTTAAAAACACCATGAACAAAGGAGGACTTTGAGAGAGAGGTTAGACACTCTAAAATCGATTATCTCTCTTCCTAGAACTCTTCGGGCCGATTTTAGCTAAGGGACGATACATATATAGTGTAGGATTCCTAGAGTCATGGGTAAACCCTAATCCATACACTTAGGTTATGATCCATATCTCATGTGGGCTAACTCTTCATGGATACTTACATAAAACGTAGCCCATCATGGATCAATAGCCCAAACACTATATATGTCACTGATTTACATAATCAGTCCCCGGTAATTTAATTAGTCTCTTTTGATCACTAAATTAATTCCAAATTAATTATTGATCAATACCAATTAAATATTACGATTTCACAATTAATATATTATACTTATAATATATTAATAAATCACAAATAACCTTTTTCTCAAATATCCTTCCTATCAAATTGTTCTGGTGAAGGGAACCCAAATGGACCATGCTACTCTCGGGTCAACTACATACCAATTATAGTTATGGGCTTAGACACCTAATCCAAAAGTCTCCCACTTGGATAAGTATAATAACTAGTATTACAAGTGCGACTCCAAAATCCCGACTAGCAATTGTAGCTCTTAAATGCTGTTGTCGAACTCTGACCTAGTCAATGACGTGTTCATTATTAGATAAGAGATCATATATTCCTCTGTTCTAAAGAGATCATGCAGAAAAATACATGGAACATAGTCATACTTATTGTCCTGCATTTTGTTTCCCGATTTCCGATTTTTCTGAAATAAAACATAACTGAACACATCAATTTAGTTCTGACCGGGCCTGACACATATGTCAAAAAAAATCATCGAGGGGCCCAATATACCGCTTTTAATCCTCTTAGGATAAAAGGAACAGATAAACTTCGAAATTATATGCTTGTACTAACTACTCATTAAATCATTCACAACGATACGTTTTATAACATCAAGTTACTGATGCGTTTCCGTATCATCAATGCACAACCAACTCCTAGTCAACAACTCATATATCTTGGTTTAAAGTCTATATGATATTATCGTCTCACAATCACTCGTGATAAATTCCATGAAGTGATTCAGGTGAGCGTGGGTTTAATCCAATACTCGAATCTTATTACAGGAGCACTCATGAATATTGCAACAAACTTGTGCTATGTCTAATGCCTTAAACAATCTACACGCGGATTCATGACAATTTTTCCTCAATACCTACTTCCAAAGTATGATCGACTGTGTATAGGTTGAATAACCTAGTTACTCGGGAAGTCAATACATGCAAAGTGAAACACAAGAATAATCGAATCCAATATGGTTTCAAAACTTTTGAATATAAATAAAGCACATTTTATTTAATTACCATATTGATTACACATTATTCATTGTATAATGTTTCGGTTTAATTAACTTAATACTTGAATTGAAACAATAGTCATCTTATGCTCCAAGCATGCACACTATGTTTACCTATGGTACTTACTATGTGACACTACTAGAAAAACAGCCTTTTACGACGCTCATTGCGTGTCGTAAATGGCTTAGACGACGCGCAAATGCGCATCAAGGAAGGCCCTGTCATAAAGAGAGAACGCGCTTTTGCGCGTCATCTATAGACGACGCACATTTACGATGCTCATTTACGACGCGCCTTTACGACACGCAATGCGTATCAAGGAAGGCCTTGTCATAAAGGAAGACAACAAGCATTCGCGTGTCATAACCTTACGACGCGCGTGTTAATGATACGTAATGCGTATCAAGAAAGCCCCTGTCAAGAAAGGCCATGTCATAAATCAAGATGACACACATTTTTGCGTATCATAATTTTAAATGTTTAAAAAAATATATTTTTTTTATAGATTTACTAATTTTCAGATTAAATTTGCATTTAATGCATCATAATAGAAAATAAAATATCATATACAAAAAATATAATCCATTTCATAAAATTTAATGTCATACAAAAATAGAATCCATTGCCTAATATTTTATTACAAATTTAACATTTTTTTTATTTCCATACTTTGACAATTTGTGCTGCTGCTAATTCCGGAGCCAATCCGCGACTGCATTCCAGAGCTGATTCAGTGGAATGAGCATCCCAGACTCCATCACTTGAAATTACAAGCCGCCCAAAAGCAGAAGATAGCTGAAGATCATGAATAAATAAAAGTTGTTAATAAAAAGAGGAATAAATTGAGTTTAATTACTAAACACCAACATTCAAACCAATTAATGAAAGTTAAAGCATCTAAATAATATGGTATGGGATGCAAATATATCATGCATCGTACAAACAATGAGGATTTTTAGTTTCTGGAAGATTATTGACATCATTGGGATTAAGAGTTTTATTTGCTTATCCATTGCACCTTATATGTTTCCATCACATTTGAAGGATTATAATGCTACATAGCTCTATTAAAGTTGCTACAATATCTCTCTATTGTTATGCATGAAATCAAGACATATGATCTTCTAATACTAGAAAACAAGAGCTATTCGGAATAATAAAGCTACATACCTGAGTTTGCAAGAGGTATCGCAAGGTGCTGCCGACTCAAAACCAAGCAGCCTTAGGCACTTATCAAGGACGGAACTGAGGATGCACATCTGATAGAAAAAAGATAAAAGTATAATTACAAGGATTAATAAAAGCTATTCGGAATAATAAAAAAAGTCAAACCTTTAGTGCTTTCCAAGTGGTTGATTTGAGACCTGCAACTTTTTGCATCCATTGTTGTCATGACCTTCATACATGGGGCCCAATGCAGAAACAACATCGTGTGGACGAAGGGAATTGGAGAGTTGACTAGTTAAACAATCATCCATGAGTTTTTTCACTAAGCCTACCTCTTTGCTGCATTGATTTAGATTGGAAGTTGATGAGGTGAACAAAGTTATGTTAAAGATTTGACATTAAAATAGAAAACTTGGGAAGAATTTATCACATGTGGAAAGGTCTCAAATAACCATTCAAATCTAAACTTTCAATTGGATTTTACTTAGAACTGGAAACATGCCTTCCTCAAAGAGAAAGAGCAAGAGTACGAGAGGTTGTGTTGATTCGTGCATCATTTTCTGAAGCGGTGGTGGAGTTAGGTGTCACGAAGAGAAAGAAAGGTGAAGATACATGTCGATTCGGTGGCAGTTTTGTTTACGCCATCAGCTTTTCTATGCGCTTCTTAAAAAATAAGGTTTTTGTATATAATAATGATATATATATATATATATATATATATATATATATATATATATATATATATACCTTCATTAAGAAGTTCAAAGCGAATATGGCCTGGCTTGACTACACAAGCAACAAGTTGAGTATCTGTATTCCCATTACAATTTCTTTCTTCTTCTTCTATTAAACTCTTTTCCTGATTGAGAAAACATACATTTATAAATGGATGGTTTATTTATATCCATATATGTTCAAATGTAAAATTACTAACATGCCCCTTCGGGTGGTCATTTGTCCCTTCTAGATGGGTATCAGTATCAGGCTGCAATTTGAGATTGCAAGAAATAAATTAGCAGTTTATTGAGAAATAAATTTGAACAAATAATTTGTTTACCTTTTGTGAAATTTTAGTAAGTTCTCGCTTCCATTGTCTCTTAGCCTTTTTCCTTCTAGCACTTCTACTAGAGCCCTAAGGATTCATACCAAAAGTTATTTATGGTTTTGTATGATTAACATTTAACAAGCAGATAAAAATGTTGTATTTGTTTAACTAAGCATGAAAAGACCTTTTTATCCCCATCAGGTGTAGTAGAGGCTTGTTCAATTCCTTGGACATTGTCTTCTAGATATTCTTCACTCTTACATAAGTTAGACGGATGGAGAATTATTCCTACATAATTGTAACACTAGTCTATATACACATACATGCCATCAAGATTACAAATTACCTCTTTGTCCTTCAAGAAGATTTAACCCTTTTGTCACTTGTTTCACCATCTCCCATGTTAGCTTCCTCATTTGGTTTAATCTTCTTCTTGCTAATGGTTTTACTTTTATCATCATCAATGTTGCAAATTTCATCTCTAACTTCACCTTCATCACCACTCATCACCCTGTGTGTTCTTCTTCCTATGAAACCCAAAGAGAGCCCAAGAACAAATTTAATAGAGAAAAAGTAACAAGAAAACTTATATGTATATATTTATATACATATTATGAATTACCTCTTCAACTTGGGAGGAGATTTAACCTCTACAAGGATTGTTTCAGCACCCCTTCTCCTTGCTTGGTTTAATGATTTTCATGGGACAAAATTTGTCATTATTAATGTTGTTGTCCTCTGTCACAACTTCATCTTCAACAACATCCATCACTGTTCGGTGTTTCTTCTTCCTATGTTTCACAAAAGCAACCTCATGTAACACAAAAACGAATAAAATTGAAAGTCAACTTTATCATAAATATAACACAAAAACGAAATGTACATTAGATTACATGACTTACTTTGAGCTCCTAGATGTTTTAGAGGCTTTTATTTTCTTGGAAGTTGTTTGTATAGGTGAAGGTTCATCTTCCAACTTTTCATCTTCAGCATCCTCATATTCACTTTGGTATCCTCCAGTTTCCTTATCAAACTCTTCATTTTCTAGAAGTAACATGCAATTATTTACAGGTTCTTTCCTGTTGACTTCTGGATAGTCAAGTAAATTACCAGCATCTTCCCCCTGTATTGCTTCAACCAAAGCCATTTCTTTTCTTTTCACACTGAAGTAACAAACAAATATATGTCCACTTGTTAAAGAACTAGTTACATGTTTGTATGAAGAAAGTAGTAAAAAGTTAAAAATTAAGCTGACCAAATTATTTCCTTGTCCTTCAAGATTCGAGTTGACTCAGATGGGGGCAATACAAAGTCGTCCATCTGCAAGAGGTAGAAAATAGAAATTATTTCCTTGTCCCTGTGGTTGTTCCATTTTCACGGCTTCTAATTTATCTTGTACTTCTTGAAACATTCCATACAATATTTATTAGCTTATTCTTTACAATAAGAATGGTATTTTCGTATCTTTAACAGCAAAATGGTGAAAACATGTATACCTTAAGGGATAATGCATGCCCTGAATCTACATAACAAATGAGGGATTGACTGTCTATGAAATTATACCAAGCATGTTAGCAAAGTAAACCCTAACAAACAAATAAATCTAAAGATAATGAAAAAAGAAGAAGCCAAAAACCGGATTCGTGTTCTGTGGGTTTGAAAGGAGACGCTGAATGAACTGTGAAATAGCTGGACTTTGCATAAGCTGACTCATTGCAATGGGATCAGGGGTAAAACCTATCATTCGTTCTAGACGTTTCCTTAATTCGATATCGCTTCACCTCGAGGTCCTCATCTTCCTGATTTGATTTGGGAGACATGTATTCAACAAGAGTTGATGAAGAATTAGTCGATTTGGAAGGAGGAAGAGTGAATATCCTTGTTCTTCCTGAAGACACCGATATAAAAGCCCTAGTTCTTGGGTCTGCCCTTGTGAGGTCGGGAGCATAAAGCCCTAGTTGTTCCTTGATATCGGGGACAAAAGGCCTTAAAATCATCGGCGATGTGAGTGTGAGGAGTCGTAGATCTTCAATCGTCGGCTCTATGAAAGATTTTGTGAGGTCTGATTTTTGGGTAAGGTTGGGTTGGGAATCGGTAATTTGATGTTACAGAAGGGATATAGCGGTGTTGGTGCTGAAGGGTCGCATGAAAATGGAGGTGGGGTGACTCCGCCGAGACAATGATCGTTATCATCGTCGCCGTGAGGCATTTGATCACGAAAGCAAGAGCAATTCTAGTATGAAGAGAAGGCCTAGGGATTTTTCTTCCTAATTGGAAGAGGCGGGGGGTTTAATTTTTGGGATTCAATAGGCGGGTGAAATCCCACGTTAAAAACGTGTGTTTGATTAAAATGTTATAAAGCGACACATTCAGACGACGTACATTTTATGAAAGGCGCCCTCCGCGTTTCCTTTTTTTCTTTTCTGACACTAATTTTAGGGCACACACAAATGCGTGTTATCTATCCTTCAAATTGTGCAAAACTAACATTATTTTTTAGGGCACGCCCAAATGCGCGTCCTCTATCAGCGAGTGTCATTGTTGGCGCGTCATTAAAGGGCTATTTTCTAGTAGTGTGAAATAGATCAATTGTAATTATTTCCAATGACACTCATTTCACAATTCCAAATCCTTATCGTAAGTGCAAGAATACCAAGTCCTTACCACTTACTGTAATCTGTTAGATTCTAAGCTTATATGTAGTGATCCTTTTGTAATGAATATGTGCACAAGTCACAGAGACATTGCGAATTACAAAACTTCCCATTGGAGATTGTTACAAGAGAATTCTATAGATACAAAGTCTCATATTCAAAGCACATTCCTTTGAACATCATTCTTGCATAAAAGTTTCTATCTTACTCATAGATTCTTGATATCCAACTCCTATTATGGAAACCTTTCCATAATTGTCATATGACTATCCATTCTTAATAGAATCCTATATATTCAGAATTATATCAATATGGTCCATCCATTCCTATACTTCCAACTATCAACAGGCAACCAATCCTTGTTAACCTTAGATCGTCCTTGATAGTTGTATAATAACTTTAGTCATATCTGGTTCTAGTCCTTTTCCCTTTTAATTCCCTAGGCACTTGGATAATTAGAACAAGAGAATATTATAGCACATGCAATCGATCCTATATCAGAAGCATATGGGACACGATTCATAATGTCTTACATACATACCTGATACTTTACCAGTCTCTTGCTATAACATTTCCATATACAGAATTTCCTTATGTCGAATATTTTCAACATAACATTCATATATATATATATATATATATATATATATATATATATATCCTTGACTAAATTTGATTAAAATCTTAATGTAAGCTTTTAGATTTGAAATGAAGTATAATTTCCTCTCCCTTAATTATAGCAAACCAACTTTTCAAACTCTGCAACTTTGCGAATTGAGACTTTTGTTTTCTATAACTAACATTACTAACTCGCAACACTTACCATAATAATTATGCTCCCACTAGCATAATAATTATTATCTTACTAGCATAACACTTATGCTCCCACTAGCTTTGACATGTATCCAAAATCAGCTGGACTTCTAGAAATCAATACTTTATTGACATTCTCACCAAAGTTTTGATTTCTGATACGAGAAGCTTTGATAAGCCTTTATCTAAGCTCATACACCTTTATTAGAAAGCTCATATGTGTGTATAAACTATTCAGAACTTAAAACAATAAGTTCTGAATGTTCAAATCATTTGCCATTTCTCACAATTCAAACTATGACGAGGGATGCCGTAGTCATAATCAAATTTGAGAATGCAAATATCACAATTGCTAACTCTTTAAAATCTGCTTAGTGAAAGAGTTTCCTCACAATCATTTTCATGAATTGGAGAGAAACCTTATGACAGTTAGATTTTATGGTGTATGTGTTCCTATCCTTGTGAATTTTTCATAACCATAATCACAAGATAAGGTTAGTGATAAATCTAAACTCATATGGACTGAACTTGTTCAATCTTAATTTCTTGCCACCTGGCAGCACAAGGGCCTAAAATTCTTTCCAATTTGTTATGCAAACAATTGAGAACTCATAGAACTCACACGCATAGTCAACTTTAACTAGAATGGGCATGGAAACAAGAATATGTCAACATGATAGGTTACAAACCTCAAGTCGTGTGCTAGTGATTAACAATGGGTTTACTCTTGATTAGTTCTCGAAACTTTTCAAGATCTTTAAGAATCCCACTGACGTCTTGACATATAAGATTCTCTTTGTCAAGAAACATTAATTAACAACAAATATTCAAGAGTTAGTGCGGTTTCTTATCAAGACAAACACTTTTGACAATCGGTCTTAGTTGATCTTTGTTTTATCCAAAACATCACAACTACCAATCTCAAATGTACAAGAGTAGAAAACATTTTACTCTACATTTGATAAGTGTTATAAACCTTTCTTGAGATTATGTCACTCAAGTTACAATCTCAGAGTATAACTCTAAGACTCGATTTTGGAACGAAGTATGATTCACCTTTTGATTTAACCATTTCAACAATTCGTGATTCCTCTTCTTAGCCATACAAGTTAAATAAGATGTCCTTAGAGGATCAATTGTGACATGGTTCCATAATCATAAGGATGATCATAAAGCATGATATTTAAGTACTCTCCCTTTTTTTTAGATTAGAGAAACTTTTATCTTTCTGCCTAATTTGATTCTTCTTATTCATTCTGCTATACATTGAAACTTTTTCAATGATTCAGAATTACACTTAAACTTGTAAGCATAACCATATTTACTAAGCTTTTAGTAAATCATTACGAATAGTTTTATCATTCTTTGCGGTGGACCTGACCAGTGCACAACCATGTGTACCTAATCCCCTAGTCCTTCACTTGACTCACATATACATGTGAACAAGGGATTAGTCTTAATTTCCCAAAGATGAAAGTTCTCATTCATCACACAATACAACTTGCATGATTCCAAGTTTCTTTATCAGATAATTAAACATTGGGTGATGAGAATCTTTCCTTATTTGATAAATTTAGACACTACCACAACCGAAAGAATCAAATCCATATTTCTAAAATAAAAACATACAAACATCAATTTTCACAAATGTCATTGCAAGGAAATATAAATAAGATAAAATCAATTTTTTTTTCTTTATTTATAAAACCGCGGAAATGTTTTCCTTACAATGAAATTACAAATGAAAACTATGTTACTACACATTTCTAAGCAATCTATCATAACTCCTAAGCAGAAGCTCACAATCCTGATCATCGAACCATGCGATCGAAATCCATCTCTTCGCGATCAGACTCAACATGCTTTTCCTTTAATCTTCCTTTCTGTTCTTCGATCCTACAAAACAAGAAAATGTAATCTTATCACATCATGTATTAAGAATCTCCAAATAGGAACTTAATAGAGTTAGATAGCGGACTTACATGAAGTTGAGTCATGCATTTTGACTTTACCCTCTCTTAGATCTCTCAGATAGTCAGGACAGCTTCGCAACCAATGCCCCATCTATTGGCAATTGAAGCAAACAAATTCTTTTGGAATGGTACATGGGACAATCTCATACTTAGCCTTTCCCTTTCCCTTGGAAAGAGAAGTCTTTTCTATACTTTCAATGTTTCCATTGTCAGTGTCCATGGTAGTTTGGGAAGTAGATCTTCCAATCAAATTTGCATTACCAATGCACCAAATCATTGCTGATTCAACAACAATTAGCAAATAGGTAAGATCGATAAGGGACATGTCGTGGTCTGTCATATAGTAATATTTAATGAACTCACCATATGAATAAGGAAGTGATTAAAGAACCAAGTCAACATCCAACTTCCTTGGCACAACAACTCCTAACAATCCCATCCTGTCAATGTATGACTTCATCTCCAAGACATGTGCACACACAGACCTTCCATCTTGGTGTTTGCTAGCCAATAGGGCTTGAGTGGCCTTGAACTTTTAAAGTCTTTGAACTTGCGGGTTAGGGAGAATTATTGGAGGAGGTGGAGGAAGTGAAGTATGATATTGTGGAATATCATCTTCATGTGGAAAGCTTTTTTCCATTGGATTCGGAAAGACCATAGTTGTCCGAACTAGACATCTATAATGGGAGAAATTCAAGTTAGTTGATATAAGTCCTTAATATAACACACAAAATGAAATAGTAAGGCTATGACCCAACACAATATTCTACAATTTGGAAGAGGGATGTCGTAATCCAATTGTAAAATATTTGAAGGTAGGTAAATGATGATTTACCAATTTCCATCATGAAAAACGAAAAATGAATTTTAGGTTTTAAATGAATTGAAGTTCCTAGATCTTTTGAGATTCATTAAACTTTTCAATGACATGTTTAAATCTCGATTATGCCCTTCAAGTTTGTGACTGGGATGCCAAGGATCACAACCAAGGTGTGAATAACCATGCAAATTAGCTTGGTACACTTAATGTTACAAATCACCTAATCAATGTGCCGATTAATCATAAACGCTACATTGATCTATGATTAACATCGAGCTACCCATTGATATCCTTCATTAGTCCCAGATTAGTGTGTTGGTTAACCACACACACTCCATTAATGACTAATAAGGTGCAATGTGCAATTTCATGGGTTAGCACCAAATTCACATTTTTCCTAAGTAAGTAAGATTGGGAATTTATAAGTGTTTAGTTACTTGGTATTTTCATTATACTTTTAGTGAGAATTAATGTCCTATCCTAGCCGTTTGGCTAACGACCCTCCACTAATCAAGGAAGCGGTGGGTGACAGTGGACACCCATTAAACCACCATTTTATAGGCAGTAACCTTATACCTCCTTATAGACCGACTTTGTGAATGAGGCTTACTAACGGTAAGACTAACTTTTAACTTATACATATATAATAGATTAAACTTTGAATTTTATATAGTATAAGGGTGTATTTTACACATTTAAAATATTTGGTGGTTTAATCTCTTAATAAATCAAACTTTTAATTTAATTAATCGTAAACCATGTTATTATGGATTTTTCAAACTTCTCTTTTAATTAAACACTTTAATTAATTTAATAGAGTCCATAAAGTGTAATTGAACTATTCAATGCATCTAGGTTATTAAAAAATTCAAAATTAAAACTATTTAATTAATTTTTTAAGTTATGAACCCAATAGATGCATCTTTTGAAACTTTTCAATTACTAGATGTTTTAGAATTCAATATTACATAATTTGAAACTTTTTAAATACCAAAACTTGAGGGAAAGTTTTGTAACTCTTGGAAAACCTTTGAGTTCCAAATTTGATGACACATTTTTGTAACTCCTTAAAACCTTTGAGTTCCAAAACTTTGATGGCAAATTTGTAACTCAGCAAGACTCTTGAACTCCATAAATTATGAGTTAATGTTATTTTAATGGATTAAACTTTTCATGTTCCATAACTTGAGGACAAGTTATGGAACTCATTAAAAAACATTTAGATCAATTCCAACAAATAAAATTATCATATAATTCATGATTGATCTAACCTAACTCTTAGCAAGGCCATTCATATCAAATAATACAAATAATATCTTATTATCTTAAAATTTGACAAGTTTCATTTAATTAGATGAGGATCATCATTACCAAATTAGAAAATACATTTTTTATGATTACAAAACAGTTTTTTGATAATGATCCTAAACCAATTATGGCCAAAACTCAAAATTCTGCAACCAGGAGCATCTACTCGACCAGTGCATGATCATGACTCATCGAGTTGCTCTTTTACAGAGTGGATTCATCGAGTCAGTTCATGGACTCGGCGAGTTCATCAGTCAAATGCCAGAATATCGATTGTTTCAGCTTTGAAAATTAACAAACATCAAATATAATAGAAAACAATCCCAGACTCTGATACCACTGTTGGGTTTTAAGCACTATAACACTCATATGGTGCACATGCAACCCTAGATGCTTTGGATCTATGTTTTCTCTAATTATACATGCAATTTCAATTTTACAAAGCATACATCCTAACTAGCATACAATATAGGATATGCAATATAAAACTCATAGTTAGATGAATACCTCTTGATGTAGTTGTAGTTGTTGGCCTTTCAAGAGCTTAGCACCTCAAGTGTGATGCCTCAAATGGTTTACAAACACCATGAACAAAGGAGGACTTTGAGAGAGAGGTTAGACACTCTAAAATCAGTTATGTCTCTTCCTAGAACTCTTCGGGCCGATTTTAGCTAAGGGACAACACATATATAGTGTAGGATTCCAACACATATATGGAGCTACAAAGGAATATAAGCATGAAAACAGAGGGAAACTGAGTTATACCTCAAGGAAATCACTGAGATAACACAAGGATGTATGGCCTCCTTCTTCTCTTCTTGATATACTCTTCTTTTCTCTCAAAATCTTCAAGAAACACACCAAAGCACTTTAATCTCTCAAGGAATAAGGGTTTGGACGGTGTTGGAAGCTCTGAGGGTAAAGGGGGCGAGGTTGGGGCGCATAAGGTTGGTTTAAATAGGGTGCAAACCCTTGAAATTTAGGGTTTCATCAGACAGCGAGGACTCGCCGAGTCCAGAATGTGGACTCGCCGAGTCACCAACTTAAACGTGCTCCCAAACCTGTCTCTACTTGGCGAGTCGTGCCTACAACTCGCCGAGTCCAAGGCCAAAAATGCAAAATACTTAGATAAATTTTACGTACTAGGAACCGGGTGCTATAATATCACTGATTTACATAATCAGTCCCCGTTAATTTAATTAGTCTCTTTTGATCACTAAATTAATTCTAAATTAATTATTGATCAATACTAATTAAATAATATGATTTCATAATTATTATATTATACTTGTAATATATTAATAAATCATAAATAACCTCTTTCTTAAATATCTTTCCTATCAAATTGTTCTGGTGAAGGCAACCTAAATGGACCATGCTACTCTTGGGTCAAGTACATAACATTTATAGTTATGGGCTTAGACACCTAATACAACAGTCTCCAACTTGGATAAGTCTAATAATTATTATTGCAAGTACGACTCCAAAATCCCGACTAGCAATCGTAGCTCTTTAAAGTTGTTGTCGTACTCTGACCTAGTCAATGACACGTCCATTAGATAAGGGATCACATATTCCTCTATTCTTAAGATATCATGCATACAAATACATAGAACATAGTCATACTTATTGTCTTGCAGTTTGTTCTCGAATTCTGAGTTGTATGACATAGAACATAACTGAACACATCAATTTAGTTCTGACCGGGCCCGCCACATAAGATATCGGTTTTAATCCTCTTAGGATAAAAGGAACAGATAAACTTCGATATTTTATGCTTGTACTAAGTACTCATTAAATCATGCACAACGATAGGTTTTTTATAACATCAAGTTACTGATGCGTTTTCGTATCATCATTGCACAACCAACTCGTAGTCAATAACTCATATATCTTGGGTTGAAGACTATATGATATTATCGTCTCACAGTCACTCGTGATAAAGTCCATGAAGTGATTCAGGTGAGCGTGAGTTTAATCCAATACTTAAATATATTTACAGGAGTACTCATGAATATTGCAGCAAACTTTTGCTATGTCTAATGCCTTAGACAATTTACAGACGGATTCATGACAGTCTTGCCTCAATACCTACTTCCAAAGTATGATCGACTGTATATAGTTTGAATAACCTAGTTACTATGGAAGTCAATACATGCAAAGTGAAACACAAGAATAATCGAATCCAATATGGTCTTAAAACATTTGAATATAAATAAAACAAATTTTATTTAATCACCATATTGATTACATATTATTCATTGTATAATGTTTCGATTTAATCAACTTAATACTTGAATTGACACAATAGTCATCTCATGATCCAAGCATGCACACTATGTTTACCTATGGTCCTTACTATGTGAAATAGATCAATTGTAATTATTTCCAATGACACTCATTTCACAATTCCAAATCCTTATCGTAACTGCAAGAATACCAAGTCCTTACCACTTACTGTAATCTGTTAGATTCTAAGCTTATATGCAGTGATCCTTTTGTAATGATTGCATGCACAAGTCACAAAGACTTTGCCAGTTACAAAAATTTCCATTGGATATTGTTACAAGACAATTCCACCGTCTCATTAGTTTGACTGAGATCCTGGAAATCTTGCGTCAACTACTGCACCTCTATCACTGGTGCAAACTCGGCTCGGAACCTGGTCGAGAAATCACTCCAGGTCATCGAATCAATAGCAACATCATATCTTATAACACGCCCCACATCCTCCCACCAATCACGTGTCGTGTTCTTCAAGTGACAGGAAGCTAGTCTGACATTGTTCCCCTTGGGACATCGGCTGGTACAGAAGGCGTTAGCAACATCTGCTAACCACCTGCTGCTCGCAAGGGTTCCCTCGTCCCATGATAATTTGGTGCTACACATGCACGAAACTACTTGAAAATCAGAGAGCACATCCCGACCAAAGCCACAATCTCAGTGCGAAAGGCGCTCAATCTCTCATCAAGAATCTCCAAGATACCCTCCTTGACCGTTCCAAAGATTATAAGAGTCTGCTCAAGGATACTGCGCGTAATCTTAGACGAGATGAACTCCCTCGTCTGGTCATCAAGCTACGCGACTCTAGAACCTGAGCCTGAACCCTCCCCAATGTCGAAACTGCTAACTGGTCTGCCTCGCAATACCACCATACTGAAAATAGACCATATAAACCATCAGAATACACATCAAATATATACATTTGGGAATCACAACTCCACAAGCTCCCTGGCTTCATCACAGCTCTCCGTGAATCGAGTATGGATCCTCAGCTTCCAGTTTTACGGGCCCATACTACCTTCCACATCTATCCATACTTTCCTTATGAAGTGCCTTAACTCAGCCAAGTTACTTATATCCAACAATTCCTCATAGATAAGGCTTCCAACACTAAATCTCATCCTAGGTTTTCCTAAGGAAAAGTCCACACCACTCTCCGCCATCAGCTTCAGAAGGAACTCCCACTAACTTCCTCTAACTAGCCCACGAATACAATTACATATTACAAAAACTAGATAATTCTTCGAATGAGAGGTCTCACACTACAAAGGTTGGACTCAAACAAGAGTTGCGCAGTAGATTTAAAACCTAACCCTCTAAAATTATTTAGTTCCAATTATATGTAATTTAGCATATTCATTTACTAGTTAGCTGAAGCTAGTTAGGACTACTAAAAGCACAAAGAAAGCAACATTTAAGCATCGGGTAATCAGAACCAAGCATAACCTAAACAGGTCATCCTATTACTGACTAATCAGTACCAACATGCAAATCTATAAGCTCATATAGCAGGAATAGAAAGGCATCTCTACTAGATCCTTATCCCTAATCTAGCATGTGATCCACAGATTCACAATTCAAAACATATCATCAACATGTATGGGTATTTTAGGAAAACTTACTTGAGTCGGGCAAATTGCATGAACCACATCCTTTTTCTCTTTTAGAAATCCTTTTTATAAAACGTTTTTCTTTTGAAAATTTCCACCAAGTTCTTAGTTTGAGTTCAATCACACCCGAGGGTGTGCCCGATTCCCTCAAACCAAGGCTCTGATACCAACTTGAAACATCCAGAAATATGGTCACAAAAATTTCATTTTTATAATACATAAAATAGTATTTTCAAATATCATCCATACATCTCAACAAAACACAGTATCAAATGTTATCAAAATCAGAGTAAATATCAAATGTGGAATCCCAACGGTGTGTGTGATGCAATCAACTCGAGCTCTTCCCCTTGGTACCAGAAGTACCTGAAACATAAAATAAAAACTGTAAGCACAAAGCTTAGTGAGTTCCCTAAACTACCTCATACCATACATACAATAATCATATAATGGGCCCCACCATGTCATCGGGCCCCGACCGGCATCGGACCCAGTAACATCCCAAAAATACAGTACAAAAATTTTGTTTTAAAATCATTTAAGAAAAACCATGATTCATTAAACATCACTATAAAGATCATAAGCCATGTATCTCAAATCATCACCACAAAATATTGTATCAAAATATCAGAGTGAAACATCAGGCTAAAACTGTGGTGCGTGTCATGCGATCAACCCGAGCCTTTCCTCTTGCTAGTGGAAGTACCAGAAACCAAAACTGAAAACCATAAGCACGAAGCTTAGTGAGCTCCCCAAACTACCACATACCATACACATAACATATAACATAACTTTGGGACTCTGCCCAGCTGCATCGGGACGAACCCGACATCGGGTTCCTGCCCAACATTGGGCTTACCCCAGCATCAGACCGCGTCTGGCATCAGACCTCGTCCGGAATCGGGATTGCCTCGACATACATACAACGTATCATATAACATAAGCATATAACTTTCATTGGGCTTGCCCCGACATACATACATGATACAACATATCATATAACATAAGCACATAACATAAGCATATAAACATTCATCAAACTTGCCCCGGAATCGGACCGGAGTCCAGAACATATAACACATAACATATAGGCTAACATACATCGGGCTTGCCCTGACATCAAACCGAAGCCCAGAACACATAACACATAACATGCAAGAATCACAAAGACATCAAGCATACATAAAGATTCATCGGGACCACCCTGGCATCGGATCGTAATCCGGAAAGCATATAACCTACATCGGGCCATTCCCGACATCGGATCGTATCCCGGAACTACTAACATCTAAACGGGTCGGCATTGGGGCCTTAAACCCGTTCCTACTAGAGAAAACTCACCTCGAATGCTAGCTATGAAATCTCCTGTGAGGAATCTCTGACGGCTACTCCAACGACTCCCCGACTATCATCAATATAATACACTTTGTCAAAATCTGATAACTCTCCTTATGGTAAGATGACCATTTAAACCCTGGTCCAAGTCAATGATTTGTTCAAAGGCAACCTTCTGGTTGACCCGGCTCGTCGAGTTACTTCATAAACTCATTGAGTCCTAGAACTTGAAGTCACGATCTAACTTGTCGAGTCACTTCCCCGACTCGTCGAGTTCCCAGGCTACTCATAGTCGCGATCTACCGAATCAACTCATAGAGTCCCTTCACGGGCTCGTCGAGTTCTATCTTAAGCTAACACGGGACCAACCAACTCAACTCGTCGAGTCCCTCGATGGACTCGCCGAGTTCCTCTATCTGTTTGAGTCATATTAATGGATTAAGCTCCTAACCTTCATATCCAAACTCCATACTTGATTTACACACTAGGCATACACTTTTATGGGTAAAGTTTCCAACTTGACCTCTTAATGGGTTTAGCTTAAACCCTAACTATCTAGAACATGGATCTTGGTCCACAATCCATAATACTCTAAACCAAAGCACACTATAGTAGATCTAGGCCTTCGACATCAGTTGGGCACGTAAAGTTCCAAGCTTTCCTTCCATGCATGGCCTTTTAGGGTTAAAAAGACCATAATAACACTTTTAAGCTTGCATGGGGCTTCCATGGTCATAAAGTTTGCACCTTTACGCCATGGAACCCCTTCTAGATCCCAGATCTGAAATGTAAGTCACTTGGGATGTCCAAATCCCAAAATGCCAAGGTTCTTGAACCAAAACCCTCATAAAATGGAAGTAAATAGATCTAAGAAGTGAAAGATCAAGTTAGAGACTTGATTACCAGAAAATGCAGCGAATGGAATGTAGTTCCTGGATCTACTCCTTTCCTCTTGAGCCTTCTATCTTCTTCTTCCACAAGCTTCAAAAGTGCACAAAGATCACTTAAAATGTCTCACACTCTCAATAAAGCTCTAGGGTTTTGTGGATTATGGTTTTAGGACAAGGAGGCTGGAAATGAGGCCAAGGGGTAGGGATTATGATGCTTAAATAGGGTACAAAACCCCGAAATTAGGGTTTCACTCTGGAAGACCTACTCGCTGAGTTGAAAGCTCTCGACTCATCAAGTAGGCTTAAACCCCACGTGCAATCTTGTTTCTACTCGGCGAGTCTGGGGCTTCCAACTCGTCGAGTAAGTCTATAAAAATGAATAATTTTTAAATAAATGCGTACTAGGAATCTAGGCGTTACAATTCTCCCTACTTGTCTTAGACTTCGTCCTCAAAGTCCGCTATCTTGAATAACTCTGGGTAGTGTTCCCTCATTTCCTCCTCGGGCTCCCATGTCCACTCTGAACCCTTGTGGTGCTACCACTGCACCTTCATTAGCTGAAAAACCTTGTTCCTCAAGGTTTTCGTCTCGCGATCCATAATCGCCACCGGTCTCTCTATGTAATTCAGGTTGTCGTCAACCTGAATATCCTCCAAGGGCACAATCGCTGAATCATCTACTAAGCACTTCTGCAGCTGGGAAACATGGAAAGTGTTGTGGATCTGACTGAGCTCTGCTGGTAGATCCAACCGATATGCTACCTTGCCCACCCAGGCTATAACCCTAAAAGGACCAATGTATATGGGCCCATCTTGCCCTGCTTCCAGAACTGGATGAGACCTTTCCAAGGTGACACCTTCAGGAGGACCATATCGCCCGCCTGAAACTCTAAGTCAGAATGTCGCTTGTCACCGTAGCTCTTCTGCCGACTCTGAGCAGTCTGGAGCCTGCTCCGGACCTGCTGGATCCACTTGGTAGTCTTGAGTACTACCTCAGTACTCCCCATAACTCTCTGACCGACCTCTCCCCAACAGATTGGCGTCCTACACTTCCTCCCGTAGAGCATCTCAAAGGGAGGCCGGTTTATGCTGGCGTGGTAACTGTTGTTATACGAAAATTCCACTAACAAAAAATATGTATCCCGAATTTCACCGAAATCCAAAACACATGTGCGTAGCATGTCCTCGAAAGTCTGTATCATCCTCTCGTTCTGTCCGTCTATTTGTGGTTGGAAAGCGGCGTTGAAGTGGAGACGAGTACCCATATCCTCGTGAAATAGCTTCCAAAATCTGGAAGTGAAACAGACATCTCGGTCTGACACCACCGTAACAGGCACACCATGTCGTACCAGTACCTCACGCACGTATATCTCGGCCAGCTTCTCGGCCGAGATACTTTCTTGGATTGGGATAAAATGAGCATTCTTGGTCAACCGATCCACGATGACCCATATTGAATCTACCCCACGTGCGGTCCTGGGAAGCTTGGTAATGAATTAATAGTGATATCCTCCCATTTCCATATGGGAATATCTAGCGGTTGCATCTTTCCATGCGGTCTCTGGTGCTAATCCTTGACCTTCCTGCAGGTCAAACAATGCTCCACGTACCAAGAAATGTCTCGCTTCATGCAGGGCCACCGGTAATCAGGGCGAAGATCCGGTACATCTTCGTCGCCCCAGGATGGATCGAGAACTCGAATTATGGGCCTCATCCATCAGAACCTACCGCACTACGCCCCAGTACGAAACCTAGACCCTCCCATGTAGGGTCAACAGCCCTCGGTTTTCATAATTAAACGAGGCCACCTGGCCTACGATCCGCTCACACTTCTGACGCTCCTCCTTCAGGCCCTCAACCCGTGCCTCTCTAATCTGCTATATCAATGGAGTAATCACTGTCATCCTCAAACATATGTCTCTAATCGGAGTCGCCACCGCCTTACGAATCAGGGCGTCGACCACCACATTGGCCTTGCCTGGGTGGTAAAGGATCTCACAGTCATAATCCTTCACCACATCTATCCACCAACGCTGCCTCATGTTCATATTCGGCTGATCCATAAGGAACCTCAAACTCTTGTGGTCCATGTAAATGGTACAACGGACTCCATAGAGGTAATGCCGCTAAATCTTGAGGGCGAAAGCCACATCCCCCAACTCTAAATCGTGTGTCGAATAGTTAGCCTCGTGAAGCTTCAACTGCCTCGATGCGTAAGCTATCACATGACCCCGCTACATCAAAACTGCACAAATGCCCGTAATCGACGCGCCACAATAAACCACGAATTCATCAACTCCCTCAGGCAGATTCAAAATCGGTGCCTCGCATAGCTGCTGTCTAAGAGTCACGAAGGCTTCCTGCTGCTTAGGCCCCCAGCGGAAGGTCACTGAATTCTTGGTCAGTCGGGTCAAAGGAACTGCAATCTTGGAGAATTCCTGAATAAATCTCCCGTAATAACCCGCTAGACCTAGGAAACTATGAATCTCAGTTGGAGACTTCAGAACCTCCCACTACATCACGACCTATATCTTCGTCGGATCGACCAGAATACCCCTCTGGTTGACGAGATGCCCAAGAAACTGCACCTCGCACAACCAGAATTCACACTTAGAGAGCTTTTCAAAAAGTCTCTCCCACTTCAATGTCTACATCACCTCCCTCAGGTGCTCCTCATGTTGCTCCTGAGTCTTGGAATAGACCAAGATATCATCGATGAACAATATCACAGAACGATCCAGCATCGGTCTGCACACCCATTTCATGAGGTCAATGAACATGGCTAGAGCATTGTTGAGCCTAAACAGTATCACCACAAACTCATAATGAACATAGCGAGTCCTAAAAGCTGTCTTCTGCACATCTTCATCCCTGACTCGCATCTGGTGATAACCGACTGTAGATCAATCTTGGAGAACCAAGATGCACCCTGTAGTTGGTCAAACAAATCATCAATCCTCGGGAGGGGGTAACAGTTCTTCACTGTTACCTTATTCAGCTCCTGGTAGTCTATGCACATCCGATGCGACCCATTCTTCTTCTTCACAAATAAGACCGGGGATCCCCATGGTGAACTACTCAGTCTGATAAATCCTTTGTCTAGCAGCTCTTGCAGCTGCGTAGACAACTCCTGCATATCAGGAGGAGCCAACCGATATGGAGCTTTGGCTATCGGAGCCGCACCAGGGACTAAGTCAATCCTGAACTCAACCTGCCTCTCCGGAGGTATCCCAGGCAGATCCTCCGGGAATACGTCAGAGTACTCTCGCACGACCGGTACATCATCCACTGTCGCCTTTCCCTTATCCAGGGTATCCATAACATAAGCGACGTAACTTGCACAACCCTGCTGAAGGTATCGCATCACCCTCGCTGTTGAACATAGGATCGGTCCGTGCTATCGCCTCTCGCCCTGGATCACTAACCCTCCCCAACTAGGAGTTCGAACCCTCACTAGCTGCTGCTCGCAATCGATCACTGCCCCATTGGGGCTGAACCAATCCATACCCACTATAACTTTATTCCCTTGCAGTGGAATAGGAACCAAGTCTGCTAAAAACTGCTCATCGAACAACTGCAGTGTACATCCCCGATGAACCCTCACAACCCTGACGGTCCTATCATCCGCTATCTCAACATCTAATAGATAGTTCAACTACCCAGGAGCTCTACTAAATTGCTTGCTAAGTATGAGCGACACAAACGATCGGGTAGCCCTCGAATAAAACAATACGAGAGAAGAGATACCGTTCACAAGGAATGATCCTATACTAAAACACATAAACATAAGAAATAAGTAATAAACATAAAGAGATAATGAGAATATACATATCCGTCACCATGTTAGGAGCTGCCCGTGCCTCCTCTGTAGTAAGCTGAAAAGCCCTGTTTCGCGCCATAGGAGCCTCAACCCAGCCCTGTCGGCCATTCGTAATCCTCAATGTAGCAGGAGAAGGTGCTTCCACCTTTTCCGCAGCTGCTAAGCTCGGACATTGGGACCACTTGTGTCCCCTCTGATTGCAATAAAAGCAAATCAGATCTGATGTTGTCATGGTGGTGGTGGTGGTAGATGTGCAATCTCTGCTCAAATGACCATTTTGGCCGCACTTGTAGCAGCCCGGACTCCCCGCCTTGCACGTTCCCTCGTGCATCTTGCCGCACTTGCCACAACGGCCGTGGCTTTGCTGGCTCCTAGATCTATGGTCTAATACCTTGGGCTTCTTGCCCGCATTCCCTGTTTGAACCCCCTCAGGTTTCCTCTTCTTCTCCATCTCCAAATCCAACTCCCTCTCTCGAGCCCTAGCAATCATGTCTTCCAGCGTCTTGCAGCTGGATCGGCTCACAAACTAGTGGATATTACTCCGCAACATCTCATGATATCGAGCCTTTTTCATCTCCTCGTCCGTCGCATAATGCGGAACAAGAAGGGCTCTCTCCTTAAACTTGGCGGTGATCTCCGCCACAATTTTTGTCGTCCGTTCCAAATCCTGGAACTCCCTCGCTAGCTGTTGCACCTCAATCACAGGTACAAAATCGGCCCTTAACCTAGTCGAAAAATCACTCCAGGTCATCGCATCCAAAACTGCATCATCTCCAATGGCTCTCCCAACCTCCTCCTACCAGTCACGTGCCATGTCCTTCAGAAGACAGAACACAAGTCTAACCTTGTCCCCCTCGGGACATCTGATGGTGCGGAATGCGTTGGTGACATTCTCCAACCATCTGGTACTCGCAATGGGGTCCCGAGCCCTATGATAGTCGGGAGCTCCACATGCCTTGAACTCCCTAAAAGTGAGTGTGTATGACCCCATCATGGCTGCCACCTCAGTTCAAAAAGCACTCAATCTCTCATCCATAAGCTCCAGGATACCCTCCTTGATCGTGCCAAAGATCACAGGAGTCTGATCTAGAATACTAAGTGTGATCCCGTAGGAGATGAACTTCCTCAACTGGTCGTCTAGTTGCCCGGCTCCAGAGCCCAAGCCCGATCCCTGACCAGTGGCTGAAGTGCCAACTGACCTAGTGCGTAGCATCACATACTTAAAATACACCATAACAAACATCAGTATACTCATTATATCTCGAGGGATCTAACACACTACAAGTTTCCTGGATTCATCTTGGCCTTTCTTGATTCGAGTATGGATCCTCTACTTTTAGTAGTACGGGCCCATACTACCTTCCACATATATTCGTACTTTCCTCAAGGGCTTCCTTGACTCCACCAAGTTCCTTCTACTACTAATGCTTCATGCGCTACTCTTTTCCTAGGCTTGCCCTAGGCAGTCACCAATCCACTCTCTGCCATCAGCTGCATAAGAAATCCCTACTATCTCCCCCTAATTAGCTCGCGAATACCATTACATAACACTAAGGATATATAATTCTTCGAATGAGAGGTTCTACCCTATAAAGGTTAGACTCAAACGAGAGCTACAAAATAAGGCTAAACCTAGCCTTCTGAAATATTTATTCCTCGCAATATGTAACTTAAGATATTCATTTTACTAGGTAGTTAAAGATAACTAGAACCCCTAAAAGTACAAAGCAAGCAACATTCAAGCATTGAGTAAACATAATCAACCATATCCTAATCAGGCCATCATATCACTGACTAATCAGTGCTAGCATGCAGTTCATAAAGCTCATACACATATAACAGGCACATATGGCATCCTTCCTAGATCCTTAGCCCTAATCTAGCATGCAGTTCTCATAAAGCTGATACACATAATATAGGCACATAAGGCATCCTTCCTAGATCCTTAGTCCTAATCTAGCATGTAGTTCTAACAAAGCTGGTACACATATCGAAATAACTTGTATGGATAGTTTGGGAGACTTACTTGAGCTCGGCTGATTGCGTGCACCACACCCTTTTCTCTTTTCAAAATTCTTTCTCTTTTCAAAATCCTTTTTTATAAAAATGATTTTCTTTTGAAAAAATTTAAACCAAGTCCTCAGTTTGAGTCCAGACACACCCAAGTAGGGGTGAGCATGGTGCGGTTTTCAGACCAAACCGAACCGCAAACCGCATGGTGTGGTTTTTGCATTCTTAAAACCGTTGGGTGCGGTTTTGAATGGTTCGTTTTTTCGGTTTTTAAATGCGGTTTCGGTTTGTATCGGTGCGGTTTCGGTTTTTAAACCGTGTTAAGAATTTGGTGCAGTTTTTTTTTTATGTTTTTTTGTGGGGTTTTTTAAAACTGTAAGAACTGAAAACCATGTGCATATAAGCTTGTATTGTGCTGTTTTTTTTTAATACATTCATTTTCAGCTCAAAACAAAATTACATAATCAAAAATTGTAAGTCGCTTAAAATACAACTTGTGACCACTCTCACAAACTAAATAATAATTGAAGGTTGGTTGATTTTGACTTAATTTGTTACAAGCTTATTACATGTAATCGATTAGTACGTTTGGCTAACAATAGAACATTTCTTTTGCACCCCATATAGTCTTATACAAACACAAAATAAACATATAATAAATATATTATCGTTTATAACTATTTTAAATAACATGTATATAATATACATTGATTGATTTATTACTATACACGCTTGCGGTGTGGTTCGGTTTTGGTGGACCGGTTTTTAGGATAGAAACCGCACCGCACTGTTGACCTTCGGTTTTTGCAAAAATTAAATCCACACCATTGGTTTTTGCATCGGTTTCGGTTCTTCGGTTGCAGTTTATTGCGGTTTTGTCGGTTTTTCTTTAGTCGGTTCGGTTTTTGCTCACCCCTACACCCAAGAGTGTGCCTGAATCCCTCAAACCAAGGCTCTAATACCAACTTGTAACATCCCAAAAATACAGTCCAAAAATTTCGTTTTAAAATCATTTAAGAAAAAACATAATTTATCGAACATCACTATAAAGATCATAAGCCATGTATCTCAAATCATCATCACAAAATATTGTATAAAAATCACGTGTAAAAATATCATAGTGAAAACGTCCCCAGGCTAAAACTGTGGTGTGTGTCATGCGATCAACCCGAGCCCTTCCCCTTGCTAGTGGAAGTACCTGAAACCAAAACTAAAAACCGTAAGCACGAATCTTAGTGAGCTCCCCAAACTACCACATACCATACATATAACAAATAACATAACTTTGGGACTCCGCCCAACTGCATCGGGAAGAACCCGACATCGGCTTACCCGACATGGGGCTCCTGCCCGACATCGGGCTTACCCCGACATCAGACCGTGTCTAGCATTGAACCTCGTCCGGCATCGGGATTGCCCCGACATACATACAACATATCATATAACAAAAGCACATAACATAAGCATATAACTTTCATCGGGCTTGCCCCGACATATATACATGATGCAGCATATCATATAACATAAGAACATAACATAAGCATATAAACATTCATCGGGCTAGCCCCCAACATCGTACCGGAGTCCGGAACATATAAAACATAACATATAGGCTAACATACATCGGGCTTGCCCCGGCATCAGACCAGAGTCTGGAACACATAACACATAACATGCAAGAATTACAAAGACATCAAGCATACATAAACATTCCACGGGACCGCCCCAGGATTGGATCGTAATCCGGAAAGCATATAACCTACATCGGTCCATGCCCGACATCGGACCATGGCCCGTAACTACTAACATCGAAACGGGCCGACATTGTGGCCCTAGACTCGTTCCTACTGGAGAAAACTCATCTCAAATGCTAGCTGTGAAATCTCATGTGAGGAATCTCTAAAGAATGCTCCAACGACTCCACGACTATCATCAATACAATACACTTAGTCAAAGTCTGATAATTCTCCTTAGGGTAAAATAACCATTTTACCCCTACTTAAAGTCAACGCTTTGGTCAAAGTCAACCTTTGGGTTGACCTGACTCGTCGAGTTACTTCATAAACTCATTGAGTCCTTGAACTTGAAGTCGCGATGTAACTTGTCGAGTCACTTCCCATGACCCTTTTTCTTTTTTTGCTGATTCCTCTCAATGAAATTTTCCATGTTGCACTAAGTTACTTACAGATGTATGCATGCAGTTCGGGAACACTTTGGGGTAAACACCTATCCAAACAACTCCAAAAAGAAAAGGTATAAATATGAAAACTTCTATACCATTTAGATCGGAGAATTTATGGAGGAAATCCGGTTTTAAATTCCCAGAAACCAACTCGTCGAGTCCCTTCACAGGCTCATCGAGTTCTATCTTAAGCTAACACGGGACCAACCAAATCAACTCGTCGAGTCTCTTTATGGACTCGCCAAGTTACTCTGTTTATTTGAGCCATCTTAATGGATTAAGCTCCTAACCTTCAGATCCAAACTCCATACTTCATCTACACACTGGGAATACACTTTTAAGGGTAAATTTTCCAACTTGACCCACTATTAGTCCTTCTTAATGGGTTTAGCTCAAACCCTAACTATATAGAACATGGATCTTGGTCCACAAGCCATAATACTCTAAACTAAGCACACTATAGTAGATCTGGGCCTTGGACATCAGTTGGGCACGTAAAGTTCCAAGCTTTCCTTCCATGCATGGCCTTTTAGGGCTAAAAATACCATAATAACACTTTTAAGCTTGCATGGGGCTTCCATGGTCATAAAGTTTGCACCTTTATGCCAGGGAACCCCTTCTAGATCCAAGATCTAAAATGCAAGTCACTTGGGACGTCCAAATCCCAAAGACCATGGTTCTTGAACCAAAACGCTCATAAAATGGAAGTAAATAAATCTAAGAAGTGAATGATCAATTTAAAGACTTGATTACCAGAAAATGCAGCAAATGGAATGTAGTTCCTGGATATACTCCTTCCCTCTTGAGCCTTCTATCTTCTTCTTCTTCTTCTTTCACTCTGGCAGACCTACTCGCCGAGTCGAGAGCTCTCGACTCGTCGAGTAGATTGCTTAAACCCCGCATCTAATCTTATTTCTACTCGAGGAGTCTGGGGCTTCCAACTCGTCGAGTTAGTCTATAAAAATGAATAATTTTTAAATATCTGCGTACCAGGAATCTAGGCGTTATAGACCCCGTCCGGCATCGGGCCCCGCCTGGCATCGAGCCTCGCTCGGTAATGGATCGGGCCCCGCCCATCACACATGTAACAGATATCAAATAATCACATACATATGCAATAGTCAAATAGATACATAGCATACAAATAGTCATCGAGCCTCACTCGACATCGGGCCCTAGCCTAAAAAGCATATAAACATATACACATGTAAGAGTCACGAAAATAGCTGGCATACTAACATAACATAAGCATAGGTCAGCATCGGTGCCTTCGACCCACTAATTTAATTAAATTTAAACCATCTTATGGATTTTTTGATTATTTTTTAATTAATCATTTAATGAAATTAATAATAATATTCATAAGAATGTATTTTAAACTTTTCAAAATATTAGGGTTCTTAAATTTTTAAAATTTAAATTTCGAAATTAAAAGAATTTAATTCAAATTTAAAAATTAAAAGCAAATGTTTTAATAATTATCTTATTAATTAAACATTTAATTAATTTATTAAATCAATTGAGAATTATTCAATTAAATTAATCATGATAATTTAATCCTAAACCTCTCCCCCTAATTTTCCAAAATATGGGAGGGATAACACAAAATTTATAATTATCTAATTAATCAAATAAGGACATAATTACCAAAAATAAGATAACCCTACCAAAAATCCTAATTTTCGAAAATAGCAAATCTTGGGGAGGAAGGCAACGATTTCAATCCTTGTCATTTTTGAAATCCTAGAGGGTTAAGGAAACCCTAATTTCGAAACTTGTAGGGCAAGGGAAAGGGTTAAAACCCTTTTCCAAATTTTCGAAATCTAGGGTTAAGAAACCCTAATTGCGAAAATCCCTTTGTCTAAAAGGGTTTAATTGCCATAAACCCTAATTGATCAAATTCAACAATTGCAATCAAATTCAACAGAAAACAAGCCAAGGCTCTGATACAACTGATGAGTTTTGAGCATAACAAACAATCTTATATGTGCATGCAACCCTAAATTGCTTTGATCTATGTTTTTTTCTAATTGAACATACAAGTATTGAACATCATATGGGAAACCCTAGGAGGTATATACTATTTTAGAAATTCATAACATAAGATAGTAAATATACCTTTTATTGTTATGTAGCAATAACAATGTAAATCCAAGACTTCTTGAAGCTTGAGAGCAAGCACCACAAATGTCGTGCCTCTAATGGTTCACACCCAACACTAGCAAGAGGATGAGAGAGGAGAGAGGAGGAGGACGAGCTCTTGTAAATTCGGTTATCCTTATGGGATTCAGAGTGGCCGAAAATCACAAGCCATATGGGTCTATTTATAGTGCAGATAGGATGCCTTGGATAACCCTAATTTGAATATAATATTATTAATTCAAATTTGGTAATTATCCACCTCCATAATTATCCACATGGGATAATCTAGAAACCCTAGATTATCCATATAGATTTCGTCCACCTCTTTCCGTAGGAGGGTTCTGGAACCTCTTGCTCAACTATTGAAAAATTGCACTTTAGTCCCTACACTTTCAATTAGTTCTTTTAATCCCGAAATTAATTCCAATTAATTTCTGATTAAATATTAATTAAATAATATGCTTTCTAATTAGTATATTATTTTCATAATACATTAATAAATCATTTATTCCAATTTATTAATTAAATAATAAATCCAACCTCTCTCCAAAAGTCATCATGTGTAGTTGCTAGTTTTGAGAGCAACCCAAAATGACTGTGTTACTATCAATTAAAGTATATACCAATTATAGTTATGAGCTTAGACACTTAATCCAATAAAAGGACCATAAATATAAATACAGTTATATTATTTTGATTTGATGCTAGTGGTATTCAATTACACCGCACCGGAATAAAGATAAGGTAATTATTGTAAATTTAGGGCAACTTAAAAGATCATAAATATAAATATAGTTATATTATTTTGTTTTAATCCTAATGCTATTCATTTACACCATACTGAAATAAAGATAAAGTATTTATTGTAAATATAGGGCAAGTTAAAGAACTATAAATATAAATATAGTATATTATTTTGATTTGATTATAGTGATATTTATTATTCATTTACACCCGCACAGAAAAAAATAGAGTATTTATTATAAATTTCGGATAAGTTAAAGGACCATAAGTATAAATATAGTTATATTATTTCGATTTTATGATAAACATAATCACATTTTAATTTTATTATAAAGACGTTTTTATATAATATTAGGATGTATGTGTATGTTTGTCATTAAACAACTTACTTTTCTTTATAAATTATTTTTTGTATACTTATTTAAAACATGTCGGTCTTATCTAGTAATGTAATTACGAAAAACGTCATATTACATTTGTCTATACTTAAAATATGAAATAGAAAATAAGATATAAAATTATATATATATATATATATATATATATATATATATATATATATATATATATATATATATATATATATATATATATATATATATATATAAGAAATAAAAAAGAAAATCAAACCTAATATAAAAGATGGAAAATAAAAGATATAATGTTAATTAAGAAAAAAGAAAATATCATTTCAATTTGGGTTAATACATCATCTTTTTTGCACTTTAAGTGAAAATGGTTTTGACTTTAATTAATGAAGTGGTTTTGACCAAATGTTCGGGTGTGATTAACATCTTTATTATATGAGATTTTTAAATTTTATATGTAATTATGTGGTATTTTTATTTTTTATTAATAAAAAACTAATCAATTATATATATATATATATATATATATATATATATATATATATATATATATATATATATATATATATATATATTAAATGTGTAAATCAATATTATAATTATTGAAACATTTATGAGCTATCTTAATAAATAAAATTATTTTATCACACGTCACTTTTGGGATATGTCATAAGATTTTTAAATTACTTAAATTCTATATGTTATTATGTGATATTTTTGTTTTTTTATTAATAAAAAATTAGTCAATTGCACTAATTAATAATCTTTTATATATGTATAGTATTCATCGTATTAAATCTAATCAACATTATAATTATTGAAACATTTATTATTTACGTAAATATATTTTTCTCCATAAAATGAGTATAATAATAAATAGTTTGTATTTTTCTAAGGAAAAACTGCAATAAAGTCCCTATATTTTAGCCTCATAATCGATTTAGTCCCTATATATTTTTTTTATCCAAAGTCCTAAATACCAGTAATCGTATTCAATCTAACAATTTGACCTGGTCAACAGGTCATCTAACTTTGAAAAATTACATTTTTGGACCAGAATTCAAATTTTAATACAAATTTGGTCCAAAATTTACACATTTGGCCAATATTTTAAATTTTATTACAAATTTGGTCAAAATTTTACCCTTTTTGCCCAAATTTTAGAATTTTATTATGAATTCATCATAACTTTAGTTTTTTTACAACTTTTTTTCATAAAAAATTGTTTCTAATATGGTTTTTCTTTATAAAATCATATTTATACAAAAAAAAACTATTTTCACATAAACATCTTATATTTTCTATATAAAAACTTTTTTGTATATGAAATATCTAATTATAAAAATATGTATTTATTAAGTTTATAAATACATACAAACCGTTTTTATAAAAAAAATGCATATAAAAACGTATTTTACAAAAAAAAATGTATACAAACACCTATCGTGTTTGTATATATATATATATATATATATATATATATATATATATATATATATATTATAAAATTGTGTTTGTTTATATTTTTTTTTTCATAAAAACGTGTTTGAATAATTTTTTATTTAATAAGTGTTTGTATACATTTTATAAAATCGTGTTTGTATACATTTTATAAAAACGTGTCTGAATAATTTTTTATATAATACGTGTTTGTATATATTTTATAAAATCGTGTTTTTATACATTTTATAAAATGTATATAAACATGTATTATATAAAAACTGTTCAAACACGTTTTTATAAAAAAAAAATGTAAACAAACACAATTTTATAAAAAAAATATAGATAAAATAGGTGTTTGTATATATTTTTTTTGTAAAATATGTTTTTGTATACATTTTTTTTTATAAAAATGGATTTGCATATATTTATATCCTTAATAAATACCTAATTTTATTACTAGATATTTCTTATACAAAAAACTTTAAAATTTTTTTTTATCTAGAATATATAAGATTTTTATTTGAAAATACGTTTTTTGTATAGATATGATTTTATAAAGAAAAAAACATATTAGAAACACTTCTTTGAGAAAAAAAATTTGTAAAAAAAACTAAAGTTATGATGAATTCATAATAAAATTCAAAAATTTGGGCAAAAAGGGTAAAGTTTGGACAAAATTTGTAACAAAATTTAAAATATGGGCTAAAAGTGTAAATTTTGGACCAAATTTGTAATAAATTTTAAAATCTGGGCCAAAAATGTAATTTTTGAAAAATAGATGACTTGTTGACCGGGTAAAAAGGTTAAATTGAATACGATTACCGGTATTTGGGACTTAAATGAATAAAAAAAATATATAAAGACTAAATCGATTATGAGGTCAATATGTAGGGACTTTATTGCAGTTTTCCCTTTTTCTAATACCGAAATCATTTATTATGAATTTTTTACATGAATTAAAATAATGAAATGTTAGAAAACAATAATCTCAAAATTGAGATATAATAATTATAGTGGTGAGTTTTAGAATTTTAGATATTTTGTAGCTAATTTGTCTTTCAAACTCTATTTTTGCTAAGTATTTTATTTACAAAAAATCTAAATTCTAGAACACACCACTAAAATTATTATATCTCAATTTTGACAATATTGTTTTATAATTTTTTATTATTTTAATTCATGTAATAAAAAAAATTCATCATAAATGTTTTTAGTGTTAGAAAAGCACAAACTAAAATGAATTATAATCATTTTATGAAGAAAAATACATTTACGTTAAATAATAAATGTTTCAATAATTATAGTGTTATTTACACATATAATACAATGAATATTTTACATATATAATATACATATTAATTAGTGGAATCGATTATTATCATTATTTTTTAAAATGACAAACCAATCTACTTTTAATTATAACCATCTATTTCTCAAGCGAGAATTCATGACTTTTCAAATAAAATAGTCACTCTTTACTACTAACTCAAAGTCCCAACTCAAAGTCCCGTTGGTTAACTTTTTTATTAATAAAAAATAAAAACATTACATGACAACATGTAAAATTTAAGTAATTTAAAAATTCCACACAATAATATGTAGGAAAAGTTTTGAGAAAGTGACACTTTCATTAAATTTTTATTTCCAATAATAAATTTTTAATATTTTATTTTGAATAATAAGTTTTCAATATTAAAGATTTTGGAACAAGTTACGTTTGACTCCGACTTATAAAATACAATTTGCTTTGACTTAATTTTTGTTTTTGACTAACTTATTTTGTACACAAGTTACAATTTATTTAAGACAACCGAATACACCTAAGTTCTTATTTCTCGTGAATAATCAAAAATAGTATGTTGTTTGCCGTTAATTACAGAAAACTTTATAAAAAAGCTGTTATAAATAATTATTTATACAAACTAACAAAAATAACAAAAAAAGATCATTAATAAAATATAATATATTAATAAGTAAGATGATAATAAAAAAAGAAAATAAAATTGTAATTAATGTTTAGTTAATTTAATAAATATAATTAATAATTTGTTTGAATTCACATAATATAAAGCTAAACATAGTATATTGAATGGCTAAAATTTTTTTGATTTTTAACATAGATATTTATAAGATGTTTATTTAGTAGCACCATTATTATTGTTATTATTAATAGAAAAACATCAAAAAAAGTATTAAATCCGGACAGCAAACAAAAGTGCATTTATGACTAAATTAATTCATTTACTTAATTAAAAAATAGAAAATCTAAAAATTTGAAGTTCAAATTAAAATAGCAAATATTTGATAAAAATTTAATGATAATAATTTTTAAATAGCAATGGTTATTTGAAATCAATAGTTTTATGATTTTATTTTCGTCACAAAGTTTTTATTTTGTTTTATTTAAAATATTTTAGTCTTTTTGGTAAGTCGATAATATTACACCATTTTATAAGTTGTAACCGATATGGCCATATCCCTATATGAATATTAGATGTATGTACATGTTAATCACATACTTGATACTTCATCGTTTAGGATTTTTGTTGATTGATCTGAGATTACGTATTTCATTTATGTAAAATAATTTAATTTTTTAATGTTGAAAATATAGCCAAAATTTCCCATATTAGTTTATATGATTAATATCCATAAATCATATACTCAACAAAAGGGATTATTCCTTATCTGTGTCCCTACCTAGTTTTAATGGCATATCTTATCACCAACAATAGAAAAGTAAATTGCCAAGTAAATTAAATTTCAAAACATTAATGAATAAGATTGACTATCACATACAAATCTTTTTAATTAATTCGTCTTAAAATATATCTAAAAACGTGATAAATTTTCAAAAAACCATATTAATAAACACTTTTTTAGAAACAAAGAGATTTTACTTTTTATATAATACATAATTTATATAGTTTTCTATTCATTATTTGTGATATTAGTTGTCAGACCATATAATATATGCGTTAATTTAAAAAAAAAAAGTTAAATATAAATGTCAAAATATTTGAGAATTTTGAATTTATAAGAAAAAAAATAATGACTTATTATAATTAGAATGTTTTTTATATTTTAAATTTAAACAAATAATTTAAATAAATATACAAAAGAAACTAATGAGCTTTAAATTGAAAATTTTGAAATTAAAAGGTAAGTTTATTAATAAAATTGATATCTATTTATTATTAAATTTATTGCAATTATTATATTAAAATATTATATTGAATCTAATAAAATAGAAAAACTTATAAACTCACATATAGAAAAAAATTAATATATATATATATATATATATATATATATATATATATATATATATATATATATATATATATATATATATATATATATATATATATATATATATTTTGTTTATTTTGTAGGTGTGGACGTGGGAATGATGATGGATGAGAGAAGTTTGTATTGGGTGGTTACTTTGTTTGGAGTGATGTCAGCAACAGTATATAGTTATAAGTGCGATTTGTACGAAGGAAGTTGGGTATACGATGCTTCGTATCCTATGTATGATTCAACAAAATGTCCGCACATTCGAAAGGAATACGACTGCATCAAATACGGTCGCCCCGACCTTACCTACCTTAAATTCAGATGGCAGCCCACCCATTGTCTCTTACCCAGGTACCCCATTCCCCCTCTTGATCTCCATGTATATACACTTATAATCTATAACAAATTTTAATCAAACATTCCAATCAATAACTATGTTTGACTCTTTAAAAGTCAACAATATTTGTAATGCAAGTACGCTAGATCTCCGTACTCATCCTTTGGAATTATATGTATGTTTGTCTAATTTGAATATTGATTCCAGTTATCTTAACTTTTCTTAGACGTCTCTTTATGAAGGTCTCTTGATTCATGTGTTGTAATAAAAAACTTCGTTTCTTCGTCACACTTCAAGAATGTTAGGTGGTGTTTGGTTCAATGAATTTTTGCTAAGAATCAAAACTGAAATAATTTTATTTTAACACCTCAGATTCGATGCGGAAGAATTCTTGAGAAAAATGAGAGGAAAAAAGATCATGTATGTTGGTGATTCAGTAAGCTTAAATCAATGGCAATCAATGGTTTGCCTTCTTCATGCTGCGTTGCCTTCAGAGTCCAACATCCATGAAGAAACCATTAACTCAACTACAACTGTCACCTATGAGGTTATTACTTAATAATTAATTGTAATACAAGATTAATTTGTAAATATATTAATAAAAAAAGTTAATATATAAAATATTTGTCCATTTGTAGGATTATGGAGTTTCAATTTCAATGTTCTTGTCTCATTACTTGGTAGACATAACGCAAGAGAAAATCGGCCGGGTTTTGAAATTAGACTCCATTACAGATGGAGATGTTTGGAAGGAGAACGACGTTTTGATCTTCAATACTTGGCTTTGGTGGTATCGTCGAGGAGAAAAACAACCGTGCGTATAAAATATAAATTTTAGTTATTTTTGTTTAAGCGACTTTAATGACATTAGTTAAATAATTTGACATTTTTATGGTTTGATGCAGATGGGATTATATTGAAACAGGTAGGAAGATACTTAAGGACATGGATCGGATGGTTGCTTTTCGAGAGGCTTTAACGACTTGGGCAAATTGGATCGATTCCGATGTAGACACAGTGAAAACCAGAGTGTTTTTCCAAGGAGTCTCACCATCTCATTACAAGTAACTTAACATTCTTGACCCTTTGATAGCATTTTGTTATATATGTTATACCAGACTGGACTGGACTGGACTGGACTGTATAGACATGCCATGTAGCAGAGTATTTTTCTTGATGGGATAAAAAATTGCAATTTCTATCTCATTTACATCTATCTCGGTTTCAATCACAGTCCTATACAAAACAGTCTGTTTTATCTTGTCACGAGTAACAAACAAAGTATGGTTGATTACAGTATTTCATATTCTTGTGTTTATTCAATGAGATATTGATTGTCTAAAATGAAATTTGTTTAGTGGGGCCGATTGGAATGAGCCGGGGGTGACGAATTGTGGGAAAGAAACGCTTCCGATAAACGGATCAACGTACAATGGAGGGTGGCCAAAGGCAGAGATGGTGGTGGAGCAAGTTTTGAGTGGTGTTAAAAAACCGGTGTCATTGCTCAACATAACAAGATTATCACAATTGAGAAAAGATGGACATCCAAGTAGTTTCAATGCCTTCAGAGGAATGGATTGTACTCATTGGTGTGTTGCTGGGGTTCCAGACACATGGAACCAGCTTCTATCTGCTGCTCTTGGTTAAAGTTTATGACCCATACATATTGATGATTAATGTATCTCAAAATTTAATATGGTTTTATTTATTGGTCAAAAAATTAATATATACATCAATTATTTGATTAAAAATTTCTATGATTACTTCAAAACGTAACACCCTCCGCTTGCGTCTACTTTATGCAGTAAGTTAATAATTGTGGCGTTGAAGAATTGAAGTTGTATTGTGACTTGTGAGCGCCTTGGGCTTTGTATAATGATGGGTCAAGAAAAAATTTGGAACACGGCGGAAAGTTAGTTGGAAAATAATAGGTTCTATAATCTTGAGTTTTAATACGAAGATGAAGATCAAAATCAACATGAACAAAATTTTGTAAAAATTGAGAACTAATGAACAAAACTTTTTATTGGTAGTCTTTTGAAAAGAGAAAGAAGAAGTGCATTTTGTAAAAAAAAAAATCTTTAAAAAAAAAAAACATGTAACCTGTTGGGCTATTCTTGCAACCAAAATATTGGGGGTGCCATGTAAAATGGTTATCTTTAGAGGCTAGTTTTCAGTCCATGTCACTTCCATTCGTCTATAAATAATACATTAGAGTGTATGTGGTTGTGAAAATTATTTTCAATTTTCTTGGAAAGGTTTTCAAAAAAGGAGTGAATTTTTTATTCTTAATTTTCTTTAGAAATTTTATAAAATGCAATTGATTAAAACTGATTTAGTTGTTACTTTTCTTTTTAAAAAATTATCAAATCGTGTTTGGACGAGTAATTTATAACAGCTTTTATTTTTAAATTTTGTTATTTCAAACAATACAATATTTAACATATTTTAACATAAAATAAAACAGTTTTAATAAATAAGGATGGGGTTTAGTGGGGGTGTAATGGATAGCAAAAATATTAAACAAAACACATTTTAAAAAATTTCATTATTCCAACAAAGAATTTATGGAAAACAAATGAACTTTTTTCACAGCCAAAACGTACCCTTATGGCCCGTTTAGTTGAACAAAATGTTTTTTCTAGAATCCTTGCAAATAATTTCAAAAAAAGAGTAGAGTTTTTAATTTTAGTAAAAAAATTCAAAAAATGCGTTGGGTTAAAATGTAGCAAGCTTTTATTTTTTGGGTGTAAAAAAATAAAAATACGAAAAAATAAATTATAAATTATAAAAAATCATATTTATTTATGTTTTTTCTAAACTTTATAATAATAAAATAAACAAAAAAAATCGGGACTTTAGAATATGTGTAAATATTTTAAAATAGTCTTTTATATATATATATATATATATATATATATATATATATATATATATATATATATATATATATATATATATATATATATATATATATATATATATATATATATATATATATATATATATATACTAGCCGTTTACCCGCGCAAAGCGGCGGCGGCGAATAGGTTCATTTGATAATTAGTTTCTTTCGTTAAATAGTTTTTTTTCGACGATTAGTTTTGTTTCAAAGTTTAATTTATATTTAGAAGCATGTCATCTTAAAATAAAACACACAATGTATCAAATATCATTTATAGATTCATCTCTACTGGGACATGATGCACATAGAACAACTTTGTATTCTTATATAGGGTTCAAACTACATTTAATTTGCATAGAAAACATAATGTAATACTGATAACTCATATATTTATTTAATTTTTACTTTAATTAATTCTCAATTTATTATTTATTTCTATTCTAATAGTAATTGCAAATTCTCTTGTGTGTGGTATGTCCTTTTGTATTGTTTAGGTTAAAAAATGATTGTTTTTTATTTCAATTTTAGTCCATATTTCATATATTAAGGTTTCATGTTTATTATTTGGATCAAATCTAATTGGAGAAAAATCATACATACTTTAAAACGCATGCAAATAACATCAAAGATAAAAAAAAAAGGAAGAGAATAACTCAATAAAAAATGACCACTCATATACTTTGGACACAAAAACATGCATATCTAAAGATATAATTAGAAAAGGGAAAAGAAAATTAGTAAACACATACGTATAAACTTAATTAACACACATTCGTACATGTCTACTCAGACAGATACAACCACACACACCCAACCATATACATCCACACATATAAACTTAATTAACACACATTCGTACATGTCTACTCAGACAGATACAACCACACACACCCAATCATATACATCCACACATACAACATCGTACTTAAATCAAGAGCGACAATTTGAGAATTCTACGTTTTCTCACTTTGTTTTTTGTTTCAATCTTCATCATTAAATATACATATTCTCTCCGTTCTATTTTTATTTTTGTTACTATTTATTTCCTTCATTCTTCATTTTAACTCCATCATATTAATTTCTGCACAATTTCATCATTTTATTGGTTTCTTTCAAAAAAAAGCCATTATGAAAACAATTGGTGTCTTAATCAAAACGGCTTTCTCATCTGAAAAGAGAGTTTAAATAGTTTTAATTGTATGTATCCAAGATTGCCAAAAAATAATTAAAAAAAATTATGTATTAGTTTTAGTGTAAAGATTATAGCCTCGGTTAAGTAACTAATGCAAATTTAATTCTTTACCATTCAAATACGATCATAATAGGTTAAGTGTCAACAATTTAATTAACTACTGTATTACATAAATTTTCATCATACAAAATCGAAATAATTTATTAAAAACAATTTTTTTGCATCATAAGTGATAAGATAATTCTAATCATAACAACTTCACCCAATTATTAAGAATCAATCATAACAGAGCTTATGCAATGCAACATTAACTATACTGCATAATTAAGATATGGATCCAATAAAACCAAGAATATTATTCAAGAATGAACCATATATGGGAATAAACTGAATGATTATCAAATAGAAGCAAACTGTCTCAATCCTCCGTCCCTCCATGTACTTACCTGCATATGAGCAAATTTCAATACTTTAACCGGAATTAAAAAAAAAAAAAAAAAAAAAAAAAAAAAACTTACCTGTAAATAACAATTTGCTTTCGTGAGGCACCAATACTTCAACCGGAATAAAAAAAAACAACTTAATAGTTTTTTGTTATTTGCATTTGAACAATAAATAAACCCCTAACAACTAAATATAAAAAAGGTAATCAAAACAAAAAGGTGATAGAAAGCAGCCTGTGATGAAGTAAAAGCTCCAGTTTTAGTGTGTGTAAGTGTAAGAAATGTACATACTTCAAGAATTCAATAGAAGAACCCTCGGATCATCATAATTCTTCACTTTCTAGTCAGATTCTCACATGTAGCCTATCAAGATTCAAGATTTCAAGTGTATTAAACATTAACGATGGAAATAAGAAAACTACAACAATAATCATACAACTTAACAAATATTGATATTTCACTTCCAAAGGGATGAAACATCAAATAACTGATTTGTGATATTCAACTATATGTATGAACAAAACATAGGCATATTAGAAAAAATGTATGTCAAAAATACACTTTCATCAGTAGCAAAAATAGTATCCAGAGTACACCTTCAAGTCCATGTATATTTTCTTGACAATAATAACCAAACACAAGAAAGACTGAAAGAGGGTTAAATCCAAGCACAAAACACGAGAAAATTAAGAAAAATGTATGTCAAAAGCCCGCTTCCATACTTGTTTCTGCCAATTTTGCCCATCAACAGCTTTCCATTCACAACTATGATATGTTTCACTTTGACCCAGATTGAAGGATGACCTTTAAAGACTCGACCATAAATCTCATTTTTAGCTACTATTTCCTAGCTTGACAACATTATAAGCAAAGATAACCATGTGCTTCGAACATCAATACTCCTGTTCTATTTCTCTATGCAACTAAACCCTTCAAAATTAAAACATTTATGTAATAAAGAACATAACGAAGGATGGTCGCTTAAAAATCTAAATAAAACCTAGAAAAGGAGGTCATACTCGCCTGTAACTGAAAATGTAGAAGAGGGAGTGAATTTTTAGGTCTCTAAACCGTACTGGGATTGAAAAATCAAACAACAAAATGGTTAAAAATAGCAAAATCAGCGAATGTTTACAGAATAACCTTAATTTGAATCGAAATGTTTTACAATACCTACTTGGAATCAGAAACCTGCTCATTTTCGAAAACTTCAACTTGGAATTAGATATGTGCTGACATTTAACACCTGCTTTGCATACTACATAGACATCTACCCTGATTTCGGACACTCGGACTTGTAAACAGGAGATGGACCTATAGATAGAGAATTTAGATATGGGATGAATAATTTAGAGTAAGTGAAGAAATCATAGATGCTTCTTAACAAACCTAAATCAAGCACCAAAACTCTCTCGTTGCTTTTACGCCTCCTCCCCTTAGCCTCGATCTCTCGCTCTCTCGATAGTTCTTTACTTACTCGTTTCCTGTTCCGCCCTAACAGGAACAAACAATATAGCAAGTAGGAAGACGACGGGAATGGTCGAGGTGATACGACACCAAAAGGGGCTTTGCTAATAACATTAAAAAAATACTAAACTTTTACCTAGTAACCTGCAACAAAAAAAGAAAAAGAAATCAGAACTCGTGAACCTACTTTGCTTTAAAACACACATCAGACTCACTGGAATCTATAAATCATCCCTCCGATTTCTCCATAGCTCCAAAATTTTCATCACAACGACAAAAATAATAACACAAACAATTATCTTATAACTAAAAAGCAGCATAACATATGTTTAATTGAAAAAACAACCGATTAGGCGATAAAGAGATCAAGGTGGATTCTTTTAGGTAGATTTCATGTTATCAAACATGCATAGGTCTTGGCAGTGACGGGAAACGGTGGTTGTGAGAGAGATGGCTGATTGACTGTGGCGTTGGATCGTGTTTGACCTGAAGCAACTCGATTGTATATCTCTTGTTGTGCAATCAGTTGCCCCAAGAGGTGTATGGGCGAGATATGAGTGAAGGCAGGTGTAATCTATAAATATTTGCCTGGTCGTCATCTACATCTTCTACGGGTAGGCATTGGTCGCCGATTGAGAGAGTTCAACATTTTAGGGTTTTAATCGGCTGACAGAAGAGATGCAATTTATATAAAGTGTATCTTCTGTTGACTAATTCAATTGCTGATAGTGCCATTCAATTGTTGAAAAAAGAGGATACGATTCAATTCCTAAAAGCAAGGGATACTGATTCAAATACTAACCTAAAACACAACCGACTACTGATATAACGACAAACTCAAGAAAAAATGGGTGATTTTCTTTGTAGCAAATGCCACAGATGAAATCAAATAATAAAACAAATGAAGAATCAAAATAAAAAGGAATTAAAATCTCCAGAACAAAGAACAAAGAGCAGGCTATTACCTTTTAACACATAATTTCTGATTTTAACCTCTTTTAGCCACCATCGTTCAGTGATAACCCTAAAAAACCACCCTTCTAAAAAATCAAATTATAAGTAAATACAAATAAATCTTACCGAATAGTCAGGGTAATCGTTCTTTGCTGAGATTCATCTCCGACTAGAAGAGATGGGCATCAAAGTGTTAGTTTTTGAATACCATGTAAAGGCACAACTATGGCAGGTTAAGAAACAGAATATCCTAATGGTAGAAAATCATACACATCAACATTATCACAACAAAATCAAAATAAAGCAAACCACGTTGACATCACTTACGGTTGGATCTACTGAAACAAATTAAAGCAAAAAAATGTAGACAAATTAATAGAAGAGGAACCATATACGTTACCTTAGTCGCTTGAGGCCAACATCCCAATCAAGCCGTTGTTGTTTCGTGGGTCAGAGGTCCAACAGACCAACAAAATATGCAGTAACATTCCATCTCCATCATTCGTATCTCCATATCATAGGTTCGAGTTTAAGCCTACAAATACCCATTTGAAACTTGTGACATGAGTTTTGAGGTATTACCATCAATATCATCCCAAAGATACATTATGCTCCCTAGAGCTATTGCCACTTCCCCAATCCAACAAATTCAAGTAGTAATCATCGACAAGATGAGGAGCCTCCAAAAAAACATAAGATTCAGTTCCTGAACCAGAGATCACATTTCTAAATGGTTCTTTTAGAGGAAGGAAAACTGACATGGTGAATGGTGTGTTTTTTGTGCGTGCGTACATTTGGAACAAAACCTGCACATCAAACCAAACAGTATCAGATGTGATCTTGCACAAAAATTCCATTTTGGGTTTGAAATAAAAGAGAAGCTAGGTAAAAAAAACTTTATCTGGAATCAAAGAGAATATAGGTCAAATCCATTTGGTTTGCCCAGTCAATGAGTTCCCCACAAGAACTACAACCCGTAAGAGATCGTAGATGGATAACCAGCGAGACCTCAACCTGCACACCTAATAGCAAAAGAAAAACCATTTTAGCTTTATTTGGCATGTTCTAGGTCGGGAGATTGAAAAGGCGGACGCCATAGAGAAAATCGATTCTAGGGAGCTTAGTGGCGGCCAATAACAGATGGTTGGGTGTAGAGAGAAATCCTAGGCTGTCTCCTAGCTGCAAAATATCAAGATCGAGGTGAGTTTTAGGGATTGAAATCTAGACAAAGAGTGATTTTAGGGCGTGATGGTGGTGGTGCGAAGTTTGAAAGAAAATTATCTAAAAATCATGAACAATAGCAAATACATGCATCTGAATTTGATTTTGAAGTCAATACATTAAGGTTCTATGGTTGATTTCACCCTTTTGAAGCTTATTTCGCTCTTCTTAGCACCATCCTTCTTGATATTCAAACAATTCTTGGTTTCCAGCACACACAAAGCGAAGAGGTTGGGATGAGTCACCGAGAAAGGGAAAAGAAATAGCAGTGGCCGGTTTGTAGAGTGGGAGGATTTAGAGAGATTGATGGAGAATTTTATTCTTTCAAAGCGATTTTTTGGTTACTTCCAAGTGAATAAGTCTCTAGGTCAAGAAGCCGGGTCAAATTGAAAATAACTAGTTGTACTTATTGTATAATTTTTTGTATGATTTTATATAAAAGGGTTAAGTTTAAAATTTAATATTATTTTATTAATGATTACTTGTACTATCAGCTTAATGGTTTGGACGTCTTAAAAAATATTATTATTATATTGAATCTATTTATGGAAATAGTTAGATATTTCGCTCTTCTTAGCACCATCCTTCTTGATATTCAAACAATTCTTGGTTTCCAGCACACACAAAGCGAAGAGGTTGGGATGAGTCACCGAGAAAGGGAAAAGAAACAGCAGTGGCCGGTTTGTAGAGTGGGAGGATTTAGAGAGATTGATGGAGAATTTTATTCTTTCAAAGCGATTTTTTGGTTACTTTCCAAGTTGAATAAGTCTCTAGGTTTAAATGAAGATAATGCCGAGAAGCCAGGTCAAATTGAAAATAACTTTACTTATTGTATAATTTTTTGTATGATTTTATATAAAAGGGTTAAGTTTAAAATTTAATATTATTTTATTAAGGATTACTTGTACTATCAGCTTAATGGTTTGGACGTCTTAAAAAATATTATTATTATATTGAATCTATTTATGGAAATAGTTAGATATCTATTATAAGGTAGTGTGTGTGTGTGTGTGTATATATATATATATATATATATATATATATATATATATATATATATATAAAAGGTGTAAGACCCATGTATTATATGGGTTAATTAAAAAAATAAATATAAAATGTCTAAATATTTAAGAACTTTAGATTTATAAGAAAATAAGAAAAATAATGAATTATTAAAATTGATTTTTTTAAATCTTTTAAATTTAAATACATAAACAAAATAAACTAATGAACTTTAATTTAGAAATTTTAAAATAAGAAAGTAAGTCCATAGAATGCGTAACCATACGTAACCAAAGGTGAGATAGCCACCCGAATAGGTGATCCTATTTTAGAGCCACAACTAACAAGGAATATGTAAGAGAGCTTGGAGCAAGAGAGCCTAGACTAGCAAGCACGGATAACATCCATTTCTACAGATTATTACAACAAAGCAACATACTCAATACCATGTGACAAATCTAACAAATCGCTACAGCACAATAACATACTAGATACCAGAAAACAAATCTAACAGATCACTACATCATAGCAGCATACTCGATACCAGAACACGAATCTAACAGATTACTACAACATATGTGACATCCCCAAAATCTCGGCCAGAAAAGACCGATTTCATTTATGCTTCTTAAAACATTTTCAGAGTAAATCCATTTGATTTTTTTAAAGATATGCGGAATTTGTTCCCAAAAACAAAACATGATAAAATAGATATTTATCAAAACATTTCATATGATTTCATTTCATAATCAAAAGTCGGGATGTCATGTTCTGATACAGATCACAAAGCATAAATGATAACATTACAAGTCGTTCAACAAATATATACATATACAGACTTGTAAACAAAAACAACTTGATGATTCGCCCATCTTAAGCTCTTGCGCCACTTCCTGTAATACAAATCAACTGAGTGGGTCAGGCTTGGGAGCCTGGTGAGCATATAGGGTTTTCAAACCCACAATAATTATATTTAATTTCATCAATCAACAATAAACCCGATTACCCATTCCCGTTATCCTCACCTTACGTTCCTAAAAATAACGTCTATTATAAGGAACTTATTTCAGGATTTTCATCGGGACGGACATTACTGCAGAGGGGCTTCCTCAACAATAAGTATCCTAAAGGCAACCATGTGGGGGATAGAGTACACCGGTGAACACGTCGTTCACAACACCTACAGGTAATGAGCCTGCTAGTGTTCCACAGGACAGTCTAGAATAGTCCGTGGTCATCATCCATACTCTGCTGAATGACTAGAATATCACCAATAACACCGAGGTCTCTCATCTGTTTATTTCACACCAATTATCTACCCATGTTCTACCCAATATATTAGTAGATAAAAATATACATTTTATACATTGTTTAAAAAAAACCTGTATAGCATGCTTTAATCAATACACATTCCACATAACAGATGAGGCATACACACATAACACGTATTTCATAGAGAATATACATTCACACATATAACCACAAAATATATACACGTAGCACGTATTTTATATTAAATACTTCATAATATTGTGTTGGAGAGAAAATAACTACACACTCACTTGATCAGAAGATGATCCGACAGCACTACGGCTTATAGAAGTAGCGTCTCTCCGCAGATCTGGAAGATCTTCACAAAAACCGGCTCCTCGCGGGCAGGGCTTCGGCTCGGGAATAACGCTCTTCGGGATTCTCGGGGCTTCGGATCTCGCTTCGGGGCTCGGGAATAATACCGGGGCTTCGGGGTATAATCGGCACGCAAATCGAGGCGAAAAGGCTAGAGAGAATGAGGATTTTGCAAAAGAAAAGAAGCTGCTTCGGACCTCCTTTTATAGCCTGATCCTCGGGGTTACGCGGGGCGTAACTTCGGGGTACGCGGGGCGTAATGCTTCGCAGATCGTCAGCGCTTACGTCACTGGTCCATTTTCGTCATTGCATACGACTCACTACTCCGTAGAACTCGAGTGCCCTACGCTATACGCGGGGCGTACCGCAGTACGCGCTGCGTACTTCGGATAGACCGCCTCGCTTCTCTTCGGATAATATCGGGGTTTAAATTAAAATAAATATTAAATATTTATTAAAACTTCAAAAATTCATATCTCCTTCATACGAACTCCGTTTTCGACGTTCTTTATATCCACGCGAAGGTCAGACCATACTCTACAACTTTCGTTTAGACTCCGTTGGCTAATTTTGACTTTTATTTTTATTAATTATTTTTAGAAGGCTCGGACAGGAAAACTTCGTTATTAAATCATAACTTCTTCGTCCGATGTCCGTTCTCGCCTATCTTTTCATCGTTTCGCTACTAACAACGAGATCTTCGATTCTCATTTAGATTGTTTCGGCTAGAAATTGCTCGATCTCGAATCGAGTATTCGGGCTGCATACTGCCAAGTCAAAACTTAGAAAAATCATAACTTCCTCATACGAAGTCAGATTTGGGCGTTCCTTTTATGCATGCTCTCGGTTTAACGAAATCTACGACTTTCGTTTAGATCGCTAAGGCTAAATATCGCTCTATCTTAAATTCATATTTTACGTCACTCGGCGTCGTGCCAGTTCCATCGCGAAACTTCGACAGGTCATAACTTCTTCGTTATAACTCGGATTTTGGCATTCCTTATATCTCCGGAATCCTTGTTTCCACCACTACATCTTTATGCAAAGATATCGGGCTTATCTAATACTTAAATTTTGACGTTTATTTATTCTTAATTCATTAAATAAGAAAATAAACACATAAATCACATAATTCACATAATTCACAAATAATACATTTTTATTATTTCAAATTGGGGTTACAATGGTTAACCTAGACTATTACATTGCTAAAATGGCAAGCCTAGAAACACGGGCGTTACAATTCTCTCCACCTTAGAATGATTCCGTCCCCGGAATCACACACCAGCAAACAAATGCGGATAGCGACTCATCATGTCACTCTCCGTTTCCCAGGTGAGATTCGGCCCATTCGTGTGTTTCCATCGGACAAGCACTAACTCAACCATCTTACGTCGCAATTTCTTAGTTTTTCGGTCAACGATTGCCTCCGGTTCCTCAATCAACCTTTTGTTCTCATCGATCCTCAACTCTGAAAGTGGAATTATGTCGGGAACTTCTCCCGTGAACTTCCTCAAGTAACACACATGAAAAGTGTTATGAATTCCATTCAGTTCTTCTGGTAGTTCGAGCTTGTAAGCTTGGTTCCCAATCCTCTGAAGAACTTTAAACGGTCCAATAAACCTTGGACTTAACTTTCCCCTTTTACCAAATCTTATAAGTCCCTTCCACGGCGAGACTTTAAGTAAAACCGAATCTCCAACTTCAAAAGTCATCGGTCTTCGCTTTTTGTCATCATAACTCTTTTGACGGTCCTGAGCTGCTAACATTCTTTCCCTAATTATTTTCAACTTTTCAGCCGTTTGATGGACTATCTCCGGTCCCATAAACTGCTTTTCCCCAGCCTCAAGCCAACAAGACGGCATACGACACTTCTGTCCATACAATGCTTGATAAGGTGCCATCTTTATGCTCGAGTGAAAACTATTATTATAGGAAAATTCTACCAAAGGCAAATGTTCATCCCAATTACCTAGGAATTCCAAGGTACACGCTCTCAGCATATCCTCAAGTGTTTGTATCGTTCTTTCACTCTGACCATCAGTCTGCGGATGGTAAGCCGTACTTAAACACAACTTGGTACCCAATTCCTCTTGTAGACTTTTCCAAAATCGTGAGGTGAAACGACTGTCACGATCCGACACAATCGTTAACGGAACACCGTGAAGCCTCACAATTTCCTTCACGTAAGAATTCGCAAGCTTTTCCATAGACCATTTCTCGTTGGCTGCTATGAAATGCGCACTCTTAGTGAATCGATCAACGACCACCCAAATCATGTCGTGACCACTTTTTGTTCTGGGTAGTTTAGTGACAAAATCCATAGCAATGTCTTCCCACTTACCCATAGGCACAGGTAATGGTTCTAAACTCCCGTATGGTTTCTGATGTTGTGCCTTGACTCTTGCACATGTCACACACTCGGCCACGTACTTCGCAATGTCGAGCTTCATCGTCGGCCACCAATAATAGGGTTTCAGGTCCTTATACATTTTTGTGCTACCGGGATGAATCGAGTACATGGTTTTGTGAGCTTCTTCCATCAGAAGATCTCTGACTCCTCCTGTCTTAGGTATCCAAATCCGATCTTGGAACACCTTCAGTCCGTGACTGTTTACGCCGAACACCAACGTTTTGCCCAAACGTTCCTCCTTTCGGTTATTCTTCTCAGAAGCTTCGCTTTGAGCTTTCTTTATACTTTCCAAAATAGTCGAGACAACTTCAATTCTCAACGCTCTTGGCCTTTTCTTTTCAAGATTGACCTTCCGACTGAGAGCATCAGCAACAATATTGGCCTTACCGGGGTGGTAAAGTATCTCGCAGTCGTAGTCCTTAAGCAATTCCAGCCAGCGTCGTTGCCTCATATTCAATTCTTTCTGACTAAAGAGATATTGGAGACTCTTATGATCAGTGAAAAGTTTGCACTTCGTGCCATAGAGGTAATGCCTCCATATTTTCAGTGTGAAAACTACCGCTGCCAACTCCAAATCATGAGTCGGGTAGTTCTTTTCGTGCTCTTTCAGCTGTCGAGACGCATATGCTATCACCTTTTCTCTTTGGGTCAAAACACAACCCAATCCAACCCCAGACGCATCGCTATAAACAGCGAAGTCTTCAACCCCATCGGGTAGAGAAAGTATCGGTGCCTCGCATAGTTTCTTCTTTAGCTTCTCGAATGCTTCTTTATGCTTATTATTCCATGCATAAGTAGCTCCTTTGTGGGTCAAAGCTGTTAATGGACTAGCGATCGAAGAAAAGCCTTGGATAAACCTTCGGTAATATCCGGCTAATCCTAAAAAGCTTCGGATCTCCGTGGGACTTTTCGGTTGTTCCCACTTCATCACAGCTTCGATCTTCGCTGGATCAACCATTATCCCTTCTTGGTTGACCACGTGACCCAAGAATTGGACTTCACGAATCCAGAAATCACATTTGGAGAACTTCGCATACAACTTCTCCTTCTTCAAGACTTCCAAAACTTCTCGCAAGTGTCTGCCATGCTCCTCTTGGCTTTTTGAATAAATCAGAATGTCATCTATGAACACTATCACAGATTTATCAAGGAACGGATTACAAACTCTGTTCATCAAATCCATGAATGCTGCCGGAGCATTGGTTAGTCCAAACGACATAACCAAGAACTCATAGTGTCCATATCGCGTTCTGAATGCGGTCTTCTCTATATCCTGCTCGCTTACTTTCAGCTGATGATATCCTGACCTCAGGTCGATCTTTGAAAAATAACTGGAACCTTGTAGTTGATCGAATAGGCCATCAATCCTTGGCAACGGATATCTATTCTTTATTGTTGCCTTATTCAGCTCTCGGTAATCAATGCACATCCTCATGCTTCCATCTTTCTTCTTTACGAATAACACCGGAGCTCCCCAGGGTGATGAACTAGGTCTAATGAAACCCTTGTCCAATAACTCCTGAAGTTGCATCATTAGCTCCTTCATCTCCGTCGATGCTAATCGATAAGGTGCTTTTGCAATTGGCGTTGTTTCGGGCAACAAGTCGATACGAAATTCCACTTGTCGATCGGGCGGTAATCCAGGAAGATCTTCGGGAAATACTTCCGGATAATCACACACAACAGGAATATTTTGCATCACCTTCTTTTCCTTCTTAGCGTCGATCACAAATGCTAAGTATGATGTACACCCCTTGGTCAAACATTTTCTGGCTTTCATTAGAGAAATGATCCCAGAATTTACTCTACGTTTATCTCCGTACACCATAAATGATTCCTTCCCAGGTGGATTCACTTTCACTATTTTCTTCTTGCATAAAATTTCAGCATCATTGGCGCTAAGCCAATCCATTCCCAAAACGATGTCGAAACCGTTAAGTTCGATAGGTAATAATTCCTCGTGGAACTTATTCCCATTCAGATCAATTAAGATGTTTTTCATACGATGGCTAACAGGTACAAACTTGCCACTAGCAACTTCGATTAATAAAGCATTATCTAGTCTATCAACAGGCAAAGCTAGTTTTCTACCAAATTCATGCGATATAAAGGAGTAGTTGGCTCCAGAATCAAATAAAATTTGGGCAGGCAATTTGTTAACGAGAAAGGTACCTGAAGCGACATCAGCTTCATCTTTAGCAGCTTCCAGTGTCATCTGGAATGCTCTCGCCTTTGGCTTTGGCGGAATGTTGGGTCTTGCTGCTTCCTTCTTTTTCGGACAATCCCTTGAGATGTGCCCCTCCTCACCACAACCATAACAAACATTCTTGGTGAAGGTGCAGTCATTGGCATAATGCCCTAGCTTTCCACATTTGAAGCATGTGGTTTCCCCGCCACACTTCCCATGATGCTTCTTTTTGCACTTGTCGCACCATTTCGCCTCTACCTTTCCTCCACTTCCTCTCGAACTAGACTTCGAGAATTTACTTTTCTTGCTGGACCCTGAAAATCCATCGATTTTCCTTTTCTCGCCAACCTCTGACCTTTCCAGACCTTTTTCCCTGATCTGGGTCTCAACATTTCTAGCAGCCCAGATGGCGGCTTTCAATGTGGTTGCTTGCTTAACCATTGGACCATAGTCCGCTGGTAGTCCAAGGGCAAACTTGTTGACCTTAGAGAGTTCTGTAGGCACCAAATATGGGATAAACTTCATCTTTTCTGTGAAACTTGTAGCGTATTCAGTAACGCTCAATTTCCCTTTCTTCAAATTCTGAAACTCATTACTGATTTCTAGAAGGTCCTGCTCGGAGCAGTATTGCATTTTTAGTTGTTCCACAAAGTCTTCCCAAGACATTTTGCTTGCTTCTCCCTTGGGCATAGAGTCAGCTAATAGCTTCCACCAGCTCAACACCCCAGATTTTAGCAGGGGGATTGCAAGAGCGGTCTTCTGCCTGTTGCTACATTCGCAACTTTCAAACATAGTCTCCATTTCGGAGACCCAGTCCATAACTTGCACCGGCGTCGGGCTTCCGGATAGACATGGTGGTTTGGATGCCATGAAATCCTTATACTTGCACCCACGACCATCATTTCCTCCATACTGGTTATTGCGTCTAACCACTGGTTGTTCGTCTTGACCAATGATTCCACTAAAGTTTTCTCCTTCAGACTGCCCTCCATTCTCCTCGGGCTCTTCTGCTTGAATTGACGGTTCTTCACGATTCTGCCTAAGCAGGCGTCTTGTTTCTTCCATCTGACGATCCAACATCACTTGAATCATCATTTGTACACCAGCCATTGTTATCGGCTCAGGTGCATCAGCTACAACAGGTACTTGTTGAATTACAGGCGGTTGATTCCTGTTTTCATCAGCATTTCCAACTCCGCTTCTTGTTCTCACCATTTTGATCTACACACCGAATAATTTCACCTTATTACTCCAAACGATTACATGCTAGTTCTAATATCGTATACATACGCTTAGAATCCTAAACACATAAACCTTCAGATCCGGTTGGCAACAAACCGTAGATCCGAACAAACAATATCATATATGGCAACATATAACATTTAGCACATAAAAGCATTTTAGGCAACCTTCCTAAAATAAACTAGTGCTCGTGTCTAAAATTTATCAGACACACATCTCACAATCTCCACTTAGCATACCAAGTTTAAGTCTAGAAATCCTACAAATTCCTAGTTCGCTTAAACTAATGCTCTGATACCAACTGTGACATCCCCAAAATCTCGGCCAGAAAAGACCGATTTCATTTATGCTTCTTAAAACATTTTCAGAGTAAATCCATTTGATTTTTTTAAAGATATGCGGAATTTGTTCCCAAAAACAAAACATGATAAAATAGATATTTATCAAAACATTTCATATGATTTCATTTCATAATCAAAAGTCGGGATGTCATGTTCTGATACAGATCACAAAGCATAAATGATAACATTACAAGTCGTTCAACAAATATATACATATACAGACTTGTAAACAAAAACAACTTGATGATTCGCCCATCTTAAGCTCTTGCGCCACTTCCTGTAATACAAATCAACTGAGTGGGTCAGGCTTGGGAGCCTGGTGAGCATATAGGGTTTTCAAACCCATAATAATTATATTTAATTTCATCAATCAACAATAAACCCGATTACCCATTCCCGTTATCCTCACCTTACGTTCCTAAAAATAACGTCTATTATAAGGAACTTATTTCAGGATTTTCATCGGGACGGACATTACTGCAGAGGGGCTTCCTCAACAATAAGTATCCTAAAGGCAACCATGTGGGGGATAGAGTACACCGGTGAACACGTCGTTCACAACACCTACAGGTAATGAGCCTGCTAGTGTTCCACAGGATAGTCTAGAATAGTCCGTGGTCGTCATCCATACTCTGCTGAATGACTAGAATATCACCAATAACACCGAGGCCTCTCATCTGTTTATTTCACACCAATTATCTACCCATGTTCTACCCAACATATTAGTAGATAAAAATATACATTTTATACATTGTTTAAAAAAAACCTGTATAGCATGCTTTAATCAATACACATTCCACATAACAGATGAGGCATACACACATAACACGTATTTCATAGAGAATATACATTCACACATATAACCACAAAATATATACACGTAGCACGTATTTTATATTAAATACTTCATAATATTGTGTTGGAGAGAAAATAACTACACACTCACTTGATCAGAAGATGATCCGACAGCACTACGGCTTATAGAAGTAGCGTCTCTCCGCAGATCTGGAAGATCTTCACAAAAACCGGCTCCTCGCGGGCAGGGCTTCGGCTCGGGAATAACGCTCTTCGGGATTCTCGGGGCTTCGGATCTCGCTTCGGGGCTCGGGAATAATACCGGGGCTTCGGGGTATAATCGGCACGCAAATCGAGGCGAAAAGGCTAGAGAGAATGAGGATTTTGCAAAAGAAAAGAAGCTGCTTCGGACCTCCTTTTATAGCCTGATCCTCGGGGTTACGCGGGGCGTAACTTCGGGGTACGCGGGGCGTAATGCTTCGCAGATCGTCAGCGCTTACGTCACTGGTCCATTTTCGTCATTGCATACGACTCACTACTCCGTAGAACTCGAGTGCCCTACGCTATACGCGGGGCGTACCGCAGTACGCGCTGCGTACTTCGGATAGACCGCCTCGCTTCTCTTCGGATAATATCGGGGTTTAAATTAAAATAAATATTAAATATTTATTAAAACTTCAAAAATTCATATCTCCTTCATACGAACTCCGTTTTCGACGTTCTTTATATCCACGCGAAGGTCAGACCATACTCTACAACTTTCGTTTAGACTCCGTTGGCTAATTTTGACTTTTATTTTTATTAATTATTTTTAGAAGGCTCGGACAGGAAAACTTCGTTATTAAATCATAACTTCTTCGTCCGATGTCCGTTCTCGCCTATCTTTTCATCGTTTCGCTACTAACAACGAGATCTTCGATTCTCATTTAGATTGTTTCGGCTAGAAATTGCTCGATCTCGAATCGAGTATTCGGGCTGCATACTGCCAAGTCAAAACTTAGAAAAATCATAACTTCCTCATACGAAGTCAGATTTGGGCGTTCCTTTTATGCATGCTCTCGGTTTAACGAAATCTACGACTTTCGTTTAGATCGCTAAGGCTAAATATCGCTCTATCTTAAATTCATATTTTACGTCACTCGGCGTCGTGCCAGTTCCATCGCGAAACTTCGACAGGTCATAACTTCTTCGTTATAACTCGGATTTTGGCATTCCTTATATCTCCGGAATCCTTGTTTCCACCACTACATCTTTATGCAAAGATATCGGGCTTATCTAATACTTAAATTTTGACGTTTATTTATTCTTAATTCATTAAATAAGAAAATAAACACATAAATCACATAATTCACATAATTCACAAATAATACATTTTTATTATTTCAAATTGGGGTTACAATGGTTAACCTAGACTATTACATTGCTAAAATGGCAAGCCTAGAAACACGGGTGTTACAACATATCAGCATACTAAATATCAACAATCCAACGAATGCATGGTCGTATATACTCAAAGGTGAGATAGTTACCCGGATATGTGATCCTACTCTAGAACCACAACCAAACATGGAATAGGTAAGAGAGATTAGATCAAGAATCCTCAGTCTATCCTACATGACTATATATAGTCCCTAAGGCATCCCTCTACTAACAAATAACCAAAACTAGTGGGTCGGCATTGGTGCCTTCGACCCATAGGTATAGTGAGGCGAAACTCACCTCGATATGCACGTAGGTAACCACCGTAGCAATGAAGAAATCTACTAGTTTCAACTCGCTTCCAATCACCTACAAGAAGATACTTGAGACAATCCCCGATCATAGGTCATAGTCACTTGCAACAATGACTATTTCACATAAAATAACGATTAGGGTTAAGTAAGAACACTTAAACCATTAAGGACTTAATCACCTAAAGGTAAGACTGATTAAGGTTTGACTTAGTCATTCTCAAGTGAAATAATAATCCAATCAATAGCCCAAATACGTGCCCGACCATTGTCCAAAATAGAGCTCCCCGATTCTTCGGTTTCCACATAAAATCATAACTAGGGTTAGTGTTCCACACTAAACCCCTAAGGACTTAATTCATTAATTCCATTACTGCATTAATTTAATTGCAGGGTATTAGTGGGTATAATTTAAAGTTCCATTATAGTTTTAACGCGGGTCGTGACAAAACTCCAAAACTAGGGTTTTCTTGACATTAGGATTTTCTAAACCCTAATTAGGGTTTCCAACCAAAACACGAGCCACCCGAACTAAAGTTATATGTTTATGTAATTAATGTTTAATAAGTTGAGTACCACCTACCGCCACCTGGAGTAGTGGTGGTCGGCGGTGGTCTGTGGCGGCATCCACCCACACACGGCTGTAGTGGCAGTTTCAGGTTAAAATCCAACCAACAATTCCCACAACAACAATCATACAGAAACAAACACACATGCCCCATATTACACATACAACCACCTTATATGGTGGATAGTGGCGACAGAAAGTGACAGCAAGGCGGCAGCCACCATAGTTGGCTACCATGGTGATTCTTTTCGATTTTCCGCCAACCAAAACACACACACACCTCACGAATTGTAGTAGTGACACACACACACACAAATACATGAAACAAGAGCACTCACTAAACACACATACAAATCAGCCACCCTCATGGTGGTAGGTGGTGGTCGAAGAGTAACGGCAAAACGAAACAGCCGCATGGCGTCGTCGGCGACGCGGAGAAATGGCAGAAGAAACGAAGAGGGTGGAAGGGAGGTTGCGCCATTAACATAGAGAGAGACACGACGGCCACAAGAATCATTCATCCGGTCTCCCTACATTCACGATGCTGGGCTCGCGACCCTCATCTTCGTTGGCAACAAGAGCAACAATGGGGGTGCTTGGCGGTCCATGTGCGACTAGGAGGTGGCGGCGCCTGGAGGTATGGAGGTATAAGGGTGGCGGCTGAAGAATGAGTTTTAGGGTTAGGGTTTATGTGTACCGAGTAGAAATAGGGTGGAGGGGAACGGGTTTAATTCTCGTCTCCAACTCCAAACATAAGCCCCTTTATTACGCTTTCAGTCCCTCCATCCCCATTCTTTTCCAAATTAAGTCCATAATTTACTCTATATGTAACACTCAGATTCAGGTATGTTATCTTTAGTCCTTGGATCATAGTTTATTTTGCAAAAGTGGTCCTCCGTACGCTGGGCGTAAATATATGTACGCTTAGTATACATAGATGGCAGGATCACAGACTTGAAACACGTACGTGGGGCGTATGAAGATGTACACAGGGCATACGTGGCCAAAAAGCAAAATCCTAAGTTTTCGGGTCTGAGCCATATTTAAGCTCATTTATGACCTTTAGTTCTTCTCCATTATCAACCTCCACACCTCTAAATATTCCTAAAAGCCTAGTTTTCTTTGGAGTGTGATCTTTGAGCTTGAAAGTGACCTTGTGGCCCTTTTTTGTGTGTTTTCAAGAAGAAGAAATTGGTGTGCAAGCCTTGGTCATGGTTGAGCTTCAAGATCCTGCATCTACATCATCTTAGGAGGCTTTTGGAGGTAAAAAGCTCCTACCTTGTTAATCCTTTTGATATTTAGAGTTAGGGTTTGTTCATTAGCTCATTTTTGGTCCATGGATTCTATTTTGTGAGTTTGAGCAACTCCAGAATCTTGTAATGGTAGATCTTAATCCATTTGGTGTGTTAAAGGAATAAAAATGCTATCTTGAAGGTTATTATGGCACCATGCATGAGTATAGGTCTATAAAGTAAGTCTTAATGGAAAAAATGGGATGTTGGGCTCCCATAAGGCATGCAAAGACAAAAACTTTCCAACTTTATGCCCTAGGACCCCTTAAATGAATAAGATCTGTAAGTTGACAAAGTGACTGCATGGATTAATCACTTAATGACTAAATATGCTTAACAACTTAGTACGTTGGGCGTACTAAGATGTAAATTGTGTGTACTGCCTGAAGACCAAGTACACTAAGCATAATGATGATCACGATGCGCATACGCCCAGTGGGCTGTTGGAAAAGTTCTGGACTTTTGGTACTTTTGGGCCTTAACTAGTTATGGGCCTTGGCCTGTTTAGGATAGGTGGGCCTAATTTTCTATTATGGGCCTTACGTGTCTTAGTTTGGGTCTTTTAGGCCATGGAGCCCGTTATTGTGAATGAGTCGAATATGGTTAGGCCCATTATGGGATGGGTGAAATGGGGCATATTATAGGAGTTGGACTTAGGGTTTTGGCCCATGCCTTGAGTTTGTGACCTAATTCTAATTAGGGTGATTTATGTATATTCAGTGTGAGATTGTCGAATCGATAGCTGAGCACTCAGTAGTTACCCGCTGACCGAGGTGAGTCTTCTCACTATATCAATGGGTCAAAGGCACTAATGTATACCCATTACTTGACATGCATAATGATAGTTGTATATGTATTTGTTTGACCGAAAGACCTCGATGGTAGCCCATGACACTTGTATGGAAGATAATGGGGTAGCCCATGGCACTTGGATGTCAGACCATGGGGGTAGCCAATGGCATTCTAGGGAAAAGACCATGTGGGTAGCCCATGGCAATCATATGTATGTTTTGTGGTATTTTGTTATTGTATGTTATGTGGTATTTAGGAAACTTACTAAGATTTTGCTTACAGTTTGTATTGTGGTTTCAGGTACTTTCGATATGAAAATGAAGGGCTCAACTTGATGGCGCAACATTCACTCCCCACTGTTTTCCACACTTACCGATATTGTTACTCTGATAATTAAACATGTTTATTCTATAATGGGTTTAGAAACAATTTATGACTATAATCTCTTATTTGAAAATGAAAGTTTTTATCCAGTTCTTGGGTTGTTACAAGTTGGTATCAAATCTTTGGTTTGAGGAATCCGGGCACACCCTCAGGTGTATCAAAACTCAAACTAAGGAAATGATAATCTTTTCAAAAGAAAAAGAATCAAAATTTTCTGAAAAAGGTTTTCTTAAGTAAATAGGAGAGTGCAAGGCGTGCGATTGGTCAAGCTCAAGTAAGTGTTTCCTAAAAATTAACCACGCTTATGTATTGCAACTAGTATGTTGATATGTGAAGTGCATGCTATAATAAGGCTAAGGATACCTTCAGGGATTATGTGATAAAATTTCCTGATTTGTGTGATGCCTTATAGCCTCGGAAAATTCGATGCCATATATTTCTTAGAATCAATGTTGACTCTGTTATTTGCTAAGTTTATGCTTTCAAAGTTATATATGCTTAGGATTTCATAGCCCTAGAATGATGCGTTGTGCCTCGTTTCATGTTCCTTGTTTTGTTGTGGACTTAGGGTAGAAACTTTATTTGAAAGTCTATGTGGTTCTATTTATGTATAATTTGCTTGAGTAAGGCAACTTGCAGTGTTGATTGAGGTTTCTGGTTCTGTGAGGATTAAGAAATCCTAGAAGAGTCTAGGATATGTGTGTGTGCTAGTATGAGTTATGTTCTTAGTATAGTTGGGTGAATTAGAGGTATCAGGTATGACCTTGAGGAAGGTATAGGTAGGTGTGGAAGGTAGTATTGGGCCCGTACTACGGAAATCACATGACCTGTACCCGAGATTACTTGTGGCATCCTTGACGCTACCTCGGTGATTTTCGGTACCGTCAAGGAGTGGATTGTGGAGATCATGGAGGAGCATCTCAGATCATTTCGAGCCGAGATTGTTGCGGGTCAGATTAGGACTCTAACTCCCTCATTCTGGGAGTTCAAGGCGTGCAGAGCGCCTAAGTTCTTTGGGGCTAAGGACCCCATCACTAGCCATCGTTGGATCGCTAACACGGAGAATGCTTAGCACATGTGTTTTTGCCTCAAGGCGTCCATGGTGGGATTTGCGTCATGCATGCTGAGGGACTAAGCATGGGCCTGGTGGGAGGAGGTTACATGTGAGGTAGTGATGACGGGTGTGACAGTGATGACATGGGATGAGTTCGTACATAGGTTTGATCGAGAAATTGAGTTGGAGCTCCAGACGAAGCTGAAGTCGGAGCAGGTGTAGACAGCGGTGGCTTGGGCCAAGAAGCCTAAGACCTCCAATACTTCTAGCAGAGGCCAGCAGGGTCAGGGCCGTTGTTCAAAGTGTGGCAAGCCGCACAGCGAGGCCTGTCGGGTAGCTAGCTCGGTATGTTACAGTTGTGGTCAGTCGGGCCACATGAGCAGGGAGTTTCCCAAGAGGGGCTTGATTTGCTTTCACTGTAACCAGACTGACCATAAAAAGGTCGATTATCCGAGGTTGTCTAGTGGAGCGGTGGTGGCGCCTGCACCAACCACCTTGAGGATTATTGATGGCCGCCAGGGCAAGGCGGAGGCTTCTACGGTGAAGAGCAGGGTGTTTCAATTGAAAACTGATGAGGCCTAAGTAGCGCCAGATGTAGTTACTGGTATGTGACTTATCTCTATATTTTATTGTTTTCTTGTTATGATTATGTTTGTTATGATCTTGTATAGGGACCTTTTTGGTCAATGGGTTGTCGGCTCATGTTTTATTTGATTCGGGGGATACCCGATCCTTTGTATCTCTTGCGCTCAACAAAAAGTTTCGAGACGCTCCGGGGACTTTGGACTCCCCTCTGGAGGTGGACATTACGGGTGATCGTACTGTGAGCGATGCATGGGTATTCTGAGGATGTGTTTTGAACATGTTTATTGAGAGGTTTCCTATCGATTTGGAACTAATTCCCTTGAGGGGATTGAAGGTGATCATCAGGATGGACTGGTTCGGGGCAATGGGGTCGTGATTGATTGTGAGTGGGATTTAGTGAGAGTTTGAACCCTAAGTGGCAGAGAATTAGTCATTACTGGTGAGAGAGCTTCACATGGGCCAGCTCCCTGTTCAGCCGAGAGGGCTAGGAGGCTTCATCAGCAAGGTTGTTCTAGGTTTCTGGCTTATGTCTTGGAATTGGGAGTTGAGACCACGTCGGAGTTGAACAGGGTACCCATTATGCGGTATTTTCCCAGCGTCTTTCCTGAGGAGTTTCCGGGAGTGTCTCCCGAGAGGTAGGTTGAGTTTCAGATTGATTTGATGCCTGGTTCGGCACTGATAGCCAAGGCGCCATATCGCCTAGCACCACCTGAGATGTAGGAGTTATCTACGCCGCTGCAGGAGCTGCTAGACAAGGGTTTTATCCGTCCGAGAAGTTCCCCATGGGGAGCACTGATCCTATTCGTGAAAAATAAGGACGGGTCACATAGGATGTGTATCGATTATCAGGAATTGAACAAGATAACAGTGAAGAACCGTTACCCACTTCTGAGGATCGACGACTTATTCAATCAGCTTCAGGGTGCATCTTGGTTCTCCAAGATTGATCTTCGGTCAGGATACCATCATATGAGGATCAGGGATGAGGATGTACATAATATGGCCTTTAGAACTTGCTATGGTCATTATGAGTTCCTGGTGATGCCTTTCGGGCTCACCAATGCACCAACAATGTTCATGGATATCATGAACCGGGTTTGTAGGACGATGTTGGATCGGTTTGTGATTATTTTCATTAATGATATTTTGGTATACTCCAAGACCAAAGAGTAGCATGAGCAGCATTTGTGAGAGGTGTTGGAGACCTTGAGGAGGGAGTGGCTTTATGCCAAATTCTCCAAATGTGAGTATTGGTTACCTGAGGTGTAGTTTTTGGGTTACATCATCAACCAGTGTGGTATCTTGGTTGACTCGACCAAGATTGAGGTTGTGATGCGTTGGGAAGTTCCAAAGATTGCATCTGAGATTCGGAGTTTCTTGGGTCTTGTAGGGTATTATCGGAGATTTATTCAAGACTTTTCCAAGATTGCAGTGCCTTTGACATGCCTGACCAAGAAGAATGTAACCTTTTGGTGGGGTCTAGATCAACAGTTGGCCTTTGAGACTCTGAGGCGGAGATTGAGCGAGACCCCAATTCTTGCGTTACCTAAGGGATTGGATGATTTTGTGGTGTATGGTGACACTTCTATTTCAGGATTGGGAGTTGTCCTTATGCAGAGAGGGCATGTGATTGCTTATGCCTCGAGGTGGCTGAAGCCTCATGAGGCGAATTACCCCACACATGATTTGGAATTGGGGGCGGTGTTGTTTGCCCTCAAAATCTGGAGGCACTACTTGTACGAGGTTTGATGCACTATCTACACCGATCGTAAGAGTTTGAAGTATTTGATGGATCAGTTGAACTTGAATATGCGACAACTGAGGTGGTTAAATGTGGTAAAAGACTACGAATGTGAGATTTTGTATCACCCCGGGAAGGCTAATATGCTGGACGATGCTTTGAGCCGTAAGGCGGTGTACTCATCTATCCGAGATATTTGTTTAAGGATGACTATTACTTCAACCTTGATGGATTTGATCAAGGAGGCTCAGGTAGAAGGTTGAAAAAGGAAAATTAGAAGACTGAGCAGATTAGAGGGCATATTCCTTTGTTTATTAGAGACAATCGAGGGTTATTGACCCAGTGTGGCGGGTCTGGGTTCCGACATCAGGTGGGGTAAGACAGACGATTTTGGAGAAGGCGCATAAATCAAAGTTTTTTATCCACCCGGGGCCACGAAGATGTACCGAGATTTGAGGTTGAGTTTGTAGTGGCCCTGTATGAACAGGGAGGTTGCCTGGTTTGTTGAGCAGTGTTTGACTTGTAGGAAGGTTAGAGTCGAATACCAGAGACCCCATGGTAAGGTGCAACCGTTACCCATACATATGTGGAAATGGGAAGAGATTACTATGGACTTCATCAACAAATTACCCAGGATGATGTGGGGTGTTGATTCTATTTGGGTAATTATGTACAAATTAACCAAGAGTGCACATTTTATTATGATTGTCGAGAGTATATCTACAGAAAAGCTAGCGGATATCTATGTTTGGCTGGTGGTAGTTAGGCATGGGGTGCCGGTATCTGCGCTTTCTAACCACGATGTTCGTTTCATCTCCAGATTTTTGAGGAAGTTCCATGAGGAGTTAGGCACTCTTTTGCATTTCAGTACAATGTACCACCCTTAGACCTAGACCTGGCAATTTCAGACACGAAAACACGAATCTGTGAGAGACACGACATGACACGAATACACGACACGAATACATCTTAAAAATTGAGATAAAGCTTATTTCTCATCGTGTAATCGTATCATGTCAAATTCGCAGCTGACACATTTTCATGACACGAATTGCCAGGTCTACAGTTAGACCGACGGTCAGAGTGAGCGGACGATCTAGACGCTCGAGGATAAGCTTAAGGCTTGTGTGCTGGATTTTGGAGGGAGTTGGGATAATTACCTTCCACTGGCAGAGTTCTCCTACAAAAACAGTTATCATGCTAGTATTGATTAACCAACATTTGAGATGTTATATGGAAGGAGGTGTAGGACCCCAGTTTGTTGGGGAGAGGTCGGACATCAGGTCATGGGAAGCACTGAGGTAGTGCTTAAGACCACTGAGTTGATTCAGCAGGTATGCGACAGTGTAACATTCCAGTTGAAATTGAGCAATTAACTAATAAACCTTGAACCCCAAGATGTAATTTATATTTTATATTCTTTTATAGTAGCCCTAAAATCCATAATATTTAGTAGGGTGTTGGTTTCGAGGAGCCAAATGATATGATTTGGATTTTCAGGGGTTAAAGTGTCATTTCGGGATTTATTTTGTAAAGATTTTCAGAATTCAGGGGGTGTTTGGTAAAATATTAGACTTAAATTGAAGGTATTTTGGAATGCTGAGGGCTGAATGGTAAAATATGTACTTAAGTTGAAAAGAACTGACATGGAGGGGGTGAAAGTGTATTTATGAGAAAGATTTCATTGAGCGGGCATATAACCCGTCACCTTACGCCCATGTTAACCCTAACCCTAAAAGAGTTCTTCCAGCCGCCACCTTGTATCTCCATTGTCTAGCCGCCACCACCCTATCCAATTGTTGTTCCGATCAACCAAGGCCACCGGCAGACCACTGTTGCCAATGAAGACAGACCGCTGAGGACCATGTCACGGCTGTCACTACTGTTGTTCTTGGTCGTGCAGCACCTCCTCCCTCTGACTCTCCGTCTACCACGCCACCGGCATCGCCGGTCGATAATCTTGCAGTCGTTGGTGCCGTCTGTTGTTGCGGTGTTGTTTTACCGCCCATTCGTCGTCACTCCGCCATCGCCCTCCTCCATGAATTAAATGCAACAGCGCGGTGGGTGTTCTTGCTCGTGTGTGTGTATATTTTGGTGTTGTTGTACGATTGTGGGTGGTTGTGATCAAGAGTTAATGCGTGTGTGTGTGCTGGTGTGTATGTTGTGTGACCGGGAATCAAAACAGAACCACCACCACTACCGTGAGGTGGTGGCTATCACCTCCAACCAATGCCTGCCGCCACAAGGGTGGCTGAGCGTGTGTGTGTGTGCTTTATTGTGTGTGTGTGTTTCTTTTTGGACATTATGATGTATGTAAGTTGGTTGCCAGATTTCGACTCGAAACCCACCACCACCAGCGTGAGGTGGTGGCTGCCGCCTTCTGCAGCCACCAGCCACCGTGTTGGGTGGTGGTGTGCATTGAGTGTGATTAGATTTCTATTTGAGATGCGTGAACATATTTAGTTTAAAATTATAACCATCACCACGAGGTGGTAGCCGACGCCGTGAGCCACCATTGACTACTACTACCCAAGGTGGTAGTGGGTGGTGCTCGACTTAATTAACATTAATTAACGTAAAAATTTAACCATCTGTCTAATTGGCATGCGATTGGGTTGGAAACCCTAATTAGGGTTTAGAAAACCCTAATTTTTGATATGTTATTTTTGGGATTTTTGGGACCCGCATATTGGACAATTGGTTGGAATTATAAACCAAGCCTAACCACACTGTATGATTGACCTAGTAGATTGATGGACTTAATGGATTAAGCCCTTAATGGGTTAAGTGTTTCTAATTAACCCTAATTATCATTTTATGTGAAAACCCTAATTGTGTTTGGTTTTGAGTTGGGCATAGATGTTTGGATTCTTGATGGGCCATCAAAATACAAGTATATGGACTAGGGAATTTGGATGGGCTTTAGGGTAAGGCCCATGTGAAGGGTTTGGGCCCAATTTAGAAAATTGGGTCATATGTTTGGATTTGGTTCATTGTTTGGGTTTTTGGGCCTTCGGAGTGTGTTTGGGGCCTTGGGATGGGATCAAGCTAGGTTGGGCGTAAAGTAGTCTTTTTACCCCAAACATGGACTTATGGTTATGTATTGGAACCCAATTATTAATTTGGTGTTGTTTTGATGTTGACAATTCGGGAATCCGTAATCCAACAGCTAGGGTTTTATCTGCGAAACTTCAGCAGTGCAAAGTGAGTTACCTTCCTGTATGAGTGGGTCGAAGGCAGCAATGCCAACCCACTAGTAGTTGTTTATAGTAGAGATTATTGTCTTTGTGATAATTTTCTGGTATGCCACTATCTGTTATGCTTTATTTCTAGTATGTTATGATAATATGTGATAGTGGTAGGAGGGGTGGATTAGACCCCATAACCAGTTGTCATAACCCGGAGGGTAGGTCGGGCATCCAGATATGCCTAACAATATGATTATATTATGTGATTATGTGATAGTGGTAGGAGGGCAAAATAGACCTCGTAACCGGTTAAAATAAACCGGAGGGTAGGTCGGGCACCCAGATATGCCTGACAGTATGTTTTTGATATGATATTATGTGGTAATGGTAGGGGTGAAATAGACCCCGTAAATGGTTGAAGTAAACCGGAGGGTAGGTTGGGCATCAAGATATGCCTGACATGGGTAGGTCGGGTACCCAGGTTTGCCTGACAGGGGTAGGTCGGACACCCGGTATGTCTGACATGGGTAGGTTGAGCACCCATGTATACTAAGTAGGGTAGGTTGGGCACTCATATATACCTGACAGTATGTTTATCGTATGGTATGTGGTATGATGGATGAACTCACTAAACTTTGTGCTTACGGTTTTCAGTTTTGGTTTTAGGTACTTCTTCAAATGGAAAGGAGCTGACATGATCGCAATGCATCACACAATGATTTCCGCATTATGAGATCTTTAGGAGTTGTACTCGGATATTACTTTTCTATGACATGTTTTAGGTTATTTGAAATACTAGTTTTTGATTATGAAATGAGTTGACACTATTGATGTTTCATACTAATGGTTTTTATAATTACTTAATTAAAAATGAAAATTTTTGGCTCTAAATTTAGGGGTGTTACAAGTTGGTATCAGAGCCCTGGTTTGAGGGATTCAGATACACTCTCGAGTGTGCCTGGACTCAAATATAGGGTTTAAAAGATTTTTACAAGAAGAATATTTTTCAAAAAAATTTAAAATTAAGGGTTTTTAATAAAGAACAAGGAGTGTGATGCGTGTAATCGGCCGAGCTCAAGTAAGCTTTCCCCATGATACCCATACATGTTATATTATGATATGAATTGTGAATATGTGAACTGCATGATAGATTAGGGCTAAGGATCTAGGAAGGATGCCTTGTATGCCTATTGTATGTGCTTAGTGAACTGAATGCTAGTACTGATTAGTAAGTGGTAGGATGGCCTGTTTATGTTATACCTGATTGTATGAGCCTTAGAATTGCATGCTAGTATAGATTCCTGATAAGAGGATAGAATGGATTGAGGGAGTATGTTGGTTAGATTTTTTCATTGTCTGAATGCTTCTTGCTTTGTGCTTTGTGGGACTCTTAGCCATGTGAGCTAGCTACTAAGTGAATGTGCTAAGTTACATATGGCACAGGCTGGGTAATCTCAGAGTGATGGACTTGGCCCTATTGTGCAACTCTTGTCTGAATCAAGCCGTTCTAGGATTGAGTCTTTACTCTAAGGATTATCTGATCTCTATTGTATGTGGCTATATTCATGAGGTAGCTAGTTGACATTAATGGGAATCCTTCAACAACTGAGGACTGGGTGGGTTCAGGAACCTAGGATATGCTTCAGTGGGTTAGTAGTGCGATTAGTGAGTTTTGGGTGCATCAGTTTAAAGAAGTGATTTAGATGATCCGGGAGGATCGTTGAGGAAAGTATTGATAGATGTAGAAGGTAGTATCAGGCCCGTACTATTGTAAGCACAAGATTCATACTCGAATCAGTTAGTGTCTTGAAGAATCTAAAAAGCTTATGGGAAGGATAATTCCTGGGTATGCTCTGATCGTGGGAATAACTACTTTGTAGGATGAGGATAAGCACACGTGGGGAAGGACCAAGGTTTGGTCTCGGCTCTGGTGGTAAGCCAGTTACTGGAAGGACTGCTAGGGTTTTGAGTTCTCGTTGGATTAAGGAGATGGGAAGTGTCTTCCGCACTAGTCCCTACCTCATAGGGGCTAAGGTTCGGTTCGCCTTGGATCTCTCGTATCTGGCGACAAGAATTGATTGTGCGATTTATTGCGCTTTCGGGATTGGAGACTATGTCTTAGGAGTAGTATGTAGCTCGATTTAGGGCAGAGGTTGCTTCAGATACCACAGTTCAGTCGTAGATGATTGAGTTGGTGAGTGTGTCAGGGTGCGAGAACCTAAATGATATGATTTCTAGAACCCGAGAGCGGGAGACTGATTTGTAGCACTCAGGAATGGGATCTAGATTCTGGATCCAGCTCAGGAGCAGGACCTGGGCAAATCGATGCGTGATCGTAGGAGTTCATCTCATCGAAGATTACTCGTCGAGTTTTGGAATGGACCTCGGTGGTCTTTTGTTCATCCAAGGAAGGGATTTTGGAAGATCTCGATAGTCGTCCAGGGGCCTTTCGGGCTGGAATTATCGCGAGACAGTTAGGGGCTCATCTGGAGCCCAAAGCCTGTGAATCCCTAAAATCCTTCAGGAAGGAGAATCCTACTGTTAGTTCATGTCATTAGGACCGGAAAGGAGTGTTGCACCATGTCCTCAAGATGGTCGAGGTAACTCAGGAGGAGGCGGTCAGGATTCCTTCAGATGTTTGCAGATCTCGAGTCATTTCTCTACTATTGTCTGAGTTATCAAGGATTGTCACACGCCATTCTGCATGCCGAGGAGTCTTTGAGGAATCTTCAGATGGACGTATCTTGCAGAATGGGTCCCGCGTGTACCGTTATGGTTCCGGATCTTTGTCGGAATCTGTTCAGGAGTATTGCCTGGAGGATCATTGGTCAGGAATTAGTGGGATAGTTTTTCAGTGAAACCAGGGCTCAGTGGTTCTATCATCTGTTCGGGTATGAAGGACATTTGCCTGGAGGAAGAACTTTGGAGTTCAAGGCATTACCGTTGCTAGGAAAGAACTGGTAGCATGAAGATGGTGTTCGAATTTGCGTAAGTTATTTGATAATTGGATGTGACAAAGGAATCATACCTTTGTGTGGACTAAAGTCAGTTAAAGTTCAATGATTCCTTGAGGATAAAACTTAGAGTAAAGGTTCATCGTTGCGTGGCAGGAGTTATCGTTCTTAGTCATCGGCATAAGAGCTCAAGGAATTAGTAGGGTATCATGGGAGATGATTTGGATTATCAGATTGGTTAAGGTCTCAAGAGTATTCTTCCAGATTCTAGGAGTTGGGTAATCGTTGAAATTGGATAGTGACAGGAGCACTAAGTGGTAAGTGCTAGTTGTCATCGGTTCGATCGTTGGAGGGTAAGAAGGATTGGGAATCCTTCATTTCTCATGTGCTTTGGGGGATTTAGCTGATTCAAAATGGGTGAGAATCATTTAGGTATTCAGGAGCAGGAGCGGTTACGAAACTAGGTTGAGTTTTACGTTCCCGTCGAGGGGGAGGGCGGCCCAAGTGGTTGTTTGGTTTGAGGGTCGTATGAGTTGGGGGTTCGCTAAAGCTTCCTAGCATGTGAATCACGTCTTTCTAGTGCTTGATAGCATAATTTAGGGAAACACGCTGGGATTTCAGTCATGAACCGAGTTCAGTTTGGGCATTCAGTCAAGTGCATGCTTGATTCTGTGTGTGTTTCGAATTGATAGGTTAGGGGTAAGGCATTGGTCGGCGGTCTGATAGTGTGGAAAGTGTTGTAAGACTACGAGGTAGCTGTAGCATTCACCAGCAGCCAGATAGTATGGGAAGTGTTGTAAGACTACGAGGTAGCCATAGCATTCACTAGCGGTCGGATAGTGTGGGAAGTGTTGTAAGACTGCGGGGTAGCCGTAGCATTCACTAGCGGCCAAATAGTATGGGAAGTATTGTAAGACTTTGGGGTAACCATAGTGTTCACTAGCAACCAAATAGTGTGGTAAGTGTTCTAATACTGCGGGGTAGCCGTAGCATTCACTAGCGGCCATATATTATGGCAAGTGTTGTGAGACTGTGGGATGACCTGTAGCATTCGTGGATTCTTTCAGATGATTAGGCCAGGGTGGGCCAGTTCGCAAGATTGTGGGGTAGACCACAACATGATTGGAATAAGGAAACGGCAGGTCGTTAGAGACCGAGGATGATGTAATACTATAGTTATTCTAATAGCATTCACTTTTCGCATTGGATTCGGTGGTGACAGTTTGTTAGGCTACTATGATCAGATGAACCAGAAGGATTGATGGAGCCATGAGTAGTGATATAGCTAGGGCGGTTATTGCTAGTCAAAGTTGCCTTTGGAGGCCATGTGGGGTGACTGCAAGATTGCTCGTTGGCTCAGCAACCGGGCAGGAATCCGATATTCCAGATGTGGGCAGAAAAGTTGAATCTATGGAGGCCTCAGTTGCTAAGGAAAACAGCTAGGAGGCAGTGTGATGTTCCGAGTAGTGGTAGTAGCTTGTGGGCTGGGAGGTCTCAAGCCTATTACAAAAGGATTAAATAACCTCGGAATACTTGATTTGACCCTATTGTGCAACTCTTGTCTGAGTCTTAATCGTTGTAGGGATAAGTCTCCTACTCGAAGAATTATCTAATCTTCTATCAGGTATAAGTGTTCCATAGAGATATTTGGTCTATTATTCCGTTCTTCGTGGGAATCTCAAGTTATCAAAAGTTAAGTGGTCAGTTAGTTAAGTGGACTGGGTTCAACAATAATGATTCAGTGTGGGTGGTCTGTCAAGGAGATAGACCATCTCGAGACGTCAGATTTTAAATTGAGGAGATGTGATCATGTTGCAAGGAATTCGTTCATCTTCGGGTTTTAGAACCCTGCGAGGGATGGTTTTGGTTGTCTTGGAAAGGTTGGGGTATTTTTGTGGTTGTGTTGCCCAAGTTGTTTGGCGTGTCAAGAGTGGTAAGGAATGATTTTGAGGACGAAATCTAAATTAAGTAGGGGAGAGTTGCAACATCCCGTTTAAAATTGAGTAATTAAATAATAAACCATGAACTCCAAGATGTAAATTTATATTTTATATTATTTTATAGTAGCCCTAAAACCCATAATATTTAGCAGGGTGTTGGTATCGGGGAGCCAAATGATATGATTTGGATTTTTGGGGGTTAAAGTGTAATTCTAGGATTTATTTTGTAAAGATTTTTAGAAGTCAGGGGGTTTTTAGTAAATATTGGACTTAAATTGAAGGGACTTTGGAATGTTGAGGGTTGAATGGTAAAATCTGTACTTAAGTTGAAAAGAACTGACATGGAGGGGCTGAAAGTGTATTTATGAGAAAAGATTTCATTGAGCGGGCATATAACCCATCACCGTACACACATGTTAACCCTAACCCTAAAAGAGTTCTTCCAGCCGCCACCTTGTATCTCCATTGTCCAACCGCCACCACCCTATCCTCTTGCTGTTCCGATCAACCAAGGCCACCAGCAGACCACTGTTGCCGACGAAGATAGACCACCTAGGACCACGTCATGGCTGCCACTATTGTTGTTTACAGTTGTGTAGAACCTCCTCCCTCCGACTCGTCATCTGCCATGCCACCGGCATCACCGTTCGATAATCTTGCAGTTGTTAGTGCAATCTTTTGTCGCGGTGTTGTTCTGCCGACCATTCGTCGTCACTCCGCTGTCACCCTCCTCCATGAATTATATACAATATCTCAGTGGGTGTTCTCACTCATGTGTATGTGTATTTTAGTGTTGCTGTACAATTGTGGGTGTGCTTGTTGGCCATAAAACTGAGAACGATCACCATGACAACCAACCATGGTCGCTGCCGCCACCAACTACCGTGTTGGGTGGTTGTACGCATGAGTTAATGTGTGTGTGTATGTTGCGTGACCTATAATCAAAAGAGAACCACCACCACCACCACCGTGAGGTGGTGGCTATCACCTCCGACCACCGTCTGCCGCCACAAGGGTGGCTGAGCGTATGTGTGTGTGCTTTATTATGTGTGTGTGCGTTTCCTTTTTGAAATTATGATGTATGTACATTGGTTGTCGGATTTCGACTCGAAATCCACTACCACCACCGTGAGGTGGTGGCTGCAGCCTTCTGCCACCACCAGCCGCCATGTTGGGTGGCGGTATGCATTGTGTGTGATTAGATTTCTATTTGAGATGCTTAGACATATTTAGTCTAAAATTATAACCACCACCACGAGGTGGTGGTCGCCGCCGTGAGCTGCCATTGACCACCACTACCTGAGGTGGTAGTGGGTGGTGCCCGACTTAATTAACATTAATTAACCTAAAAATTTAACCATTTGTCTACTTGGCACGCGAATGGGTTGGAAACCCTAATTATGGTTTAGAAAACCCTAATTTTGGATATGTTAGTTTTGGGATTATTGGGACCAATATTTTGGACCATTGGATTGGAATTATAAACCAAGCCTGGCCACACTGTATGATTGACCTAGTAGATTGATAGACTTAATGGATTAAGCCCTTAATGGGTTAAGTGTTTCTAATTAACCCTAATCGTCATTTTATGTGAAAACCCTAATGGTGTTGGGTTTTGAGTTGGGCCTAGATGCTTGGATTCTTGATGGGACATCTATTAATAAGTATATGGATTAGGGAATTTGGATGGGCTTTAGGGTAAGGCCCATGTGAAGGGTTTGGGCCCAATTTGGAAAATTAGGCCATATGTTGGGCTTTGGTTCATTGTTTGGCTTTTGGGCCTTCGGAGTGTGTTTGGGGCCTTGGGATGGGATCAAGCTAGGTTGGGCGTAAAGTAGTCTTTTTACCGTAAACATGGACTTATGGTTATGTATTGGAACCCAATTATTAATTTGGTGTTGTTTTGATGTTGACAATTCGCGAATCCGTAATACAGTAGCTAGGGTTTTATTTGCGGGACTTCGGCAGTGCAAGGTGAGTTGCCTTCTTGTATGAGTGGGTCAAAGGCACCAATGGTGGCCTACTAGTAGTTGTTTATAGTAGAGATGATTGTCTGTGTGATAATTGTCTGGTATGCCACTATCTGTTATGCTTTATTTCTAGTATGCTATGATAATATGTGATAGTGGTAGGAGGGGTGGATTAGACCCCGTAACCGGTTGGGATAAGCCATAGGGTAGGTCGGGAACCCAAATATGCCTGAAAATATGATTATGTTATGTGATTATGTGATAGTGTTGGGAGGGCGAAATAGACCTCGTAACCGGTTGAAATAAACCGGAGGGTAGGTTAGGCATTCATATATGCCTGGCAGTATGTTTATGATATGATATTATGTGGTAGTGGTATAGGTGAAATAGACCCCGTAACTGGTTGAAATAAACTAGAGGGTAGGTCAGGCACCCATATATGCCTGACATGTGTAGGTCGGGCATCCAAGTATTCCTGACAGGGGTAGGTCGGACACCCTGGTATGTCTGACATGGGTAGGTGGAGCACCCAGGTACGCTTAGCAGGGTAGGTCGGGCACCCATATATGTCTGGCAGTATGTTTATTGTATGGTATGTGGTATGATTGGGGAACTTACTAAGCTTCCTGCTTACGGTTTTCAGTTTTGGTTTCAGATACTTCTTTTTCAAACGGCATGATCGCAGCGCATCACACTATGATTTCCGCATTATGAGATCTTTGGGAGTTGTACTCTGATATTAATTTTCTATGACATGTTTTGGGTTATTTGAGATACTAGTTTTTTATTATGAAATGATTTGACACTATTGATGTTTCATACTAATGGTTTTTATAATTACTTAATTAAAAATGAAATTTGTGGCTCTAAATTTTGGGATGTTACGAGTTGGTATCAGAGCCCTGGTTTGAGGGATTCGGACACACTCTTGAGTGTGTCTGGACTCAAATCTAGGGTTTAAAAGATTTTTACAAGAAGAATATTATTCAAAAAAATTTAAAATTAAGGATTTTTAATAAAGAACAAGGAGTGTGAAGCGTGTAATCAGCCGAGCTCAAGTTATGTTGACCGAAAATTTAGAGCCTTTGTGTTGCTGAAGGTGTCATGTTGGCTGTTCGGATCTCAAGTTTCAGGTGGGAGACTTTGTGTTGCAGAAGGTGTCATCTTGGAAAGGTGTCATCCGATTTCAGATGAGGGGAAAGTTGGGTCACCGATTTAATGGTCCATTCAGGATTTCTTCCCGTGTTGGTAGAGTTGCATACCGGCTGGATCTTCCTGATTAGCTAAACCAGATCCATAACACTTTCCATGTATCTCAGTTGTGAAAATGTGAAGTTGATGATTCAACAGTGATCTCGCTAGATGATATTCAGGTGGATGGGTGCCTGAATTATATGGAAAAACTCACTGCGATTCTTGATAAGAAGACTAAAACTCTGCACAATAAGGTAGTGAATTTGGTGAAGGTGCAATGGCAGCACCGAAGAGGCTTGGAGTGGACATGGGAACCGGAGGACGAGATGAGGGAGCACCACCCTAATTTGTTCGTGGCATCAGACTTCGAGAATGAAGTCTAATTCAAGTGGGGGAGAGTTGTAACACTCGGATTCAGTTTTGTTATCTTTAATCCTTGGATCATAGTTTATTTTGCCAAAGAGGTCCTCCATACGCTGGGTGTACATGGGTGGAGGGATCGCGTACGAAGATGTATGCGGGGCGTACGTGGCTAAAAAGCAAAACCCTAATTTTTTGGGCATGAGCCCTATTTAAGCTCATTTATGACCTTTGGACCTCCATTATCAACTTCCACACCTCTAAACATTCTTAAAACCCTAGTTTTTATTTTGAGTGTGATCTTTGAGCTTGAAAGTGACCTTGTGCCCCTTTTTGGTGTGTTTGCAAGAAGAAGAACTTAATGTGCAAGCCTTTGATGTGGTCGAGCTTCAAGATCCTGCATCTACATCATCTTAGGTAGCTTTTGGAGGTAAAAAGCTCCTACGTTGTTAATCCGTTTGATACTGAGAGTTAGGTTTTGTTCATAAGCTCATTTTTGGTCCATGGATTCTCTTTTTGTGATTTTGAGCAACTCCAAAAGCTTGTAGTGCTATATTTTAGTCCCTTTGGTGTGTTAGAGGCATAAAAATGCTATCTTGAAGGTTGTTTTGGCACCATGCATGAGTATAGGTCTTTAAAGTAAATCTTAATTGACAAAATGAGATGTTGGGGGTCTTAAAAGGCATGCAAAGGCATAAAGTTGCCAACTTTATGCCCTAGGACCCCTTAATTGACCAAGATCTGGAAGTTGACGAAGTGACTGCATGGATTAAGCACTTAATGGCTAAATATGCTTAACAGATTAGTACGCTGGGGGTACTAAGATGTACGTTGTGTGTACTGCCTGAAGACCGAGTATGTTAAGAGTACTGATGATCACGATGCGCGTATGCCCAGTGGGCTGTTGGACAAGTTTTGGACTTTTGGGACTTAACTAGTTATGGGCCTTGGTCTGTTTAGGATAAGTGGGTGTAGTTTTCTTTTGTAGGCCTTGCATGTCATGGTTTGGGCCTTTTGGGCCATGGAGCCCATTATTGTGGATAAGCCGAATATGGTTAGGCCCATTATGGGATGGGCGAAATGGGCATATTCTAAGAGTTGGACTTAGGGTTTTGGCCCATGTCTTGAGTCTGTGACCAAGTTCTAATTAGGGTAATTTGTGTATATTCAGTGTGAGATTGTCAGATCAATAGCCGAGCAGTCAGTATTTACCAGCAGACCGAGGTGAGTCTTCTCACTATATCAATGGGTTGAAGGCACCAATGTCGACCCATTACTTGACATGCGGAATGATAGTTGTTTATGTGTTGTTTGACTGAAAGACCTTTGGGGTAGCCCGTAACACTTGTATGGAAGACCATGGGGTAGCCCATAACAATCATATGTATGTTGTGTGGTATTTTGCAATTGTATATTATGTGGTATTTGGTAAAATCACTAAGCTTTTGCTTACAGTTTGTATTATGGTTTTAGATACTTCTGGTACTAAAGGGAATGGCCCAGCTTGATGGCACAACATTTACTCTCTATTGTTTTCCACACTTACCGATATTGTTACTCTGATAATTAAACATGTTTATTCTGTAATTGATTTGGAAACAATTTATGACTGTAATCTCCTATTTGAAAATGAAAAATTTTATCTGATTTTTGGGTTGTTACACTATAGCCCATTGCTTTCAAAAATCTATTCAATACTAGTCCATATGTTACAATTTGACCCTCAATATCCAGAATATAACTTTTAACACCCCAAGATGTACACCCTGCTAATTTAATATGACTTTAGGGCTAAAAAAAAATATAAAAATACATATCGGAGTTTTAGGATTTTTATTTATTTATTTATTTATCTATTTTATTTATTTACTTATTTTATTTATTTTATTTTAAACGGAATGTTACATCCATACAACAAATTCACCCCAAACCGGGTGTTTGTTTCCCATGATACAACAGTTTGAAGTGATTCTTCTAGACCACTTGAACCCTCAATAGACCTAGATTTTACCTTCGATATAACAAGAAAATGAAGAAGAAAAGATTTTGGTTCCATTCTTGGTGTGTCTCAAATGGTTGTGGAATGGTTGTATTTATACTACAAATCATAACCAAAAAACAATTAAATTGTCATTAAAACACAATTCGTAACCGATATTATATTTAATATCGTTCTTAATTACGAGTTGTAACCGAAAATTGAACATCATATTTTGATTATACACCATTCGACCCCTCAACTTGGATGATTAGTTTCAATTCACCAATTAAAAGTGCAAATTCGATTAGGTAGGAAACAATTACAAGACATCTTCTGCTTGGAGAAAACTAGGGCTAAGTTACTGATATAAATGAATGACGAGCCACATATGAGAACATCTCGTTAATGATTGTCTTACGTAAGATATCGTGAACAAAATCTAAAGAAATCAGTCATAAGGAGTAAATGTGTACAAAATATTAAGGACTAAATGTGTACAAACTAAAAAATATATTACCATATTAAGTCATTTTTCCAGCTAAAACTATAGTAGCCGGTTATAAAGATTAAATATGGACAAAAAAAGTTAAATAATCAACTATGAAGAAAAAAAACTCAATGATCGAATTTCTACATATTAAAAAATATATTACCCTTTTAAGTAATTATCGATTGTAATAATTATTTTTTGTTAATGAATCAAAAGTGCATTGATAGATTATCCCTTATTAATTTTGTGAAACGCAAATAATTTAATTACGTATGGGAAATAAACGTACACGATCTATAAAAAAAATTGGATTTTGATTCCCTATCTTACCTCAATTTTTTACCCAAATTTATAAAGAACGAACAATGAAAGGGCTTATTATTCAAATATGATGATATAATTCTATCTGGTTGAAAAAAAAAGGAAGATAATGACTATTGAAAACTAAAAAAACGATTAAAATTTCCATATAGTCGTTAATAACTTCCAAATATGTATTTTGTCAAACGTACCCACTTTATGAGTATAAATAGAAGAGATCCTAGATTTTTGTCATCTCTCGAATTTAAACAATCTATATACCCTTTGTAAAAAAAATGCTCTCTTTTGTGCATGAACAGAAAGTCATTTAATATATTATCTCAAATTTGTGCTCGAACAGAAAGTCATTTAATAGATTATCTCAGATTAAATTTCATGAAATTCAGACAATTAGGGTCGAAATATTACACAGAAAGCAAACATAAATAATCTATCAAAAATTCAGATTTTGATTGCCAATATTATCTTACTTTCAACCCAACTTTCTAACACTACACATGATAAAAGAACTTATAATTCAAATATGATTATATGATTTTATCTAGTTGAAGAAAAATGAATAAAACTGAGTTTATTCGATCAAATTTATAACACGAGAATGTAACCGATTTGTTAATTCCTTTAATCAACTTTTTTAATTTTCATGAACAATGATAATTAAGTTTCAGTTACTTTTGCATTTATAGATAAACTATTTAATCAATATTTTGGATTTCTCAAGAAAGATAATTGAGTTTCAATTATTTTTGCTTTTGTAGATAAAGTATTTAATCAATATTTTTGATTGCTCAAGAATACCGACACATTTAAATTAATTTCTGCAAATACTTTATTATTTTCTTTTGAAACAAAATTCATAATAAAATTTTATAAATTTGTTATTGATTGTATTGTTTGTTAAATAATACACAAATTTCAATATATTGAATAACGATATTGATTTGAAAGTAATAGTAAGATCTATGTAATAATATAATTGCTAATAATTATAGATACATTTTAATTGTATATTTTTAACAGATAAATTCATGAAATACATAATAAATGTTAAAAATAAAATTTTCACAGAATAGAATGAGATATAGGTTAGAGGGTGAAATTAGTAAATATATAAGGGCTTAAAATGTAAATATATTAATATACAGCGAATGGATATATGCTGGGCCAACCTGTGAACACCCATATTTCTAACCATAGTTTCAAAACACTTCTATTTCTATCAGCTTTTTTCCAAACACCCATATTTGTACAAAGAATTCCCCTTTTAAAAGCACAAATAGTTTTCTTGCTTTCCGTGTTCTCATCTTATATAGCCATCGGTGATCAAATTTCACGTTACTCTGCCATTTAATTTGATTCAGATTTTGCAGAAACAAATTTCACGATGAAGCCCTCGATTTTAGCCCATCTGCTACCAAATGCATTTCTATCAATCACCACCACCTCCAGAACCAGTAGCAGCGATGAAAGCAGCGACGACGCCGACGAGGTCCTGGCAGCAGCCGCCGCACCCCACGGTGTCATCCACCATGGAATCCCTCAAACACCCACGGTACCCTCACCCTCCGCCCCATACCAATCACTAACCATCGTCACCGGCCACACCGAGTCTGTTTCTTGTCTTGCGTTATGTGGAGAATTCATCATCAGTGCCTCTCAAGGCAAAGAAATCATGGTTTGGCAACAACCGGATCTCCGACTGCTTACCACCTTCGGCCATGGCCGTGGCTCCGTCAAAGATCTCGTCACTGTCGGAAGCAAAATCTTTACAGCCCATCAAGATTCGAAGATTAGGGTTTGGAAGGTATCAAGAAATCTTGAAAACATCTTCAAATTCGTTGACACTCTCCCAACGAACAAGGATTATCTTGGAAAGTTCATGAAGCGCAGTCATTACATCCAAACAAGACGCCACCATAAGCGTCTATGGATCGAACACTCAGACACCATTTCGTGTTTAGCTGTTCAGGATAACTTGATTTATTCTGGTTCTTGGGATCGAACCTTAAAGGTCTGGAGAGTATCTGATTTCAAATGTTTAGAATCAATCAAAGCCCACAACGACGCCATTAACGCTCTCACCACCAGCAAAGGAATGGTTTTCTCCGCTTCGGCAGATGGGAAGATCAAGGCATGGGGGAGACTTGAATCAGAAGGTCCACATTTCTTGATGGCAATTCTTGAAGGTCACAAGGACATATCCATGAACTCCGTCATAGTTTCCGGTGATGGGACGGTGGTCTACGGTGGTGGGTCAGATGGGTATGTGATAGGGTGGTCGGTGGACAGTTGGGAGGTTGTTTTTGAAGTTGAAGCACATAAAATGTCTGTTTTGTGTATGTGTATGAAGGGTGACATTCTGTGTACTGGTTCAACAGATCGGAGTATCCGTGTATGGAAGACGGAAGTCAAAGGGTTGACTAAAATTGGTGTGATGATGGGTCATGATGGACCAATCAAATGTTTACAAGTGTCACCAAGTCGTATTGGTGGTGGGTTCTTGGTGTATAGCGGTAGTCTTGATAAGAGTATTAGGGTTTGGTGGGTCCCAAATAGGAACAAAGTAGAGGTCATCACCTCTACCCCAATTAAAATCATAGAAACAATTAATCCTGCACTTACATTCTTGTAAAGAAACTATTGCTTTGTTACAAATTTATAGCTATCATCATTGTATTAATTGTAATAATAAGTACATGTTACAGTTCTTCATTTGTTCAAATAGTTGTATGAGCCAATTTGTTTATATTTTGGTTGAACAAGGTGAAAAAAAGTAATTAATTAAGGTATTGTTTTCCTTGTTCTATCATCTATGGATAATGTCAATAATTATTGTTCAGTTTAATTTTGGATTATGCAATGCGGTTGACATTATTGATGTCGATATGGTGATATACATATTATGATGATTAAATTTCTAAAGTATAGTGATGATATTTTCGATTCATTTACTTGTAATTAGGTTGATATATGTACGCTATGTTTTATAATTTTTGTTTCTAGCATGTTAATTAAATGAATAAAGTAATAAAAAAAAAGGAAGAAAAAAACGAGTTAAGTTTACACAACCCGATCCTACCTGTGGTAAACCGTAAAATTGGATTTGTCAATTTATTATCAAGCAGTTTGGCGCATTTGTTTGCCACATCTAGCTACTAAAAGCAAACAAATCCCTTTTCTAATCCCTATACTAATAAAAGAGTAGCTCTTTTGTCATGTGTCATCATATTAAACATTTTAATTAATGTGTTGCCACTTGTCAATTTATTAGTTTTCCATTTTAAATTTATTAGGCCTCTTCATTAATGTGATTCTATTTTAAATTTTAAATTTTAAATTATTGTTTTCATTAATTCACAAATAAAAAATATCTAATATATATTTAAAATTAATTTTATATATTTATTTGAATTAATGATTATAATTTCACATAACTAATAAAAATATATCTTAAATTAATAATTTATTTAAAATAAATTATTAATAATTTTGAGTTTTTACTATAAAAGTTTGATTAATTTTATAACCGTGGTTTCCACGGGTTATAAACTAGTAAAAGAATAGTTTTAATCTCCTTTTGACATGTGTCATCATTATAGGCCTTCTAATTAATACACATTTTATTCTTTTTTTGTCATGTGTCACCATATTAAATATCTTAATTAATGCATGCCACTTGTCAACCTATTAATTATGTATTTTAAATTTTAAATTTTTTACTTTAATTACAATAAATTAATAACAATGCAATAAAAGTTAAAATAAAATTAATAAAAAATTATAAGGTGATATAATTTCATATATTTATTTAAATTAATGATTATGATTGATTAATAATTTTGTGTTCTAACTATTAAAGTTTAATTGATTTTGTAGCCGTGATTTCACGGGTTATAAACTAGTAATAATAATAAACATTTCTTAATAAAAAAATGTTTAGAAACATCCTAATGTGCTATTGATTTTAGGACACTGTGTAAAATACACGGTACAAATGGTCCCTAAATATTTTCTTCGTACATAAACAAAATCCGTTAATATTATGATAATTTGATAGATGTTATAAACACAAGGGAAATTGAGTAATCTAACCTTTAAAAATATGGATAACCATTTTTTTTTTGGTAAAAGTGACCAAATACTCCGGAGTGCGTAATTTCGATCCAAACTTGATGTTGTTCCGGAGTTGGTGCTGGTTGGTCGGATTTTGGTCTGAAATCTGACACTCCATACGTTCCGGACTGAAAAAATGTATTTTGGACTACAGTCCGGAATGGCCGTACATTCCGAAATGTTATTCTGGAGAGCTAGAATTAGGGTAGTTGTATGGTTTTGTTCCATATATGCAATATATTTGTGTGTTTGATACTTTTTATAAACGTTCCAAAATGAGTATGTAGGCAAGATTTTTTCGAGTACCAGTTTCTAGTGGAGGGAAATGGCAGCGTATCGATGGATGTATGCAGTATCTTGCTTCGAACTACACATATTTTGGTGTAGATATAAGCAATGATATCAAATTCGTTAGGTTAGTTACATTGGTTTTTTCCAAGGCCAGGTTACACACTAATCAAATTCGTTTATCATTTCATTGTCTTTGATCAAATATAGTTATGCAGATTTTTGGCGATAGTGATGTTAGATATTTTCTTAGTGCAATTGTTTGCTGTTAATATTGTATTGAGAAGTGGTATTAATTGATTTCCCGAGGAAAATCGTTATAGAAATGGTTCTTTCGGTGCTGGTAGAAACCAAATTTGTAATTTATTACCGATGACAACCAACCATGTACCTCTTACAATCACCCTATAGATGGGGGTGATTATAAGTCTAAAGGTAAGGCTGTTGTTCATATTGACCTTCATGCTAATATTGATGAATTTGCAAATGATGAGACAAAACTAAGGATGTTGCTTGATGACGGTAATATAATTCCACATGGAGAGCTAATAGAACATTTTTAGAGTTACGCTGAATTAGGTAGGGATGCTCATGAAGGTGAAAAGGAGGAAACTGATCCTTTACAACCTCGAAAATCACAAGAGGAAAAGTTTTCTATTTATTTTTCCAATTCTGAAGAAACATAACCCACCCATTGGGGTATGCCTGAACCTTTACCATTGACCGAATTAGCTCAACAAAAACGTAAAGGGGCTACAACGCACAACTATACTTCCCATGTGAAGTTATACCAAATCTTCAAAAGAAAAGAAGCATTTAAGCTTAATTTAGGATTGAAAAGTGTTACTGAAGGGTTCTAATACAAAGTGAAAAAAATCTACAAAGGACAGGTTTGAAGTTGTTTGCTATATGGATAATTATGACTAACAGATATGGGTAACAAAACATAACACTACAAATACATTTGAAGTGGTTAAACTATCGGAGAAACACACTTTCTCAAACACACAACTACGTCCACATCATCGACACGCCAACAAAAAGGTATGGGGTCACTTCTTGAAGGGCATATTAGTTGATAGTATGGGTAATATATTGCGGGGGAAATAGATACAACGAACATTAAATGACCGTCGTTATGTACATATTTCATACTAGAAATCATGGAATGCTAAAATGTATGCTCTAAATCTATTGAGAGTGACCCTTGAAGAAAGCTTTCAAAGACTACCTTTATACTGTTACAACTTGGATAAAAAGAATCCAGGGACGATTACACATAAAAAGACGAGTGATGACAACATATTTGAATACCTTTTCATGGCTATCGGTTATGTGGTAATATTTTTTATATACCAACTACTTTATATGTAATGTCCATACACGTGCATTTGCTTTAATTAGATTATTAATTAATTTTTAGGTTCGAGTGTTTCAAAGATGTTTACGTCCTATTATTATCATTGACAGATGGGAAATACTTGGGCACCATGTTCATAGCAGTAGGCATGGATGGTAATAACCAAATCCTCTATATTGCATTTGGTGTTGGGAAAACTGAAAGTGGGGAGTCATGGATTTGGTTTTTAAAAATCAAATAATGTATTAGGGACATGCCATCTTTAGCAATCATATTAGATAGAGCAAAATCAATTGAAATGGCCATTCAAGCCGTGTTCCCGAATGCATATCACAGAGTCTGTTGTCACCATTTGTTGATGAATATGAGAAAAAATATCGGCAAGCAAGTGAGAACAAAATTTGTTTTGGGAGGCTACAAAGGCTTACTGAGATTCTGATTTCTAAGAAATCTTGGGTAGGTTACATCATGCACTAAACGAAGATTGTCATACATGGCTAGACAGAATAAATAACAAGAGATAGGAAAGGTCATGTTTCCCTGTGGTTCAGTACAACATTTTGACATCAAATAGTGCCGACACATTCAATGCATTATCAAGAGACGCACGAAAAGTACCAATAACAATGATGATTGATTTCTTTTGAGTAACTATGCAATAATGGTGGTGCTAGCAACATAATGTTAGAGGTAAGTGTTTATATTGTAATACTTCCATGATAATTGTAATATAATTTAATGTGCATGGCAATATATATGTAAATGTTTTTTTATAGCTGAAAGAAAAAAATGATGTTAGTGACTATGCTGAGAAGTTCACCGAGAGGATGATCAACAAATCCTATGCTTTTCGGGTATACTAGATTGATCAAAGCAGATATGAGGTGACTGACCAAATAAAAATGGTATAGTAAACTTGGAAAGTCGTTACTGCATGTGTGGGAAATGGCAATTGGCGTGTATACCTTGTACTCATGCTATGGCGGTATTTAAGGAATTGAGATATCAACACTGCAGTGCATGGGTGTCATCGTACTTCATAATGGAAAAATATAGATCAACATATGTAGAGGTTGTGTTTCCTATGGCAGTTCCAGTTGAATATGAAGAACCGAATGAAGTCATGGTTGTATTGCCACCATTGATGGACAAAGAACAAGCCGGAAGACCTGAAAAATAGAATCGTATCCCATCCCAAGGTGAAGGTTGATTAAGAAAAAGTGTATCCCTTGCCAAATGATCAGTCATGTAACATCCCAGAAATCAAGGTAAAATTTTCATTTTTCAAACCAATTACACACCATAAATGTTTACAAAACTTAGTTTCCAAAACTCAAAATCACAAATCAGAGTATCCCAAAATCAAGTCTCATAAAAACTGAAGGATGTTCACGATCAAGCCTTTGCCTTGCCCTGATCATCTGAAGCACCTAAAATATAAAACATAAACTGTAAGCCAAAGCTTAGTGACTTTCCCCTAAATACCACACAAAACCAAAAAATATACAAAATGCATGATGGGTCCACGTCTCCTGACTGGATTGCCCTGGACCACAATCTCCCGGTTGGATTGCCACTCTGGCCTACAATCTCCCGATTAGATTGCCAATGGCCTACAATCTCCATATTAGATTGAAACTCTGGTGTCTTCCAATTAGATTGCCAATCTAGCCCACAATCTCCCAATTAGATTGCCATCAGGTTTGTTGGCCGACAGCACAAAGCAATGCAGTCTCAACCCAAACCACACTACATCGACATATGCAACATATAAATATATAAAAACAAACAGATAAAAAGCAGATCCCATCAGATCACTACAGCATAGCAACATCCTAACCCAAGATACATAATTTACTAGGTCGACATTGGTGCCTTCAACCTACAAGTATAGTGAGGAAAACTCACCTCACAGTATGAAAAGATAACACAAAAGAATGTTGCCCTAAATGCCAACTCTACATGTCACATATACAAGAAACAGTGACCTAAGCTCAAACTACGACTCAAAATACCCAAAATGCCCCTAGGTCAAACTTGATCAAACCCCAGGCCAAAGGTCAAAGTCAGAAAACCAAAAAGTCACGTAAAGTTAAGCTGACAGTGTAACATCCCAATAATACAAATAAAATTTTCACTTTTAAATTCATTTCAATTATACGGTATCATATAAATGATAGGTGTTAAGCATAACTACAAATCCTATGTGCTCATGCAACCTTATAATTGAGGATCTAGGTTTTCACTAGTTAAACATGCAAACTTGAATACAAAATAGAAACCCTATATGCATCTATGAAAAATGAAATTAACCTAAATATAGGGTTTCGATACATATCTCAATTGTTATATAGTAATAACAATTAATCCTTGTTGATTCTTGAACTCTTGAAAGCAAGTGCCTCAAATGTGACACCTCTAATGGCTTACAAACACTCTTTGCAATAGGATGAGAAGGATAGGGAAGGAGGCACACCAGAATTTCGACTTTACTAGGGTTCTTCGGAGGTAGCCAAAAATCCCAAGGGTAAGCCTCCTTATATACTGCAGGTTACTTAGTCCCAATGCAAGGGTTTGCAGGTGTATACCCTAATTCCCTGCTTAAGGCCTAATCAGCCTATGGACTCCTCATTAGAAGGCTTTGGAAAAAAACTTATAGGGCCACCCTATAATTTTCGTCCACTCCTATCCAAGGAGTCCAAGAGTCCAATTTCACAACTCTCAATGATTTGCAAAACAAACCCTGTACTTTTAATTAATTCATTTAATCCCAAAATTACTTCCAAATTAATTTCTGATTGAATATTAATTAAACAACATGATTTCCAATTAATATATTATTTTCATAACATATTAATAAATCATTTATATGAATATATTATTCCAAACAATAAATTCAACTTCTCTCCAAAAGTCATCTTGTCAAGTTGCAAGAGTGAAGGCAACCCAAAATGACTTGTGCTTCTATCAATTCAAGTATATACCAATTATAGTTATGGGCTTAGACACCTAATCCAACAGTCTCCCACTTAGATAAGTCTAATAACTATAATTTCAAGTACAACTTCAATAATTGACCAACACATTATAGCTTTCAAAAGCTGATGTCAAACTCTGGCCTAGTCAGATATGTGTCCTTAGATAAGTCATCAAATATTCCTCTGTTCTACAAGATAACGTATGAACATGAGACATAGATTATAATCATTCTCTCTGTCCAAGGTTTGTTTCCTGATTTTCGATTTATAACGACTGAAATCAAACTACTAATTGAACACATCAGTTAAGTCCAGGCTTAGCCAAGCGCTTTAGATGTCATCATCAAATCATCAAGGGTCCCACAGATATCGCTTTTCCCCGTTAGGGAAAAAGGAACGGATAAATTTTGACTCATATGGTTGCACTATTCACTCATCAAATCATGCACAACAATATGTTTTATAACATCAATTTATTGATGCGTTTACGTATTATCAATGCACAACTAACTCGTAAACAACAACTGATATGTCTTCGTTTTAAGAATATAAGATATTATCGTCTCAAAATTACTCGGGACAAAATCCATGAAGTAATTATCTGAGCGTGGGTTAATCCAATACTTAAATCCCCATTTCAAAAGTACTCGTGAATGTTGCAGCAAACCATCGCTATGTCTAAACCCTTAGACAATCTACAATCCAATTCACGACAGTCTTAATTCACTACTTACTTCCAAAGTATGATCGACTGTGGATGTTTTGAATAATCCAATTATTTGGGAAGTAAAACATGCGAAGTGAAACACAATAATAACCTAATTAACTATGGTCTCAAAACTATTGAATATAAATAAAACTCCTTTTATTTAATCACCATATTAATTACACTTTATTAAATGTATAATGTTTTGATTAATCAACTAAACACTTGAATTAGACATCAGTCATGCCATGTTCTAAACATGCATACTATGTCTCTTTATGTCCTTCCTTTTTGAATAGATCGATTGGACATTATTCCAATGATGCTCATTTCACAATTTCAAATTCTTATTACAAGTGTAAGAACTCCAAATTCTTGTCACTACTAAATATTTGTTAGAGTCTAACCTTGCATGCAATATCCTTTTGTGATGACGTGGTGCCAAAGTCACCAAGACTTAGCCAACGATGTCACAAAATGCTCCAATGAAACTTTGTTAATAAAACAATTTCATGGTAATGAAGTATCAAATTCAAGGTAACTCCTTGAACACCTTCCTTGCATTAAGGTTTCTAAATCACATATAGATTTCAATAACCAACTCCCATTATGGAAACATTTCCATATTCCCATATGACTATCAATTCTAATCAAGAATTATCCCAATCAAAAACACGTCAATATGGTCCGTCCAAATATTACTTTACTTCCAACTGTCCATAAGAAACCAATATTTAGTGAACTTCAAACTGTTCTTGACAGTTGATTAACAACTTTAGTCATATTTTGTTCTATTCCTTTTTCCCTCTCAATGCCCTAGGCATTTGAAAAAATTTGACCAAACGAATATTATAGCATATATAATCAATCGTATATCTGAAGCATATGGAATTTGACACATAATGTCTTACATAAAGACACAATACTTGATTAGTCTCTTGCTATAACATTTCCATATATCGAATTTTCCTATGTTGAATCACTTCAACATGATATTCATATATGTTCATGACTAAGGTCCATTAAAATCCTTCAATCTAAACTTTTATATTTGAAATAAAGTATAAGTGCTCTCTCCCCTAAGCTTATTATAGTGAAACAATTTCTCAAACATTGCAACTTGCAAATTTGAAAACTTTTTTTTTCTATAAATAGTATTGCCAACCAACAACACTTAGCATAAAAACTATGCTCCCACTAGCATAATAATTATGTTACTATTTGCATAACAATTATGCTCCCACTGGCTTTGACATGTACCCAGAAATCAAATGGACTTCTAGAAATCAATACTATTGACTTTCTTTCTAAAGTTCAGATTTCTTATACATGATGCTTTGATAAGTCTTCATCTAGACTTCTCAAGCTCATACACCTTCATCAGATAACATATGTGTGTGTTTAAACCCTTTCAGAACTTATAGTGATAAGTTATGAATGTTCAAACTATTACTTTCCATTTCTCACAATTCGAACCATGAAAAAGGATGCTGTAATCATATACGAATTTGAGAAATCATCACTACTGCTAACCATGATATCAATCAGATTTAAAATCTACTAGCAAAAGTGATTCCTCATAATCATTTTCATGAATTAGAGTGAAAACTTATGCCACCTAGATTTTAGGGTGTATGTGTTCCTATCCATGTGAATTTATCAATTCCATCCTAAAATCATAAGATATGGTTTAGGAAAAAACCAAAATCAAATTTAGTTTTCCTTTCATGGATTGAACTTTGTTTATTCTTAATTCCTTTCCTTCTGGTAGCACAAGGTCCTACGAGTACCTCCTTGTTGTTTAAGCAGATCACTTCTATTGACCAATGTACCCTCACTGACCAACGTGTTCTGCCCTTTGCAGTAAAATGAGAACGATAGAAGTCACATGCATTATCAACTCAACTAGAAGATGTATGGAAACAAAAATGTGTCAACATGACAGGTTATAAACCTCCAGTCATGTGCTAGTGATTACTAAAAGGTTTGTTGTTTATTGACTCTTGAAACTCTTTAAGATCAATAAGACTCCCACTGTCTTCTTGACATATAAGTTTCTTTCTTCAAGGAGCATTCATTGACGAACTTAAATAAATATTCAAAAGGTTAGTGTGGATTCTTTTCAAGATAACACTTCTTTTAATTGGTCTTAGATTATCTTTGTTTTAACCAAACATCACAACTACCAATTTCAATGTTCTAGAGTAAGAAAACTTTTCTACTCCACATATCATGAGGTGTTATAAACCTACTTAGTTTGAAGTAAGCTTCAAGATATGATTCGAAGTTACTAGAGTGTGACTCTAAAACTTCATTTGACACGAAGTATGACTCATCTCCCGATTAAACCATTTCAACAATATCTGATTCCTTTTCTTAGTCATACAAATGCACTAAGATGTCTTTACAGGAACAATTGTGACATGGTTCCATAATCATGAAGATCACAAAACATGATACCAAAGTACTCTCCTCTCCTTTCAGACCAGAGAAACTTTTATCTTTCTGCCCTATAGATTCTTCATATTTAGTCTGCTACTCTTTGAAGCTTTTCAAAGAATCAGAATTCTGGTTAATTTTATAAACACAAACATGTGATCAACGAATTAGTCTTAATTTTCCAAAGATCAAGATTCTCATACATCACACAATTCGAATTGTACGATTCCAAGTTTTTATCCAATTGAAACTTGGGTGATGAGAATCCCCTTCTCACTTGGTCAATTATAACATTACCACAAATTATATAATGAAGAATCAAATCCACTGTTAACATTGCTAATAATAGTAATATCATCACCAATTTTCATAAATGTCATTGCAAGGAAATATGAAGTAACAAAAATTCACTTTATTGATCACATACGAAAAAAATTTGTCCTTACAATGCAAATATAAAACTATGTTTCTAGACATTTCCTAAAAAATCTAGTAATCTATCATAACTCATAAGCATCAGCTCAAAAATCTAATCTTCGAACCATGTAATCGAAATCCATCTCTCACGATCATATTCAGCTCACTCTTCTTAAAGTTCTTTCTTTCTCGTAGATCCTGCAAAACATCAAAATGTGATTATCACATAATGTAATAAGAATCTGTGAATAGGAACTTAATAGAGTTAGATAGTGGATGCACCTGAAGTAGAGTCATACAACTTGACTTTACTATCCTTGTGATCTTATAGGTAGACAGGTCAGCTTCGCATCCAATGTCCCATCAATTGGCAATAGAAACATATGTAATCTTCAGGAATAGGACATGGAGCTATGTCGGAATTGGCCTTTATCTTTACCATATGGTCAAATGGTTTGACCTTGGCCGATCGCTTTCCATTGGGAAGAGAAACCTTTTCTGGACTACCAATGTTGCCATCGTCGATTTCTATGGAAACTTAGGAGACAGATCTTTCAAACACATTTGTTTGACCAGTGCTCTTTAGCATTTATGCTTCAGTAGCAATTAGAAAATATGTTAGATCAATTAGGGTCACGTCATAGTCAGTCACATAGTAGTACTTAACGAACTGACTATATGACTCAGGAAGCGAGTGAAGAACGAAGCCAACAACCAGCTCCCTTAGGAAAACAACACCCAACATTCCCAAGCTGTTAATGTGTGACTTCATTTTCAGAACATGAGCACACACAGACTTTCCATCTTGATGATTACTAGCCAATATGGCTTGAGTGACTTCATACTTCTCAGTTTGACAAAAACCTAGCTTGGGGAGAATTACTAAAGGCGGTGGAGGAAGAGTTGGAGAAGTATGATTTCCAGTTCCACCATTTGAAGAAGGAAACATTCTTTCACCTTGAACAACATGTGGAAGATCATCTTCAGATGGAGAAAGAAAACTATTTCCATAAGGATTAGGAAGACCATTGTTGTCTTGACTCGACATCAATAAAAGGAGAAAATAATTCAAGTTAGTTGAATTATTTAATCCTTAATTATCAACTCAAAATTTAAATTAAGGCTAGGATCCATATTTTCGATTTGAATTCTGAAGAGGGATGTCGTAGTCAAATTCAAATCTTTTTTAGGTAGGTAAACATTTACCAGTTTCAATCTAATGAAACTCCTAGATCTTTTGATATTCATTGAACTATTCAGTGACATGTTTAATCTCGATTATTCTCTCACTTTGTGACTAGGATGTCGAGGACCACAAACGAGATGTGAATAACCATGCAAATTAGCTTGGTACTCTCCTTGTCAGTTATCACCCAATCGATGTTCCAGTTAACCACACACGGTCCATCAATCAATGATAATTTACAAGACACCCATTGCCAAAAATATTAGTCTTATATTAGTGTTTCAGTTAACCACACACGCTCCACTAACGACAAATAAGGTGTAATGTGCAATTTCATGGGTTAGCATCAAATTCACATTTTTCCTAAACTAAGAATGAATTTTTTTTGGAAAATGGTTTAGTTACTTTATTATTATACTTTTAATGAGGATTAAGTGTCCTATCGAACCCGTTCGGCTAACTAACCTCTACCATACAAGAGAGCGGTGGGTAAGAATGGCTACTCAATGGCGGTCATTTTATAGGCCGCTTCCTTAAACTCCCCTTATAGTATGACTTCGTGAATGACGCGTACTAGTGGTTTGAACGAGTCGTCTTATATATATATATATATATATATATATATATATATATATATATATATATATATATATATATATATATATATATATATATATATTAAACCTTTATAGTTACATATAATATTAATTGTGTATTTTAATCTTTTAAAATACTAGGGGTTTAATCTTGTAATAAATTAAACTTTTAATTTGATTAAATTTAAAACTTTTATGGATTTATTAATTATTTTTATTTAAACACTTAATGAAATTATTAATAACATCCATAAGGATGTACTTTAAACCTTTTAAAATACTAGGGTTTTTAAATTTAAGATTTCAAAATTAAACTATTTAGTTAAATTCTAAATTATAAAACCAAAGGGTGTATTTTTAAAACTTTTCAAAAATACAATGTTAAATTTTTAATAATAAAATTAACCATTTATTTTATCTTTATCAAAAATTAAACCAAATCATAAATTTTGATAAGGAAATACAATTACCTTTAATAAAAAAAATCAATTTTAGGTAGAAAAACGAATTAAGTTAATAATCCTAATCAAGCCAAGATAATCAAAATTGAAAAATCAGGGATCTGACAGGCCAACTCGTCGAGTCTGTGCAATGTACTGATCGAGTTGGGTCAACTCGTCGACTTCCACATATGAACTCGTCGATTTCTATGAATAGAATGACGATTATGCTCCCTTCTCCATTGAACGATTCACAATTGCATCAAGTTCAACTGAAAAACATCCTAGGCTCGGATACCACTAATGGGTTTTAATCATAACTACAAATCCTATGTGTTCATGCAACCCTATAATTAAGGATCTAGGTTTTCACTAGTTGAACATGCAAACTTGAATAGAAAAGAGAAACCCTATATGCATCTATAACCAATAACCTATTGACCCATGTTCAAATCCTATCACTACTAAGACCTTGTGGCCATGGAGGTTCGCCTGCAATGACCCCAGGGCATGAGGCAAAGCCTCATGTTTGCAGCGGGGCATCAGTCGGTGCGCGGAAGCTGGCCCGGAAACCCTCGTTAGGGAAGTTCCCTTTCCAAAAAAAATGAAATTAACCTAAATATAGGGTTTAGATACATACCTCAATTGTTATGTAGTAATAACAATTAATCCTTGTTAATTCTTGAACTCTTGAAAGCAAGTGTCTCAAATGTGACAACTCTAATGAATTACAAACACTCTTTAAAAGAGGATGACAAGGAGAGGGAAGGAGGCACACCAGAATTTCGGCTCTACTAGGGTTCTTCGGAGGTGGCTGAAAATCCCAAGGGTAAGCCTCCTTATATGTTGCAGGTTACTTAGTCCCAAAGCAAGGGTTTATAGGTGGAAACCCTAATTCCCTGCTTAAGGCCTAAGCAGCTGTTGTGACATGTTCAGCAGGGAATTGGTTGTTTGTAAATGGGTTTGTCCTGGAGTTTTTCTTGTGAACACAACATAGAAGAATCGTTATAGGACGACTGGGGGTTCTCCCTTTAACATTTTCTTTACCTTTAGATGTTGATGCAACATTAACAATAGACAACTGGGAACAATCAGCATCCTCAAGATCACTAATTTCACTAATATTGTTAGAATTATCTTCAATATCAGCAAAATTAGATTGTGAATCAGATGTTGAATTCTCAGTCTTTTTCAAAATTAGAATTTGTTCAGATTTAGTCAAAGTATCATTCACCATGTTAACTAATTCATTCATATCAAGACATTCATTAATTTTGACAATTCCATATTTATATCTATCATCAGGAACTTTGTGAAATTCAGAAATTATTTTTTCACAATCATACGAAATATTATCTACATTGGCTCTCTCATATTCTAGAAAAGGCCATAATTTTTTATGTTGCTCTTTACTGATTTCACACGAATGATGAAACTCAGTCAATTTTCCATATAATCTCTTAGCTGAATTACAATATATGTTTCTTTGTGCAAGCAAGAGTTTAACATCACTGGATAAAGAATCCCTATCACACATGATATTAGTGATTTGTAACTCTAGACATTCAACTTTACTTATTTTCGCATCTAGGCGTTTTTTGGTCTCTAACAATTCCAAGGACAATTTCTTAGCTTCATTGCTAGCAGACACAACAATCGAGTCAAAATACGCGACAGTTTCATCAAAAGATACGAGTTCAGAGTTATATGCATTTATTGGAATATCAAAAGATTCGAGAATATTACGTACCTTTGTTGTCATTTGAGATTTGTCAGCTGCCTTGGATATGAAGCATCTCCCTTTCACTTCGTATTCCTCTTCATCCGAATCCTCCTGCATCTTCGCAAACATTGCCCCATGTGTTGGATTCCTCATTTCTTCATCGTCTGATCCAGATGACCATATTTGATAGGTTCCATCTTCCTCCTGTTAACCCCTTGCAACTAGTGAAAATTGTTAATCTTCGCACGTAACTCTTCAATCTTCTCAGAATAATAAGCTTCATCTTTGACCTTATTCTTCCTTTCGTCCTTCTTTCTAAGCATACAATCATTCGCAAGATGATTGGATCCATTGCAGTAGTGGCAATCCACACCCGAATCTCCTTTCAGCTTTTCACACTCTTTTCCTCAGACACCTTCGAATCATTCTTCTCAACCTTCTTCTTCTCATCACTGACATTTTTACTCAAAACACTTCCCTTCGCCTCATCTAGCTTAGCCATCGGATTAAAAGACTTTTTGTAAAACTTATTAACACGATTATTCGAATAAAATGCAATTGCTTTATCATCATAATTCATGATGAATCCCTCTTCTTCCTCTGAATCACCTTTATTAGTTTCCTTCTCAGATATCTTGTACACAAGAGCCAGTGGACCTTCCAAACTCAACTTCGATTCTTCAGCCATTTCATTAACTTCAGTTTCGTGAGTTTTCAACTGGTTGTATAAATCATTGACTGATGATGTATCAAAGCCTTGCTGATTCTTTACCATCATACTCACACTCCTACACTCTTTTCGAAGACCCATCACAAAGATGAGATTGAATTCCATTGAAGTCCTAGTGATTCCATAGCGATTACCACAGTAGATCAACTCATTTAGACGATCATAATACACTTCAATTGTTTCACCTTCTGTTTGTCTAAAGTATTTCAGTTCAACTAGGCACTGTTTGACTGAATTGATCTTTGTCTTCTCACTTCCTTGAAAATTTTCTTTCAAATTGTTCCAGATCTCCTTAGCCATTGTACAACTCCTTACGTAATTGTACACAAATGGAGGTAAAGCACCTCGTAATTCCCTCATACACCTCTTCTCCAGTTTCTTCAAACGACTAGTTTGATTCACAGCATCAGAACTTGCAGAGGATGATCCAATCGGTTGAACATTCACCGGAGGATTGACATTTTCAGAGATACACGACCACAATTCTTCATCAATTCCATTCAAATAATCCTGCATACGATCAACCCACTAATCATAATATTCAGGGATTAACATCGGAATTTTGGTCGATGATCCTAACAGATGAGAAAACGATGTCATGGAATTGAGATTGAAGCTTACCATTGATGAAAAAATGAAGATTTTTAGAGATTTTTGAAATAATAACAAGAATTTGAAAACCATTATCTGAAATGATCCACAAAATCAAGTAGAACACTCGAATCAACAATTCTAATGCAGAATCGAATCACAACCTTAGATCTAAGAGAATTTATCACTTTCAAAAAGCGCAGAAACTTTCTGAATCAAAATTGATTCAAAAAACTTTTTGAAACAAAATGAAAATCAGATCGCAGAATGTAATTCCTGCTCTGATACCAATTGACGAAGTATTGAATCGAGTAAGAAATGAATCAGAGTTAAAATTGAAGAAAGTATGTGAGATTGAACAAAGGATGTAAATAAGATCTCGTTTCAACTCTATTACGCTTTCATGTTTACAGGAAGATGGATACCTTCCTTGGGGCAGGAAGAGATCCTTTTATACATGTTTCTTACGGAATGAAGTGACTCTCCCATGTGGGAGTGAGATGTGGCACCCTCTTATTGGGAGGAATATGCCCACGATAACTAACTGCCATGCGACGTCAGTTCTAGGCGTCACCAGGCTCCTTGTCATGACCTGATTGGTCTTGAGAGAATGAGAAGATCACGAGGAATATTCTTTCCTCATGAGGGGAGGTAGGCTACCAGCTCAACACTGGCCTGCTTGGGCCAACGTCGGGTCCTGACCAAGGCCCTGGCTTGATAATGCCCCGTTTGTCCTTTCTGTTAAGTTTAACGTGGCCGCATTCGATAACATTAAAAGGTCCATTAGACCAGTAGGCTTCTGAGTTTGTGACGTAGCAGAGTCGTTCTTGTCTACCTGTAGACACATGACGGATTGCTATTGCTTGTCTGTGCGGTTGTCAGGACGAATTCGCCATTCTTCGGTGGTTTCATCATGAGACGGCCCGCTGCCCTTTAGTCGCATTTAAACCCTTGTTCCTCCAGGCGCCTCCTCCTCACTCTATGCCTTTATCTTTTTGCTTACTTGCCTCAAAGACCCCTTTCAAACTTTTCTTGCATTCTTTCATGGATACCGCTCATCCTTTAGGAAGGGAACTTACTACTGAGGAATGGGAGTCCTTCGAGTTCTGATTCAGGTTTGTCCCAGAACATGGGGTTCAAATTCCTCTTAACGATGCATCGCTTGATTGTCCTACCAAGGGCAAGGTCGACATTCCGATTGCCCTGTTTGAGGCGGGTATACGTTTGCTCACTATGGACTTTTTCAACCTGATCATCCGTGAATATGGGTTTTTTGTGAGGGAACTAACCCCAATCACCATAAACAAGATAGTTGGGTTTGAGCTTCTCTTCTGTGCCCTAGGCTATCAGGCGAATGTCTCGGCATTTAAGCACTTTTTCAATGCTTCTACCCAGTCTAGGACTTGGACCCTTTCTCGCGGCGAGGAGTCCTTACCCTCATTCATGATAAAAAAAATCCAAGAAGAATTGGCAGGAGAAGTTTTTGTGGATGAACAACGACCTTGTGGTGCTTAGCTATCAAAGGACTAAGGCGTACGTGGACCGTGCTCCAACACTCTTTGGTGCTGAAAAAGAGTTGGCCGATGCCCTAGAGAAGGTTAGCATCAATGGTGAGGGTTGGCTTGACTGCTTCTTGGCCGCTGGCGGGATGAGCGCCACTTAGAGGGCTCATGGGAAAATGCCCGAGTTTTTCATCGAGAAAGAACGTATGATTTTTCTTCTTCTGTTTTCTCTTGCCCTCCCTTTTTTTATTCGACAAAGCGCGTTAAAATGGGTAATTTTGTTAACTGTTGTTACCTTTGTTTTATTGTCAGGTGTGGAGGAGGTTATCTCCTTAGAGAAAGCTCTTCAAGGTTTATTTGATGGTGATCTTGAGTGTCGCGACGTCGACCTTATAGAAACTCTTCCTCCACTTGTTTCTGGTCAGGGAATCGAGGCAATCGTCGGTTCAGAAAGTGCTGTTGGCACCGACGAGGATTCGGATCTGCAGTACGTTGTTGTTACTGGTGCTTCTCAGAAGGATCCTGCCCCTTCCGGGTCCCCAAGGTGTCTCCATTGTGTCAAGAGGCGATTCGCTTTTTTGGAAGCCTTCTCTGGCGGAAGCGCTGAGACGGATAGCATCGAGCCCTCTCTTTGCAAGAAACGTAATATGAGTTTCTTGCTAGGGGGTTCGAATGGTTCCACCAGTTCCCCTGATGAAAGTCCTCCAAAATTGCTGGAGGGGGCACACAACAGGGCGACTGAACTGCCCAGTCATACAGAGAAAGGAAACACCGACATGATCGGACATGATCCTACTGCTGAGGGAGCCAAGGCGAAGACTAGATTTGCGCCCTCTCAAGGTCTTGTGCCAACTTCTTCTGGTAAAATAGGAAATGTCCTTCCTCCTTAAGGGTCTCATTCAGGCACCTACATGCCATCTTGGAGCCTAAACACTATACACCTCGTGTCCGATCACGACACTGCTCTTGAGTGGTGTCGGTATGCTTTTACACCCGCCACATTTGAAGCTTTGTCCATCTTGGCGTATGAGCACATGGTCGACGGTCTTCGCTATACCGCCACCCAAGTGTCATCGTACCTGGTTTCAGTTGCTGGACGCATTTCCGACATAGAGGCTATCTAGTCTCATGCGGAAAAGATGAGCATTGAATGTGAAGAGTTGAAGGCCCAGGTGGCACAACTGGATGCCCAACAAGAGCTTGTGTTATGCGAGAAGGCAAGGTTGAAAGAACATGTGGCAAGGATGGACGGGGAGGTTAAGCGCTTGAACGATCATGTGGGGGCCTTGACCTTGGAAGACACTGGCCTAAGCGAGCGAAAGACTGAGGTTGAGGTGGTTGGGGAAATTGCTGCAAGAGGGGTGTTAGAGAAGGAAATTACGTAGATCCTTCGTGATGGGCTCAGCCTGATTATGGACAGGATGATCGAAAGCCCCCAGTTTCTCAAGGGCTTGATGCATGTGTATGCAGCTTGCATTGCAGCGGGTGTGGAGCATGAGAAAAGGGCTTCATGATAATTGGTGGTTTCTGGGGAGTTTGATCCTGAGGTGGAGGTGGATGTGTCCACCAAGACTCGGGAGATGGAGGACGCCATTGCAGCGTTCACGGAGACAAATTTTGCTGGCTATCTCCACCTTGGCGACATAGATTTGGCCGGGCTCTATGTTCTTTGCGAAGATGATCCATGTTCTGAGTAATATTTTCTTCAAAACATTAACTATGGTTTAGTTTGATATCTCAGTTTGTCCATTGGCCTGAGGGTGCGCCACAGACATGAACCGACAATGAATTTTCTTGTTTTCACATCACTCCTTGAAGGGGCTCCCTTCAAATTGTGTGTCATTGTCACTTATGAGAAATCTGGGTGTACCGAAGCAAGCCAATATATTTTTGACCATGAACTTGATCATTTGTTTTCCTGTGATAATGGCTAGTGGTTCTGCCTCTATCCACTTTGTAAAGTAATCCACGGCAACTAACAAGAATTCACACCCCCTGGCGCTGGTGGAAATGGCTCTACTATGTCAATTCCACATTGATGGAAAGGCCAGGGGCTGGTGATGCTAGTCAACGACATTGCCGGTTGATTCTGGAAAGGAGCGAATGCTTGGCTTTCTTTGTGTTTCTTGGTTAGGGCTGCTACCTCATTGTATATGTCTGGCCAATATACTCCTAGGCGGAGTATTTTGCCCGTGAGCGCTCGAGCACCTTCATGTACAACAGCGTCTCCGGAATGACTTTCTTCCAGGAGCGTCTGCCCTTCTATATTAGAGATGCACTTTTGCCATGGGCTTAAATACCCTCTTCAATACAGATGGTTGTCTCTGATTATGAAATGTGATGCCATGATCCTGGCTTTCCTCGCTTCTTCTGGGTCGTCCGGGAGTACGCCATGGTGCAAGTAATCGACGTATGGTTTGGTCCATTCTGGGATAATCGAGACTATATTCATTTTTTGGTTATCAATGCTTCTTTCTAGGAGCATTTCAACTAACACTTTGTTTGGTAGGTGATCATAGGAAGTTGAGGCTAGCTTGCTGAGAGCATCCGCCCTAACATTCTTTCCACGGGAACTTTGTTTTATGGAAAAGTTTTTGAATGTGCTTGTTAAGCTGCGGACTGCATCTAGGTATTTCTGCATCCTTGGGTCTTTTGCTTCATATGTTCCATTTATCTGGTTTGTGATAACTAATGAATCACTGAGAGCTACTAATTGTTTTACACCAACATCTTTTGCCAACCTCAGGCCTGCTAGAAGTGCTTTGTATTTTGCTTCGTTATTAGATACCTGGAAATCGAATCATAGTGCGTAAATGATTTCTTCACCCTTGGGGCTTTGGAGGATCAAGCCTGCGCATGAGCCTTCCTTACTTGATGCACAGTTGGTGTATAACTTTCAAAGTTCTTTGCTGGATTCAGGTTCCAATGGGTCGACAGAGATTGTTGTCAGTACTCCCTTGATAGTATCTGGGATTTCGACTAGGAAGTCTACGAGGGCCTAGGCCTTGATGCTATTCCGGGGGTGATAATTGGTATCATGTTTGCCTAATTCTATGGACCACTTGGCCAGGCGTGTAGACTTTTCCGCCCTTAGCAGAACTTGCTTGATCAGATAGCTGGTTAGGACATCCACCTTGTAGGATTGGAAATACCGTCGTAGTCGCCTGGTAGCATATACTAGGGTGAGGACCAGTTTCTCTAAGGTCGGGTAATTAACCCCTGGCCCTTGCAAGGCCCTACTCAAAAAGTGGATGGGGACTTGTTTGACTTCCCTTTCCACCGCCAACACGGAGGAGATAACTTCTACCGAATTTGTTAAATACATTTGTAGTGTCTCCCCTGGTAGCGGGCAAGTGAGAGCCAGTAGTTGGTGTAAGGCGTCTTTCAGTCGTTGCAATGCTTTGCCTGGTTTTTCTGTCCATTTCAACTGTTTTTTGTCTAAGAACCCTTTGAGGGTTTGGTATAGAGGAAGCGCCTTTTCTGCTAATTTGGCGATGAGTCTTCCCAATGCCGTTAGCCTACCGTTGATCTCTTGCACACCCTTGAGGTTGTGGAGAGTTTTCGACTCAAGGAACTCTTGGATTTTGGTGGGATTGGGTAGAGTCCATTCCTTGGATATCTAATACCCAAGGAATTGACCTTCCTCTACACCACAGGTACACTTAGCTGGGTTTAACCTCATCGGTGCTTTAGCTAGCATTTTAAAAGTTTCTTCCACATCATGGAGAAGAGTTTCTTCATTACAGCTCTTGATTAGCATGTCATCAACATAGACCTCGATATTTCTGCCGATTTAATCAGCAGATATTTTGTTCATTAGTCTTTGATATGTAGCGCTAGCATTTTTAGTCTAAACGAAAATTTCTGGTAGCAGAAAGTGCCCTTCTCGGTATGAAAGGTTGTTTTTTCCTCATCCTCTCGTTTCATCTGTACCTGATGATAACCTTTGTATGCCTCAAGGAAACATTTTAACTGAAGCCCTTCAAGGGATTGGACTTTCTGATCGATCTCCTTAAGGGGATAACAATCCTTTAGAAAAGCGTTATTAAGGTTTGAGTAATTAATGCCCATTCGCCATGACCCATTGGCTTTCTTTACCATCACAGGATTTGCTATCCATGTCGGGAACATTACCTCGTTGAGTATGTCAGCACTTACTAGGTCGGATACTTCTGCATTTATAGCCTTGTTCCAGTCTTCCACCTGCCCCTCTTCTTTTGTATGATAGGATTGCTTCCAGGTGTGATATTGAGGCTATGCTCAATAACCTGTCGATCTACACCTGTTAGATCTATTGGTTGCCAGGCGAAAATAGTGGAATATTGCTTCAGAAGCGCTACCAGTCGTGACTTGGTCTCACCTGATAGGTGAGCGTCGATTAGCATGAGTTGCTCTAGGTATTCCACGTTTATTTGGTGTTGTTCAGTGGAACATCCCTCCTTCGAATTCTTGGGTGCTCGCACCAACTCGGGAGCAGCTATAATCTGATGGCAGTGCTGCGCCCTGGTGTTTGTGGTGATGATTGTTACTGATCCCTGGCGTGTGCTAAATTTAACTATGCCATGTATTGTTGATGGCACAAACTGTAGTAGGGAGATTAATGACCGTCCAAGCAGAATATTATGTTCTATTGGAAACCGGATCACAGAGAATTAGATTGTTCTTGTGATTCTGTCCCTTTCGTTGTGACTAACCATCGTTAAGGGTAGTTGGATAGTGCCCAATGGCCAACAGCTATGACCGGTGAACCCCGCCAACGGTCCTCTTGTTGGGGGCCTTAGCCCCTCCTTCCATGCTTTTGGTAGTTACCTGAAACAATGCTCATAGAGTATGTAGGAGCAACAACCATTGCCAATGTACACTCAATATATTTTTGTATGACGAATGAATCCAAATATAAGGAGTGGATCTCACGGATCCCCATTCAACGGCCTGGGATCGTTGCTTGAAAAAGTGATATTGAGTAGATTTCTAGAGAGTACCTTTATCTCATCCTCCGTTTGGTGACTTGTGTTTCTCTTACGGGATTTAGAGACAGTGAGTACTATGTTGTCATCATACGAAGGTTCCTACAACAGATCGGGATGCGACATCGCTATCTGAGGTAGCGAACCTTCTGAAGACAGTTACCGGAAATTGCTCTGGAGCACTGACTGTGCTATTTCTGTTGCAATCAGTGGGACCTGAGCCATTAAATCCTCGATTGGGACTTGTGTTCTACACTCGCGGTGGTGGTCGTTTTTTACTATCACTGATATTCTGAACAGATCTTCTACTTCCGTCCCATATGTTATTGGGTTTAGATCCCCTTTAGCAGAGAACCAACGTCGTTTATTGGTTGTATCACTCTGAGGATATGTCCGGATGGCGCTAAATGTTGTGACATGTTCGGAAGGGAATTGGTTGCTTGTTGTTGGGTTTGTCCTATGAACACAACACAGATGAATCGTTAAAGGACGACCGGGGGTTGTCCCGAGACGTCGCTCAGACGATCAAGTTAGTTCTTACTTAGAGAGAGTTTAGGGCCAATTATGTGGAGAAGAAGATGGATCCCTTTGTTGGAAAGGAAGAGATACTTTTATACCTATTTCTAATGGAATGAAGTAACTCTCCCATGTGGGAGTGAGATGTGGCACCCTCTTATTGGGAGGAATATGCCCACAATAACTAATTGCCAGGTGACGTCAGTTTTAGGCGTCACCAGGCTCCTTGTCATGACCTGATTGGTCGTGAGAGAATGAGAAGATCACGAGGATTATACTTTCCTCATGAGAGGATACTGGCTACCGGCTCAATGCTATCCTGCTTGGGCCAAGGTCGGGTCCCAGCCAAGGCCCTGGCTTGATAACGCCCCGTTAGTGCTTTCCGTTAAACTTAACGTAGTCGCATACGGTAAGGTTAACTGCCGCCCTTGGATTCCTCGTTAGAAGGCGTTGGATGAAAACTTACAGGGAAACCGTATAATTTTCGTCCACTCCTATCTAGGGAGTCCAAGAGCCCAGTTTCACAACTATCAATGATTTGCAAAACTGCCCCTATACTTTTAATTAATTCCTTTAATCCCAAAATGAATTCCAAATTAATTTCTGATTAAATATTAAATAAACAACATGATTTCCAATTAATATATATTATTTTCATAACAAATTAATAGATCATTTGTATGAATTTATTATTCCAAATAATAAATTCAACTTCTCTCCAAAAGTCATCCTGTCAAGTTGCAAGAGTGAAGGCAACCCAAAAGGATGTGTGCTACTATCAATTCAAATAGATACCAATCATAGTTATGGGATTAGACACCTAATCCAACAATAAAAACCGTCGATAGTATATCATAATAACATATTATCCGGGTACAAAAGCCCAAAATCACATGATGCGGAAAATCATAGGTGGAAGCGATGCAATCCAGCCGGGCCCTTCCCTTTTGAACTGTAAGTACTTGAAACATAAACTGAAAACCCTAAGCACAAGGCTTAGAAAGTTGCCCCAAAATACCTCATACCATACATACATAATAGTTAAGCATATATGGGTTTTGTCAACCCCTTCGGTTACTTTCAACCCATATTGAATATATTTCAACCCATTCAGTCTCTTTCAACCGGTACTGGGTACATTCAACCCCTTCGGTCTATTTTAATCAATATCGGGTATATTTTAAACCCTTCAGTCTCTTTCAACCAATATCGGGTCTATTTCACCCCTAACCCTACCATATAATATCATAACAACATAGTCACAGAGGCACGAAGCGAATACAAGCATAACAAACAACTGTCATAAAGACAATCCTCATACTACAAACATAATCTAGTGGGCTGGCATTGGTTCCTTCGACCCACAGATACAATATAAAATCCTAATTATTAAATCACACTTGGGCTGCTGACTCGTGAAATCCACTCACTAGATCACATGTATAAAATCCTAATTATAAATTAGGTCAACAATCTAAACCGAGAGTCCAAACCCAAAATCCTATATTTAAGGGAAAAAGGTTACTTAATCCTTGCCTTATTGAGCCTAACTCACCAAGGCCCAAATACAATTAGGCCCAAGGCTCAAAAGATATGCCAAGTCAAAAATGGGTCCAAGTCTAAAAGCCCATCATAGAAAAACTCACGACCCAATAAGGGCCCAAGGTCCTTAAATCCCAAAACAGCCCGAAATAAAGCCCAAGCTCCCCCTCTGGTGAGTACACTCAACGTACTTCCAATACGCCCGACGTACTCACGACCTTCGCACCCATGGGCCTTCGTGAGAGTATGCACATTATACATCTAGGTATGCCCGATGTACACTGCAACTGGCCATAGTCTATCTTCATGGTCTTAATTAGTTAAGACCTAACATCCAATTTTAGATCTATGCTTATTAGAGTGTCTTAAACCATAAAGTGGCAAACTTGATGTTTTTGCATGTCTTAAATGGGTCAAATATTGAACTAACTTCATGAACCCAACTTCAACCCTTTCATGGTTAAACTTAATCCATCAAGACTCCGTTTTTATGCTCAAGGGACATCAGAGACACTAGGATCTAACATTATTCTCTTCTGGAGTAACTTATACTCTCAAGAACCACCTTAAGAACCATAATATGAAGAATATAAGCCATAACCTAAAACTAACACATGGAGTCATCAAGGTAGGAGCTTTTTACCTCCAATAATCTAGAAATGGTGAGAAACCTTTAGATCTACAAGCTCTTGCTGGTCCAATGCTTCTTCATAAATCTTCTTCTTCTTTAGTAAGCATCACATACACAAACTCAAACTTTATGGATAATAGATTAGGGTTTCGATATATGGATCAAGTGGCAAAGAAGGCTGATAAGGTGAAGAAGGTGAAGGGCTTAATGTGTTTAAATAGGGTGCATAACCTAAAAATTAGGGTTTGCCCCTAGCTGGTGCACCCCCCGTACGCATGGGTACACCCATTGTACACAAGGACACCTCCAATTCGTGCATGCATGGGAGTAAGTTATGCGTACCTTGTGTACGCCCAATGTACTCGGTTCTAGTCCATGAGTAAAAGAAGTATAATGCAAGAGTTTTTACCTAGGAAATCTAGCCGTTAGAACTCTCTCCGACTTGAATCAAAATTCGTCCTCGAAGTCTACTGTCACAAATAACTCAGGGTAATGTTTCCTCATTTCTTCCTCAGGCTCCCATGTCCACTTAAAACCCTTACGATGTTGCCACTATACTTTCACAACCTCAACAACCTTGTTCCTCAAGTTTTTCATCTTCCGGTCAAGGATTGTTACTGGTCTCTCAATATAATTCAGACGATCATCCACCTAAGTATCCTCCAATGGAACCACTACGGAATCATCAAACAAACATTTTTGCAGCTAAGAGATGTGAAATATGATATGGATCTGACTAAGCTCATCGGGAAGATCCAACCAATAAGCCACTCGGCCCACCCGTGCCAAAACCTTGAAAGGACCGATGTACCTGGGGCCCAACTTACCCCTCTTCCTGAATCGGATGACACATTTCCAAGGTGACACCTTCACAAGAACCATATCCTTGACCTGGAATTCTAAGTCTGACCAGCATCTGTCTACATAACTCTTCTATCGACTCTGTACTGTCTGAAGCCTACCCCAAACCTCCTGAATTAACTCGGTTGTTTTGAGTATCACTTATGTACTCCCCATGATTCACTGACCGACCTCACCCCAACATATCAGGGTCCTGCACTTCTTCCCATAGAGCATCTCAAAAGGAGGTCGAACGATGTTGGAGTGATAACTATTGTTATACGAAAACTCTGCCATAGGAAGCCACTATCCCAACTCCCATTAAAATCCAATACACAAGCTCGAAGCATATCCTCTAGGGTTTGTATTGTCCGCTCACTCCGTCCGTCTGTGTGCGAGTGGAAGGCCATGCTAAAATACAAACGAGTACATAAATCCTCATGAAACCTCTTCCAAAACCTGGAAGTAAACCGGACATCCCTGTTTGAATCCACTGAAACTGGCACCCCATACCGTCCCACTACCCCTCTAATGTAGATATTGGCAAACTTTTCTATAGATATACTCTCCTGAATCGGAGCAAAATACACGCTCTTGGTCAAGTGATCCAAGATGACCCATATCGAATCCACTATGTGCGTTGTCTGTTGCAACTTCATGATGAAATCCATAGTAATCTCTTCCCATTTCCAAATGGGAATGTCTAACGGCTGTATATTTCCATGAGGTCGTTGATGCTCGGCCTTAACTTTCCTGCAAGGTAATAACCTCTCTACATACCATGGTACATCCCGCTTCATACATGGCCACCAATAATCAGGATGGAGATCTCTATACATCTTTGTCGCTCCGGGATGAATAAAGAATCTCGACTTGTGTGCCTCCTCCATCAAAACCTGTCATGCACCTCCTTAGCAAGGAACCCACACCCCCCGATAAAGGATCAATAATCCCCGGCTTTCAAAATTGTAGGAAGCCACATGTCACACAATGCACTCACTCTTCGTGTTATCTTCCTTTATAGCCTCAATCTGAGCCTCTTTAATTTGCTCTAACAGCGGGGTGATCACTCTCATCCTCAAAATATAATTCCTTGATCGGTGCCGCAACCGCCTTGCGGTTGAGAGCATCAACCACCACGTTGGCCTTCCCCGGGTAATAAATGATCTCACAATCATAATCCTCACCACTTTCAATAATTTGATCTGCCTCATGTTCAAATTTGGATGATCCATCAAATACCTCAAGACCTTGTGATCTGTATAGATAGTACAACAGACCCCACAGAGGTATTGTCGCCAAATATTGAGGGCAAACACCACTGCCCCCAACTCTAATCTGCCTCGACGTGTACACAATCAGATGACCCTGATGCATCAACACCGCACCTAAACCCGTGATCGAAACATCACAATATACCACAAAATCCTCCACACCCTCTGGTAGGGTCCTAATCGGTGCCTCACACAACTTCTGTCTCAAAGTCTCAAAAGTTGCCTACTGCTCAGGCCCCAACCAAAATGTGACAATCATCTTTGTTTGTCTGGTCAAGGGAACCGCTATCTTGGAGAAACCCTGAATTACTTTTTGATAGTAACCTGCTAATCCAAGGAAACTCTGAATCTCAGATAGAGACCTTGGAACCTCCCACCTCATCACCAACCCAATAGTGGCCGAGTCGACCAAAATACCATTCTGGTTCACAAGGTGCCCCAGAAAGTAAACCTCGCACAACCAGAACTCACGCTTGGAGAACTTTGTGTACGATCTCTCCCTTCTCGGAGTCTCCAATATCCCCCTCAGGTGCTCTTCATGTTGCTCCCAGGTCTTGGAATAAACTAGAATGCCATCAATAAACACAATCACAGACCCATCTAGTATGTGCCTACATACACGATTCATGAGATCGATGAATGCGTGTTGAGATTAAACCTCCAATGATTGATAGATTCAAACATGTAAACAGATTATGAACACAAAATGAATATTAAATATGTCATATGATTAAATATCACAACCTTATAAGAGCTCGATTAAGAACTGCTACTGTAAAGGCGTGTAGGGTTTACAATAAAATTAGACGATTACTAAATCTAGTGCATGCATGCACCTTAAATAGCTAAACCTTAATAAATAAATAACGGGTGGACAGGCCCAACCCGGATACAATACATAAACCACAATGACGCAATACATAAGGCCCGACAATCACCCCCTTTGCATTAATGAGGCAGGAGACCTTCACCGTGGAGTTCGTTTCTGCACTTCAAAAAGTTTCGGAAATATACTGAGTAGAGCTTTGCAAAATTGGATGTACCACAAGATCATGTCCGAAAAGCACTTATTGTCGATTTTGCTGTTCCCTTTAAATTTGCCTACGAAGTCCAAAATATATTCCAGGCATGAAGTGGTGTAAAGATGTTTATTTGTGAGAAAGAAACAAACTTTGTGAAAGTCTGCATCTATTCTCTCTTTCATTTGAAAAGCCGCGCACCATCTGTCCTTTCGTATCTTCCCCAACTTCATTTTATCAAAAACTTCAGGAGATTCCTTGGGGAGTTGGTGGTTGTCGAGGCCAACACAAATAATAACCCTAAATATTACACACTAAAATAGTGTATAGTGGTAAAGGGATCGAATCCACGGAGATTGGTTCAATTTATAACTCTATGAAAAATCTCTTTGTAAAAATACTTGTAAAATAACAATAAAAATAAAATGGGGGGTTTTGGTGTTTTGAAAAACTTGAAACAAACTAGAATTAACTATGATTTAAATAGACAATTTCAACAAAAATAAGGGTTTGGTGTGACTTCCCCAAAATCTCGGCCAGAAAAAACCGATTTCATTTATGCTTTTTAAACATTTTCAGAGTAAATCCGTTTGATTTTAAAAGAGATGCGGAATTTGTTCCCAAAAACAAAACATGATAAAATAGATATTTATCAAAACATTTCATATAGAAATATGATTTCATTTCATAATCAAAAGTCGGGATGTCATGTTCCGATACAGATCACAAAGCATAAACGATAACATTACAAGTCATTCAACAAATATATACATACACAGACTTGTAAACAAAAACAACTTGATGATTCGCCCATCTTAAGCTCTCGTGCCACTTCCTGTAATACAATTAAACTGAGTGGGTCAGGCTTGGGAGCCTGGTGAGCATATAGGGTTTTCAAACCCACAATAATTATATTTAATTACAACAATCAACAATAAACCCGATTACCCATTCCCGTTATCCTCACCTTACGTTCCTAAAAATAACGTCTATTATAAGGAACTTATTTCAGGATTTTTATCGGGACGGACATTACTGCAGAGGGGCTTCCTCAACAATAAGTGTCCTAAAGGCAACCATATGGGGGATAGAGTACACCGGTGAACACGTCGTTCACAACACCTACAGGTAATGAGCCTGCTAGTGTTCCACAGGACAGTCTAGAATAGTCCGTGGTCGTCATCCATACTCTGCTGAATGACTAGAATAACACCAATAACACCGAGGCCTCTCATCTGTTTATATCACACCAATTATCTATCCATGTTCTACCCAACATATTAGTAGATAAAAATATACATTTTTATACATTGTTTAAAAACCTGTATAGCATGCTTTAATCAATACATATTCCATATAATAGATGAGGCACACACACATAACACGTATTTCATAGAGAATATACATCCATACGTATAACCACAAAATATATACACGTAGCACGTATTTTATATTAAATACTTCATAATATTGCGTTGGAAAGAAAATAAATACACACTCACTTGATCAGAAGATGATCCGACAGCACTACGACTTATAGAAGCAACGTCTCTCCGTAGATCTGGAAGATCTTCACAAAAATCGGGCTCCTCGCGGGCAGGGCTTCGGCTCGGGAATAACGCTCTTCGGGATTCTCGGGGCTTTGGATTTTGCTTTGGGGCTCGGGAATAATACCGGGGCTTCGGGGTACAAACGGCACGCAAAAAGAGGCAAAGGACTAGAGAGAAGGAAGAAATTGTGAATGAAACCCGGCTGCCTTCGGATCCCCTTTTATAGTTGCTGAACCCTCGCACGTACGCGGGGCGTACGCCTCGGTGGTCGTCAGCGCTTACTGTTGGGATTAAAACCCTAATTGTGATTTGATGAACAAGATGCGGAAAATAAGAACAAACACAATAATGAAGATTATGTCGAATGATCACTCGATTTATTGAATTGTGAGGAACAAATTACACTTTAAGAAATAATAATCTAACTCTACAAGAAACCTCACGTGGCGGATACATTTTGCCACACTCTTAACCCTAATAATGAATAATACATGACTATTTATAGGGAAAAGACAAGTCTTGGGCTTTTAACCTAGAATTCATCAAAGGGGCCCATTGCCATCATCCATGGAGTGCTTTGAAACCCTACAATCTCCCCCTCAAAGTATGGAATGGATGACAATGCTTTAACTTCCAAAACAAGCATCTAGCAAATAAAAAGATCTGCAACGAGGAATATATGAAGCAATCCACGAATCTTGATTCTTCAATAGTCTTCAAACACGGGCTCTAGGATATATAAATCAAGCACTGAAGTAATGTCTTTAAACTTCATTTTCGAATGTAATCCCAAAGAATCTTCATGAAAACCAAACCCGCCATAAAACCCATCTCAGAACAAAGAAACTGAATCACTTCTTGTCTTTGAAGAGCTCCCTCTCCAAGTCACAACGATCTTCAAATAAGCTAATGATATAAGCCATCAAAAAATATCATGTAACAATCCAAACTTTAAGATTCGTAACGCCACTTGATCGAGAAAATACAAGAAGTCGGAGATATAACAATTCCTTAGCTGAGCTCGATGAAGAACTCTTGCTGTAAAGGATACTTCTCTGTAAAAACCTTAGTAGAGCTCGATAAAGAACTTCATTCAAAAAGCTACCTTCATAATTCTCCCACAAGCTTTATCAAAAATCTTCGACTTTGAAAAGTCACAAATCCAATTTCGAATGGCCATACCAAATTCTCCCCCGATTTATAATCAAAAACATGATTATAAAGCCTTCAAATGGTCATGAGAATGATCTTGAATGGATAAAAATGTACTATGCTCCCCCACGACAAAAAGATATACAAAAAAAAAAATCCGGAAAAAATCGTGAAAACTTGACGTTAAAAAAAACGACCTTCCGAACCGCCAAGACTTGATGGAATCTTTATTTTTCTGTTCACAAAAAAATATGAGCGTTAAAGAATCCAAAACTGTTCACCGGCCCTCAATGTAGTAACTTTTCTGAAAATTGGGCCGAAACTGTCACTTTCCGAAAGACAGGGGCTGGAATGGTAATTCAGCATCAACAAACCCTTTCATTTGTAACAAAAATTGGAAATGGTCCAAAAATGCCAAACTGTGAAAACAACAGGGACCAAAAGAGCCAATTCGCTGAAGTTTCAGGGACCAAAAATGAAACATTAAGTCTTCTTCCCCAATATAAAGAACACGACTGGAAGGAGATTTCAAGCGAACGGAGCCACAATCGTTTCAACCACAAGCAACCGAACCAAGGTTCGTTTCGAGATCGCCATGTAATCACGCGAACCGAACGTTCGGTTCGTTTCAAATCAAGCATTATCAGGCGAAACCCCTTTCGCATTCGGTTCATCCGTCGATCGCTCCAACCATTAACAACCGAACCCAGTTTCAAAAGCAAAAACGAGCATCCCGATTAGAATAAGGAGCGAAATTTTAGCCAAGCCGAATCACAGGTTCGCTTTCGGTTCATCTCCTATTACCGTCCCAGCATAAACACACGAACACAAGATCGAGGTTCGTTCCATGAGCTGTTAACGCGAATCTCCCCCCTTTCGTTCCAAGTGCTAGCACCCGAACCCAAGTTCGCTTTCTGTCTTCCTTTCTTTCGTTCCAAGGCAACAAACAAACCCAATCATAGATTCGCTTCAATTTTGATGATTATACCCCAAAGAGAAGAACAGTAAACGAGCATTCACAGGTAAGAATTTCACAGCGATTTTGACTTTTCGTTTGACCTGCAAGAACAAATGCTCAATCATTCTGATAAGTTCCAATTCCGATTTTGTTTTGATGTGTACCGATTCCGAATGCAATTTCCATTCAGAATGCGTCCAGATTCCCTAGCATAAATCTGAAGGCAAGTTCCAGTTCAACTATGATGTTAGTTCTGATTCCTCAAACATTTGTTCGATTGCGAGTGAAAAATGCGAAACATAATTTGCAATTACAACAGCCTTCATTCCGATGTCAGGTCCCTTCCAAAATCAATTCTGAAATTACTCGCCCATTTACTTCCGAAATCTCATCTAATTATCAGATTTAGCTAAGATAATGAGATCATGATCAGAATCAGAAATCCAAGAATACCGATTTTGACTTTTCTGCTTTGACAACCAAAATCAATTAACGCCAAACACAAAATCAATGTTTCTCAACTTAATCTCCGCGCCAAACAGGTTGATTTTGGAACATGATAGATGAACAAAATCAAAATCGATTTTGATAATGATATTTTTCAGAAATCTCAACTCAGGACAGAACTATTAGTGAGATAAATAAAAATCGAGAATTGTGAAATCCAAAAAGAACGCTTAATCGTCATGAAGTTAAACCCATGAATCGAATAAGAATATTGACATTCGAGATTCAGAATTTTGTGATTTCAAACACCGATGAACGATAGATGAACAATAAGCAACAGTTGAAACTATTGGGCTTTGAAGAAGTAGGATGAACAGTATAGAATAACTCTTTGGGCTAAATCGAAAGGGATTGATCCACAAAGCAATGTATTAAATCCGGACTAAACGATTTATTAGATCAGAGAAAAATACGAATCAGGTCAAGAAAAAAAAATACCCAGATGAACAGCGCAGTAACATAATTCTCCATGAACAGTAACATGAATAAAAATCTTGATTCCATACCGCCAAAACACCAATGATCTTCAATATATGTGCAGAAAATCATCAAATCAAGAACCGATACTTCAAAAATCAATAGATCTTCAAAGACCCGCTCTGATACCACTTGTTGGGATTAAAACCCTAATTGTGATTTGATGAACAAGATGCGGAAAATAAGAACAAACACAATAATGAAGATTATGTCGAATGATCACTCGATTTATTGAATTGTGAGGAACAAATTACACTTTAAGAAATAATAATCTAACTCTACAAGAAAACTCACGTGGCGGCTACATTTTGCCACACTCTTAACCCTAATAATGAATAATACATGACTATTTATAGGGAAAAGACAAGTCTTGGGCTTTTAACCTAGAATTCATCAAAGGGGCCCATTGCCATCATCCATGGAGTGCTTTGAAACCCTACACTTACGTCATCGGTCCTTCTACGTCATTGCATACGACTCCGGAGTACTCGAGTGGCCCTTCGCTGTACGCGGGGCGTACTTCGGATAGACCGGCTGACCCCTCTTCGGATAATATCAGAGTTGTAATTAAAAATAAATATTAAATACTTATTAAACTTCAAAACTTCATATCTCCTTCATACGAACTCCGTTTTCGACGTTCTTTATATCCACGCGAAGGTGAGACTACGCTCTACAACTTTCGTTTAGACTCCGTCGGCTCATTTTGACTTTTATTTTTATTAATTATTTTTAGAAGGCCCGGACAGGAAAACTTCGTTATAAAATCATAACTTCTTCGTCCGACGTCCGTTCTCGCCTATCTTTTCATCGTTTCGCTACTAACAACGAGATCTTCGATTCTCATTTTGATTGTTTCGGCTAAAAACCGCTCGATCTCAAATCGAGTATTCGGGCTGCATACTGCTAAGTCGAAACTTAGAAAAATCATAACTTCCTCATACGAAGTCAGATTTGGGCGTTCTTTTTATTCACGTTCTCGGTTTAACGAAATCTACGACTTTCGTTTAGATCTCTAAGGCTAAATATCGCTCTATCTTAAATTCATATTTTACGTCCCTCGGCGCCGTGCCGGTTCTGTCCCGAAACTTCGACAGGTCATAACTTCTTCGTTATAACTCGGATTTTGGCATTCCTTATATCTCCGGAATCCTTGTTTCGACCACTACAACTTTATGCAAAGATATCGGGCTTATCTCACATTTTAATTTTGACGCTTATTTTATTCTTAATTCACTAAATTATAATAATTAAGAACACACACATAAATCACATAATTCACAAATAATACATTTTATTATTTCAAATTGGGGTTACAAAGGTTAACCTAGACTATTACATTGCTAAAAATGGCAAGCCCAGAAACACGGGCGTTACAATTCTCCTCACCTTAGAATGATTCCGTCCCCGGAATCACACACCAGCAAACAAATACGGATAGCGACTCATCATGTCACTCTCCGTCTCCCAGGTGAGATTCGGCCCATTCGCGTGTTTCCATCGAACAAGCACTAACTCAACCATCTTACGTCACAATTTCTTAGCCTTTCGGTCAACGATTGCCTCCGGTTCCTCAATCAACCTTTTGTTCTCATCGATCCTCAACTCCGAAAGTGGAATTATGTCGGGAACTTCTCCCGTGAACTTCCTCAAGTAACACACATGAAAAGTGTTATGAATTCCATTCAGTTCTTCTGGTAGTTCGAGCTTGTAAGCTTGGTTCCCAATTCTTTGAAGAACTTTAAACGGTCCAATAAACCTTGGACTTAACTTTCCCCTTTTACCAAATATTATAAGTCCCTTCCACGGCGAGACTTTAAGCAAAACCGAATCTCCAACTTCAAAAGTCATCGGTCTTCGCTTTTTGTCAGCATAACTCTTTTGACGGTCCTGAGCTGCTAACATTCTTTCCCTAATTATTTTCAACTTTTCAGCCGTTTGATGGACTATCTCCGGTCCCATAAACTGCTTTTCCCCAGCCTCAAGCCAACAAGACGGCGTACGACACTTCTGTCCATACAATGCTTGATAATGTGTCATCTTTATGCTCGAGTGAAAACTATTATTATAGGAAAATTCTACCAAAGGTAAATGTTCATCCCAATTACCTAGGAATTCCAAGGTACACGCTCTCAGCATATCTTCAAGTGTTTGTATCGTTCTTTCGCTCTGACCATCAGTCTGCGGATGGTAAGCTGTACTTAAACACAACTTGGTACCCAATTCCTCTTGTAGACTTTTCCAAAATCGTGAGGTGAAACGACTATCACGATCCGACACAATCATTAGCAGAACACTGTGAAGCCTCACAATTTCCTTCACGTAAGAATTCGCAAGCTTTTCCATAGACCATTTCTCGTTGGCTGCTATGAAATGCGCACTCTTAGTGAATCGATCAACGACCACCCAAATCATGTCGTGACCACTTTTTGTTCTGGGTAGTTTAGTGACAAAATCCATAGCAATGTCTTCCCACTTACCCATAGGCACAGGTAATGGTTCTAAACTCCCGTATGGTTTCTGATGTTGTGCCTTGACTCTTGCACAGGTCACACACTCGGCCACATACTTTGCAATGTCGAGCTTCATCGTCGGCCACCAATAATAGGGTTTCAGGTCCCTATACATTTTTGTGCTACCGGGATGAATCGAGTACATGGTTTTGTGAGCTTCTTACATCAGAAGATCTCTGACTCCTCCTGTCTTAGGTATCCAAATCCGATCTTGGAACACCTTTAGTCCGTGACTGTTTATACCGAACACCAACGTTTTGCCCAAACGTTCCTCCTTTCGGTCATTCTTCTCAGAAGCTTCGCTGTGAGCTTTCTTGATACTTTCCAAAATAGTCGAGACAACTTCAATTCTCAATGCTCTTGACCTTTTCCTTTCAAGATTGACCTTCCGACTGAGAGCGTGAGCAACAACATTGGCCTTACCGGGGTGGTAAAGTATCTCACAGTCGTAGTCCTTAAGTAATTCCAGCCAGCGTCGTTGCCTCATATTTAATTCTTTCTGACCAAAGAGATATTGGAGACTCTTATGATCAGTGAAAAGTTTGCACTTCGTGCCATAGAGGTAATGCCTTCATATTTTCAGTGCGAAAACTACCGCTACCAACTCTAAATCATGAGTCGGGTAGTTCTTTTCATGCTCTTTCAATTGTCGAGACGCATATGCGATCACCTTATCTCTTTGGGTTAAAACACAACCCAATCCAACTCCAGACGCATCGCTTTAAACAGCGAAATGTTCAACCCCATCGGGTAGAGAAAGTATCGGTGCCTCGCATAGTTTCTTCTTTAGTCTCTCGAATGCTTCTTTATGCTTATCACTCTAAGCATAAGTAGCTCCTTTGTGGGTCAAAGCTGTTAATGGACTAGCGATCGAAGAAAAACCTTGGATAAACCTTTGGTAATATCCAGCTAATCCTAAAAAGCTTCGAATCTCCGTGGGACTTTTTGGTTGCTCCCACTTTGTCACAGCTTCAATATTTGCTGGATCAACCATTATCCCTTCTTGGTTGACCACGTGACCCAAGAATTGGACTTCACGAATCCAAAAATCACATTTGGAGAACTTAGCATACAACTTCTCCTTCTTCAAGAATTCTAACACTTATCGCAAGTGTCTGCCATGCTCCTCTTGGCTTTTCGAGTAAATCAGAATGTCGTCTATGAACACTATCACGGATTTATCAAGGAACGGATTACAAACCCTATTCATTAAATCCATGAATGCTGCTGGAGCATTGGTTAGTCCAAACGACATAACTAAAAACTCGTAGTGTCCATATCGCGTTCTGAATGCAGTCTTCTCTATATCCTGCTATCTTACCTTCAGCTGATGATATCCTGACCTTAGATCGATCTTCGAGAAATAGCTCGAACCTTGAAATTGATCAAACAGGTCATCAATCCTTGGCAACAGATATCTATTCTTTATTGTTGCCTTATTCAGCTCTCTGTAATCAATGCACATTCTCATGCTTCCATCCTTCTTCTTCACAAATAACACCGGAGCTCCCAAGGGGGATGAACTAGGTCTAATGAAACCTTTTTCCAATAACTCCTGAAGTTGCATCATTAGCTCCTTCATCTCCGTCGGTGCTAATCGATAAGGTGCTTTCGCAATTGGCGTTGTTCCGGACAACAAGGTGATACGAAATTCTACTTGTCGATCGGGCGATAATCCAGGAAGATCTTCGGAAAATACTTCCGGATAATCACACACAACAGAAATATTTTGCATCATCTTCTTTTCCTTCTTAGCATCGATCATGAATGCTAAGTATGATGTACACCCCTTGGTTAAACATTTTATGGCTTTCATTAGAGAAATGATTCCAGAGTTTACTCTGCGTTTATCTCCGTACACCATAAATGATTCCTTCCCAGGCGGATTCACTTTCACTATTTTCTTCTTGCATAAAATTTCGGCATCATTGGCGCTAAGCCAATCCATTCCCAAAACGATGTCGAAACCGTTAAGTTCGATAGGCAATAATTCCTCGTGGAACTTATTCCCATTTAGGTCAATCAAGATGTTTTTCATGCGATAGCTAACAGGTACAAACTTGCCACTAGCAACTTCGACTAATAAAGCATTATCTAGTCTATCAACAGGCAAGGCTAGTTTTCTACCAAATTCATGCGATATAAAGGAGTAGTTGGCTCCAGAATCAAATAAAATTTGGGCAGGCAATTTGTTAACGAGAAAGGTACTTGAAGCGACATCAGCTTCATCTTTAGCAGCTTCCAGTGTCATCTGGAATGCTCTCGCCTTTGGCTTTGGCGGAATGTTGGGTCTTGCTGCTTCCTTCTTTTTCGGACAATCCCTTGAGATGTGCCCCACCTCACCACAACCATAACAAACATTCTTGGTGAAGGTGCAGTCATTGGCATAATGCCCTAGCTTTCCACATTTGAAGCATGTGGTTTCCCCGCCACACTTCCCATGATGCTTCTTCTTGCACTTGTCGCACCATTTCGCCTCTACCTTTCCTCCACTTCCTCTTGAACTAGACTTCGAGAATTTACCTTTCTTGCTGGAACCTGAAAATCCATCGATTTTCCTCTTCTCACCAACCTCTGACCTTTCTAGACCCTTTTTCCCTGATCTGGGTCTCAACATTTCTAGCAGCCTAGATGGCGGCTTTCAATGTGGTTGCTGGCTTAACCATTGGACCATAGTCCGCTGGTAGTCCAAGGGCAAACTTGTTGACCTTAGAGAGTTCTGTAGGCACCAAATATGGGATAAACTTCATCTTTTTTGTGAAACTTGCAGCGTATTCAGTAACGCTCAATTTCCCTTTCTTCAGATTCTGAAACTCATTACTGATTTCCAGAAGGTCCTGCTCGGAGCAGTATTGCATTTTTAGTTGTTCCACAAAGTCTTCCCAAGACATTTTGCTTGCTTCTCCCTTGGGCATAGAGTCAGCTAACAACTTCCACCAACTCAACACGCCAGATTTTAGCAGAGGGATCGCAAGAGCGGTCTTCTGCCTGTTGCTGCATTCGCAACTTTCAAACATAGTCTCCATTTCAGAGACCCAGTCCATAACTTGCACTGGCGTCGGGCTTCCGGATAGACATGGTGGTTTGGATGCCATGAAATCCTTATACTTGCACCCACGACCATCATTTCCTCCATACTGGTTATTGCGTCTAACCACTGGTTGTTCGTCTTGACCAATGATCCCACTAAAGTTTTCTCCTCCAGACTGCCCTCCATTCTCCTCGGGCTCTTCCGCTTGAATTGACGGTTCTTCACGATTCTGCCTAAGCAAGCGCCTTGTTTCTTCCATCTGACGATCCAACATCATTTGAATCATCATTTGTACACCAGCCATTGTTATCGGCTCAGGTGCATCAGCTACGACAGGTACTTGTTGATTTACAGGCGGTTGATTCCTGTTTTCATCAGCATTTCCAACTCCGCTTCTTGTTCTCACCATTTTTGATCTACACACCGAATAATTTCACCTTATTACTCCAAACGATTACATGCTAGTTCTAATATCGTATACATACGCTTAGAATCCTAAACACATAAACCTTCAGATCCGGTTGGCAACAAACCGTAGATCCGAACAATTAATATCATGTATGGCAACATATAACATTTAGCACATAAAAGCATTTTAGGCAACTCTCCTAAAATAAACTAGTGCTCGTGTCTAAATTTATCAGACACACATCTCCCAATCTCCACTTAGCATCTTAAGTTGAAGTCTAGAAATCCTACAAATTCCTAGTTCGCTTAAACTAATGCTCTGATACCAATTGTGACACCCCCAAAATCTCGGCCAGAAAAGACCGATTTCATTTATGCTTTTTAAACATTTTCAGAGTAAATCCGTTTGATTTTAAAAGAGATGCGGAATTTGTTCCCAAAAGCAAAACATGATAAAATAGATATTTATCAAAACATTTCATATAGAAATATGATTTCATTTCATAATCAAAAGTCGGGATGTCATGTTCCGATACAGATCACAAAGCATAAACGATAACATTACAAGTCATTCAAAAACAACTTGATGATTCGCCCATCTTAAGCTCTTGCGCCACTTCCTGTAATACAATTAAACTGAGTGGGTCAGGCTTGGGAGCCTGGTGAGCATATAGGGTTTTCAAACCCACAATAATTATATTTAATTACAACAATCAACAATAAACCCGATTACCAATTCCCGTTATCCTCACCTTACGTTCCTGAAAATAACTTCTATTATAAGGAACTTATTTCAGGATTTTCATCGGGACGGACATTACTGCAGAGGGGCTTCCTCAACAATAAGTGTCCTAAAGGCAACCATGTGGGGGATAGAGTACACCGGTGAACACGTCGTTCACAACACCTACAAGTAATGAGCCTGCTAGTGTTCCACAGGACAGTCTAGAATAGTCCGTGGTCGTCATCTATACTCTGCTGAATGACTAGAATAACACCAATAACACCGAGGCCTCTCATCTGTTTATTTCACACCAATTATCTACCCATGTTCTACCCAACATATTAGTAGATAAAAATATACATTTTTATACATTGTTTAAAAACATGTATAGCATGCTTTAATCAATACATATTCCATATAACAGATGAGGCACACACACATAACACGTATTTCATAGAGAATATACATCCATACATATAACCACAAAATATATACACGTAGCACGTATTTTATATTAAATACTTCATAATATTGCGTTGGAAAGAAAATAAATACACACTCACTTGATCAGAAGATGATCCGACAGCACTACGGCTTATAGAAGCAGCGTCTCTCCGTAGATCTGGAAGATCTTCACAAAAATCGGGCTCCTCGCGGGCAGTGCTTCGGCTCGGGAATACGCTCTTCGGGATTCTCGGGGCTTCGGATTTTGCTTCGGGGCTCGGGAATAATACCGGGGCTTCGGGGTACAAACGGAACGCAAAACGAGGCAAAGGACTAGAGAGAAGGAAGAAATTGTGAATGAAACCCGGCTGCATTCGGATCCCCTTTTATAGTTGCTGAACCCTCGCACGTACGCGGGGCGTACGCCTCGGTGGTCGTCAGCGCTTATGTCATAGGTCCTTCTACGTCATTGCATACGACTCCGGAGTACTCGAGTGGCCATTCGCTGTACGCGGGGCATACTTCGGATAGACCGGCTGACCCCTCTTCGGATAATATCGGAGTTGTAATTAAAAATAAATATTAAATATTTATTAAACTTCAAAAATTCGTATCTCCTTCATACGAGCTCCGTTTTCGACGTTCTTTATATCCACGCGAAGGTGAGACTACGCTCTACAACTTTCGTTTAGACTCCGTCGGCTCATTTTGACTTTTATTTTTATTAATTATTTTTAGAAGGCCCGGACAGGAAAACTTCGTTATAAAATCATAACTTCTTCGTCCGACGTCCGTTCTCGCCTATCTTTTCTTCGTTTAGCTACTAACAACGAGATCTTCGATTCTCATTTAGATTGTTTCGGCTAGAAACCGCTCGATCTCAAATCGAGTATTCGGGCTGCATACTGCTAAGTCAAAACTTAGAAAAATCATAACTTCCTCATACGAAGTCAGATTTGGGCGTTCTTTTTATGCACGTTCTCGGTTTAACGAAATTTATGACTTTCGTTTAGATCTCTAAGGCTAAATATCACTCTATCTTAAATTCATATTTTACGTCCCTCGGCGCCGTGCCGGTTCTGTCGCGATACTTCGACAGGTCATAACTTCTTCGTTATAACTTGGATTTTGGCATTCCTTATATCTCCGGAATCCTTGTTTCGACCACTACAACTTTATGCAAAGATATCGGGCTTATCTCACATTTTAATTTTGACGCTTATTTTATTCTTAATTCATTAAATTATAATAATTAAGAACACACACATAAATCACATAATTCACATAATTCACAAATAATACATTTTATTATTTCAAATTGGGGTTAAAAAGGTTAACCTAGACTATTACATTGCTAAAAATGGCAAGCCCAGAAACACGGGCGTTACATTTGGTGTAAAATCAATAAGGGAGAGATGGTTGACTTAAAGTTTCCTCACTTTGACTTTTGATGAACATATCATTAGAATCCAATGGCGCATTACTTTGATTTAAATCCTTAATTTTGCTACAGTAATCCAAGGAGCTTGAGATTACCTAGACTTTTCTTAATTGTTGAAATGGCTAGAGAAGCTCATAACAATTTCCTTAGTCAAAGTCACTAATTCCAAATAGCATGCAATTAGTGAAATTCAACTAGCATTAAGAACCAAAAAGTCACCAAATCCAAGAGGGGTCAAATGCTTTCACCACCATGTTGGAGGAAATGTTTTTATGATTGTGTGAAGCAAAATCAACACAAAAATCATTTGTTGCTTGCTAATTTGAGGATCCTTTACTTATTCAAGAAATTAGCCAACTAATCACCACAAACACATTTAAACGCATGAACTAAAACATACAAGTAGTGATAAGATGTTAAAACACAAAACATTCCCATAAAGATTTAAGAACATGTTCATGGATTCTTCAACATTCAACAAAATTTCAAAGGATTAACCAAAAGTCAACCAAGATTAGTTTAGCCAAGCATGGCTAAACCCAAAGAAACAAAGTTAGAGAAAACTGTACCAAACATTAAGCAAGAATCAAGAGGTAAAAATATGATGTTCTTCAAGTGTTCTTGGCCTTCCAAAGGCTTCAAAACTCCAGAGAGAATCTCCAAAAATCGGATGTCCAAGAGTCCCCAAAAGATGGGCACCAACCTTCCTCAAATAGCCTTCCAAATGGATTTCCGAAATTACCCCTGCAGAGCCTTGCGCGACCCACGTGCTGCTGCGCGGGTGGGTTGCGCGGGTGGTGCCTGACATGGGCTTCTTTGAGATTTTAGGCCTCCAAAGCATGTCCCACTAGCCCAGATCGAATCCAATCACCTCCTAGCCCATTTTCTTCAAGTTTTTCTTCATTTTAAGCCCAATTTGGCCTCTCCAAATCCTCCAAACTCGCCCAGTTAATAATCTACGCACGCTCGAATAAACTCCCGCGTTTTGCAAATTAAAGTTTATTTCTCTCCAAGCCTTGAAATAACCATCAAGCTCGCTCCATGCATCATCTCCACAATCACCAAGCCTAACATCATTTTTGTCTACCAAATCTCATCGCTTCCCATACGTCCCGTACACTCCCGCTCCGCTAGACCCAAAAACCTGCAATTATGCTCACAAGATTCGAAAGTACCCGAAGTAGTCATGAAATAACAAAAGGGAAAATATGCATGGAAGTTATCTAAATTAAGAATGAAATATGCTAAAATAAACTATAAAAAGAAGTCAACAAAACTAACTATCAAATCACCCCAAGCTTAAACTTTACTTGTCCTCAAGTAAGACAGGACTAAAATGAACTTGGGATGAACTATCCTAGAGAAAATAAAAAGAATGGATAAAGCCACAGAACCTGATCACCGTTAGTCAACATGGTCAGAATTGATCTTGCTATTACCTCACGAATTTTTCATCCGATGACAATGGTACCATAAACCACAGCCAGGATAACTCCTTTAGGCGAGTAAGGAGGGATGAGCAGTCGCTGTGTCACACCCCAAAACCAAGAACGGCGGAAACGTTCTGGGGCGGAGGACGTCATGTAAGGTAATCACAACACAGTAAATGTAAATAGGCAAACAACATCATCCATTGCATTAAATATATAAATTTAATACATGTGTGTTCTGTAAAATTTTAGACACCAAAAATATAACGTAAATCAAAATAACAAAATGATGAGTCTTGAGTACGCTCCATCATCTCAAAAGCTGGCATCGGTACCTGTCTACTGATGACCTGAGAATACAAGTTATTTTGAAAGAGTTTATCAGCATTAAGCTGGTGAGTTCATAAGTATTTTAGTGTCAATGTTCGTTGTCAAAAACGTTTGAACCTGTCTCAATGTATAAGTTTGTAAAAGTTTGAATCTCCCAGAAAATCCTATATTTTCTATTAAAGTAGCCTTCTACCAAGGCTTAACTGTTTTGTAAATTCGTCTGTGGTAAAAATGTGTAATTACCCAAGTATAACTATCATTTGATAAAATATAGTTTGTACATTAATGCTTAAGTGAGATTATCACCAAAATATGTAATGGGTAAATCATTGTAGTACTGTAGCTTTGTATAATAAGAACTACTGTTGTACTAATTACTACTACCTTAAACCGGATTTATATTAAGGTATAATGTGATAATTGCACCATACTATCGACTGATAACAACGACATAAGGAACGGTCGAAATAACGGAATGACGTTTGGCACCCGCAGACCTGCAGGTCCGGCTGTAGCTAGCAGCAAGGTGTAGGATAGTCAATCCAGTATAGATCTATACGCAAACTCAACGCTCTCCCTCCAAGAGAATTCTGGCTACAACTCGGGCCATGACATTTAAGGCATGCTCCGATACAGTGGATCACATTTGTTATCGTGTTCTTGCATGTGTGATGAAACGTTTCTTGTTCTAGTATAGTTATATATGTTCTCGTAGTATAGTTATATATGTTCTCGTAGTATAGTTATATATGTTCTCGTAGTATAGTTATATATATTCCCTTCCTAGTATAGACTCATGAATGAACTGACTCATTGATCTAGCAGTTGTAATAGTGTGATTCTGTGTTACCCCGATGGTAACTTGTTAACAGTGTGTTTAGGACGTATGATTATGGAAGTACTTTTATGTCTATATATGTATATTTGATATATAATTAATATGGAAACGACCTTCGGATGGTCACCCAAAATCCTATCAGACCACATCCAAATCGAGGAAAAGGAAACAAGGTGGATAGCCTTCCTAAGCCCTTTAAACATTATTTATACGTCTATACATATACGGGCATGTAATTTGTAATTTAAAAACATAAATAAGTGTTTATAAGACATTTGAAACATAAGTATTATTTTTAAAGAAAGATTGACTTGATGTCAATCTATAAAACCATTTGAAGGCGTAGATTTGATTAAAACAGTTTAAGTATAAGGAACATTTGCTTAAATCACAGTTGCAGTGTAAATTCGAATAGTAAATGGGTTTGGAAAACATTTAGAAGTAAAACAGTTTGGTATATATAGTTTGAATAGTGATAAAACCACTGATTTCCCTAGTTATTAATCACATGTGATTAGAGCAATCATAAGTGATTGAAACAATAACTATAAGTGTTTTAACTTGCATTCCCCCCCTTTGAAAGCATATAAACGCATTTAGAATATTTAACAGGTTGATTAAGGGGTATGAAACTCACTTGATTGATTGGAGAAAGCGAGATGGAAAACCGGGCAGAGTTTCGTCTCAGAAAACGGATTTTTCTCGGGATTCTCGGGAATCTCGGGAGTAAAATCGACCCTCGGGACTTGAGCAAAAAGACCAGAGCTTCGGGTTATAACGGGCACGGAAAACGAGACAAAGTTGTGAGAGAGAGAAGAGAAATGAGCAACATTTTCGGAAAGCCTCGCATCCTATTTATAGGAAGGCTGAACCGCCTCCGAACGCGGGGCGTACGCCCGTACGCAGCGCGTACGCGTACGTCATGCATGACCGAAGCCTCGACTGCCTCGGTTCGGATGGGACGGGTTGCTGGGTACGCGGGTCGGATGGGACGCCGGGTCGGATGGGACGTCGGGTCGGACGGGTCGGAGCTTCGGACGGGTCGGACGGGTTAGAACTCTTCGGATAGTGCGACGTGGACGATCCGAGACCCTCCATCTCAGTACGCGGGGCGTACGAAGGTACGCAGGGCGTACTTCGGTCCAATCCGATGACTCCCCTTCGGATATTACCGGGAATTTGTATTTAAATTTATATTTATTATAAATAAACTTCAAAAATTCATATCTCCCTCATATGAACTCCGTTTTTGACGTTCTTTATATCCTCGCGAAGGTGAGACCATGATCTACAACTTTCGTTTAGATTCCGTTGGCTAATTCCGAAATTATTTTTATTATTTATTTATTAAAATGACGTGATTAAGGAATTTCTTCAAAAATTCATAACTTCCTCATCCGAGGTCAGATTTGGACGTTCTTTTGTATGTACACAAACCTTGATATGATTCCTATTACTTTATTTAATCCGAATAAGTTTTTAGGAAAGTTACAATTTGACCTAAATTTGATCGGTTTTACATTACATTGACTCAAAAATATCGGGTTGTCACATCATCCCCCCGTTAGAAGGAATTTCGTCCCGAAATTAGAATTTTAATCACGCTAGAATTTACAAATAGCTAAGCAAAAAGGTGAGGGTATTTCAGTTTCATCTGATCCTCACGTTCCCAAGTGAATTCCGGTCCTCGCTTGGCATTCCAGCGAACCTTCACGATAGGGATACGGCTTTGCTTTGTCTGCTTGACCTCACGGTCCATGATCTCTATAGGTTCTTCCACGAAGTTGAGGCTTTCGTTGATTTCGATCTCATCGAGTGGGATTACAAGAGTCTCGTCGGATAGACACTTTTTCAAGTTAGATACGTGGAATGTAGAATGTACGTTATGAAGTGCGTCTGGTAGTTCGAGTTTGTAGGCTACGGGGCCGACTCTTGCAAGAATCTCGAAAGGCCCTATGTACCTCGGATTAAGCTTCCCACGCTTGTCGAAGCGTATCAAGCCCTTCCAGGGTGAGACTTTGAGGAGGACTCGGTCTCCCACCTGAAATTCCAAAGGTTTCCTTCGCTTATCAGCGTAGCTCTTCTGTCGGTCTCTAGAGGCTTTCAATCGTTCACGGATCTGAACGATTTTCTCTGTTGTTTCCCGAATGATCTCCGGACCGGTGAGAGTACTGTCGGAAGTTTGCCCCCTGGCTAATTGGGTATCACCCACCTCAGCCCAGCACAGAGGGGATCTGCACTTACGGCCGTAGAGAGCTTCAAATGGAGCAGCCTTGATGCTCGTGTGATAACTGTTATTATAGGAAAACTCGACAAGGGGTAAATGAGTATCCCATGCCTTCCCAAAGTCAATCACGCAGGCTCGCAACATATCTTCCAGAGTTTGGATGGTCCTCTCACTCTGTCCATCGGTCTGAGGATGGTAGGCTGTGCTCATGTCCAGCCTTGTTCCTAGGGAATGTTGTAGTGATTGCCAAAATCTTGAGGTGAACCTACTATCTCTATCGGAGATAATGGACATAGGTACACCATGTAGCCGTACGATTTCCCTAATGTATGTTCTCGTAAGCTTCTCCATCTTGTCGGTTTCTTTGATAGGCAGGAAGTGTGCAGACTTGGTCAATCTATCAACGATGACCCATATGGTGTCAAGTCCACCCGTTGTCTTGGGCAACTTGGTTATGAAATCCATAGTGATCCGCTCCCACTTCCATTCCGGGATCTCTGGTTGCTGCAATAAACCAGAGGGCTTCTGGTACTCGACCTTAACCTTTGCGCAAGTAAGGCATTTACTTACGAAGGTAGCAATCTCTGCTTTCATATTAGGCCACCAGTATAGCTTCTTAAGATCCAGATACATCTTATCTGAACCTGGGTGGACGGAATACCGAGTGTTGTGCGCCTCGGTCATGACCAAGTCTCGGAAGCCACCATGTTTCGGTGTCCAGATCCGGTTCATGAAATATAAAGCTCCGTCACCCTTGGCTTCTAAATTCTTGTCCATTCCTCTCAGGGATTCACTTGACACATTTTCAGATTTCATGGCCTCAAGTTGAGCCGCCTGAATTTGCTTAGTCAGGTGTGAATGGATGGTTATCGATAATGACTTGACTTTGCGACCAGAATATTCCTTCCGACTTAGGGCGTCTGCTACTACGTTGGCTTTACCCGGATGATAACGAATATCGCATTCGTAATCACTGAGTAGCTCGACCCATCGTCGTTGTCTCATGTTGAGCTCCTTCTGATCGAAAATGTGTTGTAAACTTTTGTGGTCGGTAAAGATAGTGCTCTTCGTTCCATACAAGTAATGTCTCCAGATCTTCAGAGCAAACACTACTGCTCCTAGTTCAAGATCGTGGGTCGTGTAGTTAACCTCGTGTGTCTTCAATTGTCTCGAGGCGTAGGCGATGACCTTACCTCGCTGCATCAGAACACATCCGAGCCCTTGATTCGATGCATCGCAATAAACTACGAAGTCTTCTATTCCTTCTGGCAGGGATAGTATTGGTGCGGTGCACAAGGCTCGTTTGAGCGTTTGGAACGCTCTTTCTTGTTTCTCTTCCCAGTCAAAGGCCACACCTTTCTGGGTTAGGGTTGTAAGAGGCTTCGCTATTTGTGAGAAGTTCTGAATGAACCTGCTGTAGTAGCCAGCGAGACCTAGAAATTGGCGAATTTCTGTAGGAGTCTTCGGTGCTGACCAGTTCTCAATGGCCTTAATTTTGGATGGGTCCACGTGGATTCCCTCTTCGCTTACCACGTGTCCTAAGAATTCGACTCTTCGGATCCAAAATTCACATTTCGAGAACTTCGCATAAAGTTTCTCTTTTCGTAATGTCCCTAGAACTTGTCGCAGATGATCGCCATGTTCTTTCTTTCTTCGGGAGTAGATTAGGATGTCGTCAATGAAAACGATGACGAACTGATCCAAGTAGGGTCGGCATACTCTATTCATCAGATCCATGAAGACTGCGGGCGCATTGGTCAATCCGAATGGCATCACCACGAACTCGTAATGTCCGTAACGAGTTCGGAAGGCGGTCTTCGGCACATCCTCCTCTAGTACTCGTAACTGGTGATACCCGGATCTCAGATCAATCTTAGAAAAATAGTTCGCCCCTTGCAGTTGGTCGAATAGATCATCTATGCGTGGCAGAGGGTAACGATTCTTGATCGTCAGCTTGTTGAGTTCCCTGTAGTCAATACACATACGGAAGGATCCGTCCTTCTTCTTAACAAACAAGACCGGTGCTCCCCAAGGTGAGAAACTTGGCCTTATAAAGCCCTTGCTGAGCAGTTCGTTAAGTTGACCAGAGAGTTCTTGCATTTCGGCTGGTGCTAAACGGTAGGGCGACTTGGCTACTGGGGTAGCTCCTGGGACTAAGTCGATTCTGAACTCGACTTGTCGTTGCGGAGGTAATCCGGGTAGTTCTTCTGGGAAAATGTCGGGGAAGTCGCTCACTACTGGGAGGTTCTTTAGTTCTTTCGTTTCTAGGTTCGTGTCGACGACGTGAGCAAGGAATGCGTGGTATTCCTTACGCAGGTATTTCTGTGCTTGAATACTTGATATGATGCGAAGACTTGTACCGGGTTTGTCGCCATAGACTATAAGAGTTTCGTTAGACGGGAGGTTTAGACGGACTGCTTTCTCGAAGCACATGATGTCGGCACGATGAAGGCTTAACCAGTCCATGCCAATAATGACGTCGAAACTTTTTATTGAGATTGGCATGAGGTCGATTGAAAATGAATGGTTGTCTAGAGTTAGGGTACAACCTAAGTATATGCTACTCGTGTTTTCAGTTTTTCCATTAGCCATTTCTACTCTGAATAGTTCTTTGAGTGCGTGCGGTGGTTGATTAAGCATGCGAGCAAATTTATGGTTTACGAAGCTTCGCTCCGCTCCACTATCGAATAGAATGCATGCATAGGAGTTATCGAGGAGGAACGTACCGGTCACCACTGTCGGGTCAGCAACTGCTTCCCCGTGGCCAATAGCTAGTACCCTCCCTACTCCTCCAGCATTCCTCGCTTTGGGGCAGTCCCTCATAAAGTGGCCTGCTTCGCCACATCCATAGCAGGTTGGGCTCGCGCCAGAGCCAGGGACTTGGTTGATAGGTTGTGCCGGGAACTTACAGAATCGGACGGTGTGTCCTTTCTTGTTGCAGTTAGAGCACTGCAATTCACGGCAGGGGCCGTTGTGGTGGTAGCTGCATTTGGTGCACTTGGGCGAACTTCCAGCATACCGACTCACCGGAGCAGTTGTAACAGCAGTAGGGGTTACTGCGGCATGAATTGCCACCAATTGCTGCTTTTTGGCAGTCTGCTGCTTCTTCCTTTCATCCCAAAATTTCCGCTTAGTATCGGCGGGTTTGGAGGGTTCCAGGATGGCTAGGGTGGTTGTGGTTGCAGAGGTTTTGACTCCATGGTCAATGAGTCGTTGCGCCAATCGTTTGGCACTATCGAAGGTAGCGGGGTTTGATGCTAGCACATTCCCCTGATACGGAGGCACTAGTCCCCATATGTACCTCTCGATCTTCTTCCCCTCGGTAGGAACCATATTGGGGCAGAGGGCCACCAGCTCGCTGAATCGGGCAGTATAAACGACCACATTGGTGCCCTTCATTGACAGGTTCCAGAGTTCTTGCTCCAGTTTCTGGATCTCGCCCCTCGGGCAGTATTCCTCAGTCATGAGGTCTTTCATTGTTTCCCAGCCCATGTTGTTGGCTACGACGAGAGTTAGGGCTTTGACGTGGCCGTTCCACCACGTTAGGGCTTTACCCTCAAAGGTGCATGCGGCATATTTCACCTTGCACGCAGCAGGGCATGAACAAATTTCGAAGACTGATTCAGTCTTCTCGAACCATTGTGAGAGAGCAATGACTCCGCCGGTGCCATAGAAAGGCTTCGGCTTGCAGTTTGTAAAATCCTTGTAAGAGCACTCCCTTGAGCGCACAGGGATTTCGATCGGAATAGATTCCACAGGGGTTCCACCTCTGCTGGCATCAGAAGAGTGATACTGAGCCATGGCGGTTGCCACTGCTGCAGCTACGACAGCATTCAGGGCTACAGTATCGATGACCGGAGGCGGAGGAGGTGGTGGAGGTGCAGGATTATTCCTATTCCTGGGAGACTTGCGAGGAGGCATCCTTCAGCTGAAAGTTTAAAAAGATAGGAAAGATGGTAAGAATCAATTTGTAAGCAACGCGAGAGTGACACATGGACTAACTAAACATAGTCCAACAGTTGAAAGGGTGCTTGAAACCACAACAAGCATTATTAGTAGGAAAGCACAAGAGCATAGATTTTTCCCCAGATAGATAGATCTCAAAAATTTACTGGTATTACTGATGTAATAAGTTCAGGGAAAATCGACCTAACAGTAGGTCATACATCATACCATATAGAAAAGTTTGACAGTCCTTAGATTTCAAATTTGAGTACGGAAAGTTAGAAATATTTTACACACAAGTGCTACTTGGAGCACAGATGTTAAAGGCTATTCTTTAATTACAAGACGGAGATGTACTAGACATTAACCAACAGTGATGGGAAAATCCCGGGCGAGTACTGCGGTCGGACACTTGACGAGACACCTCTTTGAATGGGTCGATCCTAAGTCCTCCGACGAGCTCGAAGTTCCAATAATTCAGCTCGTGAGGCAGCCAACTGTTACTGCAGGGTTTTATTTGTCCTCCGGGTCCGTTCCATGTCTTCTTCAAGACGGCGGATGCTGACTGTGTTGACACCTGAGTCGGCATCCATCTCTAGGACCCGGTCGACGGCTGCTCCACCTTGCTCGACAATACGAGCTATTCTGCGGATAATGACAGGCAGAGCTCGGTCAGTAGAGCCACCATCGCTGACGTTGTAAAAGGTTCGGTCCCCAAAGTATGGTAAGGGTTGTTGTTCGGGGCTTGACCTACAATCGGTAGGTTGTTGACTTCAGGCTCGGAGTCGGACCCTATCTGAAAAGCCTTCTGCGAGGTGATCATCCAAAGGGATTGGATGATCAACTTCGGGCTCTTCATAGATCCACCCGATATTGCCTTTATTGGGAAAGTACGGGTCGCCATGATGGATATCTAGCCATCAAGATCTATGCGAGAATAGAGGTATAAGAATATAGTATACGTGTAACTAGTAGCGCAAAATACTCCTATAGTATTTTAAGTTTAAGTTCTATTGATCTCCTGGTGGTATTGCTGGTAAGTTTTTAGACTTGCTAACCTATCACAACCATTCTAAGGCATGTGCTAATCACTCCTAGGATCAGCATAGTTGATCAGGCTATGCCATTTCCAGGACTGACCATACATCCCCGAGCTTACTTGTGATATTTAACAATCGTAATACTTTTGTTCTTGTCATTGCGACACTTATTTTAGTATGAATGCAGACTAGTATACTTAGTTAAATATTTTATTATTTTAAGTATAGACTCTTGGTCAGAGTTTAATCCCCAATGGGTTTATAGTTTAGTATATCTTTTATGGGTTGATATACTCAATTCACTATAAACAATGCTCTGATACCAATCTGTCACACCCCAAAACCAAGAACGGCGGAAACGTTCTGGGGCGGAGGACGTCATGTAAGGTAATCACAACACAGTAAATGTAAATAGGCAAACAACATCATCCATTGCATTAAATATATAAATTTAATACATGTGTGTTCTGTAAAATTTTAGACACCAAAAATATAACGTAAATCAAAATAACAAAATGATGAGTCTTGAGTACGCTCCATCATCTCAAAAGCTGGCATCGGTACCTGTCTACTGATGACCTGAGAATACAAGTTATTTTGAAAGAGTTTATCAGCATTAAGCTGGTGAGTTCATAAGTATTTTAGTGTCAATGTTCGTTGTCAAAAACGTTTGAACCTGTCTCAATGTATAAGTTTGTAAAAGTTTGAATCTCCCAGAAAATCCTATATTTTCTATTAAAGTAGCCTTCTACCAAGGCTTAACTGTTTTGTAAATTCGTCTGTGGTAAAAATGTGTAATTACCCAAGTATAACTATCATTTGATAAAATATAGTTTGTACATTAATGCTTAAGTGAGATTATCACCAAAATATGTAATGGGTAAATCATTGTAGTACTGTAGCTTTGTATAATAAGAACTACTGTTGTACTAATTACTACTACCTTAAACCGGATTTATATTAAGGTATAATGTGATAATTGCACCATACTATCGACTGATAACAACGACATAAGGAACGGTCGAAATAACGGAATGACGTTTGGCACCCGCAGACCTGCAGGTCCGGCTGTAGCTAGCAGCAAGGTGTAGGATAGTCAATCCAGTATAGATCTATACGCAAACTCAACGCTCTCCCTCCAAGAGAATTCTGGCTACAACTCGGGCCATGACATTTAAGGCATGCTCCGATACAGTGGATCACATTTGTTATCGTGTTCTTGCATGTGTGATGAAACGTTTCTTGTTCTAGTATAGTTATATATGTTCTCGTAGTATAGTTATATATGTTCTCGTAGTATAGTTATATATATTCCCTTCCTAGTATAGACTCATGAATGAACTGACTCATTGATCTAGCAGTTGTAATAGTGTGATTCTGTGTTACCCCGATGGTAACTTGTTAACAGTGTGTTTAGTACGTATGATTATGGAAGTACTTTTATGTCTATATATGTATATTTGATATATAATTAATATGGAAACGACCTTCGGATGGTCACCCAAAATCCTATCAGACCACATCCAAATCGAGGAAAAGGAAACAAGGTGGATAGCCTTCCTAAGCCCTTTAAACATTATTTATACGTCTATACATATACGGGCATGTAATTTGTAATTTAAAAACATAAATAAGTGTTTATAAGACATTTGAAACATAAGTATTATTTTTAAAGAAAGATTGACTTGATGTCAATCTATAAAACCATTTGAAGGCGTAGATTTGATTAAAACAGTTTAAGTATAAGGAACATTTGCTTAAATCACAGTTGCAGTGTAAATTCGAATAGTAAATGGGTTTGGAAAACATTTAGAAGTAAAACAGTTTGGTATATATAGTTTGAATAGTGATAAAACCACTGATTTCCCTAGTTATTAATCACATGTGATTAGAGCAATCATAAGTGATTGAAACAATAACTATAAGTGTTTTAACTTGCATTCCCCCCCTTTGAAAGCATATAAACGCATTTAGAATATTTAACAGGTTGATTAAGGGGTATGAAACTCACTTGATTGATTGGAGAAAGCGAGATGGAAAACCGGGCAGAGTTTTGTCTCAGAAAACGGATTTTTCTCGGGATTCTCGGGAATCTCGGGAGTAAAATCGACCCTCGGGACTTGAGCAAAAAGACCAGAGCTTCGGGTTATAACGGGCACGGAAAACGAGACAAAGTTGTGAGAGAGAGAAGAGAAATGAGCAACATTTTCGGAAAGCCTCGCATCCTATTTATAGGAAGGCTGAACCGCCTCCGAACGCGGGGCGTACGCCCGTACGCAGCGCGTACGCGTACGTCATGCATGACCGAAGCCTCGACTGCCTCGGTTCGGATGGGACGGGTTGCTGGGTACGCGGGTCGGATGGGACGCCGGGTCGGATGGGACGTCGGGTCGGACGGGTCGGAGCTTCGGACGGGTCGGACGGGTTAGAACTCTTCGGATAGTGCGACGTGGACGATCCGAGACCCTCCATCTCAGTACGCGGGGCGTACGAAGGTACGCAGGGCGTACTTCGGTCCAATCCGATGACTCCCCTTCGGATATTACCGGGAATTTGTATTTAAATTTATATTTATTATAAATAAACTTCAAAAATTCATATCTCCCTCATATGAACTCCGTTTTTGACGTTCTTTATATCCTCGCGAAGGTGAGACCATGATCTACAACTTTCGTTTAGATTCCGTTGGCTAATTCCGAAATTATTTTTATTATTTATTTATTAAAATGACGTGATTAAGGAATTTCTTCAAAAATTCATAACTTCCTCATCCGAGGTCAGATTTGGACGTTCTTTTTATGTACGCAAACCTTGATATGATTCCTATTACTTTATTTAATCCGAATAAGTTTTTAGGAAAGTTACATTTTGACCTAAATTTGATCGGTTTTACATTACATTGACTCAAAAATATCGGGTTGTCACACGCTGCCTCAATGGAACATGCATACAATGAAGAATATCTGTAGTAGGGAGAAAGCAGCTGGATGGGCTCGGGTGGAGCTCTTCTTTAAGTGTACACTCTGATCTTACGTTTGCCGGTTTCTCTCATGTGTAACTAGGTTTAATCGCTCGGGCACCGTTGTAGGAATCGATTCACTTGGTGTTGGCCCAAACCTCCCGTAGTATCCGACTCGACAATCTCCCTAACATCACCAATTTGAGAAAAATAACTCGATCTATATACAATAAAACATACCTAAATAAATGAATATCAAACGCCGGGTGACCAAAATGTTGGAAGATTTAGTTCAATAATTGAACCGGTCACCCTTCTTAGATTTCTGCAACTGGGAATTTGCCTGCCCCTTTATTTTGTTTTTTTTAAGGTAATGTAATAACAACCCTTTGACTCAAAATTTGGTTCCTAAAGTGTGTAAGTGGAACCGAAAGGGTAGTAATATAATCCGAATGGTCTAAGCGAGAAAATGACCATGTGTGGAGCATAAAGATATAATGTAAGCTCCTCTTCAAATTTGTGATTTTTTTTTTTTCAAAAATAATGAAAATGTCCACATGCGGACTAAAAGACTTCTCTAAAATCCTAAGAAAATCGCAAAAAGATATGGTGATGTAAAGAGACCGGATATGGATTCTACTCGGGGACAAGCACTAGTGCTTCATCCTAACTGTTCAAACATGATCAAGTGTGATCCTCTCGGCGGTAGTGACCGCAAGGCTAACACATCCATTGTTATAGTATATCCTACAGTCATTAGTATTGTATGCATAATTCTTCATGAAAACTACCTGTCCATGATCACTTACCCCTTTAAGCTACCAACATCTGATCCCAAGTATGAGATCCCAAACTATAGCTAATGGTCCCTGTTCGATGGGTGAGATAACAACAAGATCCTGGACCAATAATGATACAATAACTGTGAACCTATTCCATGGCATCCAGGGGTGAGAATAAACAGACAACAAAAATGCATGAATGTTAATGCCTAAGCTAAATGTTATGCAAAAATATAAAAGGTGAAAAAGAAAAAAAAAATCTTTTTAGATTTTAAAAAAAATTAAAAAAAATGAATGAAAATTAGCTTAAAACTAAAATGATATGCAACCTAGTTAAAAATGCATGAAAAAAAGTAAAAGATAAGGGAAATGCCCCACCCCAAGCTTAAGAACAAGCATTGTCCTCAATGCTTAAGGAATAATAACCCTAAATATTACACACTAAAATAGTTTATAGTGGTAAAGGGATCGAATCCACGGAGATTGGTTCAATTTATAACTCTATGAAAAATCTCTTTGTAAAAATACTTGTAAAATAACAATAAAAATAAAATGGGGGGTTTTGGTGTTTTGAAAAACTTGAAACAAACTAGAATTAACTATGATTTAAATAGACAATTTCAACAAAAATAAGGGTTTGGTGTAAAATCAATAAGGGATAGATGGTTGACTTAAAGTTTCCTCACTTTGACTTTTGATGAACATATCATTAGAATCCAATGGTGCAATACTTTGATTTAAATCCTTAATTTGGCTACAGTAATCCAAGGAGCTTGAGATTACCTAGACTTTTCTTAATTGTTGAAATGGCTAGAGAAGCTCATAACAATTTCCTTAGTCAAAGTCACTAATTCCAAATAGCATGTAATTAGTGAAAGTCAACTAGCATTAAGAACCAAAAAGTCACCAAATCCAAGAGGGGTCAAATGCTTTCACCACCATGTTGGAGGAAATGTTTTATGATTGTGTGAATCAAAATCAACACAAAAATCATTTGTTGCTTGCTAATTTGAGGATCCTTCACTTAATCATGAAATTAGCCAACTAATCACCACAAACACATTTAAACTCATGAACTAAAACATACAAGTAGTGATAAGATGTTAAAACACAAAACATTCCTATAAAGATTTAAGAACATGTTCATGGATTCTTCAACATTCAACAAAAGTTCAAAGGATTAACCAAAAGTCAACCAAGATTAGTTTAGCCAAGCATGGCTAAACCCAAAGAAACAAAGTTAGAGAAAATTGTACCAAACATTAAGCAAGAATCAAGAGGTAAAAATATGATGTTCTTCAAGTGTTCTTGGCCTTCCAAAGTCTTCAAAACTCTAGAGAGAATCTCTAAAAATCGGATGTCCAAGAGTCCCCAAAAGATGGGCACCAACCTTCCTCAAATAGCCTTCCAAATGGATTTCCGAAATTACCCCTGCAGAGCCTTGCGCGACCCGCGTGCTGCTGCGCGGGTGGTGCCTGACATGGGCTTCTTTGAGATTTTAGGCCTCCAAAGCATGTCCCACTAGCCCAGATCGAATCCAATCACCTCCTAGCCCATTTTCTTCAAGTTTTTCTTCATTTTAAGCCCAATTTGGCCTCTCCAAATCCTCCAAACTCGCCCGGTTAATAATCTATGCATGCTCGAATAAACTCCCGCGTTTTGCAAATTAAAGTTTATTTCTCTCCAAGCCTTGAAATAACCATCAAGCTCGCTCCATGCATCATCTTCACAATCACCAAGCCTAACATCATTTTTGTCTACCAAATCTCATCGCTTCCCATACGTCCCGAACACTCCCGCTCCGCTAGACCCAAAAACCTGCAATTATGCTCACAAGATTCGAAAGTACCCGAAGTAGTCATGAAATAACAAAAGGGAAAATATGCATGGAAATTATCTAAATTAAGAATGAAATATGCTAAAATAAACTATAAAAAGAAGTAAACAAAACTAACTATCAGGAGTACAGTTGGATTCTTTCGTAGTACAGCTGCTATCTCAACATCCGTTTTCCCAATCTCATGAATGTACGAAATTAGCATTTGTTTGAGATGAGCAACTATTGGTTCGTACTCTTGTTCATCCCTCAACAGCATGTTACACAGCATGATCCAATCATACGGGTTCAATAAGGGTAGATCGGTAAGAGTGAATTCATACACCTGACTCGTTGAATCTCTAGCAACCTTAAATCGTGCAATCGGGAAGCTATCAATTTCAATTGGACCAATAACCTTCACAATAGTGATCTTGTTCGCACTCCAAGTTTCGTACTGCGACTTCATGTGCTTCAGGTAGAACTAGAAAAGCAAGTGATCTACACTGCTATCAGTTGGAGGGACATTCACAACTTCAACAAAGCTACAAACTTTGAAGGTTTTCAGGGTGATTGGAAGATCGAATTGCGAATCTTGTGTGTTTTGCAAATCAAAAGATACAACTGGTTCTAACCAATACTAGCTTGACATATCCACATCCTCACTTAAGATTATCTCTAAAGTCCACACTGGAAACAAAAGCTTTTGGCTTTCCAATGTAACTTGAGCTTCGCGTTTTGTTCTTTTTTTTCTGCTTCACATACTACACGTTGGTACTCATCCACTTAAGCTTCACGATCCCTTCTTCTTTTAAGCTCGTGCTCATCTGGCTCTTCTTCTTCGCTTTCATCAATTATTGGTTCTTCATTGAGCTTCTCTTTGCCTTTCGAATCTAAAGCTACATTATCCTTTGGTTCGTTTTCTTTCTTCGGCTTGACAGTTGTCTTGACTGTAGGTTTGAGGTTTTCCTTTTTAGATTGCTTCACATTTTCTCCCCCTTGTTTCGGAATGGATCTTGACTTCGAAACACCTTCTATTCTGCTAAGCATTGCGAACACTGGCCTTAGCTTTTCAGCCAAATGCTTCTTAACTGTGATTCTGATCATAGAATCATGAGTCTTGATGATGTCCGGAAGCAAAGCATTCACATCTACAACACAAATTTTCATAACTGCCTTTTCAGACTGGAGTTCGTTGATCCTCTTTTCAGTATCCTCCAACTTGTCAGTTAGGACTTTCAGTTTATCAGTCTTTACTGCGAGCTTGTCCATGAGAGCGTTCTCAATCTCCAAGTCTTCATGAAGCTTGTCGATTTTTGAAGTAATGGAGGTGTTGAGGGCTGAGTTGTCTGATTGAAGACCAGTGCGAAATTCTTCGAGCTTTTCCTTCTCGATGCGAAGAGTAGATCCATGGCTGGAAATTACATCATCCGACTTTGTAGTTTTGGACTCGAATGAGCTCTTAAAAGTGCTCATCAAGGAATGAGCATCAGCAACTAGTTTATCAACTTTTTCGGTCGTTTCCTTACAAACTGAAGTTGAAGCACCAACAACTTGATTTGTCTTTTCTAGATTGGCAGAGTGTTCTTTGGTGAGGCTTCTCAAGGAAAGACTTGATTGTGGTGTGAGAGTAGTCATCGCTGGTTGATGCTTTAGAGGATTGTAACAGAAAATCCAACTTCTCGTTTATAGTCTTGAATTGCCCTTTGGTGACAGGAGATTCATCATCACTTTCAGTCCAAATTTTGAAAGGACTGTAGGTGAATACTCCAAAATCATCTTCATCGCCACCACAGACTGTGTCTAGATTGTCTTGGCGTAAAGGTGAGATGGGTGGAGTAGAACGACCAACTGTGAAACCTAAAGCACCTGCTCCCGCATCATATGCATTGACAGTGACTGGAGGTTCAACAGTGGAACTAGTTGTGGTGGCTATGGAATTTGTAAAGAGTGGGGTCTGGCTTTGCGAAACACCCAAAGATACTGGTGGGCAAGGAGTAATGTAGATAGGAGTGGTGATAGTAGAGGTGGGTGAAGTTACAAAAAAATCTTGGAAAAATTCATCTGTTATTGGAATTGAGGTAGGAATCTCAAAAGTTACCTTAGGGTTCGTTGTTGCAGGCTCTGAAACCATTGGTTGAGATGTTGCAGTAGTTTCATCTTCTTTTTGAACCTCTTCCTGAACAGGAATCTCCGAAACCGCGTTCGACTACGAATCTTCGTGGTTGCTCGGTGTTGGAGTTTGTGGCCTGCTAGCCGCTTGCTTTACCCTCTTCTTTTTAGGAGCTTGAGGAGGTTCAGATGGACTTGTTTTTTCACTCCTTTTTTTTCCTCCTTTCTTGGGTTTGTCTGCCTCATCAAGGACCTTTAACATTTCATTGGTCAAAGGGCGTTAGCCAGAGATTGGTAGACTTATGTATGTTCGCAGTACGTCACTTGCAGCCGGAACATCATGAAGCATAGACTCCGGAATTGAACCAATGAAGCTGAACTTTGAATTATTTGCAAGAATGATGTTGATGGTGTGGAAGATCTGAATCACTGCCATATAAGAATCTTCCACAACTGGGATGCAAAGCTTATTAATGTCCCTTTGAACTACGATAGTCCAGAAACGAGCACAAGAGATTTCACCGTGTCGTGTAGTAGAGAGGGTACTTTGGACTAATTAAGCACAAAGCATTGAGCCATAATCCAAATTGATGTCAGAATAAAAACCGTACATAAGCGTCATAAACAACTTGCTCGAACAGTCAAAGCCAATAACCCTCTCTGAGAAGATCTTGAAGAGAAGGGTGAATAAGTCGTTCCACATCGACACCAAATTGGGCTTCTTGAACTTGGAAACCGCAGTCAATACTTCCTTGTATCCCATCTGGAAGAACATCTAAATAATGGCTGAGTAGGAGATTGACTCAGGGTCAACCAGGTCATGACCCTGAGGAAGCCCTAGGAGGTTACAAAACCTCGATTTGGTGATTTGGGTTTTTTGGTTAAAAATTTCAAAACGTGATCAACTCTTCTCCCTTTTGGTAGCTAGCGGAGGAATAGGCTTTTGATAGATGCACCAAGGGAACGATTTCAAACTTCGTGAGAGCGATGACCAGTGGAGAATACCTGAAGCATTCGATGATTGGTTGAAGAAATCTGTCGTATTTTGTTGGGTCAAGGTCGAGAATCAAGTTTTTATTTGCCTTGAGGTTGAGGATTGATGATTGTGCTGTCTGTTCTGCAACTGAGGGGGTCTCTGATGAAGTTGCCATTGAAGCTTGAGGAAGGAGATGATAAAAAGTAGAGGAAAAATTGCCAGGAGGATTTTTTATTGCTTTTTGAAAGTGGTAAGTAATTATCAAATCGTCAAAAATCCTTTTATACCGTATAGTAAGTGAGAGAAATATGGAGGTTGGTTGCATTGGTTACTGAAAATTCGCCTAAAAAGGCGTGAATGACAGCTATGATGTGTGTCAGATGGTGGCAAATCAGCGCCAATTCAAATTCTCGTGCCCAAATCTTATCCTTTAAGATGTCGTTTCAGTTATGCCCTGTAGTAGTTAATTCCAGATATGAACTTTCGCAATTAATTGTCATCAGATGTTCTACAAAACTAAAAGTAAACATGAGTACCACGAACCATACTTTGGAAAATCACAAGGATCTTCGCGCGAGAGTGTGCCAAAGATAAAGAAATAAATCAACATTATTCTAAGGGAATCTAGTGATGTCTATTAAGACATGAAGCAGATGGATCCTTGGCAATGATCTCTTCCTTCAGAGTCAAAAGAGACTATAAAGTGTCTGTGTGGTTTCCTGTTGAATTACGATCACCTCTTTGTTGAGAAAAAGTGAAAGGCTTCTTTTCATTAAGCTTTAAGGGTGGCTTTATCTTCAAACAAACTACGAAACTTGAAATAAGTCTGAACGTTCGGATGAAGTATTTGTCTGACTAGTGTAGCCAAAAAAACAAGTATGCTTTGGAATTATTTTGAGTGACTAGGATAAGTATAGAAATGTCAAGAAAAAATAAAAACCGGATCTATTGGGAAGAAACGTCTTAGGACTAGAACGTCTCATTAAGATCACACAAAAAGAAACATAAATTTCATGGTATTGACCACGAAGGTGGACATTCATTAATTCCTTGGTGAATAAGCTAGAACATTTAAATTGTTCACCGTAAATTCGTATATATGTTTTGGGTTTTGGGTTTCACTCAATTCGTGGTGATAACAAAATTAAGATCACAAACATAGAATGTGTTGTAACCATAAACCTCAGTGGTAATATTTGAGAGTCTTAAAGGTTACATTTATGAATGCGAAAATGATGGAGAGATGGTATGAGGTGGCTCCAAGGAAATAATGTACCTCTACTATGCGAAAGTGACCAAGCAGTTAACTCTTAACTCAATGTGAGAAGAGTCAGGTAGCTCTTGAATTATGTGAATGAACAACCTTATTGGGAAGAAATGATTGGTGTTATCGATTCATTAAGGCTTCAACATAGAAAATCTTTGAGGCTTTGGACGACATGCATCAACATGATTCTAGGGACACTTAACTAGTGCATAGATTAGAAAATTTATACTTGCCCCATCATTCGTCATTGAGATCAGCAAGATGTTTGCCTTGAAACCTGCTCAATTATCCAATATTTTTGGTATTTTTGTTTAATTATTTTAAAAATGATGAAAATAAAGAAAATATTTTTGTATTTTGTTTTTCTGAAAAAAATAAAAATAGAAAGAAATAAAATATTTTTGGATTTTCAATATTCAAAAAATGAAATAAAAACATAATGAAATATTTTTGGATTTTCGATTTTCTGAAAAAGAAATAAAGACAGAAATAAGTAAAAAGAAATAAAGAAAATGTATAAACGATACATGAAGTTCCTAACCATGAATGAACAGTAGACTACGAGTCACCACGGACATTTGCACCGATTCGCAGCATGAATAGTTGACTGTGAGTTACTGCAAGCTTTCGCAGCGTGAACAGTGGACTGCAAGTAACTGCGAGCGGTCGCATCAATTTGTAGGTCTATAAAACTTTATGACTATGAAGGTGGTTTCGGAACAGATTCAGACTCTATCATTCCTAAGCCTTGAAGAATGTGATTAAAGGTTTGCTCAGGCAAGGCTTTCGTGAACATGTCGGCCAATTGATCGACTGATCTAACAAAGTGTATCTCGACATTTCCATCTTCCACATGATCTTTGATGAAGTGATACCTCAGTGCAATGTGCTTTGTATTTGAATGTTGCATTGGGTTGTGACATATGAGAATGGTGCTCTCGGAATCTCAATACAAAGGGATTCACTTCATGTTGATGCCATAGTCACAAAGCTGACTTTGAATCCATATTACTTGTGAAGTACAAGAGGCAGCGGCTATGTACTCTGCTTCAACGGTTGATAGGGATATGCAATTTTGCATTTTGGATTGCCAACTTACGAGTTTTCCATCTAGGAATTATCATCCTCCCATTGTACTCTTTCGATCAAGACCACAACCTCCAAAATCAGCATCCAAAAACGCTTGCACAAAGAAACCTTAACTTGAAGGGTACCATATTCCTAATGTGGATGTTCGCTTGAGATACCTGAAGATATTCTTAATAGCAGTCATGTGGGGTTCGCGAGGATTCACTTGAAACCTGGCACAATAGCAAACATAAAACATAATATCTGGACGACTAGCAGTCAGATACATCAATGAACCTATCATTTGACGATAGAGAGTCATATCAACAACTGGCTTGTGCAGAGACGGTGTTAGTTTCGTTCCGAATGCCATTGGAACCTTCACCTTCAAATCTCCCACCATTCCAAAATTAGAGAGTAAGGTCTTTGTATAAGCCTCCTGATTGATAAAGATACCTTCCTGATTCTGTCTTATATTCAAGCCAAAGAAAAAGTTAATCGGACCCATGGAGCTCATCTCAAATTTAGTTTCGATCAACTTTTGGAACTCAACATTTAAGTTGGGGTTAGTTGATCAGAAAATGATGTCATCAACGTAAATTTGGACGATCATCAAGTTGTCACCATCTTTCTTGCGAAATAAGGTTGGGTCGACCGATCCTTGTTTAAATTTAACCTGTTTTAAAAAGCGAGTAAGAGTTTCGTACTAGGCTCTTGGTGCTTGCATTAGACCGTAAACTGCTTTGTTCAAAATATAACAATGGTTTGAATACTTTTTTTTATGAACCCCAATGGTTGTTCCAAATATAATGTTTCTTCTAATTCCCCATTTAGAAATGCACACTTGACATCCATCTAATATAATTGAAAGTTATTATGTGATGCATATGCTAGGAAGATGTGAACGGATTCCATCCTTGCAAATGGTGTGATGGTTTCTTTGTAGTCAATGCCTTCTTCTTGAAAATATTCGTTAACTTTGTGTCGCACCTTGTTTCTTATCATGTTTCCTTCTTTATCCAGCTTTTTACGAAATACCCATTTCATACCAACTACGGATGCATCCTGTAGAGTGGGAATACGTCTCCGTACCTTGTTTCGTTCGAATTTATTGAGCTCCTCCTGCATTGCTTGCACCCAATCAAAATGATCAAGCACAATTTGAACATTTTTAGGTTCAATCTAGGAAATAAATGGTTGAACATGCAAGATTCCACTTTAGAGAATAATGTAGTTTGCTTCGCTTTTTGTTCTACTCTTGTAAGAACTCCTGAAGACGAATCTCCTATAACTTGAGTTTTTTGATGATCTCTAGTGCATTTAGCCAACGGAGGGTAATTAGGATCATATATTGGATCCAATTCAGCATTCACTTCTTCAAACTCTGACTACACATCTGAATCATCATTCGCATTTCCATTCTCCCCATCGAATGATGTATGTATGTCTTCTAGATTCGGATTCTCCACATGTAAAGGTGGTTCTAAGCTGACTTCAGGGGTTTCGTTCTCCACCTGAACAGGTGTATCAAGTGATGAGGTGGAAGTGAAACCCTCCCCCTGTGGTGTAGCATTCGCACCTGTTGATTGAGATGGAGTTTCAGGGTCTTTTAGAGTGGGATTCTCGTATTCCATATCTTTCGCAACATCGTCAATGATTTTCTTCAGTTCGTCTTCCTTGTTGTATGCTACTTTGGATTCAGAGGAGATTGCCTTTTCTGGCTCATAAAATAAATTCATGCACTCCTCGTAATGATTGGAGAGTGGAATTGTAGCAAGATTCGGCTTGGTAAAGATCTCATGTGATGGACTGTCATTCTTCTGAAACCTCTTCAAGTAATTGTCATTGAAAGTGACATAATAGGTTTTTTTGTATCCTTTTGGACATTTTTTGAGAAACATATATGCTTTAGAAGTCAGAGAATACCCCAAGGAAATACATTTGTCGGCCTTCACATCGAGTTTGTTCCTATGTTCCTTAGAATTAAAAATAAAGCACATGGAACCAAAGACATGGAAAAACTTGACATTAGGTTTTTGATTATTTATAATCTCGTAGGGAGTGAGAGAGAATTGCTTATTGAGGATTGATCGATTTTGGGTAAAGCAGGCTGTTCCTATAGCATCTGCCCAGAAGTAAAGCGGTAGATTCGCGAATGACAACATGGTTCTCGCAGTTTCGCACAACGAGCGGTTTCGTCTTTCGACGACCCCGTTTTATTGAGGAGTATAAGGAGCCGAAAAGTTGTGAGTTAATCCTTTCACAGCCAGGAATTCTTCAAACGCTTGGTTTTTGAATTCCAAACTGTTGTCACTGCAAATGTTATGAACCAACTTTCACAGTTGTATTTCGATTTGCTTTATAAAATCCTTGAGCTTTGGAGTGGCTTCAGATTTTTGCTTAAGAATATGCACCCAGGTAAATCAAGAAAAATCAACAACAATTAAGAGTATATATTTGTTACCACCAATGCTTTCAATCGTTGAAGGACCACAAAGGTCTATATGCAAGAGTTCAGGTGGTTCTATGACTTTCGTATTCACAATTGTTGGATGACTCTTCCTGCTCCTTTTCGTAGGCTGCATAAAGATGTTCTTTTTCAAACTTCAGAAGTGGAAGCCCTCGTACATGATCACCAAGAACAAGCTTGTTTATATCTTTGAAATTGAGATGCGAGAGACTTCGGTGCCACAGTCAACTATCATCAATAGAATCTTTCATAAGAAGCGGATGGCAGGCTTCCCTTTGATGGGATTTAGATTGAGTGGATACATTTTGCCTTTATGCTTGGACTTTAGGAGCACGGGTTTCGTATCCTTTTCAATGATCTCAGATCCCTCATCGTCAAATGAAACTTTTAATCATGTACCAACCACGAGCTGCGAAACACTTATGAGTTATGAGGTTGTGCTGTAACCCTTCCACATATGCGACCTTATGAATTTAAAACTCCCCATTAGTGATCATCCCATAACCCTTGATTTCTCCAAGTGAATTGTTGCCGTACTTCACTCTTCCTCCATCCTTAGGTCTCTAAACTCTCTTAGTTCTTCCTTTCTTCCTTTCATGTGACGCGAGCAACCACTGTCTATGTACCATTTGGAGTCAAACTGCTCGTCACGAATCACCTACAAAAATCAAAGAGATTTAGGTACCCAAAGTTGTTTGGGTCCACATGAGGCTTTCATAGGAAAAGTAATAGCAACATCAAATAAATAAGATCTTTTAACTAAAGTGGTGCTATTTTTCTTTGCTTATTTTGGATCTGCTTTCTTCTCAACTTTCTTTGGGTTAGTTTTGGATCTGTTGAGAGGAACTTTTGGCTCTGAAACTATCTTTCCTTTTCCTTTAACATCTTGCGATGTCTTGGCTGAAAGTGAACCATTTGTGTTAGGAGAGAAGTGAGACTTAGTTTTCTCCATAAGTTTCACATGATTTGAAAAGGATCGTTTTTGAAAAACTTTTTGTTTCAAAACCTATGGAGACTAAGAGTGAGTTCGTTGAAACTTATTAGGTTTCGCAGGTGAAGAGACTTTCTCATTTGGATTGGATGACTTTTCTTGATAGACAAAGTTGGGTTTTTTGGATCTCTAGAAATACTTTCTTTCCTTCAAATTCTTGTGATATCTCGCATTTATTTGACGTTTTAAGATGCAAATTTATCAAAGGATTTGTGAATATTCGCCCTAGATTTTGGCTTTCCAAGAGTAGTTTCGGTCTGAACCGATGAAGTATCGCTCGGAACATTCTTTGTTTCACTGGGACTCCCTTTTTCGTAGCTCGGGTTGACTTTATTCAGTGGTTTTGCAACGTATCTGGTCTTCTTTTTCCAAGAGGTCATTTCAGATAGACTTTTGGTTTCGTCTGTATTTTCGATTGGGGCTGACCAGAAGAACTCATCACATCCATTGTTGAATTAAAAAAGTGACCCTCTTAAAGATCAGCTACCGCAGCCTACAAGCCACCGCAGTCAAGCAATCTCATCATCAACTAGTCATCTGAAGTCTTCAGCACCGCAGTCTTTATCTCTACTTAGTTTATTTTGTCTTTTCTGTAAAACACTCTAATGTCCAGTATGCCTTGAATGGCTACTCTTAGAGTTGTAAACTTGTCTCTATAAATAGAGTTCATTTCTCATGTAATCTGTACCGATTTGAATCGCTTATCAAATTCTAATACACAACTTCAAGTTCTCATTCTATCTTACTTATCAAAGCTTCTTACTTATCAAAGCTTCTTACTCTCATAATCAATAATCATCTCTCTTCGGAGCAAGTCACTTGTGACTTAATCACTAAGCTAGATCTCACTTACTAACTTGGTTTGAATGCATTCCTTGTTATGAATCTGCTTATGTGTATACTTGATATAACAATTGCTTTCATTTACATTTCTTTACTTTTCTGCATCTAACTCACTAACTTCTAACTCTTAATATTATTGTTGAGCTAACAGATCCTTACAGATTAACTATTCCGGTATATACTTGTTCTAACAATTTGTTCAAGTGTGTCTCAAAGTTTTTCTCTCAACAATTGGTATCAGAGCCATAGTGGTTGCTTTTTGAAAATCGGAACTCTGATTTTTTCGAAGAGCTTTCTATACCACTGAAGCTCATTTCTAAAAACAAAAAAATTCTTCAAAATGGCACAATCGTTATCACTGAATGTCCCCAACAGTGTTGGTGGTTCTAATCGAGCCCCAATACTGGTTGAGAATGAGTATCATCACTGGTCTCAAAGGATGGAAAGATATCTCAGACGACTTGGTAGAGATGTTTGGAGATCCATAGAAGAAGGTCCCCATGTCCCAGTCCTTACACCAGTCCAAATTGATGGAGCCACAACAAGGCTAGGAGGAGGTCAACCAGCTTTGAACCGTCCCACCAAAGATGATCTAGACAAGATGGAAAATGATGCTATTGCCTTTTATGAAATCTCTTGTGGATTTGCTCCTGACAACTTCGACATCACCATAAACTGCAAATCAGCAAAGGAGGTTTGGGATGTTCTCAAAAACTTGTACGAAGGCTCAGAGCAGGATCAAGACAAAAAGCTCACTACAGCACTCAATGAATTCAACAGCTTCAAAGCCCACTCCGGTGAAAGTCTGGAAGACTCTTTTAAGAGATTCAACTTGATTGTCGCAAAACTGTCCAATGCGGGCACCATCTACAGCAATCATGAAACAAACCTACAATTCCTTAATGGCTTGGGAAGACACTGGACTACAACCAAAATGATTGTACAAGGTGACAGGAAGATTCACTTTTTATCCCTCTATAAGCTCTATGGAGAGTTGCAAGCTCAAGAGTCCACCGTACTCAAGGAATGCTCAGACTTCGGAGGTCCACTTGCACTAGTAGCACAATCACCTCACACTCAAACCTATCCCACTTCGTATGACTCACCACCACAGTCATATGAAGCTGACTCATAATATGATGATGAAGAAGAGTTTCAGAATGTCATCGCCCTTATCAGTCAAAAATTAAATCGCTTACCACCTTCATTTAGCAAAAACCAACAATACAATCGACCACCTTTCAATCACACTTTCAAAACAATCACTTTCGTTCCACCAAGAATCATCTCCCTCCACCGCAGCCTCAGCAAACACAGTCTAAAGACGTCCACCGTAGTCATAATCAACTGACTCTGGTACCTCTTTAGAAGACAAATGTGACATTGTTATATGTCACAAGTGCAACAAAGAAAACCATTTTGCCAAGGATTGCAAGGCAAACGTTGTGAAAGATAGATCCTTCAATCTCAGAATGGCTCAAGAACTGGAAGACAAAAAAAGGGAAAAGCCTGCGTTGCTCAAGTGAAAAGGAATCATCAAGTGTGGTCATTAGGAGATGAAGATGAAGACGATCACAGTAAAGGAAAAGGCAAGATCTGTATGGTAGCAACTGCTGATGAAGACGACTCAACTAATCTAAAGAAGAACCATTGATATATGGCAAAAGATGGAACTCTCAGCATTGTGGAACAGGCTTTGTGCAAGGAGGATCAAGAAGAAGAATGGTTGATCGACAGTGCCTGCTCCTTGCACATGACCGGAAGGTTAGAATACCTTGGAGATTTCAGTCCTATATGCAATGGTGGAAATGTTACATTCAGCAACAATGCAAATGGCATTATCCGAGGTTACGATGTACTCACTACGGGGAACTTGTCAATACAGAAGGTTGTCTATGTAGAAATCCTTAAACACAATCTCATCAATGTTGGCCAACTATGTAAGGCAGACCATCGAGTGGAGTTTGATGATCAATTTTGTTACATCATGACGAGTGATAGAAGCACTTGCTTAATCAAGTCACAATCCGAAGGCACCATGTATCCACTGGATGTCTCTCTCATCATTGGTAAACCGCAGTTGTGCTTTCTCTAAAAAGCCATATCCGAAGTTAGTTGGTTATGACACCGCAAGCTCGCTCATCTCAACTTTAAATACATCAACACCTTAGTCACTGAAGAATTGGTCAGAGGTCTACCCATTCTCAAGTTCAACAATGACACTCTATGTCCAGCTTGTGAATGTGGTAAGCAGTCAAAAGCAAGTCACCCTATGGTAATTGACTCCTCTATATCCGAACCACTTGAACTTCTCCACATTGATCTCTGCGGTCCATCAACCGTAGCTAGTCTCCATCATAAAAATATATACTATTTATACTTGATGACTTCACTCGCTTAAATTGGGTATTCTTTCTCATACTCAAATCCGAAACACCGCAGATTCTAATAAATTTCATCAAAGAAATAGAACTCTAGATCAAGCTTCCTGTAAGATGCATCCGCAACGACAATGGTATTGAATTCACTAACCATCCTCTCAACAACTTCTTGGTGTCAAAAGGTATCTCTCATAACTTTTTAGATCCATATACACCTTAACAAAATGGTGTAGTAGAGAAAAGGAACCGCACCATTGTTGAAGCAGCCAAATCCATCCTCAACTTCGCACATCTTCCTCTTTACTTTTAGGATGAAGCTCTAGCAACCGCATGCCTCGTTTAGAACCGAAGCATTACGTGCAAACGCCTCAACAAGACACCATATGAGAGTCTCAACAACCGAAAGCCAAATGTTCATTTCTTTCACATCTTTGGGTGTAGATGTTTTGTGATCAACAACAGAGATCAACTCAACAAATTTGCACCGAAGTCAGATGAAGGCATCTTTCTCGGTTACTCCATAAGCAAGGTTGTGTATCGGGTTCTCATCAAACGTACAAGGCTAATCATTGAAAGTTTTGATGTAAAGTTCGACGACTCTTACATCCGTAACACCCTTCCATCTACTGAAACCACTTCCATCATGGAAAGCGACATTCCTGCTTCTTCAGGTCCTCTAAACCTGGTTAAAGTAAATTTTTATGATCTATTCGACCCTGTTGAAATGGTAAAACTATCTGAGGTTCTTGTATCACCAACTGCTCAACAACAACATGCTGATATTTCTGGTCCATCTCTATCCGAAGTAGCATCTCTCAATACTTTCACCTCTCCGGTTGAGGAGGAAAGCTCTACTCCGGTTCATACTACAACCATCGAGGTTCCAGTACTTGATGATGCTCAAGCTCCCATTCTCAGAAAATCATTTCCATTAAACGTATCTTTGGATTCGGATGATGAAATCATAGAGAATATTGACACTCGAACCAACTCAAGGATCATTTCTCACCCATCAACAGTCCAGGGGGAACCTTCTCAGGTTCTAGAGGTACTCCCTTCAGCAATCCAGGGGGAACCTCTCCAAACTACTCAAGAAAATTTCATTCTCGCTCCAACAAGTCTAGATGATTCCGCAGGCTGTTCACAAATCCAGGGGGAACTTCCCTCCCCATCCGAAGCAACCTCTAATATTGAAAACATTCCTTTTACTGCAGCTGCTGATCATTTGTTGGCTCGTCTACATGTATGGATGAAGGATCACCCACCAGGTCAAATTATTGGCAACCCATCCACAGGTATCCAGACTCGATCTGCCAAAGATTTATCTGATCATTGTCACTATGCAACATTTATGTCCGCAGTCGAGCCTCGATCTATCAACAAAGCATTATTGGAACCAGATTAGATTTCTGCAACGCAAGAAGAACTAGAAGAATTTGAAAGAAACAAAGTGTGGCAACTTGTTCCCATTCCACAAGGCCATACTATTGTTGGTACAAGATGGGTGTTCAAGAATAAGCTAGATGAATCTGGTGCGGTTATCAGAAATAAGGCAAGACTAGTTGCTAAAGGCTATAGTCAACTGGAAGGCATTGACTACGATGAAACATATGCTCCAATGGCTAGAATGGAAGCAATCCGAATCTTCCTAGCATATGCTTCCCACAAAAACATCAAAGTACACCAAATAGACGTTAAGAGTGCTTTTCTCAATGGGGAATTGAAAGAAGAGGTTTATCTTCAACAACCTCCCGACTTTGAAAGTATCGAGTTCCCTGATCACTGCTACAAGCTTCAAAAGGCAGTCTACGGTCTGAAGCAATCCCCTAGAGCTTGGTATGAGACTCTTTCTGAATTCCTTGTCTCTCCAGGCTACAAAAGAGGAGTGATTGATCCCACGCTATTTAGAAAAGCAAACGGTTCTCACCTTATGCTTGTACAAATATACGTGGATGATATCATCTTCGGATCGTCTGATCAAGGAATGGTGGATGAATTTGCTAAACTCATGACAAACAAATTTCAAATGAGCATGAATAGAGAGATTAACTTCTTTCTAGGTCTTCAAGTGAAACAAATTCAGCAAGGGATATTCATTCATCAAGAGAAATACACCACTGAACTTTTGAAGAAATACTCTATGGACAACTGCTCCTCGGCTAAGGTTCATATGGCCTTCGGATATAAGATCTCTGATGATCCTTCTGGCGAATCTGTGGATTACAAGACTTATAGAGGTATCATTGGCTCTTTAATGTATCTCACCGCAAGCCGATCGGACATTGTCTTTGCAACTGGTGTGTGTGCAAGGTATCAGGCTGAACTAAAAGTGTCTCACATGACCGCAGCCAAACAAATTCTCCGGTACCCCGCAGGCAATGACTTCAGTCTTCAAGCGTTTACTGATGCGGATCATGCCGGATGCAAAATTGATCGAAAAAGTACATCTGGTGGATGTCAATTTTTAGGAGGTAGACTTCTCAGCTAGTCCTCAAGAAAACAAAGCTATGTTTAATTATCTACCGCAGAAGCAGAATACGTGGCTGCAACCAGCTGCTGTTCCCAAGTTCTTTGGATGAAGACACAACTGTTAGACTACGGATACAAAATGTTGCGGATACCAATCTATTGTGACTCTGAAAGTGCCATAGCGATTTCTCATAATCCTATTCAACACTCCAAGACTACACATATTGAACTACGGTATCACTTCATCAAAGACCACATTCTGAAAGGTAATATTGAACTCATCTTTGTCCCTACTCATGAAGAGATTGTTGATGTATTTACAAAAGCACTTGACTCTACAAAACTCAATGTGTTCTTACAAATGTTGGGAATGATGAATTTGGACCCTAAATTCTTCTTGAATTGACAGGCACCGCGGACCTTCCTGGTCTCCAAGGTCTCTATTGCGGTTCTAACTAAAAGTTATTGATAATAGATGGTTTTGGAACATTCTGTGTACCGCAGTAAATGTACTGCAACCATATATTATATCTATCTTTCATGGGTCCTTCTTGTTTGTAATTACTAACTATTGTACAAGTGCTCTTCTCAGTTTCTCTCACTGCAGTCATCCGCAATACCAAAGAAGCTATCCGCAATGATGTGTTCATTCGCAGTCACATTAATTGATTTACAGACGGTTCATTCTTTTTGAAAAACAAAAAAAAACATAGTGTGCTATTTAATGATCCTTCATTAAATAAAACATTAAATAAAAAAACATTCCTTTGAGAAACTGTCACATTCTTCTCTCCCAAAACTTTGTGTCAGACCTATTTTAGGTATGATGACAAATTAAAACATTTTCCAAATCAAATCCTCTAAAATGTCTCTTCCTATTACCCAAATCATCCCATCCGTTACAACTTCTACTTTATCCAACGGATTTTTCTCACCCCTTCCACACGTTCTCAAGACGTGATTTTACATCTGACATTTCATTAAATGCAGAGTTCCTTTTTGGTTAATCCCAATTTTAATCTTTATCCCTTTTTGTCAATATGTCGTTATGATTAAAGATGCTTTTTTCAAAGATAAACCCAATTTTTTTACCCAATTTCACCTAGGTCAAAAACCTAAACGTTTCCCGCTCCTTCAAATCACTATAAAACCCTTTTTCTATCCACAAAGAAACCTTTACGCTCTCAAAATCCTCAATCCTTTTCTGCATTCTTCAATCTGTTACCAACTCAACAATGGTGAAATTCGACGCTTCCAAGAAACAATCCAAAGCTTCTGGATCAGTGAACCCAACTGGTTCAGACTCTCCTACGATTGCCTCGAGCAATTTCAGAGCGGTGTTCGACGATCAACCCACTTACAATGCACCAACCAAACTGGTGATCAAGTTCTTGAAGAATCATCCCCTTCTTGGACCTTTTGATGCATTTACAAACATTTTTCCACTCTCCACTCTCTACAAGTGTTCATTTCTCATGTAATCTGTACCGATGTGAATCTCTTATCAAATTCTAATACACATCTTCAAGTTCTCATTCTATCTTACTTATCAAAGCTTCTTACTCTCATAATCAATAATCATCTCTCTTCGGAGCAAGTCACTTGTCACTTAATCACTAAGCTAGATCTCACTTACTAACTTGGTTTGAATGCATTCCTTGTTATGAATCTGCTTATGTGTATACTTGATATAATAATTGCTGTCATTTACATTTCCTTACTTTTCCACATCTAACTCACTAACTTCTAACTCTTAATATTATTGTTGAGCTAACAAATCCTTCGAGATTAACTATTCCGCTATATACTTGTTCTAACAATTTGTTCAAGTGTGTCTCAAAGTTTTTCTCTCAACATCCATCTTTATTGTCGTCTTCGAACATGGATGTTAATTCTGCTGTTTGATTTTTGTTTAGTCCCTTAGTTGCGAAAACTTGATTGGGAACAGTTTGAACCCTTGGAAAAACGGCTACTTTTTCTCTTAAAACTTTTGATTTAACTTCAGAAAAATGTGCAAAATCAATGGAATTTTCAGAAATCAAGACTTTCGTAGGTTCAAGTTCATTTTTAACAAATTCAGAGCAATCAACCTCATCCTCCACATAGATTTCACTCATATCACTATCATCGTCGAAATCATATGTGTTTTCAACATTAAGTCTGTTTTCTGAACTCAACTTAGTGTTTAATGAGTCAAATTCTACATAGTATCATATTGTATTTTCTCATTATCATTTTCATCCAAAAGCTGTTTCAACATGTTCTTATGATCTTTGGACTTTATGAAATATTCAATTTTATCCAGTCCCATTCTATAAGCATTCGAGACTTCGTCTGATGAAACGATGGATTCGCACCTGTAACAATCTGCGTCGATTTCGTCCTCTTTCAATTCGAGAAAGGGCAAAATCATCATGGATTTTCTTTCCAATTTCACAATCAAGATGCAAATGGGTGATATTGAAATAAAGTCTTTATCAATCAAACAAAAAATATTTCGCAGTTTTAAAAGCCCTAAATTATCTCTTTGCAAATAAATTAGCTCATCCCTAGACTTAGACAAATCTGACTCCGACTTTTCAATCCACAAGCATCTCTCTTCACTTTTGTTCGAAACCCTGCCGAGTTGATCGGTTAAGTTAGAATTATTCAAACGGGTTCTTTTTAAACTTTCACTGAAACTAGACACTGTATATTTTAGATTGTTTAATTTAAATTCATATTTTGACACAAGAATATTAAAATATTTAAGAATGGTGCGTACCTTGTTTATCACCCTCTCGCATTCGTTAATCTGCTCAGGGACGGTTTTCGCTGTGAAACAGCTGTCGGAGACCCGACTGCCTTCAGTAGCGTACCTCTGAGCTCCGAATCTTCCTTTGTCACCACAAAGCACCTTCCACTGAACTGCGAATCATCACCTTTCGCCATGAAGATTCTTCCATGAGTTGGTCTGCGAACCTCTTCGTCTTCAGAGTCAGTCTACCACACTTCGATTCTACCAAAATCGTCATCATTTTCTTGCATAATTAAAGCAGGTTTAGCAACATCATTACTTTTCTTCTTCTTAGCTTCCTCCAACTTTCTGAGGAAATAAGCCTCATCATCCTCTTCTTCCTTCTTCTCATTCATCCTTCGCAGCATGCACTCCTTTGCTAGATGATTTTTTCCATGACAATAGTTACAGTCATAACCGGAGTCACCTACCAGCTTCTTCTCTTTCTTTATTTCTTCGTTTTGAGAGTTATTCGCACTCTCATCTTTCACCTTCTTAGAACTATAGCTCCCCTGCCAATTTTGATTTTTGTTGCGATCGAAATTAATCTTTGCAAACATCCTTGGGTTGGATACCATCAAAGCATAATCTTCTTTGGGGAGTTCACAATCGGAGAGATCTGACTCCAAACCATCATCTGTAACCTTCTTTCTCTTTGCCACAAGCGCCAACGGACCTATTCATAAAACAACCTTTCCCTCACTAGTTACGTCGCCTTCATGTGTTTGCCACCTCACATCTTCCATGATGCTTCTTCTTACATTTGTCGCACCATTTTGCTTCACCTCCACCTCCCCTCGAACCAGACTTCGAGAACTTGTTTTTCTTGTTGGACCCTGAAGTTCCATCGAACTTCCTCTTTTCACCAACATCTATTCTTTCCAGACCCTTTTCCTTCTGCTGGGCCTCCACATTCTTAGCTGCACGAACAACCGTTTTCAGAGTGGTTGCCATTTTGACTGTCGGACCAAAGTCGGCAGGCAGTCCATTAGCAAACCTCTCAATCTTGGAGAGTTCCGTTGGCACTAGGTACGGAAACAACTTCATCTTCTCAGTAAATGCAGTAGCATAGTCATCTATGCTCATCTTCCCTTTCTTCAAGTTTTGGAACTCATTGTTCAGATCAATCAGATCTATCTCTGAACAATACTGCACCCTCAGCTGTTCCAAGAACTCCTCCCATGACATTTTCAGGGCTTCTCCTCGTGGCATAGTATCTGCCAACAACTTCCACCAACTCAAGACCCCAGTCTTCAATTGTCTAACCGCAAAGACGGTCTTCTGTTTGTTGCTACAGTCGCAACTTTCAAATACCATCTCCATTTCGGAGATCCAATCCATTATCTTAACAGGCCTTGGGCTCCCAGAAAGACTTGGCGGTTTGGCGCCCAAGAAATTCTTGTACATACGCCCATCCTTGTTGTTTCTCCTTTCTGGATCGTTCCTTCGTTCCTCTTGAGTCCCAACTTGACTCACCATGCGACTATTGTTCCCTTCCTCCGATTGCTCGGGAATCAATTCAGGTTCCTCAATAGGTATGACAGGTTCATCCCTATTATTATGCAACATTTGTCGCATCTCCTCCCTTTGTTCGGCTAGCATAGCCCGAATCATGGCTTGCACCGCAGCCATTGTTATTGGTTCTGGTGTTGCTGCTACAACAGGTATCTGCTCAATCACTGGCGGTTGATTCATGTTTTCATCCGCGTTTCCAACGCCACTCCTTGTTCTCACCATTTTGATCTACACACCGAATAAGGTGAAATTAGATCCTCATTCACGATAGATATTCAAATCATCCTTATCACTCCGAAACGTTTACATGCTAGGTCTAATATCGTAGACATACGCTTAGAATCCTACACACATAAGGTTTCCAGATGCGGTCGGCAACAGACCGTAGATCCGAACAACTAATATCATATATGGCAACATATAACATTTAGCACATAAAAGCATTTTAGGCAACTTTCCTAAAATAAACTAGTGCTCGTGTCTAAAATCCAACAGACACACATCTCAACATTCCACTTAGCATTCTAAGTTTAAGTCTAGAAATCCTACAAATTCCTAGTTCGATTAAACTAATGCTCTGATACCAACTGTGACATCCCCAAAATCTCGGCCAGAAAAGACCGATTTTCATTTATGCTTTTAAATATTTTCAGAGTAAATCCTTTTGATTTGAAAGAGTTGCGGAATTTGTTCCCAAAACAAATCATGATAAAATAATATTTATCAAAGCATTTCATCAAGAGATGCATTTCATTATATAATCAAAACTCGGGATGTCATGTTCCGATACAGACCATAAAGCATAAACGATAAACATTACAAGTCATTCAACAAATATATACATATACAGACTTGTAAACAAAACAACAAGATGATCCATCCATCTTACGCCCTTGTGCCACTTCCTGTAATACAAATAAAACTGAGTGGGTCAGGCTTGGGAGCCTGGTGAGCATATAGGGTTTTCAACCCACAATAAATAAGTTATATTTAATTTCACCAACCAGTCACTATCCCGATTACCCATTCCCGTTATCCTCACTTTACGTCCCTAAAACAACTATCTCAAGGGACCTAATCTAGGATTTTCATCGGGATGGACATCACTGCGAAGGGGTTTCCTCAACAATAGATATCCTAAAGGCAACCATGAGGGGGATAGAGTACACCGGTGAACACATCGTTCACAACACCTACAGGTTATGAACCTGCTAGCGTTCCACTGGACTGTCTAGAAAGAGTCCGTGGTCGTTATCCATACTCCGCTGAATAACTAGATCAACAACAACAACAACATCGAGGCCTCTCATCTGTTTATTACACACCAATTATCTACCCATGTTCTACCCAACATATTAGTAGATAAAAATATAAATTTGTATACATAGTTTAAAGAAAACCTGTATAGCATGCTTGAATCAACACATATATCACATAACAAACGAGGCACACACACACATAACACATATCTCATAAACAAATAAGCAGATCTATAAGATAGAAGAGAGTGAATACTCATTCACACATAACACAACCAAATATATACACATAGCACATATTTTTATATAAAATACTTCATATTATTGTATTAGAAGAAATAACTACACACTCACTTGATCAGAAGATGATCGAACAGCGCTACGGCTTATAGAAGTAGTATTCCACAGCAGATCTGGAAGATCTCTTCGAAAATCGAACTTCTCGCGGGCAGAGCTTCGACTCGGGAACCGCGTTTCTCGGGATCTTCGGGGTCTCGGGACTTGCCTCGGGGCTAGAGTATGATACCGGGGCTTCGGGGTAGCTTCGGCACGAAAAACGATGCAAAAGACTAGAGAGAAGAGAAGAAATTGAACAACAAAGAAGGCTGTCTTCGGATCCTTTATATAGAGGCTGGAAGCCTCAATTACGCGGGGCGTACGCCTGTACGTAGCGCGTACTGCTCCAATGTTCGTAAGCGCATGCGTCATCCGAAGCCACTTGCTGCGATGTCGACACCCTCGGAGTACGCGGCGCGTACCTCGGATCAGATCAATGACTCGTTCGGATAATGCTTCCGAATTTTTAATTAAAAATAAATACAAAATGATTAATAAACTTCGGAAATTCATAACTTCTTCATACGAACTCCGTTTTCGACGTTCTTTATATCCACGCGAAGGTGAGACTACGCTCTACGACTTTCGTTTAGACTCCGTCGGCTAATTTTGACTTTATTTTTATTAATTATTTTTAATAGGCCGCGACAGAAACTTTCGTTATAAATTCATAACTTCTTCGTTTGACGTCCGTTCTCGCCTAACTTTTTATCGCTTCGATACCAACAATGAGATCTTCGATTCTCATTTAGATTGCTTCGGCTAACAACCGCTCGATCTCAATTCGAGTATTTCAGGCTGTATACCGCTAAGCCGGAACTTCGATAAATCATAACTTCCTCATACGAAGTCAGATTTGGGCGTTCTATATATATTCGAAAACCTCGTTTCAACTACTACAACATTAACCAAAGATATTAAGTTTATTTTACACTTTAATTTTGACGCTTATTTTTATTCTTAATTAATCAGACCACATAATTAAGCAATTAAGCACAAAACACATAATACTCAAATAATACATTCTTATTATTTCAAAACGGGTTACAAAGGTTAACCTAGACTATTATATTGCTAAATATGGCAAGCCCGGAAACACAGGCGTTACACAACCTCCTGCTCTGATACCAATTGTTGAGATTGAACATCTAATGATCGATAGATTCAAAGAGGTAAACAAATTATGAACACATAATGAATATCAAATATGTAGTATGATTAAATATCACAACCTTAGAAGAGATCGATTAAGAACTGTTACTGTAAAGGCGTGTAGGGTTTACAATATGATTAGACGATTACTAAATCTAGTGCATGCATGCGCCTTAAATAGCTAAGTCCTAATAAATAAATAACTGGTGGACAGGCCCATCCCAGATACAATACATATACCACAATGACGCAATACATAAGGCCCAACAATGTGGCGGGGGCATTGGTGAGCCCAAAAGGCATCACCACGAATTCGTAATGACCATAACGATTTTGGAAGGTCGTATTGTGACATCCCCAATTTCACGGCCATAAAAGACCGAATTTTTATGCTTTGTTTTAAAATCAGAGTAATCTTTTAAAGATAACATTTGCGGAATTTTTTCCCAAAACAAAATATGATAAGAATTTATCAAAGCATTTCTTTACAGAAATGTATTTTCATTAAATAACAAAAGCTCGGGATGTCATGTTCCGATACAGACCAAAAGCATAAACAATATAAAATAGACCTTACAACAGTTATTTATAACTACTGATCTATAATCCAAAATCTCTCGTCAAGTCCACCAACTTATACTCTTGTGTCATTACCTGTAATGCAAAGAAAACTAAGTGGGTCAGGCTTGGGAGCCTGGTGAGCATATAGGGTTTTCCACCCACAATAATATCATTATTATATTTAATCATCAAACAATCAACCCAATTACTCATCCCCATTATCTTCTTTATTTCTTAAGGTTTTACCCTAAGAATCAACTATCCTTTATTCATTTGTTCCTAAGGATTTACCTAAGGAATTGGCATGAAGTCCATTGCTACCAAAGTTTATCTATCAGGTACTAAATCCATAGCTATCAGGCGCTAACTCCATAGTCACCAAGGTTCACTTAACAATAGGTGCTAACTCCATAGTCACCAAGGTTTACTTAACAATAGGCGCTAACTCCATAGTCACCAAGGTTTATACAATAGGCGCTAACTCCATAGTCACGAAGGTTTACTTAACAGTAGGCACTAACTCCATAGTCACCAAGGCTTACTTAATAATAGGTGCTAACTCTATAGACAAACAATATATAAACACATAGTACGTATTTCATAGCAAATTCATCGTATTTATGTGTTAGAAGAAAGTAACTACACACTCACACCAAAAATATACTTAATACATTCAAACAATACTTGTATTAAAATCGTGTTTGTGAAATGGACTATACACTCACTTGATTAGACGATGCTCGGACAGCACTACGGCTTGTAAAAGTAGTATTCTTCGGTAGATCTGGAAGATCTTTACAAAAACCGGCTTCTCGCAGGCACAACTTCGGCTCGAGAATTTCACTTCTCGGGATCTTCGGGCTTCGGGGCTCGGGAATGATACTAGGGCTTCGGGGGGTTAAAATAGGGCTTAGAGAGAGTATCGGGAGTGGGAGAGATGAGAAGGAGCAACCAAAATCGGCTGACCCTCGATTTCTATTTATAGGGTGAATTTTCTAAGTTCACCTCGTGAGTTTCTAATATTCACCTTGTGAACTGGCTCACCTCGTGAGTTTCTAATATTCACCTCGTGAGCTCGATACGTCATTGCGTTCTTCATGGCCACTTGCCCTGGAAGACACCCGTCATCTGTTTACCTCGTGAATTTCTAATATTCACCTCGTGAGTTGTGACAGTTTTGGGGTTTCACGCCCCGAACTTCAGAAATTCATAACTTTCGCATACAAACTCTATTTTTGACGTTCTTTATATCCACACGTAGGTAAAAACACGATCTACAACTTTCATTTAAACTTCTTCGGCTAATTTTGAATTTAATTTTAATATATTATTAATATATTATTTTTAGTAGGCCGAGACAGGAAAACTCCGTTCAGAATTCATAACTCCTTCATTTGAACTCCGTTTTCATCTGTCTTTTTATAGTTGGACTACTATTGTTGAGATCTTCAATTCTCATTTAGAAAGTTTTGGCTAAATATCACTCAATCTCAATCTCGAGTTTCGGGCTGCATACTCACCGTGGATCATCAACTCTCCCCTCTTGGGGTCGGAACAGATACCAACTAAAGTCCACAATCAATCATCACCCTATTGGGGCTCAACCAATCCATCACCACAATGATCTTGCTCTCGTGTAGGGGTATCAGAACCAAGTCAATCCGATGCTGCTCACTAAATAACTCCAAGGTACATCCTCGGTGAACCCTCGATACTTGCACCAGATGGTCATCAGCAATCTCGACCTCTAGTGGATGATCCAACTCTCCCGGAGCCTTGCCAAACCTCTTGCTAAGCGCAAGAAATAAAAAATATCGGATAGCCCCCGAATAAAGTAAGAGCAATGTAGGAATACCATTCACAAGGAACGAACCTAAACAACAATACAAACATATAAGAAGGACATATACCATATATAAAAAGATAAAGAGAAAATACATACTAGTGACTACACCAAGTGCAACATGAGCCTCCTCGACTATCAGTTGAAATGCCTTGCTCCGAACAACAGGAGCCTCCACCTTGCCCTGGCAACCATCTGTAATCCTCAGAGTCGCCTGCTACTAGTCCTCCTAAGGCTAAACTCGGGCAATTGGCCTTCTTGTGTCCCCTCTGATTACAATGGAAGCAAATCAAATCAGATCCCTGGGTGGTGATCGTATCAGTACAATCCCTGCCAAAGTGCCCCGACTTGCCACACTTATAACAGCCTAAACCACCCATCCTGCAGGCCCCGTCATTAGTATTTCCGCACTTGTCACAGCGGCACCGGCCTCACTGGCCCCTCAATATAGAATTAAATCCCTTGTGTTTCTTAGTTAAAACCCTAGTCATCTGTCCCTACTCTGCCTTCCTCTAGCCCAGGTGCTCCAAATCAATCTCCCGCTCTCGGGCCCTAGCTATCATGTCATCCAATGTCAGGAAGGCAGAAAAACTGATAAATTCTCGAATATCTCAACTCAACATATCATGGTACCGAGTCTTCCCCGTCTCCTTGTCTGTGGAATACTAGGATACCAATAAAGCTCTCTTCTAGAACTTTATGGTGATCTCCACCATGGTCTCAGTCGTCTGTTTCATGTCCAGGAACTCCCTCGCTAGTTGTTGCTCCTCAACAGCTGGTGCAAACTCTTCTCTAAATTGGGTCAGAAAATATGGCCAATACATGGCCTCAATGGTTGGGGCTCCCAGAGTATAGCTAACCTCCTCCCCACGAATCTTGACCTCGGTTCCTCCTACATCCTGCAATGAATCAAACCTTCGACCCCTCGGGGCAAAAGCTCGTCATCTGGGCACATGCAATATCTACTAGCCAACACCATGCGGAAATAGGGTCCTTCACCCCAAAAAAATTTGGCCCCCCACATCCCCTGATATCCTTGAAGGAGAGAGTGTGGGCCCCATATTGGCTAGCAGACAGGTCAGCCTTGAAAATCCTAAGGTGATCCTCCATCATCTCGATGATACCCTCCTTGATAGACCCAAATATCATCGGGGTTGCATCAAGGATACCTCTAGTAATATTAGAAGCAATGAACTCCCATAAACCCTCATCAACTGGTTCGGTGCCCGTACTCGTGCCCAAACCGGATATAGATCTTGAACCTTCTGCTCCACTACATGTCATCTATTGGATTAGATATCTAAGCACATAATTATAATTGGTATGTACTTGAACCGAGAGTAGCATGGTCCATTTGGGTTGCATATCACCAGGACAATTTGATAGGATGAACTTTTGAGAAGAGGTTATTTGGTGGTTGTCGAGGCCAACAAAAATAATAACCCTAAATATTACACACTATAATAGTGTATAGTGGTAAAGGGGTCGAATCCACAGAGATTGGCTCAATTTATAACTCTATGAAAAATCTCTTTGTAAAAATACATGTAAAATAACAATAAAAATAAAATGGGGGGGGGGGGGGTTTGGTGTTTTGAAATACTTGAAACAAACTAGAATTAACTATGATTTAAATAGACAATTTCAACAAAAATAAGGGTTTGGTGTAAAATCAATAAGGGAGAGATGGTTGACTTAAAGTTTCCTCACTTTGGCTTTTTATGAACATATCATTAGAATCCAATGGTGCAATACTTTGATTTAAATCCCTAATTTAGCTATAGCAATCCAAGGAGATTGAGATTACCTACACTTTTCTTAATTGTTGAAATGGCTAGAGAAGCTCATAACAATTTCCTTAGTCAAAGTCACTAATTCCAAATAGCATGTAATTAGTGAAAGTCAACTAGCATTAAGAACCAAAAAGTCACCAAATCCAAGAGGATTCAATTGCTTTCACTACCATGTTGGAGGAAATGTTTTTAAGATTGTGTGAAGCAAAAACAACACAAAAATCATTTGTTGCTTGCTAATTTGAGGATCCTTTACTTATTCAAGAAATTAAACAACACAAACACATTTAAACTCATGAATAAAAACATACTAGTAGTGATAATATGATAAAACACAAAACATTTCCATAAAGATTTAAGAACAAGTTCATGGATTCTTCAACATTCAACAAAAGTTCAAAGGATTCAACAAAAAGTCAACCAAGATTAGTTTAGCCAAGCATGACTAAATTCAAAGAAACAAAGTTAGAGGAGATTGTACCAAACATTAAACAAGAATCAAGAGGTAAAAAGATGATGTTCTTCAAGCGTTCTTGGCCTTCAAAAGTCTTCAAAACTCCAGAGAGAATCTCCAAAAATCGGATGTCCAAGAGTTTGCAAAAGATAGGCACCAACCTTCCCCATATAGCTTGAAACATGAATTCCCGAAAATGCCCCTGCAGGGGGTTGCACGACCCGCATGTTGTTGCGCGAGTGGTCCCTGGATGTAGCATCTTTGAGGTTTGGGCCTCCATAGCTTAGCCCACTTGGCCTAGTTCGAGTCCAATCAGCTCCTAGCCCATTTTTCTTCAAGTTTTCTTCATGTTAAGCCCAATTTGACTTCTCCAAATCCTCCAAAGCTCGTGAAGTCGCCCGATTAATAATCTACGCATGCTTGAATATTCCCCCGCATCTTGTAAATTTAAAGTTTATTTCTCTCCAATCCTTCAAATAATCATCAAGATCACTCCATGCATCATCTCAACTACCCATCAAGCCCAAAATCCTCGACGTCCTCTTATTCCAATTGCTTTCCATACGTCCTGAACATTCTGGCTCCACTAGTCTCCATGAAATCTGCAATAAAGCTCACAAAACTAGAAAGTACCCGAAATTGGCCATAAAATAATAAAAAGGAAAATATGCATGGAAATTATCTAAATTATGAATGAAATATGTTAAAATAAACTATAAAAAGAATTAAATAAAATGAACTATCATTATTAATGATTTGTTAATATATTATATGTTCTAATATATTAACATGAAATCATATTATTATTTGATTAGTATTGATCAAGAATTAATTTGGAATTAATTTAATGATCAAAAGAGACTAATTAAATACAAGGGGTTGATTTGGTAAATCATTCATTCTTATGGTGTGGGCCAATGATCCATGATTCTTTAAGTTAGGATAAACCAATGTTATAAACCATGGATGATCCATGAAGGTTTAAACCCATGGGAGCCTAAGGAATATGGAAGGTCATGGGCATTAGGGTTTACATGGTGCTAACCCTAATCTTGCCACACTATATAAGAAGCCCCTTAGCATCCAAAATGGCACACTAGTGTTCTTAGAGATCTTTGAGCCGATTTGGTGTTAGGATATTCTATCAAAAGTCATCCTTTGTCCTAGGTGTGTTATGATTCCATTTGAGGTACAACACTTGGGGCACTAATTTCATAAAGGCCAAACTCAAGAAATTCTACAAGCTACAACAAAGAGGTAATTCTATAATTATCTTATATGTTTATTATGTCATTTGCATGCTAGTTGTAGGCTTAATGCTTTGGAAACAATATTGCATGTATAATTAGAGAAAACATAGATCCAAAGCATTTAGGTTTGTATGTGCACCATAGGATGGTGTAGTATACTAAAACCCATCATCATCACCACGCTGAAACATAACACATTCACAATCAATACACACTTAAAGAGGTTCACACTCTCGAGCTTCCGAGTTTCATTGTGGTCTTCCTGGGCTTAGGTATAAATCATGTGATTTCACTAGTGTGGGCCCAATACTACCTTCCACACCTATCAATACCCTCCTCAAGGATTACCTTGACTCCTCCAAGTCACTATCACCATCTAATACTCTTCTCATACTATAAGGCGTCCTACACACCAATACATATCCCAAGGAATTCCTAGGGTTCCCTTCCTCACCCATCTTTGCTATCAGCTGCAGAAGGAACTCCTACTAATACCATCTAATTACCATATGAATATCATTACATACTATCAGTACTAGATAATTCTTATAATGAAAGGTCCTACGCTACAATGGTTGGACTCTAACAAGAGTTGTGTAATAGAGTTAAACCTATCCTTCTAAAATTATCAAATCATAACAATATATAAACCAACACATTCATCCACTAGTTGGTATTAATAAAATTTCCTAAAGCACAAAGCATGCAACATTCGAGTATCAAGCAATTCAATTCAGAACATAACCCATACATTCCATCCTATGTAACATCCAGGTGTTGAGGTAATTCAATATTAACCCTATGTATGAAAAAATATTGCATTTTAGTCCTTGAGCGTAAGAAAGAGTGAAAAATGGCCCATAGTGGCATTTTGGTGATTTTGGACAAGGGGTAGTACGTTGGGTGTACGTTGTGTGCGTTGAGCATACTACGACGGACCTTAGTACACTAAAGGTACATCGTGTATGCAGTGTGTATATGGAGAAACCTCACCCCTAATTTTTAGGGTTTGGTCCATATATAAGCATCATTATAACCGCATTTATCATTCCCTCATCAACCTCCATCTGAGAAAATGCTCCTCTAGCAACCCCTGAGTGAGAAGAGTGCATTTTGAGCTCATTTGTGCGCTTTGGTGGTTTTATTGAAGAAGAAAAAATTTCTGCAAGGACTTGGAGCTTAGGGAAAAGCTTGTATTTTGAATTCTTCACTTGTTAGCTAACTCCAAAAGGTAAAAAGCTTCTTGCTTGATCATCCTATCTTGTAGATCTATCAAATTCTTCATTTAGGGCACTTTTGGTCCCAAATATGGTGATTCTTGAGCATGGCATGCTCTTAACCAAATAATTCATCCTTTCAGACCTTGTGAGGGGTCTTGAGTCATAAAAATATGGTTTTGATTATTAGTTTTTCTCCATGCATGCTATGGAAGGTCTTAAGGCATTAAGATGTTGAGATTTTGTATATTAAGGACTTAATGGAAATGAAAAGTCATTAAGTTGGCAACTTTATGACTCTTAGTGATATTTTGGCATTGGATCTGAAAGTTGGACGTGAGAGATTAATGCATTAAGCTCTTATTGAGGAAATGAGCTTCTAAGCATACGTCACGCGTACATGGTCAATTTACCGACTCCGATCAAAGCTCGAGTACGCCGAACGTAGGATTTGAGTACACCCCGCGCACTCGGCTGAGTGGGGCAAGTTGACTCCTTAACACATTGACTTTGACCAGGGTTGACAAAGTTTGACTTAAGGGTATTTTGAGCTATAGTTGAGCCTTGGTCTCTATCTGTTGAATACGTGACCTGTAGAGCTGGTATTTGGAGTAGTTTATCGTTCAGCTTTTCGTCAGACTATAAGGTGAGTTTTACTTAACGTATTTATGGGTCGAAGGCACCAAGGTCGAGCCATTGGATTAGATATCTTGATTTGTTGTATGCTGACATGCGGAGTTATGTAGTACTGGTTATGTGATTAGACTAGTAGATCTGTAGGACTGCCTGTGTTATCTGTTATGATTAATAATGTTAAGCATTGATATGTTATGGTTTATTGGTTTGAGGTAAACCAATGGATAGACTAAAGGCCAAAATATCTAGGGTGGTCCGGATAGACTGAAGGCTTTTGAGGCAGACTAGTTAGGCCAAAGGCCTGGTGAGACGGTCCATTCATGCTAAAGGCTCTGTATGCATGTTGTTGTTTGTAATGTTTATGTACTTGTACCTTGGGATAACTCACTAAGCGTTGACATATAGTTTTAATTTTGTTTCAGGTACTTCTGAGGACCGTCGCAAGGCGAAGGCGTGACTATACACATCCTTGTTTTTATGTTGTTGATCTTGGGAGACTCTGATTTTGGATAATGTTTTGGAAACAATGGTTATGTAAACACTTCTTTTTAGTAAAAGGGTTGTTTTGAAAAAGTTTTAATTTGTAGTATTTTTTAGATGTTACATCCTATCAAATAACTGATCTAATACTAGCATGTGAATCTATATGCTCATACAATAGGCACATAAAGTCATCTCTCCTAGCATTCTATCATGCAACCCTGAGCATATCCCTAGTCCCTAATCTAACATGCAATTCTCATATCATAGTGTAAACCATATATCATGTATGGGTATTTTGGGAAGACTTACTTGAGCTCGGCTGATTGCACGCATCACATCCCTTTTCTTTTATAAATTTTCCTTAGTTAAAAAGTTTCTTTTTATGGAAAATCTACCAAATCCTCGATTTTAGTTCAGGTATACCCGAGAGTATGCCTGAATGGCTGAATCCCTCAAACCAAAGCTCTGATACCAACTTGTAACATCCCAAAAATTCAAAAAAAAAAATTCACTTTTAAATTCATTTCAATTATATGGTAATCATATGAAAACAGTCGAGAGTATATCATAATAACATAATATCATAGTACAAAATCCTAAAATCACATGATGCGGAAAATCATAGGTGGATGTGGTGCGACCAGGCTGGGCCCTTCCCTTTCGGTCTCTTTCAACCGGTATTGGGTATATTTAAACCCATTCAGTCTCTTTCAACCGATATCAGTTCTATTTCACCCCTACCACTACCACATAATATCATAACAACAGAGTCACAGAGACATCAAGTGAATACAAGCATAACATACAAATGTCACAAAGACAATCCTCATACTACAAGCATAATCTAGTAGGCCGACATTGGTGCCTTCGACCCACGGATATAGTGAAGGAAAATCACTTCAGACTAAAGATATCAAATCAAACTCGGTCTGTTGACTCGCAAAATCTACTCGCTAGATCACAAGTATAAACTCGTAATTAGAAATTAGGTTAATAATCTAACCCAAGAGTCCAAACCCTAAACCCTAGTTTTAAGAGAAAAAAGTTACTTAATCCTTACCTTATTGGGCCTAACCCACCAAAGCCCACACACAGTTAGGCCCAAGTCCCAAAAGATATGCCAAGTCATAAATGGGTCCAAGTCTAAAAGCCCATCATAAAATATTTCATGGCCCAACAAGGGCCCAATGTCCTTAAATCCCAAAACGGCCTGAAATAAAACCCAAGCTCCCCCTCTGGTGAGTACAATCAGCATACTTCCAGTACGCTCAGCGTAATCATGACCTTCGTAACCATGGGACTTCATGAGCATATGTGCAACGTACATCTAGGTACGCCCAACGTACACTGAAGTTGGCCATAGTCTATCTTAAAGGACTTAATTAGTTACAACCTAACATCCAGTTTTAGATCTAAGCTTATTAGAGTTTCTTAATCCATAAAGTTGCAAACTTTATGCTTTTGCATGTCTTAAATGGGTCAAATCTTAAACTAACTTCATGAACCCAACTTCAATCCTTGCATGGTTGAACTTAATCCATAAAGACTCCAGTTTTATGCTCAAGGGGCATCAGAGACACTAGGATCTAACATTATTCTCATCTGGAGTAGCTTCTACTCTCAAGAACCATAATATGAAGAATATAAGCCATAAACTAAAACTAACACATGAAGTCATCAAGGTAGGTGCTTTTTACCTCCAATAAGCTAGAAATAGTGAGAAACCTCTCGATCTACAAGCTCTTGTTAGTCCAATGCTTCTACACAAATCTCATTCTTCTTCACTAAGGACCACACACACACACACAAAAACCCACACAAGCTCAATATTTAAGTAGAATGGATTAGGGTTTTGATATATGGCTCAAGAGGCAAATGAGGTTGTTAAGGTGAAGTGGGTGAAGGTCTTAATGTTTTTAAATAAGGTACAAACCCTAAAAATTAGCATTTTCCTCTCACTTGTGTACGCCCGCATACGCATGGGTACACCCAGCGTACGCAGGGGACTCCTGTCACACACCCAAACCTACTTGGCGGAAACATTCGAGGGTGGAGGAGGTCATGTACAGTATCATAACAATCCATAATAATAAAACAAGCAACAACATCCATTGTATTAATAGAATAGTTAAATACATGTGTGTTCTTTAGTAAGGTTTAAATGACACCAAAAATGTATAATCAAAATAATGACTAGTCTTGAATCCACTTTGTCCTTCAAAAGCTGCATGGGTGTACCTGTCTACTGGTTCCATGAGAATACAAGTTATTTTGAAAGAGATTATCTGTTGGATTAATGTCTAAGTCCATAACTATAATGGGTAAGACTTGACCCGACCCGACATGGTCCATTTGGGTTGCATGGCATCATGCACTTGGATAGACTATAATGAGAGAAATAACACTTAAGGATTAATTAATATATTATAAGTTCTAATATATTAATAGGATTATTTAATTAGTATTGATCAAGAATTAATCTAGAATTCATTAAGTGATCAAAAGAAGACTAATTAAATATATGGGTTGATTGTGTAAATCATCCATGCTTGTATAGTTGGCTAATGCTCCATGGATAATCAAGTTGGGCTAAAACCCATAGGATGGTCCATGGATGCTCCATGGTGTATTTGAACCCATGGATCCAAGGAAATGGAAGGCCATGACAATTAGGGTTTACCCTAATTGTAACAACTATATAAGATCATATTCTTTGGGAAAAATCAGCGACTATGAATCATAAGAAAGGGCTAGCCGATTTTAGGAGTGTTCAAGTTTCTCTCAAGTTATTCCAAGTGTATTTGGTGTTGTGTGAACCATTTGAGGTGTCACACTTAAGGCACTAGGCACTCAAGCTTCATGAAGACATTCTACATCAAAGAGGTATGTATTTTATCATGTTATATTCATTATTTTCTATGCTAGATTAGGATAATACCTTGGATGTTCATAATTGCATGTATAATAGAGACAACATAGATCCAAGGTATTTAGGGTTGCATGTACACTTAGGAGTGTTAGAATGCTCAAAACCCAACAGTATCAACATAAGATGTTGTCGAGTTCATAAGTGTTTAGTGTCATTTATAGTAATTTAAAACTTCTAATGTTTGTATTAAAACCTTGAAATGTTTGCAAAGTTTTCCCAGAAAATCCTATATTTCCTACTTATAATGAAAAATGGCCTTCTACCTGAGGTCCAACTGTTCACATGTTTGTTCTCGTATAAAATGTAATGTTTGCATATATACTTGGAATAGTATGTAAACTATAGTAGTACATTATATCTATATAAAAGTATGTTTATCCCATTTATTTAAAAGTATGTTTTCCCCATTTATTGCTATCTTTTATTAGGAAAATAGTATGTTTTAACCCAGCAGTACCACTACTGTATAATGAAATGGGAAAAAATGAAGACTCCTAGTCATATTAAATGAACTATACGCATTGGGGGGTCTTGTTGAATTTAAAACCGGTTTGGTTAATTAAAGATTTAAAATGTGATGTAGTTGTAACCATGCTGATTGACGGCTGAATATACATGACCTTCTGGCGTCGAAAATAGTGAGGTGACATTTTGTCACCCCTTGGCCTTACCGGATGGGACTGTAGCTAGCAGTCAGGGTGTGGGAGTGTATGTCCAATATAGATATATACACACAATGCCCGCTCTCCCTCTAGGAGACTCTGGTTACAAATGTGATACAGCAATGTATTATTGTATCATGAAGTAGTATTTCACATTCTAATTATCATGTTCTTTCTTGTTCTTATATATGCATATGTTCTCTTCCGTTCTTTGTATAAGTATATATATATATATATATATATATATATATATATATATATATATATATACATATATATATATATATATATATATATGTTCTCTAAACTATACATATTATAGTTTACGAGTAGGTTTAGTTTGTCCTCGACTTCCAGAAAGGAGTCAATTGTTCAGCATGAACAATTGAGTTAAGTATGCTTTTTAAATATTAAATTTTATATTCATATATGTATTTAGCATGTATAACTATGAGCTAATCTACAGTCGGATTGGTGTATCCTACCCTACGCCCACAACCAAACAAGGAACAGGAGTCAAGGTTATCAGCAATAGTCCTAAGTTCATTAAAGCATACTTATACACTAATACACAAATGAATATAGTTTTGAAAGTAAAAAAGAGTTTAAAAGTAGTTACAAAAGAGTTTTACTATAAAGTCTAACAACGTTTTAAAAGCAGTTTGAAAATGAGATAATTGACAAGTATATAAATGTTTATACTAACACAATTTAATTGTGTTCAACTTGTATTCTCCCCTAAAATCATTTAAAACAGTTAAAGGTTGATTGAAGAGGTATGAACTCACCTGTAGTGAGTGATTCGAATGTAAGATCGGTATAGGATGTTGAGTGCTAAGTTAAGTCTCGAACACAAACGGATCCTATTTAGCATATGACAACATATATATGTATCAAATTAGTGTATAACACAACTAGTTTTGATAGGGAACCACCCTAAGGACTAGGAAAAACTTGAAACTAAGTGTAAAAATCACACACGATTGAATAAGGGAGGTTCACAGCCACACTAAGGTGTGTACGACCATGGGGTTCACGGACCATGAGTGTACGGTCGTACACTCATGAAGAACTATGAAAATGAGGTGTTTTAAGGTCCTATCTAGCATCAAGGAAGTGTTCTTGGTCCCATGCTTAGCTTTAAGGAAAGTTTAAGGCCAACTATGAACATCAACAAAGGTTTATGGCCCTATGAGGTGTGTACGGACGTACAAGGGTTTACGGTCGTACACCCTTCATGTTCTTGCTAAGATGGTCGATTTTAAGATGAATAACAAGTGTTTCTAGTAGATAACAAGCATAGGAAGCAGTTACTCACGATTTCGGAAGCTTGATGAGGGTTCACGACCACCAAGAACTAGTGTGTGTTCTTGGTGAAAGATGAAGATCTAACCAAAGATGAAATTCATGGAATGAAAACATGGATTCATCACTAGCTAAAGTAATGTAGCAACAAATTAAGGTAGGAAATACTTACTTCCTAGAAGATCTAGGTAAGAAACTTGATGATAGTTGACTGAGAAACTTGATGATAGTTGAAGAAATGACTAAGTATCATTTATATAGGTGAGAGTTCATGGCCATAGATGGGTGTATGGTCGTATACCCATGTGTACGGCCGTACACTCCTCTTGAAGGAGTGTTTGGCCCGAATGCAACCCTATGTTATGAGATAACTCATCCCTAAACCCAAATCTTGATTGTACTAAGCTTAGAACACTCAAACAGACTCTAAACAATGCTAAAAGATAGCAGGAACGAGTCTGACTTTGATTGAATTCAATGACTTGTACAAGATAGAAATTTTTGGTTGTCACATCATTCCCCCGTTAGAGGGAACTTCGTCCTAAAATTAGAGTTTAAGCAATTACAAATAACTAGGCGAAAATATGAGGATATTTCAGTTTCATTTGATCCTCGCGCTCCCAAGTGAATTCAGGTCCCCGCTTGGCATTCTAGCGAACCTTCACTTTTGGGATGCGTCTTTGCTTTGTTCGCTTGACCTCGCGGTCTATGATCTCTGTTGGCTCTTCCATGAAGTTGAGGCTCTCGTTTAGTGGGATTACAAGAGTCTCATCGGATAGGCACTTTTTCAAGCTCGAGATGTGGAAAGTAGGATGTACGTTACTAAGTTCTTGAGGTAGTTTTAGTTTGTAAGCTACAAGGCCGATTCTAGCGATAATCTCGAAGGGCCCTACGTATCTTGGATTTAGCTTTCCACACTTTCCGAAGCGTATCAATCCCTTTGAGGGTGAGACCTTCAATAGGATGCGATCACCAACCTAGAATTCTAAAGGTTTCCTTTTTCTTGTCTGCATAGCTTTTCTGTCGGTCTCTAGAGGCTTTCAATCGTTCACGAATCTGAACGATCTTCTCTGTCAGTTCCCGAATGATTTTCGGACTTGTGAGAGTGTTGTCAAGAACGTGTCCTTTAGCTAACTGAGTATCACCCACCTCAGCCTAACACAGAGGGGATCTGCACTTCTGGCCATAGAGGGATTCAAATGGAGCAGCCTTTACGCTTGTGTGATAATTATTATTGTAGGAGAACTCGATAAGAGGAAGATGAATATCCCATGATTTTCCAAAGTCAATCACATAGGCTCGCAAACATATCTTCCAAAGTTTGAATAATCTTGTCACTTCGTCCGTTGGTCTGCGGATGGTAGGCTATACTCATATCCAACCTAGTTCCTAGGGAACTTTGTAGCGACTGCCAGAACCTTGAGGTGAATCTACTATCTCTATCAGAGATAATGGATATGGGAACACCATGAAGTCGTACGATCTCCCTAATGTATGTTCTCATTAGTTTCTCCATCTTGTCAGTCTCTTTGATAGGCAGGAAGTGTGCGGACTTTGTGAACCTGTCTACGATCACCTAAATGGTGTCGAGACCAACCGTTGTCTTGGGAAACTTGGTTATGAAGTCCATCATGATCCGCTCCCACTTCCATTCCGGTATTTCTGGTTGCTGTAGTAAACCTGAGGGTTTCTGGTATTCGACCTTAACCTTGGCGCAAGTAAGACATTTACTCATGAAGGTAGCAATCTCTACTTTCATGTTAGGCCACCAGTATGACTTTTTGAGATCCAGATACATCTTATCTAAACCTGGGTGGACGGAATACCGAGTGTTGTAAGCTTTATACATGACCAAGTCTCTGAACCCACCGTGCTTCGGTGTCCAGATCTGGTCCATGACATATAAGGCTCTATCACCCTTGACTTCCAAGTTTTTATCCATCCCTCTCAGGGATTCAACCACCACATTTTCAGGTTTCAAGGCTTCTAGTTGAGCCTCGTTGATTTGTGTGGGTAGGTGTGAATGGATAGTCATAGTAAAGGATTTGACTTTACGACCAGAATATTCTTTCCGACTTAGTGTGTCCGCACTACGTTGGCTTTACCGGGATGATAACGAATTACGCATTCGTAGTCATTGAGTAGCTATACCCACAGTCGTTGTCTCATATTGAGCTCCTTCTGGTCGAATATACGTTGAAGGCTCTTGTCATCTGTAGAGTAGTGCTTTTTGTACCAAATAGGTAGTGTCTCCAGATCTTCAAAGCAAATACGAATGCTCCTAACTCAAGATCATGCGTGGTGTAGTTGACCTCGTGTGTATTTGGCTGTCTTGAGGCATATGCGATCACCTTACCTTGTTGCATAAGAACACAACCAAGCCCTTGGTTGGATGAATCGCAATAAACCACAAAGTCGTCTATCCCTTTTAGGAGGGATAGTATTGGTGTGCTGCATAAGGATTGTTTCAGCATTTGGAATGCTTTTTTTGTTTTTCTTCCCAGTTAAAGGCCACGCCTTCCTGGGTCAATGTAGTGAGCGGTTTTGCGATCCTAGAGAAATTCTAAATAAACCTACGATAGTAGCCAGCGAGGCCTAGAAATTGATGAATTTCAGTAGGCGTCTTCAGTGCTGACCAGTTCTCAATGGCCTTTATTTTGGAAGGGTCCACATGAATTCCCTCTTCACTAACAACGTGACCCAAGAATTCGACTCTTTGAATCCAAAACTCGCACTTCGAGAACTTCGCGTAGAGCTTCTCTGATTGTAAAGTTTCCAAGATCTGACGTAGATGCTTATTATGCTCTTCCTTACTACGAGAGTAGATAAGTATGTCATCAATGAACACAATGACGAACTGATCCAAGTAAGGATGGCAGACACTATTCATTAAGTCCATGAATATTGCAGGCACATTAGTCAATCCGAAGGGCATCACTACAAACTCGTAGTGTCCGTAACAAGTGCGGAAGGCTGTCTTGAGAACATCTTCCTCTAGCACTCGCAGCTGGTGATACCCGGATCTTAAATCAACTTTTGAAAAGTAGCTCACTCCTTGGAGTTGATCGAACAAGTCATCTATACGAGGTAGAGGGTGGCGATTCTTGACAGTAAGCTTGTTCTGTTCTCTGTAATCGATGCACATTCAGAACAATCCGTCTTTCTTCTTTATGAACAAGACCGATGCTCCCCAAGTTCAGAAGCTTGGTCTAATAAAGCCCTTGCTGAGCAGTTCGTTAAGTTGACCGGATAGTTCCTGCATCTCAGATGGTGCTAAACGATAGGGAGATTTGGCTACTAGGGTAGCCCCTGGAACTAAGTCGATTCTAAACTCGACTTGGTATTGAGGTGGTAATCCTGGTAGTTTTGCTGGAAAGATGTTGGGAAAGTCGTGCACTACTGGAATGTCCTTTAGTTCTTTCGTTTCACGGCTCACATCGACTACATGAGCAAGGAATGCACAATATATTTTTTGTAGGTACTTTTGGGCTTGCGTGCTAGAGATGATACGAAGGTTCGCACTTGTTTTGTCGCCGTAGATCAATAAGGTTTCGCTACTCGGTAGATTTAGATGGACTGCTTTTTCGAAACACAGAATATCGGCACGATGGAGACTCAACCAATCCATGCCCACAATGACGTCGAAACTCTTGATTGACACAGGCACGAGGTCGATCGGAAACAAATAATTATCTAGAATAAGGGTACAACCTAGGTAAATCTCGTTAGAACTCTCGGCCTTTTCGTTAGCCATTTCTACGACGAAGGTTTATTTTAGTGCTTGTGGTGCTTGATTAAGTAAGTGTTTAAATGTTTGGTTCACGAAGCTCGTTTCTGGCCCACTATCAAATAGAATACACGCATATGAGTTATCGAGGAGAAACGTAAACGTGACCACCATAGGGTCTGCCACGGCTTCATTGTGACCAATAGCAAGTAGTGTTCCTGCTCCACCTGCATTCCCAGCCTTAGGGCAGTTTCTTATGAAATGCCCCGTCTCGCCGCACCCATAGCAGGTCTGGCTTACTCTTGTACCAGGGACCTGGGTGATTGGTCTTGGCGGTGCTTTGCAAAACCGGATAGTATGGCCCTTCCTATCATAGTTGGTGCAGTGCATTTCCCGGCAGGAGCCGTTGTGGTGGAAATTGAACTTGTTGCACTTGGGTAAACTCCCCGCGTATTGCTTTGCTGGTACAGGGGCAACAGGGGTCGTTGCAGCACGAACAGCCACAACCTGTTGGTTCTCGGAAGAAGGTTGAGATGATTTGCCTTTCTTTTTGTCCCAGTGCTTCCTCTTGTTGTCGGTTGCTCTGGCTGGTGCTGAGACAGCAGTTATAGTTGTTATTGGAGGAGGGACCCCGTGATCGATAAGCCTTTGGGCCAGTTGCATGGCACTATCAAAGGTTGTAGGGTTCGATGCCAGGACGTTTCCATGGGGCACCAAACCCTAGATTTATCTCTCGATCTTCCAGCTTTCGGTGGGGACCATATTTGGACATAGAGTCACCAGATCGCTGAATCTGGTTGTATAGGCCACTATATCGGAACCTTTCATCTTATGGCTCCAAAGTGCTTCCTTGAGTATTTGAACTTCGCCCCTTGGGTAGTACTCCTTTTTCATCAGGTCCTTCAGTTTCTCCCAGCCCATTGTGTTAGCCGCTACCAGGGAGAGTGACTTGACATGGCCATTCCACCATGTCAGGGCCCTTTTGGAGAAGGTGCAGGCAGCAAACTTTACTTTGCTTCCTTCAAGGCAGAAGCAGATCTCAAGGATCGACTCCATTCTTTCAAACCACTGAGACATCGCAATGATTCCTCCGATTTCGTTGAAGAATACTGGTTTGCAGTTGATGAAGTCTTTATAGGTACACTCCCATGTACACGCTTGGCTATCACCATGATTAGATTTGGTACCCGTTCCATCTCCACTGGCACCACCGGAATTCACCTGCGCCATGGTTCCGATCACAGCAGCCTGGAACATCACCGCATCGAACTACGGAGGAGGTGGTGGTGGAGTTTGATTTACAGGCGGATTTCTCTTTGGATGCTTGCGAGGCGACATCTTTTAGCTATAAAAGATAAAATAACAATAAGACTTCATTATGGCTATCAAGAGAAATACAGTGTCAAACTAGAGTTTAATAAAGATGATCACTTAGCGGAAACTATATGTGTCATAAAAGTTTAGTGCAAACAGTACATTCTAGATAGGAATATTTACATAAAAGAGTGCTATATAGAGCATCTACTAAGGCTATTCCTTAAACCAAAAAGAGAAGGATGATAGGAAATCTTTTAGTGGAGGTGGGCACCCCTCAGACAGAACCTTAAGTTAGCCAGTTGGCGCTCCACGTCAAGCAGGTGTCTTTCATACACAGTCAGACGGGCTCGGTTCTTGATGACATCAGCTCGAGTTGCAGCTAGCTCTTGCTGCAGGGCCTCGTTGTCTCTCATAGCCCTCACATAAGCAACTTCAAGATTTTGAACGCGGTTTGCGTTGGCATCTGAGTCTGCCTCAAGCTCTACAGTCCACTAAATGGCCGCCACGCTTAACTCAACATTGCAGACCACTCGGCGGACTACGATTGGAAGAGCTCTGTCTGCGGAGCCTCCCTCGTTCACATTGTAGAAGCGGCGATCCCCATTGTACGGGTGGGGTTGGCCTTGCTCGTGGCTCCACCTATCCAGACTCCCGACCCACATAGGCGTTGGGCCTTCGACTACAAGCTGGGGGTTAGGATTTGGTATTGGGGCCACTTGGGGTAGATTCTCAACTTCGGGCTCTGAGTCGGTCTCTTCGGGAAATTGTTCTGCGAATTCATCTTCTAGGGGAATCTCATGGTTTTCTTTAGTCTCATCCTCTATCCATCTCGCATTCTCCTAATTGGGAAAGTACGAGTCTCCTGGAAGATGGAAACCAGCCATGGAATCTATGCGAGAAAAGGGATAAAAGATAGTTAATATGCGTCCTAATATAATGATACTTATAGGGGAGTGATCCTTATTAGTTATTTCTATAAGTAAGTAGTGCATACCAGCTATATATAATTTCTGAGATAAGATAGACCTTCAAACAAATGACCCAACTCTAAGTCCACAACCAAACAAGGAATAGGAAGTAAAGTGATAGTCATAAATTCTAAGTCTATAGAATCTTTAATTATATATAACTTTAGCGTATACACTAAATACTCATATCCCTACTAATAAGAGTCTTTAGTTTTCATAGAAGTTAATAGTAGCACAAAATACTCCTATTGTATTTTAAGTTTGTTTTATGTTCTCCCTGAGTCTTTGTGGATAGTTGGTAAGCTTTTAGACTTGTTGCAACATCACAACCATTCTTGGGCATATGCTAAACACTTCTCAGACCGACATAGTTGATCATGCTATGTCATTCCCTGAACTGACCATACATCCCCAAGCCTACTTGTGCTGTTCAACAATCATAATACTTTTGTTCTGTTCTAGTATGATACTGACCCTAGTATGAATGCATGTAGGTATACTTTTAGTAAAATACTTGTATATATTTTTAAAAGTATATCTCTTGGTCATAGTGTTTTAATCCCATTGTATTTATAGTTGTATATCTTTTATGGCTTGATATACTCAGTTCACTATAAACAATGCTCTGATACCAATCTGTTACACCCCCAAACCTACTTGCCGGAAACATTCGGGGGTGGAGGACGTCATGTACAGTATCATAACAATGCATAATAGTAAAACAAGCAACAACATCCATTACATTAATAGAATGGTTAAATACATGTGTGTTCTTTAGTAAAGTTTAAATGACACCAAAAATGTATAATCAAAATAATGACTAGTCTTGAATCCACTCCTTCCTTCAAAAGATGCATGTGTGTACCTGTCTACTGGTTCCCTGAGAATACAAGTTATTTTGACAGAGAGTATCAACATAAAATGTTGGTGAGTTCATAAGTGTTTAGTGTCATTTATAGTAATTTAAAACTTCGAATGTTTGTAATAAAACCTTGAAATGTTTGTAAATTTTCCTAGAAAATGCTATATTTCCTGCTTATAATGAAAAATGGCCTTCTACCTGAGGCCCAACTGCTCACATGTTTGTTCTCGTATAAAATGTAATGTTTGCGTATATACTTGGAATAGTATGGAAACTATAGTAGTACTTTATATCTATATAAAAGTATGTTTTCCCATTTATTTAAAAGTATGTTTTCCCCATTTATTGCTATCTTTTATTAGGAAAATAGTATGTTTTAACGCAGCAGTACCATTGTTGTATAATGAAATGGGAAAAAATGAAGACTCCTAGTCGTATTAAATGAACTATATGCATTGGGGGGGTCTTGTTGACTTTAAAACCGGTTTGGTTAATTAAAGATTTAAAATTTGATGTAGTTGTAACCATGCTGATTGACGGCTGAATACACGATGACCTTCTGGCGTCGAAAATAGTGAGGTGACATTTTGTCACCCCTTGGCCTTACCGGCTGGGACTGTAGCTAGCAGTCGGGGTGTGGGAGTTTCTGTCCAGTATAGATCTATACACACAATGTCCACTCTCCCTCCAGGAGACTCTGGTTACAAATGTGATACAACAATGTATTCTTGTATCATGAAGTAGTATTTCACATTCTTATTATCATGTTCTTTCTTGTTCTTGTATATGTATATGTATATGTATATGTATATGTATATGTATATGTATATGTATATGTATATGTATATGTATATGTATATGTTCTCTTCCGTTCTTTGTATAAGTAGATATATATGTATATGTTCTCTAAACTATACCTATTATAGTTTACTAGTAGGTTTAGTTTGTCCTCGACTTACAGAAATGAGTCAATTGTTCAGCTTGAACAATTGAGTTAAGTATGCTTTTTAAAGATTAAATTTTATATTCATATATGTATTTAGCACGTAAAACTATGAGCTAATCGACAGTCGGACTAGTGTATCCTACCCTAAGCCCACAACAAAACAAGGAACAGGAGTCAAGGTTATCAGCAATAGTCCTAAGTTCATTAAAGCATACTTATACACTAATACACAAATGAATATAGTTTTGAAAGTAAAAAAGAGTTTAAAAGTAGTTACAAAAGAGTTTTACTATAAAGTCTAACAATGTTTTAAAAGTAGTTTGAAAATGAGTTTCAAATGAGATAATTGACAAGTATATAAATGTTTATACTAACACAATTTAATTGTGTTCAACTTGTATCCCCCCCCACCCTAAAAGCATTTAAAACAACTAAAGGTTGATAGCGGGGGTATGAACTCACCTGTAGTGAGTGATTCGAATGTAAGATCGGTATAGGATGTTGAGTGCTAAGTGAAGTCTCGAACACAAACGGATCCTATTTAGCATATGATAACACATATATGTATCAAATTAGTGTATAACACAACTAGTTATGATAGGGAACCACCCTAGGGACTAGGAAACACTTGAAACTAAGTGTTAAAATCACAAATGATTGAATAAGGGAGGTTCACGGCCACACTAAGGTGTATACGACCATGGGGTTCACGGCCCATGAGTGTATGGTCGTACACTCATGAAGAAGTATGCAAATGAGGTGTTTTAAGGTCCTATCTAGCATCAAGGAAGTGTTCTTGGTCCCATGCTTAGCTTTAAGGAAAGTTTAAGGCCAACTATGAACATCAACAAAGGTTTACGGCCCTATGAGGTGTGTACAACCATACACCCTTCATGTTCTTGCTAAGATGGTCGATTTTAAGATGAATAACAAGTGTTTCTAGTAGATAACAAGCATAGGAAGCAGTTACTCACGATTTTGGAAGCTTGATGAGGGTTCATGACCACCAAGAACTAGTGTGTGTTCTTGGTGAAAGATGAAGATCTAACCAAAGATGAAATTCATGGAATGAAAACATGGATTCATCACTAGTTAAAGTAATGTAGCAACAAATTAAGGTAGGAAACACTTACTTCTTAGAAGATCTAGGTAAGAAACTTCATGATAGTTGAGAGAGAATCTGAATTCTTGGCTTGGAAGTGTGAAAAGTGTTGAAGAAATGACTAAGTATAATTTATATAGGTGAGAGTTCACGGCCATAGATGGGTGTACGGCCGTACACCCATGTGTACGGCCGTATACTCCTCTTGAAGGAGTGTTTGGACCGAATGAAACCTTATGATTTGAGATAACTCATCCCTAAACCCAAATCTTGATTGTACTAAGCTTAGAACACTCAAACAGACTCTAAACAATGCTAAAAGATAGCAAAAACGAGTCTGACTTTGATTGAATTGAATGGCTTATACAAGATAGAAATTTCGGGTTGTCACAACACCCCCGATTCGTACATGAATGGGAGTAAGTCGTGCATACCTTGTGTACTCCTAACATACTCGGATCTTTTCCACATGTAAAAGAAGTAAAATGCAAGAGTTTTTACCTGGCGAATCCAAACGTTACAGACTGAGTATCCCCTTCGTACTTAGTCACTACGTTGGGCATAGTGATGAATCATCCAAATCACGAGTTTCAAACCTAGTAAGCGCAAAGTACCTCTTGGTACACCCAACATACTCCGCCTGGGTCCAAATCTTCTCACTAAGGGCTTATTTCTTAAAGACCTTTCATTCAAACTCAGATCTAGACCCAAAACATCATTCTAAAGTCATAAAGTTTCCACCTTTGTCACTTTCCATGGCTAGAAAAGGTCCAAAAGCTAAAACCCTAACTTATTATTCCATTAAGATATCACAATTCTTCATGGAAGGGATAAAAGGACCAAGTTCACACGTTTATGGTTTCTAACACCTAAAAACATATTAAAGGACAACTCTTCTGTTTAGAGTAATCCATACTCATGAACACCAAGCTTATGGGACCAAAATAAACACAAAACCAAGGTTAACAAGATCTAAGTGAATAAGGCGATGTTTGTTTTTTTGAAATCAAAAATCTATAAAGTGTGCAGACCACCTCTGCAACCCTCTACAGTAGAAGAGGTGGACTAACCGGCTGCAGACTGTAATAAGATGCGTGTTTGTTTTTTTAACATCTGCATATTGCTGCAGATATTAAAAAATTAAAATAAACTGATTTTATAATCCGAAAACAATTTTTTAATAACGAAAATTTATAATCTATGACATTTCAGCAAAAAAATAATGATACTTAAAAAAAATAAAGATATTTTAGCATAAAATAATGATATTTCATTAACAAATTATTATTATTCAATATAAAAAAAGAAACAAGAATTCAACAAGAATAAACAAAAAAAACGAAAAAAATAATGTGAAAAAAGATTTTAGCAATATATAATCAATATTTTAGCAAGAAAAAAAGAAAGAGAAGAGGTAGGAAGAGGTAAAACAAGTGTTGCGCCAAAAAGAACATGCGCAGAGGTTTTTTAATCCGAAGACTTCTGAAAAACAAACAGCTACGAGATGAAAACTGTTGCGCGTGTACTGCGCCGCGCAACAATAAGAGGTCTTATGAGGTTTTTTCCAAAAAACAAACAGCACCTAACTCATCAAGGTTCATACTTTATACCTCCAAAGGATGCTTAAGGGTGAAACACTTTTAGATCAAAGATGCCTTGAGCTTCCAAGATGATTTCCTTCCTTCAAGAACACCAAAAATGCACTCTCAAGCTGAAAAGGCTCACCCAAAGGATTAGGGTTTGCTAGGAACGAATTGGGAGATGGAGGGTGATGATGGAAAAGGTTTTGAGAAGTTAATGATGCTAAAATATGGATCAAACCCTAAAAATTTGGGTTTGACCCCCCAACCACGTACGCATCACCTAACTCATCAAGGTTCATACTTTATACCTCCAAAGGATGCTTAAGGGTGAAACACTTTTAGTTCAAAGATGCCTTGAGCTTCCAAGATGATTTCCCTTCCTTCAAGAACACCAAAAATGCACTCTCAAGCTGAAAAGGCTCACCCAAAGGATTAGGGTTTGCTAGGAACGAAATGGGAGATGGAGGGTGATGATGGAAAAGGTTTTGAGAAGTTAATGATGCTAAAATATGGATCAAACCCTAAAAATTTGGGTTTGACCCCCCAACCACGTACGCCCTGCCTACGTTTGAGTACACCCAGCTTACTCAACACATCATGTGTTTCTTATTTAAATGACAATGGGACCAATTTGCAACAAGTTTCATACTTAAGGGTAGAAATGGAAAATACCTAGATCAAGGTGTTACAATTCCCCACTTGAATCAGACTTCATCCTTGAAGCCCGCTGCTGTGAATAACTTAGGGTAATAAATCCTTGTCCTACTAACTTTAACCAATGAAGAATAACCATCACTACTCTACTTGAAATCCGAAAATCCAATACCTTGTGTGACTCCCAAGAAGGAAAAAGCATCTCGGAACACCGACAACATGACTTCATTTTGCAACCTAAACCATACAAAACCCTTCCGACCCCAAATTATCTTGTCGAAACCACTATAAAACGAACCCCTGACTATTCACTGCTGATAAACCCTCCACTTGAAAACAACGGTGACTCCCAACACGAGTCTCAGCTAAATAATTATTGTAGTGGAGCATGAATAACATCAACATATTCCACAAACTCCCGTTAACCACTTTGAAATCAAGGCATCTTATAAAGAAAACTTGAGAGACCACTCAGAAATCCTCAACTGCCAAAAAAAGCCCAATAACTTGAAAATACTCAATCGAGAAAACTATCTTTCTTTACCTAATTGCAAGATCCAACTTCCAGTGAGAACCACACAACTGAGAACCCTCAAAACTACAACCACAAACCAACTCAATCAATATACTTCCTGGAACCGGGAACCCATCAGTTCTAAACTTTAGAAACAATACTCTAAGACTGATGATCATCTATTCGCCGTACCTACCCCTAGTCCCTGACTAAAAACACCACCAAAACATGCAGAAAGAGTATTCAAAACTTACTGATCGTGAATTCCAACCAATCCTAAATCCGGAAGTTATGCCCATAGACCTTAAATACACACTTGACATCTTGACAAGTCATCACCAACCCATTACTTCTACGAGCATGAGGATGGTCCATCCAATAATTTCACGTTGCATCCAAATACCTTATCATCTCAGGTGTACATCCACCTGAAAATTCACTCGAGACATTTACAACGAACTTCATGACTCGAGATTCCATAATCGATACCCAACATTGGTAGCCAAAGTCCAAATAAATAGCCCATAAGCAAACAGGGTTCATAATGCAAACACTCTATTAGAGACTTATGATGCACAACTATTAATCCCAACAACCTTTAACTACCCATGTGATTCAAACTAGTTGGTCACTGAGTTTCCCGACTCCCAACAATGCACTAACACCCAAACATGCCAAGAAGAGTAATGATCTGAGACCTAAGAGTCTCAATCAAATGAGTATTTGGTCCACACATATGAATCATACAGCTACTGGTTCATGATACATCGTGACACCATCCAACCATTGAGATGAGAAACTCACGGTTCCTCACCATTCTTGCCAAATCTCAGTCTCAGCCATGAAGATTCCCGAGTAGCGTCCGGTGGTCCTATAGACATATGACCATCATCCTACCGACGTGCAAGAATCCAAACAAAATCTCAATTAACAATTACCAAACCCGCAAGAGCCATACAATACTACAATACACAGTCTTCCTAGATTCTTACAACCATTCCTGGTACGACCTAAATCATCCCATAAACTTTCACAATGAGGGTGACCAACCTGACGCCAACAAATCGGGGTCCTGCATTTCCTCTCGTAGAGCATCTCAAAATGAGGCTGTCGATGTTGGCGTGATAGCTATTGGTATACAAAAATTCTACTAATGGAAGATAAGTATCCCAACTCCCACCGAAATCCGGAACATACGTCTGCAACATATCCTCTAGGGTCTGAATTGTCTACTCACTTTGACCATCAGTCTGCAGATGGAATGTTGTGCTGAAATGGAGACAAGTACCCAAATCGTCATCAAACTTCTTCCATAACCTGGAAGTAAGTCAAACATCTCTGTTATAAACCACTGATACCAGCATCCCATGACGTGCCACAACCTCCCTAATATAAACCTCAACCAACTTCTCTGTAGAAATACTTTCCTGAACCGGAATGGAACGCGCACTCTTGGTCAACCGATCCATGATGACCCAAATCGAATCCACTCTGTGTGTAGTCTGGGGAAGCTTTATGATAAAATCCATGGTGATGTCCTCCCATTTCCATACGAGAATCTCCAACAACTTCATATTATCGTGAGGTCGCTGATGTTCGACCTTGACCTTCCTGCAAGTCAAGCACCGCTCCACATACCAAGCCACATCCCGCTTCATGCAGGGCCGCCAATAATCAGGAAGAAGATCTCTATACATCTTCGTCGTCCCGAGATGAATGGAGAACCTCGACATATGAGCCCCCTCCTTTAGAATCTGACGCACACCGCCCCAATACGGAACCCAAACTCGTCGATGCAGAGTCAACATTCCATGACTATCATAATCGAAGGAAGTCACTTGTACCATAATACGCTCGCTCTTTCGGTGCTTTTCCTTCATATCCTCAACATGTGCCCCACGAATCCACTCCAATAATGGAGTAATCACGATCATCCTCAAAAATATATCTCTTATCGGAGTCGTGACCACCTTACGTTTGAGAGCATCGGCCACCACATTGGCTTTCCTTGGATGATAAAGGATCTCGTAATCATAATCCTTCACCACATCCAACCATCGATGATGCCTCATATTCAGATTCGGCTGATCCATCAAGTACCTCAGGCCCTTGTAATCCGTGTATATAGAACAACGAACCCCATGGAGGTAATGCCGCCAAATCTTGAGGATGAAAACCACGGCCCCCAACTCCAAATCATGCGTCGGATAATTTGCCTCATGAGGCTTCAGATGCCTCGTAGCGTAAGTGATCACGCGACCCCTCTACATCAACACTGCCCACAACCTTGTGATCGAAGCATAAAAATAAAACACGAAATCATCAACACCCTCCAGAAAGGTCAGAATCGATGCCTCACATAACCGCTTCCTCAAAGTTTCAAAAGTTTCCTGCTGCTCAGGCCCCCAACGAAAAGTAACCGTCTTCTATGTTAGTCGGGTCAAAAGAACTGCTATCTTGGAGAAATCATGGATGAATCTCTGATAATAACCCGCCAACCCAAGAAAACTCTGAATCTCGGATGGAGACCTCGGAACCTCCCACTACATCATAGCCTGAACCTTGGCCGGATCGACCAGAATACCATTCTGGTTGACAAGGTGCCCCGGAAACTGCACCTAGCGCAACCAGAACTCACACTTGGAGAACTTTGCAAAAATTCTCTCCCCCATTAACGTCTCTAGCAGTTCCATCAAGTGATCCTCATGCTGCTTCTGAGTCTTGGAATAAACCAATATATCATCAATGAATACTATCACAAACCGATCCAACATCGGTTTGCACACACGGTTTATGAGATCCATAAAGGAGGTCGGAGCATTGGTGAGCCCAAAAGGAATCAACACGAACTCGTAATAAAGCGATCTTCTGCACATCCTCATCCCTGAATCGCACCTGATGATAACCCGGTCGCAAATCAATCTTGAAGAACTAAGATGCACCCTAAAGTTGGTCAAAAAGATCATCAATCCTCATGAGTGGATAATAGTTCTTCACCGTTACCTTATTTAGCTCTCAGTAGTCGATACGCGTACGATGAGACCTATCCTCTTTCATTACAAACAGAATCGATGCTCCCTAAGGCGAACTGCTTAGTCGAAAATCCCTTGTCCAATAGTTGCTGCAGCTGTGTAGACAACTTCTGCATCTCGGGAGGAGCCAACCGATATGGTTCTTTGGTGTAACACCCCAAATCCAGAAGACCAAGAAAGGAAAGGAAAACCTCAAAATCAGGAATCAACTCGTCGAGTAGGTGGGATCACTCGACGAGTAGGAGCACAATTCGGGTCGCGGGCTAAGCGACCAACTCGACGAGTTGAGGGACCGACTCAGTGAGTTGGTCTGGGTTGGGAAAACCCTAAATTCGGGACTTGGTACCCTATTTAAGGATCTTATTCCCCTTGCCTTGGTCTTATCTCCAGCCTCCAAGACCAGAACTCATAGATCTCGAAACCCTAATGCTTGTGAACCAATTTTGAGAGTATTTTGTGTTCTTGAAGTCAAGAAGAAGAAGAGGAAACTTGAAGGCTCAAGGAGAGGCTTGTGGATCCAGAAGTAGCTTCTCAATCTCATCATTTTCTGTTAATCAAGTCTCTAACTTGATCATTAGTTCATTAGATCTATGCTTTCATCCTTTTATGAAGAATTTGGTCCAAGAATGGTTGCTTTTGGGATTTGGACGTCCCCAAGCGAGATCCTTTCAGATCTTGAAGTATTTAGGGTGGCTAAGGCATAAAGGTGCAAGCTTTATGCTATTAGAACTCCCTATGCAAGGTTAAAGAAGTTGTTTTGGCCTTTTAAGCAAAAAGGGCCATGCATGGATGTAAAGGCAAAGGCTTTGCGTGTTATTTCAACCCTAGAAGGTTAGATCTGGGTCCTTGATGCTTTGTTCCCGACTGAAATTATCTGAATAGAATTGGACTTAGGAGGACTCGACGAGTTGCTCTTGGGACTCGGCGAGTCAGTTCGTTTCTTTCCCCAAACCCTACTGTTAGAGGGTGTGTGTGGAGTTGGTAGAGAACTCAGTCAATTGGGTTTATTATGGACTTGAAGATCATCGTACTCGACAAGTTCAAGGGTGAACTCGGAGAGTCCAAGACAATATCACTAACTTATGAAGATGGACTAGATGAGTTCAAGGTGCACTCAGCGAGTCAGTTGTAGAAGGGTCCCAACGTGTTTAAAGGTGAACTCGATGAGCTCGAGAAAGACTCGACGAGTAGGATCGAAGTCCAGATCTACGTGTGGATTGTGGGACTCGACGAGTTGGTGGGTCAACTTGGCGAGTCGAGTCAACTCGGAGAGTTGACTTTTACCATTGACCTTGAACAAGTTTGACATGGTTTGAATTTTGAGGGTATTGTGGTCTAAGTGTTATTTTGGGTATTGATAGTTCGGGGAGCTGAAGGATCAACAGTTCAGGAGTTGTCGGTTAGCAGTCATAAGTGTTCAGCTAGTCTTCCGCACTGCGATGTGAGTCTCTTCTCTGTTTGTATGGGTCTAAGGCACCAATGTCGGCCCATTTAGTTTACGTATGACAGGAAGACCCAAGGGTTAGCCCTAGGCATTATGCATGAAAGACCAGGAGACGGCTTCGGGCACATAGTATGTTATTATGTATGGTAGGAAGACCCGGGGGTTAGCCCTAGGCAATATGCATGAAAGACCAGGAGACGGATCCTGGCACATAGTATGTTATTATATATGGTAGAAAGACCCAAGGGTTAGCCCTAGGCAATATGCATGAAAGACCAGGAGATGGCTCCTGGAATACAGTATATTATTATGTATGGTAGGAAGACCTGGGGGTTAGCCTTAGGAAATATGCATGAAAGACCAAGAGACAGCTCTTGGCACACAGTACATTATTATGTATGGTAGGAAGACCTGGGGGTTAGCCCTGGGCAATATGTATGAAAGACCAGGAGACGGCTCCTGGCACACAATATGTTATTATGTATGGTACGAAGACCCGGGGGTTAGCCCTAGGCAATATGTATAAGAGACCAGGAGGTGGATCCTGGCACACTATATGCTGATTAGCTAAGTAGAGTAGTATGTATGCTAGTTGTCTTTGTGATGCTTGCATGGAAGAGCAGGAGGTGGCTCTTGGCACTTGTCAGTAAGACCGAGGGGGATGGCCCCAGGCTTGGCAAGAAAGACCACGTGCGGCCCGTGGCATAAAGGCAAGACTATGTTTGGCACATAGCACCTTACTTGATTATGGACATATTTGATATGTATGACTCACAGTATGTATGGCATGTATGGCATAGTTGATATGTATGGTATGTGGTATTTGGGGAACTCACTAAGCTTCGTGCTTACGATTTACAGTTTTGGTTTTAGGTATCTTCAGTTTCAAGAAAATAGAGCTCGAGACGATCGCAACACATTCACCCATGTTATTTCGTACTATGTGATCTTTGGGATTGGACTCTGATAATTGTTTTAATTGAAATGTTTACAATGTATGGAACAAAATTGTTAACGGTTTCCTTATATTAAAAATGAAGTTTTTGGCCTTGAATTTTGGAATGTTACATTTGGCCTCCAAAGCCGCACCTGGAACCAGATTAATCCTGAATTCAACCTGCCTCTCCGAAGGCACACATGAAAATCCTCTGGGAATACATTCGGGTAATCCTGCTCAATCGACACGTCATCCACGGTCGCCTTACTCTTATCCCGGGTATCCATGACATAAGCGGCATAATCGGAACAACCCTGCTGAAAATAGCATATGGCCCTCGCTACTGAACACAAAATCACCCCACGCTGAAAAGCATGTACATGTATTTTAACATCCATATTTTTTTTTCCATTTGTTAACTATCAATTGAGACCACTTGGTTATTGGTCTAATGAATGTATTTTATATATTGGTTGTTATTGATTTATTTTTCTGAAACCATAGGTTCAATAATGGAAAATAGTCGAACTGACATAAACATGGACGATGAAAGTGAGGTCGTTGAGCAAAAGAAAATGTTGATAGTTGGAGACAAAAGGACATCAGATGCTTGGCACAACTACACAAACGTTAGAGATCCAAAGACGGACAAGGTTGTAAAGGCACAATGCAAACATTGTTCCACCCAAAAATGATATTGAAGATGCTATGGAAAAATTTGAATTGGGGGAATACCTTGATGCTCCACCTGAAAAAATGAATAATAAAACATTTGAAATTTTGAAGTGGTGGAGTGACAAATGCAAAACATACAAGGTGTTGACATCAATGACAAAGGACATTCTAGCCATTCTAGTTTTTATGGTTGCTAGTGAGTCAACTTTTAGTACATCCGGATGTGTAGGGGATAACTTTCGTAGTAATTTGCTTCCAAAGAAGATTGAAGCTTTGATATGTACTCAAGATTAGTTGATGGCATCAAATGTTTGTATTGGCCTTGAACAATTATTGGAAGATGTGGAAAAATACAAGGAAAGTAAGTTACATAATTATTTATTAACTTATTTTATGTTTCTTGTATAATATTTATTATTCTAATTTGATTTTTTATGCTTAATTTCATTACAGAAATCAATCGGAATATGGAAGTCTCTTATAACGGAAGTTGTTGATGTTTTTGCTATTGTTGGTTGTTGTTTTTGTTGTTGCAGATTGTTCTTGTTGTTGTTTTGTGATGTTGTTGTTGCTGTTTTGAGTTGTTGTTGTTGTTGTTGTTGTTGTTTTGCTCTTTTGTGTTGTTTTGTTGTTATGAGGATGCTTATGTTTTGTTGTTTTGTAATTTATTGATAAATTTTGTTATCGTTGGCAATTGAAATGATTTTAGTTTGTACCTTGTAAAATTGTCATCTTTACTTGTTGCTGTTTTGCTATTTTGAAATCAAGTTTTTTTTCATTGTTTTAGTTTTATGTCTTAAACTTCTTGCTTATAAAATTTAATTTCAACATGTATAAAATAAAAAAAATAATATTCAAGAAACCGGGTACCCAAAACTAGAACTGGAACCGGTCTTGGCAGTTCCGGGAGCGGTTCCATATTTCCAGAAACCGGTGTAAGTGGTTACAGTTCCAATACCAATAATTTCAGAACCGTTGGTTCCAGGAGTGGTTCTAGTTCGAACTAATGTGTACCCGCTTATGCTCATCTCTAACTATCTTTGTCACTGTTTTGATTTTGAGATAAACCGTGATATTTTTATGGATAAACTTATCAAGAGTTTCATCTTTGGGACTTTCTTAATTCTTCCTCTCACTTTTTTATGTTTTTCACTAACATATACATGCGTATGGACATAATTTTCAAAGATTATAATATGTTGTTATAAACAGTGTTCTTATCAACTAAGAAGACACAACAAAATATAAACTAAATTACAGAAAGAGAACTAGCTATTAGGAAAATTAGTTAAATCACTAAAAATACAAATTAAATTGTGTATGTGAAGTAAGAAATGCAGTCATTTAGAAGTGTGTTCGTTTGTTAATTAGTAAAATTAATTAGAATATAAAAACAAGCAGTCATAAAAAATAAATTAGGAATAGTGGGATACTTGTTTAATTACATTTGACAATCAAAACAAGAACGGTAGTGCAATCAAAACGATATGCAAAGTCTAGCAGAGTCAGAAAACCAATAAATAAAAGGGAAAATGACTCTTGAGGGTAATTAACTTTTGCGTTTGTACTCATTTGATCCCTTTCCTTTTTTTGTATTCAATATACCATCGAACTTGTTGTTTGTGTTCACCATAACCCTTTTGACCGGCTTTTGACTTGTGATAGCTGGTCAAAGGGTTATGGAGAACACAAACAACAAGTTCGATGGTATATTGAGTACAAAAAAAAGGAAAGGGACCAAATGAGAACAAATGCAATAGTTGGTTACCCTCCTGATTCATTTTCCCTTTACTCATTTACAACAAATCTCACATAATCTTCTATTGATATTAATGACTTTATGAGATTCATTATTGTTTCTCTTCAAAACATAACCTACGAAAGGACATTATTCATACATGTATAACTTTGTAATGCACTTGAATATTTATTAGGAGAATCTTGACTAAACAGACGCATTTCATGACTATATTTACATTTCCAATAAAATGATTTATCGTATCATGGATTCTTGACAAGTCTACAAACGAGTGAAATCACAAGTGTTGTGATTTTTGAGTTTACTAAGCTTTAAGACCGAACTCATGGGATAACATACAACATCAATATGTACAATATTATGGTGATGTGTCTACAAAAGCAGCATGATATTGTACATATTGATGTTGTATCTTATCCCATGAGTTCGATCTTAAAGCTAAGTAAACTAAAAAATCACAACACTTTTGATTCCACTCGTTTGTAGACGTGTCTAGAATCCATGATACGATAAATCATTTGATTGGAAATGTAAATGTAGTCATGAAATGCGTCTGCTTAGTCAAGATTCCCCTAATAAATATTCAAGTGTATTACAAAGTTGTACATGTATGAATAATGTTCTTATGTGGGTTATGTTTTGAAGAGAAACAAGAATGAATCTTATAAAGTCATTAATATCAGTAGGAGATGACGTTGGATTTGTTGTAAATGAGTAAAGGGAAAATGAATCATGAGGATAACCAACCGTTGCATTTGTTCTCATTTGGTCCATTTCCCTTTTTTTGTACTCAATATACCATCGAACTTGTTGTTTGTGTTCACCGTAACCCTTTGACCGGCTATCACAGGTCAAAAGCCGGTCAAAAGGGTTATAGTGAACATAAACAACAAGTTCGATGGTATATTGAATACAAAAAAAAAAGGACCAAATAAGTACAAACGCAAAAGTTAATTACCCTCAAGAGTCGTTTTTCCTAAACAAAAAATATGGATCGAGCTTTGGGGATGCCGCAAATTGAATTTAGAATTTGTACAAAACGTGAGCTCTTCCTTGCCGCAAGTCTACATTAGCTCATTATTAGTCCAAATGCAATTTTTAATTTTCAACCTTATTTTTAAATCGTAAATTGTTGTAATTTTTAATTATAACTTCAGCTTTGAAATTGAAACAAAAACACTCGGGGCTTTTGTCTTTGGAGTATGAAATTATATTGCTAAAGAGTCGACTGAATCATATATCAAGTTGAACCATTCCTCAACATGGACCCCGTACTGACGTCCACTTCAGAAACCCCCGACCACACCATGCACAGTAGATAAGATTAACAATTGGTAGGAATAAAATGTCACGTCAAAACCATTAGAATTATAGGTGTTTGTTGAACTAAACCTCATATTTTATATATATTTTATTCTTATTTCCGCCAACTATGTGAATGAATGACTTTAAATTGATTATCCTGGATGATATTTATATATAATATAAATAAATAAGTAGTTTATAGTTAAAAGGTTTGAATGATTAATATATATCAGTGTGTATGAATTAGATGTTATCTAAATTATTAAAATTGATTCATATAAGGATTAATTAAAGATTATTGATTAAAAGATATATGAATAGATCCTTAGAACGCATGCAGGTGTAACGATTAGTAAATATCATCCAAAACTTTAATTTCAATTATTTTGTAAAATTATAATGTTCAGTTTGGCATATAAATCCATAAAAATAATTGATTATTTGGTAAATATTTAGCATATTTTTTTAAAGATAAATTTATAAAATTTATGAGATAAACTCAAAGTTAATATTATAATAACAGTAAACGACACACAACAAAAAATGCAATATCAACTTAAAACATAAACGAAACTGACATTCTATTTAATACATAACTAGTTGTAAAATCAATATATTATATAGGTTAATTTAATAAAAAATAAATATAAGGGTCAAAATATTTGAAAACATTGAATTTATAAAAAAAATAAGAAAAATAATGAATTATTATAATGTAAATGTATTTTATCTTTTAAATTAAAAAAACAATTTAAATAAATAAATAAAAGAAACTAATTAAACTGATATTCATTTATTACTATATTTATTATAATTATTATATCAAAATATTATGTGAAATTTAATAAAATAAAAAAACCCCATAAAATGACATATAAAAAATTTAATTCAAAATAATTACAAAATAACATTTGACAAATTAAATAAAAACTGACAAGTGACAAAAAACTATTCATTTATTGAGTAGATATAATAAAAATATTTGATTAATAAATTAAATTACCAAAGTAACCCTCAAGAACATTAGCAATGCCACGTAAATATATAGTGAAGGGAGTCATTTGTAACACCTAATATTCATAAAAAAAAATATATAAAGTATAAAAATGATATATATTATTATCAATTTATTAAAAGTTTTCGTGACTTAATAGAAAACATATAAAAACCAACAACTAAAATTGACTTTGATGTCTATCTATATGTATAGTTTATTTCGGATGTGACTCTCTATATAAAAACAACAATATAATGCACCATTAGTGCGTTAAAAATGTGTTATTCTTCAAAAGAATATACAAAAATGTATCTGAAATCTCTCCCATAAATTTGCGTTACCTACCACCTAGATCTTGCCCTTGCCTTTCTCGCTATCTCCCTTTATTATCACGTGGAATTAGGGGTTCGTTCCGGACATATACCGAATCAGGACCGAACTGAAGGGCAACAAATTTTTTCGAGGTCCATTTCTAAGATCGAAGAGAACTAAAGTATAGGGTATGGTACATGTTTCGGCTTGGTAAATCGGGACCAATTAACGCCTGTTATGAGAAAATGATGATAGTAAAAGTTTTAGAGCCAAATGTACACCCAAAATGATAATGTTAAACAAAACCATTCATCAACAATAAAAAACAAATATCAACACGTGACAACTCCTAAATCCTAATCATACATATAGCTAATTTTCCTTTCCTTTCTATATTGTCTCTTTGATCTCTATAAAAAAAACTACTAAATAAACAAACTTAAACATCAAAGTTATTCCAAAGGCCTAGGCCCCTCCCTTTAACTACTTTATTTTGTCTTTTTTTTTTTTTAGAAAATTGACATTTTAACACATTTAAGTTTGGTGATTTTTTTTGATTTGGTCATCATCGTTTGTTTGCTTTTTTTTTTCATAGTAGACTACTAAAGTTGAATCTTACCTGTTAAATAAGTGTTCAATTAAAACAAAAACTACCAGTTTTCGGGTAAACACCGCTTAGTTTGCACCAAGATGTGGAAACATAGAGACCACGTCACTTTCCAGTTTCCACCTAGATAATTAAATATGTATTTTTTGAAAAAAAAATAAAGAACAAATTACACGAATAGTTCCTATGGTGTGGATAATTTGCGTGCTTGGTCCCTAACTTATAGACATGTCAATCGTGTCGTGGTTGACGTGTCGCGGGTTGACGGATTGGCGGGTCGAAATATGTCAACCCAAACACGACCCATTTAAGTATACAGGTCACGGGTTGGCGGGTTACGAGTTAGCAGGTTTGGAACATAAACTCATATATGACCCGCCAACCCATGTATCTATACGGGTTCACAAGTTGGCGGGTTCGTGAGTCAGATTCCATAAAAAAATTGACAATTAAACATGAATAAATTTGTGATGGTTGATGCAAACATATCCGGATTTTAGACACTTAAGTCTTAAACATTCAAATAAAAATTAAAAGCATTCATAGAAACATGTTTAAACTAAACATTCATAAAAACATAGATAATTCAAATGTTAGAGTAATAGCCATAATTCCTATTTTTTTTCTCCCAAAAAACAAAGTCAATTACCCAACACCATTTCGATACCTGATTTCGATCACAGAGTAACAGATGGGAGAGTGGGACTGTGAGAGACCGGGAGACTGGAAGTCTGGAAAAGGGAGATAAGCTCATACAAGATTTGATTTTGAGAAGCACGAGTTAAAATGTCAAAATAGTCAAATGGTCTATGAATCAATGGTATATATTATATAATATTTATTAAATATTATTACCTGATACACAAATATTTTTAAAAATAAAATATATTTTTTGAGAAACACGTATATGACCTGTTTAATAAACAGGTTCGCGGGTTGGCGGGTTAGCAGGTTGTCGAGTTGAAAAACTCAACCCAAACCCATTTATTTCGTGTCGTGTCATGGGTCATGTCGAGAATTGTCAGCCTTACTAACTTATTTTTTTTAACTTGGAAGATCCCTACTATTTGTTTTTGTTACACGTTTGGTCCATATTGTTTGTTTTTGTTACGCGTTTGATCCATGTCTTACCTAAAAATACTGTTATTTAAATAGGGAAAAATGATGGGGTAGGTAAGGTAAATTGAGGGATGGGGTTGGGGATGTGTTTATTTAAATAAATTAAAAAAATCAAGGGCAAAATAGTCCTTTTAAGTAAGACAGTGACCAAACACGTAACAAAAACAAACAGAAGGAATCTTCCGAGTTAAAAAAATAAGTTACAAACCAAACGTGTAAATTACCCTAAACTATAAGGACCATTCATATATTTTACTCAAAAATAAAATAAAATATATTTAATTAACCCGAGAGATAATTCATTCGCACTCCTCTTCTACACCAATTTCTTCTTCTTTTTATGCCACCTTGTCTTCTTCATCAATTTCTTCACATTTGTACTTTTGTTCATCTTCATCTTCAACCAACCTTCATAAGCAAGAAACCCTAAGCAACCTTGGAACATGATGGAATGAATGTCTAACTTCATTAACTAATTTATAATATTTATAATAATGTCATGTTTTTTTTTGGGTTGCCCTCATGACCTAATTAAGCAATAATAATTAGGAGAAAATAAGGTGTTAATATACTATGAATTAATAATTAATTGAAAATTCTATTTGATTAAGTAAATAGTTTTAATTAATTAAATACGTTGAATATTAATTAACTCGCAAGTAATTAATTGGAATGTTTTAGAACTCTCTAGAATAAAGGTATAGACAATTTTATCCTTATGGAATAAGGATAATGATGGATTGAAATAAGGATAAGGATATCCTTAAAAATTTAAATTAAACCAAATACTATAAATAGGATGTTAGGGATCAAACCCTGACACTCCTTACCTCCTAAAGATTTAGTCCAAGCCTCCAATCTCTCTCCCTTTTGACAAAAATAATAACCATTCAGGGTTATTGTGATTTTCACAAAAAGCCTCCTATCCCCTAAAGTTCATATTTGCTAGTCCGCGTCTTGGGTGTGATTTCATTAGAAGGATTTATGGTGTGCGTCTTGATCATCTAAACCAAAATGATTGTTACCACAACGGTCGGAATCTAGGTATTTACCTTTCTTTCCCTTACAATGAAATTTCATTGCATAATTGGTCCCTTCGTACGTTGGGCGTACTTATGGGTACACTTAGCGTATTGAGGTGAGATGATTGCGGAGGTGTACCACGTACGCGGGGCGTACCGAGGGGTACACGAGGCGTACGTGGTTGAAGACCAAAACCCTAATATTCGGTCTTGTGACCTATTTAAGCATCCTTAAGTCATTTAGACCTTACCCTAACCAACCTTCATCACTCTCTAACATCCCCAAAATCCTAAAATCCTTTGTGTGTGCCTCTTGAGCTTGTGAGTGCCTTAAATACCTCTTTTTTGGTGTTCTAGCAAGGAGAAGGAAGTAGAAGCAAGCCTTGGACATGGAAAAGCTTTTAGATCCTGCATTTGGAGCTCATAGGGAAGCTTCTTGAGGTAAAAAGCTCAAACTTTGCCATCTCTTTTGCTAGTTTGAGTTAGGGTTTTGTTATGAAGTCCATTTTTGGTTCTTAGACCCTCTTTTGTGAGTTGTGCAACTCCAGAGACTAGGATTGTTAGATCTAAGCTCCTTGAGCATGCTTGATGCATAAAGTTGCCATCTTAAAGGTTGTAATGAGACCATGGATGAGTCTAAGGTCTTAAATGTGGTCTTAATGGGAGAAATGAAGTATTGGGGACCCATGTGGCATGCAAGGGCATAAAGTTGCCAACTTTATGCCCTAGGACATCTTAATAGACGTAGATCTAAAGTTGGACGTTGAAACCTTAAGCATTAAGCACTTAATAGCCTTTTGTGCATGGGTTGGTTGTACACTGGGCATAGAGTCGTGTACGCAATGCGTACGGCCAAAGGGTCGAGTATGTTAAGCGTACTAATGTGGTACGCTGGGTGTACACAACACATGAGAGTTGGGCTTCGTTGGGCCTGCAAGCTTTTCGGGCCCTATTCAGCCTTGGGCCTGGTCCCATTCAGATTTATTGGACTTTTGTTCTTGTGGGGGCATTGATGTCATGTTTGGGCCTTTTGGGGCCATGCAACCCATTGTAGTTTGGACTTTGATCTTGGGCCTATTAATGTAGGTTAGACATTTGGCCTTTGGTGGTGGGCCTTCGATTAAGATGTTGGGCCTTTGTCTAAGTTGTGACCCAATTCTAATTAGGGTGTCTTGTATATTTGTTCAGTTTGAGTTTTTGGGCTAGTAGTCGAGCAACTTTTGTGTTCACTATACCAATGGATCGTAGGCACCAATTGATGGATTTTGACCATAAGAACATCCTATGTGCTCATGCAAACTCTAATGCTTGGATCTAGGTTTCTCTATTGTACATGCATTCATCCAAGACTTTAAACCCTAGATCTAGCATGTGATAATCAATATTAACATAATAATAGGCTTTAGATCTTACCTTGATTGTTATCTAGCAATAACAATCTCAAATCCTCCTTGTAATGGCTTTAGAAAGCTTAGAGTCACAAGTGTCACTCCTCTAATGGCTCACAAACACCAAGAAAAAGAGGATGAAGAATGAGAAGAGAGGATGCACCCAAAAACGTGTTGAAACCCTAAGGAATCACTTCACCATGTTTTTGAGTCTCAAGGGTCCTTTAAATAGTGAGGCTATTAGGGTTATCTAACAAGGAAACCCTAATTTGAATGCTTAGGCCCTAAGCAACCCATGGACTCCCTTCTTAGAGGCCTTGGACGATTTCTAATGGGTTTCCCCATAGAATTCGTCCACTCCATCCTCTATGGAGTCCATTAGCCCAATATTCAACTATCACACAATTGACAGTTCTAGTCCCCTTTATTTAATTAATGTCTTTTAGCCACAAAATTAATTCTTAATTAATTATTGACTAATATTAATTAAACAATATGATTTCTCCTTTAATATATTATTCTCATAATATATTAATAAATCATAATTACTCCTCTCTCTCCATAATTCATCCTATCAAGTTGTTTTGGTGAAGGCAACCCAAAAGGACCATGCACCATCGGGTCAAGTACATACCAAAATAATTATGGACTTAGACACTAATCCAACAATCTGTTGGAATAGTGTCTAAGGCTGCAACTATATTAGGCAAGTATTTGATCCGGTTGTGCATGGTCCTTTTGGGTTGCCTTCACCATAGCAACTTGATAGGATGATTTATTAAGAGAGAGTAAATATTATTAATATATTATGTGAATAATATAATGAATAATATATTGTTATTTGATTAATATAACTCATAGAATTAATTAGAATTAATTTGGTGACTTAAAGAGATTAATTAAATAAAGGGGTATAAACTGTCAATTGTTTGATAGTTAAGCTTTAGACTGTAAATCCATTTGGATATGGTTTGGACGGATTCTAAGAGCTTTAGGAAAGCTAAAATCGTCCATATACTTATCTATGGAATGGATTTGGATAGCCTTAAGAGAAGATTATCCAATTAGGGTTTAGGTTGTAACCCTTAAGGAGTCTACAAGTATAAATAGACCCTCAGGCATAAGGAATTCGACACATCTTCAAAAGCAAGGAACCTCTGGTCGAATTCCTCCCCTCTCCTCTCTCCTAAATCATTCTTATTGCTATTGGTGTTTGTAAGCCATTAGAGGAGTGACACTTGTGACTCTAGAAGCTCCAAGACCTCAAGATCAACAAGGAACTCAAAGGTATGATTCTAGATCTGTTTCAATGTTGTTATTTAACCTAATTAGTCATTAGAAGACTTGGATTCAATGCATGTTTATTAGAAAGCCTAGATCCAAGCATTAGGGTTTTGCATGCGCACATAGGAAAGTTCTTATGGCTAAAACCCAACAGTGGTATCAGAGCCTAGCTTGGTTTTCTTTAAATTGTTGCTTGATTAACTGAAACAAACCTGCAAAATTCGATTTTTTGGTTTCTGTGTCACTGACTCGGCGAGTCCCAAGGTGGACTCGGCGAGTAGGCCTGACTCGGCGAGTCCCCTTGTGCACTCGGCGAGTTAAAGCGTCAGGAATGACCAGATTCGGGATTTCTTTGTGTTTATCTTATGGAAACTTACCTTAATCATAATAGATCAACCTAAATCCGATTTTATGATAAATATGATTATTATCTTGATCTAGAAAAGGATATTTATCAACTAATTAAATATTTAATTTCCTTATATGATAATTAATTAATTATTTAACTATTTTGGTAATTATCTTTCAAAGAAATCTTGAATAAATCAAATATAGATAATTAGGATATTAATTGTTAATTGGAATTATTTGTTATTTGATCCTCCATGTTTTAAATGTTTAAAACCTACCCTCTTGTTTTGAAATTTGCTATTGTGATTAAAAGTTTTAATTTAGACAACTTAAATTTCAAACCCTAGATTTTAAAAGTTTTAAAATACAACCCTATACTAATATGATATTACTAGTATAATATATATATGTATAACTAAATGCTAGTCTTACCGTTAGTAGGCCTCATTCACGAAGCCGATCTATAAGGTGGGTATAAGGTTGCGGCCTATAAAATGGCGCTTAATGGGTGTACACTCACACCCACCGCTTGCTTGATTGGTGGAGGGTCGTTAGCCGAACGGGTAGGATAGGGCAACTTAATCCTCTCATTAAAAGTATAATAAGAAATACAAGTAACTACACATATTTCAAAATTTCCCAATCCTAGTTACTTTAGGAAAAGTGAATTGATGCAATCCCATGAAATTACACTTTGCACCTTGCTAAGATGTTGGTGGAGCGTGTGTGGTTTACCGGCACACTAATTGGTTCTAAGCGAAGGTGGCAAAGGGTGATTCATTGTTTATCATAGTTCGATGGAGCGTGTGTGGTTTACCGGCACATCGAATAGGTGATTGTTACAATGAAGGCACCATGTGAATTTGCATGGTAATTCACGCCCGCTTTGTGATCCTCGGCATCCCAGTCACAAACAAGAGGGGCATATCGAGATTTAAACATGCCATTGAATGGTTTCAATGAATCTCATCCGAACCTAGGAATTCTCAAAAACACTTAGGACTAATAGTTTAAGTTTCGTGATGGAGAATTAGTGAATCGTCATTCACTTACCTTCAATTTATTTGCATATTAGATTACGGCATCCCTTTTCTAGTATGTAAATGTTATTGTTGGATCCTAGCCCTAATTTTCTTATTGGGTGATAATTAGGGATTCTTATTCTAATCTATCTTTGTCCTTTTCTAATTATAGATGTCAAACGCAAACAACGCTGCTGCTAGTTCTTTCACGTTGATGAGCCTTTGCCAAAAGGTCACCTTCGATGGAACGAACTTTAGCGAATGGATAAGATACATTCGCACCATTGCTCGCTATGAGGATAAGGAGTATGTCCTCGATGAGAAGCTCGAGAAAATCAACCCCGAAATTGCTACTCCCGCCGAAATCACCGCCTTTGAAACTCATGAGCGAGATGCAACGAAGGTACATTGCATCATGATCGCCACCATGAACTCCGAATTCCAAAAGTCCTACGAGGACATGTACCCATACGAGATGCATCAAGACTTATTGGAGAGGTATCACCAAAACGCGAGACAAGAAAGGTACGAGATTTTCACTAACATGATTTCCGCGAAGATGGGTCATGGAGAATCTCTTACCGTGCACTTGCAAAAGATGCAAAGGTATGTTGACCGCCTCCGCAAGTTAAATGTTGACTTCGGTGAGGATTTGGCGATCGACATGGTGCTTCACTCTTTGCCTCCGATGTACAACCAATTTAGGATGACCTACCACATGAACAAAGAAGAGGTCACCCTAAGCAAGCTCCAAGGTCTCTTGAGGGTTGCTGAGAGCAACTTCAAGGACAAGTCTGTTGCACCCACTCCCAATCCGCCCGCTGCTCCTGTCTTGGCTATTGGACAAGGGAAGGGAAAGAAGAGGAAAGCTTCATCGAAGAACCATCGCAAGGTGAAAGCCCGAGATGGTGCCTCTTCTAGTGGGACCAAAGTTGATCCCGCCAAGCCCTGCTCTAACCCGAAGGAGGCAGAGTGCCACCACTGCCACAAGATAGGACATTGGAAGAGAAGCTGCCCGGATTACCTGCAAGCAATCAAAGAAGGAAAGATCAAGCCATCTTTCGCAGGTATATATACAATCAAATCTAACGATTCTAATCATGCTATTTCTTGGGTTCTTGATACCGGTTGTGGTTATCACATTTGTTCTAATGTGCAGGGACTAAGAAGAAGTAGGGATGTGGAGCAAGGAAGGATCAATCTGATCATGGGGAACAGAAGATCGTCGCCTGTGACCAAGATTGGAGTGTATTCCTTAGTGCTTAGGAATAGTTTAGTTTTAGATTTGAACAATTGTTGCTATTCGCCAGAAATGGCAAGAAACATCATTTCATTTCATGGTTTATATAGACAAGGATTTAGATTTTCTTTTAATAATGAGAATGGTTCTATTTTGGCTTATCTAAATGGTGTCTTTTACTTTGAAGCTATACCATGTAATGGAATATATGAAACCGTTATGATTGTTGATAACTTAGGAAATGATGTTTTGAATATTGATTCTTCCACTAGTATGGATAAAGCATCCTTGTGGCATTGTCGTCTTGGACATGTCAACAAGAAACGCATAGCCCAACTCCAAAAGGATGGAGTGTTGGAGTCATTCGACCTTAGGGAAGATGACACATGCGAGTCTTGTTTGCTTGGGAAGATGACTAAGTCGCCCTTCACGAGTACATGTGAAAGGGGCGAGGGTCTATTGGACCTAGTACATACCGATGTGTGTGGACCATTTAGATCAACCACGAAGGATGGGAACCGCTTCTATGTGACTTTTACCGATGACTATAGTAGATATGGGTATATCTACTTAATCAAGCAAAAGTCAGACACCTTTGAAAAGTTCAAAGAATTCAAGAATGAAGTGGAGAATCAATTGGGCAGGAAAATCAAGATGCTTCGATCCGATCGAGGAGGAGAGTACCTAAGTCTTGAATTCCACGATTATCTCAAGGAGTGTGGAATAGTTTCACAATTGACGCCTCCTAGGACACCGCAGTTGAATGGTGTGGCAGAAAGGCGTAATCGAACCTTATTGGATATGGTTCGCTCTATGATGAGTCGTGCTTCGCTACCAATCTCTTTTTGGGGGGTATGCCTTAGAGACTGCCGCCCATATCCTTAACCGAGTCCCTACTAAGAAGGTTGCCAAAACACCTCACGAGATGTGGACAGGGAAGGCTCCCTCGTTGGCACATATCAAGGTTTGGGGTTGCGAGGCTTTCGTAAGACGAGATACTCACGACAAGCTTGAACCTCGAAGTGAGCGATGTATTTTCATCGGCTACCCGCAGACATCCTTTGGATATCTCTTCTATAGACCGAAGGACAATGTTGTCTTCGTTGCAAGGAGAGGAGTTTTCCGAGAGCGAGAACTCATAAGCCAAGGAGACAGTGGGAGGCAAATCGAGCTTGAAGAAATTCAAGAGTCGATAGATGAAGGAACCTCTACCGCTGGCACTCAACCCGAGGAGGAAACTCCGGTTGAACCGATTGACGAATCCTTACCTCTTAGACGTTCCGATAGAGTTAAAGTTCTACCCCAGTTTTATGGTTTTCATATTACTACCGAAGGGGACACGTATATTAGTGATGGTACACTAGTAAACCTTGATGAACCTAATAGCTATAAGGAAGCCATGGCAGGCCCGGAGTCTGCAAAATGGAAAGAGGCAATGGATAGCGAGATCCAATCCATGTATGATAACCAAGTTTGGAATTTGGTTGATTTTGTGCCCGGACGTAAAACCGTTGGGTGCAAATGGATCTTCAAGAAGAAGACCGACGTGGATGGAAACGTACACACATATAAAGCACGATTGGTTGCGAAGGGCTTTACTCAAACTCCTGGAGTTGACTATGATGAGACCTTCTCACCAGTTGCGAAGATTAAATCTATTAGAGTGATGCTAGCTATTGCCGCATTTCATGATTATGAGATTTGGCAAATGGATGTCAAGACCGCTTTCCTTAATGGGAAGCTGGCTGAGGATGTGTACATGGCTCAGCCCGAAGGGTTTGTGGATCAGAAGCATCCGAATAGAGTGTGTAAGCTTGAGAAGTCCATTTATGGACTTAAGCAAGCGTCTCGCAGATGGAATCTTTGCTTCGATGAGAAAGTCAAAGAGTTTGGATTTGTACGAAGCGAAGACGAGTCTTGTGTATATGTCAAAGCCAGTGGGAGTATAGTAAGCTTTCTCGTCCTATATGTTGATGACATATTGCTCATAGGAAACGACATCCCGACTCTGCAGGAAGTTAAGTCCTGGCTCGGGAAGTGCTTCGCTATGAAGGACCTCGGAGAAGCTTCTTACATCTTGGGAATAAGGATAGTGAGAGAAAGAAGTAAGAGACTAATTGGACTTAGTCAGAACACTTACTTGGAGAAGGTACTGAAACGTTTTAGTATGGAAAACTCAAAGAAGGGAGAATTACCGATACAAAGTAATGCCAAATTGAGTAAGACTCAAAGTCCGAGTACCGAAGCTGAGATAGCAGAAATGAGCCGAGTACCATACGCTTCCGCAGTTGGCTCAATCATGTACGCTATGACTTGTACTCGCCCTGATGTAGCCTTCGCTTTGAGCATGGTTAGCAGATATCAAGGGAATCCTGGCAAAGCACATTGGATTGCGGTGAAGAATATCCTTAAGTACCTTCGGAGGACAAAGGAATGGTTCTTAGTCCTCGGAGGGAGTGATGACTTGAAGGTGCGAGGGTATAGTGACGCCAGTTTTCAGACCGACAGGGACAACTACCGTTCGCAGTCGGGCTGGGTCTTTACCCTAAATGGAGGAGCAGTGACCTGGAAGAGTTCCAAGCAAGAGACCGTAGCTGATTCAACGTGCGAATCAGAGTACATTGCAGCGAGCGAAGCGTCGAAGGAGGCAATATGGCTAAAGAACTTCATCGGTGATCTTGGAGTCGTACCTGCCATAAAGGAGCCCATGGAGATTTTCTGTGATAACGAAGGTGCGGTTGCCTTAACCAAGGAACCGAGGGATCATGGTAGATCAAGACATATCGACAGAAAATATCACTTCATCAGACATCGTGTAGAAGAAGGACAACTCGTAGTGAAGAGGATATCATCAGAAGATAACCCAGCAGATCCGCTTACGAAGGGACTGAGTAGGGTTAAGCACTTACAGCATGCTAGGAGTATTGGGCTGAAAGATGATATTAGCATAGATTAGATAGTATTAGAAACGTGTAATAGATAAATGTAAATTAACATTTGATGATTAAATAAAGAAGTTTTATTTATGAGTAATGATACTATCTTATGTTAATTGTTTAGCTATTGTTTCACTTTGCATGTTTTGACTTCCAGAATAATTGAGTTTATTAGGAATAATCGAATTATTCAAATGATCCACAATCGTTCATATGTTGGGAGTAGATATGAAAGAAGATTGTCATGAATTGGTGTGTAGAGTGTCTAAATGGTGTTAGACATAGCAAAGGATTGCTGCAACGTTCATGAGTGCTTATGAACTAGTTTTGAGCATTGGAATAAACCCGCGCTTGCTGGAATGACCTTATGGAATACGATATAAAAGGTGATCGCAAGACGATAATATCATATAGTCTTAAAACCTAGATATATGGTTTATTATTTGTTAATTGATTGTACATTGATAATGCGAAAACGCATCAGTAACTTGGTGTTATAAAACGTATTGTTGTGTATAGTTGGTTAATGAATAAGTAAATGCATATAAGTCGAAGTTTATCTGTAACTTTTATCTAAGAAGGTAAAAGCGATATCTCGGCCGCTCGATGATTTGATTTGACTTATGTGCCGGGCCCGGTCAGAACTGAATTGATGTGTTCGATTAAGTTCTATGTCGAATAAATCAGAGATCGAGAAACCTAAATGCTTGACTAACCATTCCATAGGATTGTCAGCATGATATCTAACAGAGGACTGTACGTTCCCTTATCTAAAGGACAAGATTGATTAGATCAGAGTTGACAGCGTCTTTGAGAGCTATGATTGCAAACCGAATTGTACTTGTATAGTTGCTAGACTTATCCAAGTGGGAGACTGTTGGAATAGTGTCTAAGGCTGCAACTATATTAGGCAAGTATTTGATCCGGTTGTGCATGGTCCTTTTGGGTTGCCTTCACCATAGCAACTTGATAGGATGATTTATTAAGAGAGAGTAAATATTATTAATATATTATGTGAATAATATAATGAATAATATATTGTTATTTGATTAATATAAGTCATAGAATTAATTAGAATTAATTTGGTGACTTAAAGAGATTAATTAAATAAAGGGGTATAAACTGTCAATTGTTTGATAGTTAAGCTTTAGACTGTAAATCCATTTGGATATGGTTTGGACGGATTCTAAGAGCTTTAGGAAAGCTAAAATCGTCCATATACTTATCTATGGAATGGATTTGGATAGCCTTAAGAGAAGATTATCCAATTAGGGTTTAGGTTGTAACCCTTAAGGAGTCTACAAGTATAAATAGACCCTCAGGCATAAGGAATTCGACACATCTTCAAAAGCAAGGAACCTCTGGTCGAATTCCTCCCCTCTCCTCTCTCCTAAATCATTCTTATTGCTATTGGTGTTTGTAAGCCATTAGAGGAGTGACACTTGTGACTCTAGAAGCTCCAAGACCTCAAGATCAACAAGGAACTCAAAGGTATGATTCTAGATCTGTTTCAATGTTGTTATTTAACCTAATTAGTCATTAGAAGACTTGGATTCAATGCATGTTTATTAGAAAGCCTAGATCCAAGCATTAGGGTTTTGCATGCGCACATAGGAAAGTTCTTATGGCTAAAACCCAACACAATCTCCCACTTGGATAAGTCTAATAACTATTCTGCGTATGACTTCAGATCCTGATCTGCAATCGTAGCTTTCAAAAGTCGTTGTCAACTCTGATCGTATCAGAAGCGTGTCCTTTAGATAAGGGATCATATATTCCTCCATTCTAGATATCGTATAGACTGAGACATGGATTTAAATCATTCTCTCTGTCTATGTGTTGTTTCCCGATTTCCGATTTACGACGACTGACAACGGACTACAAGTGAACACATCAACTTAGTCTCGGCTTGGCCAAGTGCTTAGGTGTCATCACTAAATCATCGAGGGGCCCACATATATCACTTTTATCCCACTTTGGATAAATGCTTGCTTGTATTCACTTATCGAATCACACACAACAATAAGTTTTATAACACCAAGTTACTGGTGCGTTTATTTATCATCAATGTGCAACCAACCAACAAATCGTTTTCAAGAATATACAATATATCAACTCACAATCACTCGTGATAAAATCCATGAAGTGATTCTTCTGAGCGTGGATTTAATCCAATGCTCAAAATCATATTCATAAACACTCACGAACGTTGTAGAAAACCTTTGCTATGTCTAATACACTTTAGAAAATCTACAAAACAATTCATGACAGTCTTCATTCATACCTACTTCCAACATATGAACGACTGTGGACAGTTTGAATAATTTGATTATTTTGAAATAATTTAATTATTCAGGAAGTCAAAACATGCAAAGTGAAACACAACTATATTACTAATCCCATATGGCCCCAAACTTTGGGTATAAATAAAACATTTTATTTAAACACCATATTGATTACTCATTATTTGATGTTTCGGGTAATCAACTTCTTACTTGAATTATAACAACAATTGTCCCATGCTCTCAGCATGCATACTATGTTTACTTATGGTCCTTATTGTGCGAAATAGATCAAATGAACACATTTCCAATCATACTCATTTCACAACTCCCAATCCTTAGTATAAGAATATCAAATTCTTGCCACTTATAGGATATGCTAGATTCTAATATTTTATGCAATGATCATTTCGTAAAGTCATAGCTCAAAATCATCAAGACTTGGTCAATCTTTATCAGAAACAATTCTATAGATATGATGTCTCTCACTTAAAGTACATTCCTTTGAACATCCTTCTTGCATAAAAGTTTCTAATCTAGACATAGATTCTCAATATCCAACTCCTAATATGGAAACATTTCCATATTTTCCATATGATAACTCATTCTTAATAGAGTCTTATCTATTCATAATAATATCGATATGGCCCATCCAATACCATACTTCCAACTACTCACAAGCAACCAATCTTCAGCAAACTTTGGATCGTCCTTTGATAGTTGTTTAATTATTTTACTCAAAACCGATTCTAGTCCTTTTTCCCTCTTACTGCGCTAGACATTTGGAAATTTTTAGAATGGTCAAATATTATAGCATTTGCAATCGATCCTATACCCGAAGCGTATGGGACATGATGCATAATGTCTTACGTAAAGATATGATACTTTATCAATCTTCTGCCATAATATTTTATGTGTCACGTTCTCATAATTCGAACTATGAAGAGGGATGCCATAATCATAATCGAAATTTGAGAACACACTATGTATCCTTGACTAAATTTATTAAAATTCCACAATCTAAGCCTTTAGATTTGAAATGAAGCATAATATTCTCTCCCTTAATTATAGCAAAAACATCTCTTCAACCCTTGCAACCTTGCAAAGTGAAACTTTTGTTTTTCTATAATTAATATTGCCAACTTGCAATACTTCAATAATAATCATGCTCCCACTGACATGACGATTATATTCATTCCAGCATAACCCTTTATGCTCCCACTAGCTTTGACACGTATTTAGGAACCAACTAAACTTCTAGGAATCAATACTTATTGACTTCCAAAGTTCATTGTTTCTAATACGATATGCTTCGATAAGCCTTTATCTAAGCTTCTCAAAATCACACACCTTTCCCTAGACAGCTCATATATGTGTGTCTAAACTAATTCAGAACTTATCTTACTAAGTCCTAAATGTTCAGACTAATTGCCAAATCTCACAATTCAAACTACGAAAAGGGATGCCATAATCATAATCGAATTTGAGAATGCAATTTACATAGTTGCTATCTCCTTAAAATCTCTGTTAGTGAAAGCGTTTCCTCACAATCATTATCATGAAGGAGAAAAACCTTATGACACTTAGATTTTATGGTGTATGTGTTCCTATCCATGTGAATTTGCCATTACCATAATCGAAAGATAATGTTTGTGGCAAATTCAAAGTCTTATGGACAGAACTTGCTCATTCTTAATTTCTTGCCATCAAGGGTCCCACCATTGCTTCCAAGTTATCTAGCAGCTCACCTATGCCAGTCAATGTACTTTCATTGAACAAGGTGTTTGCCTTATGCAGTCTATTGAGAACTCGTAAACTCATATGCATAATCACTCAACAGGATTGGCACAGAAATAGAATTTTGTCAACACGATAGGTTACAAACCTCAAGTCGTGCGCTAGTGTTTACTCTTGATTAATTCTTGAATCCTTTCAAGATATTCAGACTCCCACTAACCTCTTAACATATTCGATTCTCTTATCAAGAACATTTCTTGATAAACAAATATCCAAGAGTTAGTGTGTGTCTATATCAAGACAAGACATTACACACATTTGGTCTTAGTTGGTCTTTGTCTTCTCCAAGACATCACAACTTACCAATTTCAAAATGTGCAAGATAAAGAAAAACAATTTTCTACTTCACATTTGATGAGTGTGTGTCACTCAATTCACAATCTTGGAATACGATTCTAAGACTTGATTTTGGAACAAAGTGTGACTCATCCTTTTGATTTAACCATTTCAACAATTTCTGATTCCTCTTCTTAGCCATACCAGTACACTAAGATGTCCTTAGAGGATCAATTGTGATATAGTTCTTAATCATTAAGACAATCATAAAATCCGATACAAAAGTACTCTCCCTTCTTCTTAGATTTGAGAAACTTTTTTAATCTTTCTGCCTTCATTGATTCTTCTTATTCGTTCTGCTATCCATTGAAACCTTTCAATGATTCATAATTACACTTAATCTTGTAAGTATAACCACATTTACTATAACTTTTGGTAAATCATGACGAATAGTCTCATTGTTATTTTTGGTGGACTTGACTAGTGCATAACATTGTGTTCTATTTCTTTAGTCCTTCACTTGACTCACATACTTGTGTGATCAAGGAATTAGTCTTAATTTCCTAAGTACCAAGATTTCCATACATCACATGATTCAAATTATATAATTCCAAGTTTCTGTCCAATTGAAACTTGGGTGATGGGAATCTTTCCTTACTTAGAAAATTTTGACACTACCATAACATAACTAAGAATCACATCCATTTATAGAAATACACAAACATCAATTTTTCACAACGATTTCATTGCAAGGATATACATAAATAAGATAAATCAAATTTTATTTTACTCATAAAAGCAGCGGAAAACATGTCCTTACAATGCAAAATCAACTGAAAAACTATGTAATCAAATATTCCTAACAACTCTATCATAACTTTCTAAGCTCAAAATCTGATCTTTGAATCCATGCGATCGTGATCCATTTCTTCGTGATCAGACTCGTCTTGCTCTTCTATCAAGCTTCCTCTCTTTTCACTGATCCTGCAAAACATTCAAATGTAATCTTATCACATTATGTTTTAAGAATCAATGAATAGGAACTTAATGGAGTTAGATAGTGGATTTTACCTGAAGTAGAGTCGTATGTCTTGACTCTCCCATCTCTTAGATCTCTCAGGTAGACTGGGCAGCTTCGTCTCCAATGCCCCTTCTCTTGGCAATAAAAGCAAATTGACTCTTTTGGAACAGCACACGAAACTACTTCAGACTTTGCCTTTCTCTTATGATCAAACTTTTTTACCATGGCATGCCTTTCGTTGCCATTGCCTATATCCATAGAGGTCTGGAAGGCAGATCCACCAATCAACCTTACTTTTCCAGTGCGCTAAAGGTAAGATCTATGAGGGTCACGTCGTGGTTCATCATATAGTACTCTCTTACAAACTCACTATATGAGTCAGGAAGCGACTGAAGAACCCAGTCAACAGCTAGCTCCTCATAGACAACGAATCCCAACATTCTTAACCTATCAATGTGTGGCTTCATCTCTAGGACGTGTGCATACACTGACTTTCATTCTTCATGTTTACTTGCCAAAAGGGCTTGAGTGAGTTTGAACTTTTCAAGCCTTTGAACTTGTGGGTTAGGGAGAGCAATAGGAGGAGGTGGAGGAAGTGAAGCATGATCTCGTGTTCCTCGATCGATTCGTGGAATATCATCTTCATGTGGAAAGCTTGTTCCACGGGATTTGGGAAGACCATAGTTGTCATACTTTGACATCTACAAAATGGGAGAAAATTCAAGTTAGTTGATTAATTGAGTCCTTAATAAATCACCCAAATAAGATATTAAGGCTAGGACCCAACACAATATTCCACAACTTGGGAGAGGGTTGCCGTAACCCAAATTGCAGAATATTTGAAGGTAATTGAATGACGATTCACTAATTTTTCACCATGAAAAATGAAAAAGAGATTAGGTTTTAAATGCATTGAAAATCCATAGATCCTTTGAGATTCATTGAACCTTTCAATGGCATGTTTAAATCTCGATATGCCCCTCGATTTGTGACTGTGATGTCGAGGATGACAAAACAGGGAGTGAATAACCATGCAAACTTACATGGTGCCCCCAATGTTACAGTCACCTATTCGATGTGCCGGTTAACTACACACGCTCCACCGAACTATGAAAAACATTGAGTCACCATTTGCTACCTTTGCTTAAAACCATTTAGTGTGTCGTTTAACCACACACGCTCCACTAACGTCTTCGCAAGGGTACAAAGTGTAATTTCATGGAATTGCATCAAATTCACTTTTGCCAAAAGTAACTAAGATTGGGAATTTGTAAAAGCATTTAGTTACTTTTGTACTTCATTATACTTATAATGGAAGGTTCCTGTCCCATCCTACCCGTTCGGCTAACGACCCTCCACTAGTCAAGAGTGCGGTGGGTAAGAGTGGATACCCATTCAATCGCCATTTTATAGGCAATTTCCTTAAACACCCCTTATAGGCCAGCTTCGTGAATGAAGCCTATTAACGGTAAGACTGACTGTTTACTCATACATATATAATACTAAACTTTTAATGTTATATATAGTATAGGGTGTATTTTACACTTTTAAAATACTAGGTGGTCTAACTTAATAAATTACACTTTTAATTTAATTACATGTAAACCATATCACTATGGATTTATTAACTTTCTTTTAATTATAAACTTAATTAATTTAATAAAACCATAGGGTGCAATTTGAATTTTTCAAAACTTAGGGTCTTAGAGTTCAACATTTTAAAATTAAACTTTTAATTATAATTTAAATTCCAAAACTCGAGGGCAAGCTTTGAAACATTTCAAATCATTAGGGTTTAGAATTTAAATATTTCAAAATTAAACTTTTTAATCAAGAACTAAATTCCAAAACTTAAGGGCAAGTTTTGAAACTTTTCAAAACACAAAGGATCAAATAGCATATAATTCAAATTAAACAATTAATTTAAAGATTATCTAAATTTGACCTAGTCAATATTACTTGCAAGACAATTTACCAATTTAATTCAAATAATCAATTATTATCATATAAGGAAATTATCATTCAATCAAATGGTAATTATCTTTTGTTTGGTCAAGGATATACTCAAATATATGACAAAATTCAGATATTAATGACCCAAAGCAATTAAGGCAAGTATCCTCAAGCAAAACAGCATGAAATCCCGAAATCTGCTCTAACTGACGTTCGAACTCGCCGAGTCCACTATGAACTCGACGGGTCCACTATGGAACTCGCCGAGTTCATCAGTCAGGGGCACAAAAACGATTTTTAAAGCTTGAACAAATAAACAAGGCATCAATACGATAGAAACCAATCAAGGCTCTGATACCATTGATGGATTTTGACCATAAGAACATCCTATGTGCTCATGCAAACCCTAATGCTTGGATCTAGGTTTCTCTATTGTACATGCATTCATCCAAGACTTTAAACCCTAGATCTAGCATGTGATAATCAATATTAAGATAAGAATATGGTTTAGATCTTACATTGATTGTTATGTAGCAATAATAATCTCAAATCCTCCTTGTAATGGCTTTAGAAAGCTTAGAGTCACAAGTGTCACTCCTCTAATGGCTCACAAACACCAAGAGCAAGAGGATGAAGAATGAGCAGAGAGGATGCACCCAAAAACGTGTTGAAACCCTAAGGAATCACTTCACCACGTTTTTGAGTCTCAAGGGTCCTTTAAATAGTGAGGCTATTAGGGTTATCTAACAAGGAAACCCTAATTTGAATGCTTAGGCCCTAAGCAACCCATGGACTCCCTTCTTAGAGTTGGGGTGGGGTGGGGGGAATGGCATCCCAAAAATAAAACCCCCCGCTTATTTGCTCCTCTCTCATTCTCCCTTGTTCCCCCTACTGATGCCTCCACCTTCTTCCATCGATGCTAATATTTGAATTAGCTAGAAAGAAACCCTAGGGCCCTTCATCTTCACCTACATACAACACCTCCAACTCTTCTTCGTTCGTCCAACACAACTAGGGCTTTAATCTGCAAGAAAACCTCCAACTACATCCTCTACATGAAAAAAAACCCTAATTGGCAGCCACATGTTGACGTCAGGTACCCTTGAGATGAAAGCCTCATTTTGATGTAGAGATCCCCTTGGGCTCTTATGTTAGGGTCGATTTCTCATATATTTAGTTCTTACATCCCCTCTAACCAAACCCTTAGCATCCCAAAATAACCTTAATCTTCTATTCGTTCGTATTAATGGCTAGAGAGGGAGTTGTTCGAGATTTTGTGTAGGGCTGTCGGATTTTTTGAGTCACCGTCGAGTTGTTGTGTAGGGTTGTGTTCTCGCTCCACTTCCCCTCTACCTTACTCAACCTACTATGATTGCTTAAGATTACAAGCCCTAGGTCTGATTAAGGTATGTTTTGCTTCTTCTCTCTTCTTAACGTTTTCGTTCTTATATCAGAAAGATGGATTCGACTGATAACATTTCAAAAACTATTAACATTTCTTCCAATCAAGCCGACTGACTAAAATAATAAATATAACAACATTATCACCTTGTTGACATAGGTTCACTTTACTCATCAATTCAAAGATGTAAGATGATTTGTTTAAATTATCTAATGATTGGTGGGTTTGCTTTGAATAGTGATATTTGTTTTGATTGAAGCTTGTATCTAACTCCATCATCGGATACATAAGGCATGGGCAAAACCAGTTAGTTGGCAGGGGTAGGCCGTGCTACCCCTAAAAAAATTCCCGAGAAGATGGTAGGAGAAGGCGAATCAATTGTATGTATTTCAAGGTGCTATGCCTCAAATAAATTTGTGCGACTTGACCTCGCCAAAAAAACCCTAAATCATCACGAATCTGCTATTGCTTTTAGGCATTTGCTTCGGGTTTTGATATTTGTAGCTGGCAATGCCACTTAGATCCATTGACATGGCCCAAAATATTGCGTCAATTTTCTCTTGCTGTAGGATATGGACCAAAATTGAAAAAAAGAAATGCCTATCAACCACATCCCCATGAAGAAAACGAGGTACCTTTTATGGTAAATTACAAAATTGTCCCTCCCTGTCATTTATCACTTTATGTAGATATATTATGGTCCTTTTGTTGCCTTTTCCAATTCCTAAGATGACTTTTTGTCAAGTTGATTATTATATCATCTAGTTTTATCAAGAAACATTCCTATCATGAAATCAAAATCAAAACATAGACACGTTTTCTGCTTTTGTTGAGATCAATTTGGATAGAAGAGTATAATAACTTGATAAATTGGTATTTGCAAGTGCAGGGTGTTGATGGTGGAGATATAATTTCAAATTTAAGAAGTGGAGTGACAGCTGAAAAAGTATTGGCCATAATGCAAGAGAGGGGTTTCTCCAATAGAAGGTCTAGGCATAGGTTGACACCTGGCGCTGTTAAATATGCAACATTTCATGTTCTTTCACTCGAGGGTAGCCATGGTATTTCAATTTTAGATGTGGCTGAAAAGATCCAGGTATAGATTCTGATTTGGATTGATTGCATTCTCTTTCTTTTTGACTTAGTGGACTTTATGGGAACATGACTCATCATAGTGACTTAATAATGTATTTGTAGAAATCTGGTCTAAGGGACCCGATTCCGGTTTTTTAAACATATCCGGTTCAAAAACCCGGATTACCCGGACCCATTGGAACCGTACCCGAAATACCCGGAACCTGGATAAGAGTAATTTTGGAACCCAATACCCAACCCGTTTAAGAAATTTCCAGTTATACCGGTTCCGATTCAGGTTCCGGTCCGGTTTTCTGGTTCTAAATCTCATCCCTAGTGGTGTATGCCTTAGAAACATGGATCGATCTATTTCAGTTCAATATGATTCTGATTTATTGTAACTGTGACCATTACCTTAGCTTAGTTTCTTTGGATTTTTTTCCTTCATTGTCCTCATTTTCTATTTAATGCAATGGATTTGTTTTTTATTTGGCTGATAGGGTAGTAACTCATAACTCATGACGATATATCATATGTGGCTGATCTATAGTTGCTTTAATGTTAAGAGCACTCATCTTTTCTAGAATTGCTAATTCCACGTTGTATCATCCAAGAGTTCCTTAATATTCCAAACATAATTAGCTTTTATAAATCTTGCATGTATTTTGTATTTGTTGTCACTTTAAGATCCTTTATATTCTTTTCTTTTTTTTCTCTTATTTTTTCAACAATTTTAAAGTTTAATTATTGAACTTACCTGTTTTGGAAACAATCTCTAACAACAAAGTTCTGGTTCCGCCCCTAACATGTGGGTTTGCTTTAAATACATATTTTTGTGTTAATTGAAGACATTAATTCACTCCTGGCCATCCTAAAATCCTTTCCCAGTTGAAATGAATGTTGTTGATATTTTCAGGTAATTATATTATACTTTTTTTTTCTTTTTAGTTTATTGAAATCTGATTCTTTTTGTTTCCAGTTAGGGAGATAATTTCCAACAGTTTGGAAGTAATACCCTTCTAATACATGTGGTTTAGGGTTCAATTCCATGGGGTGATTTCGGAGTTGACTATATTCAGAGATCCAGCCACAAGAAGGTAAATGTAAACCAACAAATTTTGGTTCACTTCTAAAAGACGTTTATACCCCTGGGCTGATTTTGTTGGTGCGAATGACTCGATGTGCAGGGTGGTCCATCAAATCTTCTGAATACATTAATTGGTATGATTATGATGTAATACCTTTTCTTATTTTGCTTGCTTACCACCTCATCTTATTCACTTTGGATTCTCTCTTCCTACCTGCTTTACTTTTTGCAGCTGGAGTCACTTCTATAGTCACTTCCATCAGTTAGTTTCTACACATTCATCAATACACATAACGGGTATTTGTATTTCCCCTTTTACTTTCATTATTTTGTGTCTTGTTTTTCTTTTTCATCTATTTATATTATGTAATTTTTTACTTCTATAGTCACTTCCTTCGGTTAGTTTATCCCGCGGTGGATCATTAGTAGCGGGAGGATTCTCAGATTCATCACCCAAGGTCTTTTTCCTTAATTTTATTTCGTAATACTCTAATACAAAATTAGAAATTCAGTTTATATTATTATCTGGTAGGTGTGGGACATGGCAAAACTTGGGCGTATGGGGAGTTGGAAGTCATCCAAATTATTTACTTCAAAATTTAAATAACTAACTTTTTAAATAAAGGTAAAAATGATTAATTAAATAAGATTTTCTAGTTTTCAGCTGGTGGAAAAAGCTCTTACACTTTGTATCAGGGGCATTCTAGTACAGTTTATTCAGGGGCATTCTGCATTCTGGTACGGTTTATTCAGCTTCATTTAGTACTTTTGGGGATTTTCTTTTATCATCAACTTCGGATTCAACAAGTATGTTTTCATGAATTGTGGTATCTAATTGTTTGAGAAAGAAGAAAGTAAGAAACTTGAATGTACTGTTTTCATGAATTTTGTTGATCTTCTATTTCTTCTTCCATGTTTATTATGTCAGAAAATTTTTAGGGTTGTTCACTTTCTAATTGCCTTAACTATCAGTTCACAGCTTTATTTTGTTTAATAATGATGTTATTCTTTATTTTCTTTCCATTGTTTTATAAACAAAGCCTAAAAGGTTCCATGGATTGCAAGAAAACACATACAATTTCTGATGAAATTACAAAAAAGTAAAATAAATAATAATAACAAATTAATAAAATCCAAAGCCTTGATTACCTAGGGTTTGAGGCAAACATTTTTGAGAAAAGTGTAGGGGGAAATGGTTTATTGGCACATCTATTTAAACTATAAACTGTTTCTTTCTTTTAATATTGCCTTTTCATTACTATCTTTTAGTTTTTAATCTTTCTTTCTTATTTCACTTGAACCTTTTAAGAATTGCTTGGGTTTTTATATATTTAATATACTATTACCTATTTTATTTTTTAATTTGTTTAGTGTTAAACCTTTTTATAGATGAATAAAAGTGAAAATTCATCAGGTGAGTGTAGTTATTTTCTTTTTAAAGAGTATGATTAGTTTCTTGTCGGCAGACCATGGATCTCATAGGTGGACCCCAGAAGATTTTTCACAAAATCTCACTGGTATATATTATTCTTCTTGCTAATTTCATTGTTAAATGTTAACAAGAAGCCATCTTCAAGGTGTCTGATTATTTCTGTTTTCTTGTAATTTTATTAGTAAATAATATGTATTGAATTTGTTAATCATAATGATCACATGATATTTCTGTTGTTGTGGTACATTCTTCATTTAATTGTCAAAGTCATAATACTTTGTTTGAGAGAAGATGCATGCAATTGAAAGCTATCTTATAGCAAATGGAATTGTGAAAACATATTAAGAACTGAATTTAGACAGAGTGAAGTATCTTGGAATTATGGTGGATAGTGATGAAGCCCGTGAAACTTCAAAAGTTATTGAACTTTTGGAGTGGATTTCAGATATTGGTGTGAAAAAGGTTTGCCTTTATGACAGATAAGGTAAATTTTTATATGACTTCTTACTCATTTTATTTTTATTATAACAAATATTATTTGACTTTATAAATTATATCACATAACATATTAACATGTAGTACTGATGTATGTATGTAGGAGTGTTGAAGAAGTCCAAGGAACTCTTCATGGAGAAATTTGATTATATGGTATATTTTTGAATCTTGATATAGTATTATACAAATGAATGAAAGTACACTGCTAATCCTTTAAAATCGGTTTGATGCAGGAGAATTCAGAAACTAATCATAAAAGGAAAATGGATTTTGAATTTGTATCAATTGTTGATGGAAAAGAAGTAGTTTCTAGAGCAGCTAATCTGCTATATAAAAAGTATTATCCTGATCCAAATTTAGAAAAACCATTCTGTACTTAAACCTACTTGACTGAAGCACTGAGGATCCTAGGTATTTTTTTTTTATTTTTTTTACCTTCGGACTTTTTGTGCATATGGTAAAAAAAATAAAAATATATAATTATGACATCATTGTTTGACGTACTACTAGGTTCTAATGAGCATGATCCTGACCTTATACTGATTTATGGGCCCATGAGGCGCCACCTTGTTTTTCCAGCATGGTGTATTAGTTATACAGAGATGGTGTAATTCTAGTCACCTTTAGTTTAGTAGAAAATGTATTTGGTATTATAGCATAGTGTATTCAAGTATTATTAAATTAGACATTCTTGGAATTTGGATTGAAAAAATAACTACCACTTCACAACTTTATTTTCTCTACCACTTCACTTGTCCTTTCATCCCCTCTTTATTTTCTCTACCACATTGGATTTGATGTATATTTAACTGTTTGTTTATGGAATTTAATACTATTTTTTTTCTTTTGTGCAGACTAAAATGATGTCAGATCCGATAGATGATGTTCTTGATGATGATGATGATGAAGCTGAGGATGAAGCTGACGATCTCACCAACCAGGTAAACTCTATGTTGCATAGTGTTGTGTTGTTTGGATAAATGATGGATGAAATACATTAAAGAAAAAAATTGGATGAGGACAGATTTATAAAAAGTTAGGGCTTAATGGGAAAGGCCATGTGTGATTTTTTTATTGTTTTTCTGTATCTGGTTAAAAAGAAACACTCATATATAGCTCTTATGGAATCAAGTCCATTAAGTAAAAAAAAAACACATTTTTCACCCAACATTATTTTTACCTTTTCATATATAAATGTTTGAAATTTCAGGTGCTAGATGAGATTGGTGTGGATGTGGCTTCACAGGTTTGTAGATATAATTATTACAATGTACTCTTGTTAATCAACATTTTAACATATTTGTGAAGTTTTAGTGAAGTTGAATTGAACAAGGATTGAAAGTTAAAACCTGACCTCACCATTTTAACATATTTTTGGTAGCAACCGAGACTTTAGCTTTTAGATGCTTAGAAGTTCATGCTGTGAAAGGTCTAGTTATGAGTTTTAGCTACAATTTCAAGGTATATGTCTGATTTTGTTTAATGACCATTTTGCCCTTTAGTTGGAGGTCATGTACGAGGTGAATCAAAAGAATCCTTCCAAGACTGTGGAAGGAGTCATCTATTTGTACAAAGACATGGAATAATTATGTGCTTCAGTTTATGAAGGTTTCTGATATGCTTGAAGCAGATGCAGGGTTTCTTGTAAGAGACAGTTGTTTTTGTTTGTGAAATCTTGGAGTCTTTATATATAAAGTGCATGAAATCAGAATATTGAAACCTTTATATGTAGTGTGTATTTAAATAGTGATTTGTATGATTTGTAGGACTAGATGCATTCTCTGCAGCTATTGATGTGAGTATTGCCTTCTCTTTCATTCCTGCTTCGTTAGTTGTTGCTATTATGAAGGTAGGCCACTCTCCAGTTGTATTTTTCACATAACTGACAAGGAGCTGCTATATCTATTCAGACTAGGCTTAGAGCAATGGTTGCAAGAGATGAGTTCAGAAGAAGAAGAAACAAGGCTAGCTGGAACTATAGTTCAGGTACTATGGATGAATTATGTTTGTAAATTATTCAAGAAAATGATTAGAAACAAGGGTGAATTTGTACAGATTAGTTAGCTACTTGCAGGTTGATCTTGAATAAGCAAAGGGGCAATGGATTGTATTTTTTGTATCTAATTCGTTTGTAAATTTTTGTTACAACTTCTATTGATTTGTTTTATCTTTCCATGGAACAATTATTTGTATGACATTAAATTTATGCAATGGATTCTATTTTTTGTATATTATATTTTAATTTCTATTATGAAACATTAAATAGAAATTTAATTTGAAAATAAGTAAATCTATAAATAATATTTTTTTAAAACATTTAAAATTATGATATGCAAAAATGTGTGTCATCTTCATTTATGACATGGCCTTTCTTGACAGGGGCTTTCTTGATACGCATTTCGTGTCATTAACACGCGCGTTGTAAGGTTACGACACGCGAATGCGTGTTGTGTTCCTTTATGACAGGGCCTTCCTTGATACGCATTGCGTGTCGTAAAAGCGCGTCGTAGTTGCGCGTCGTAAACGAGCGTCGTAAATGTGCGTTGTCTCTCTTTATGACAGGGCCTTCCTTGACGCGCATTTGCATGTCGTTTGAGCCTTTTACGACGCGCAATGAGCGTCGTAAAAGGCTGTTTTTCTAGTAGTGAATATGATTTATCCTTTAATATATTATTCTCATAATATATTAATAAATCATAATTACTCCTCTCTCTCCTTAATTAATCCTATCAAGTTGCTTTGGTGAAGGCAACCCAAAAGGACCATGCAACATCGGGTCAAGTACATACCAAAATAGTTATGGACTTAGACACTAATCCAACACCAATGACGGTCCATTATGTGATGTGAAATCTCTTTATATGATTATGCGATGGTTTGTTATTTGGTTTATATTGATTTACGTAAAGACCATGGGGGAGCCCATGGCACCTGGTAAGACAATGAGGGGGAGCCCATGACACTTGGGTGTCTGACCATGAGGGTAGCCCATGACATCCCGGTTGAAGACCATGGAGGGAGTCAATGGTAATTTTATGTGTATATGTGCATCACATTATATGTTTTATGTGATTTGTGTAACATTCCATTTGAAATTAAATAAAATAAGTAAAAAAAATAATAAACTCTTAACCCTGAAACATAAATCATATTATTTTATTGTAAGCCTAAATCCTTAATATTTCGCGGGGTGTTGGATTAGGGAGTTAAATGATATAATTTCGATTTTTGGGGGTTAAAAGTGCAAGTTACATATTGGTTTTGTAAAGATTTTCAGAAGTTAGGGGGTGTTTGGTAACTATTGGACTTAAATTGAAAAGGTTTCGGAATGTTGAGGGCTGAATGGTAATTTATGGAATGGATTTGAAAAGAAATGAGAGGGAGGGGTAGGATGTGTAACTTTGGGTTAAGTTTTAAAATTGACGGGCATAAACCCGTCACCCTCATATGTAGCCTTTATATATAAGTAATATGTAACCCAAACACTAGCGGCATTCTTTAGCCGCCACCATCCTTCCGGACTCCTCTCAACCACCACCTCAACGTCGTTGGTTGCACCACCATCTCTACTGTCACAGGTGAAGTCAATGATTAAACTACAACCACCATCTCTACTGTTGCGTGGACGTCGTGTGTAGCCGGGAAAAACCATCGAGACTGACACTGTGGTCGTGGGGAGACCAATTGAACGCATTCTATAGCCTTCTTTCCTATCACCGTCAAATGCACAACCCCTAACACCACCTATTCGCCGCTACTGATGTGTCTCATCGTCCGCCGCCGCTGCCATGCGTCTGTTTCGCCGTGACTGATGCTCTCCGACCGTTGCACGCTACCAGGTGGTTGGTTTCACTCATATTAGCATTTATAGGCGTATGTGTTGATGTTGTAGATCGTGTATGTTGAGAGTATGCGATGGGTGGCCGTAAAACCGAAGAAAATCCATCACCAACATTGTGAGCTGGTGGCTATCACCTCCGACCACTGCCTGCCGCCACAAGGGTGGTTGGGTATGTGTGTATATGTGTTTGTTATATTGTGTGTGTTCTTTTGGATAATATGTTGTAAAATGTATTACTTTGGCCGAATTTATCAAGGAAAAACCCACCACCACCACCGTGAGGTGGTGGTTGCTTCCACCAGCCACCGTGTTGGGTGGCGGTGTGTATTTGTGTGTGATTGGATGCTTAGACATGATTTGGACTAGAATTATAACCACCACCATGAGGTGGTGGTTGCCGCCGCGAGCCGCCATCGACCACCACCGCCCAAGGTGACAGTGGGTGGTGCTCGGCCTAGTGAAACCCTAATTTGGCCAAAAACTTGACTATTGGATTAATTGGTTTGTGATTTGGTTGGAAAACTCTAATTTTGGGAATGTGAGGTTTGGATTTGTCGCAAACCGCGTTGGACCGTTGGATTTGGAAATTTGAATTACACTTGACCACATTGTATGTTTGGTCTAGTAGAGTGATAGACTTAATGGAGTAAGTCCTTGATGGGTTAAGTAAGAACACTTAACCCTAATCGTCATTTTATGTGAAAACCCCTAATTGGGTTTGGGTTCTTGTTGGGCCATTTCATGGACTAACTTGTTGTGGGCCTTCGTGGGCCAAATGGAGAACATGTTTATGGACTAAGGAAATTATTGGGCTTTAGGATAAGGCCCATTGGAAAGGCTTGGGCCCAATTTTGAAAATTAGGCCATAGGTGGGCCATAATTGGGCCTTGATGATTATGAGATATTGGACCATCATAATGCCAAATGTTTGAACTAGGATAAATGGTTGGGCCATAAGATAAGTCCATGTAGAGGTTTGGGCCCAATTTGGAAAATTGGGCCTTATGTTGGGCCTTGGTTCATTGATTGGTTTTTGGGCCTTCAGAGTGTGTGTTTGGACCTTGGTTTTGGACCAAGTTAGGTTAAGGGTAAAATAGTATTTTTACACCAAGCATGAACTTATGGTTATGTATTGGAACCCAATTATTAATTAGGTGTTGTTTTGATGTTAACAGTTCGGGAATTTGTCAACCAGCAGCTGAAGTTTTATCCATGGGACTTTAGTAATGCGAGGTGAGTCTCCTCACCATACCAATGGGTCGAACGCACCAAGGCCAACCCGTTTAGTTAATTGTAGTGTTTATTGTGGATTCACTATTGATATGTCTGTTGCATGAATATCTGAGTGTGCTGGTATTTTATTGACTAGATATGTGCAAACCTCGGGGGGAGCTTGTGGCAATTGGATATTAGACCATGGGGGTATCCCATGACATTCCAGGTAAAGACCACAAGTGGAGCCCATGGCAAGTAGTTACGACCATGTGGGGGATCCCATGGCACATAGGTATAAAACCATGGGAGGAGCCCACAGCATCCTTGAGTAACACCTTGGAAGGAGTCCACGACATCCCTATATGTTTATATATATATATATATATATATATATATATATATATATATATATATATATATATATATGTTATGTAGTATGATAGTTATGTTCTGTGATATGTGGTATGCTTTTTGACTTTGTGTCATTTACATGGAAAACCCTGGGGGGAGCCCGTGGTAGATGGATATCAAACCATAGGGGGGAGCCCATGGCATTCCAGGTAAAGACCATGGGGGAGCCCATGGCATGTAGGTATAAGACCCTGGGGGGAGCCCAAGGCATCCCAGAGTAAGACCTTGGAGGGTTTCCACGACATCATTATATGTTTATATGCTTGGTTTTTGTATGCTAGTTGATTATGTGACATGTGGTATGCTAGTTGTTTATGAGATATCCTATATGCTAGTTGTCTTTGTGATACTTGCATGGAAGACCCCGGGGGGAGCCCGTAGCAATTGGATATCAGACAATGTGGGGGAGCCCATGACATTCCGTATATGTTGTATGCATGGCTTGTATGGTTGATATGATTTATGTGATTATGTGGACTGTGTGGGGTATGTTATGGGGAACTCACTAAGCTTCGTGCTTACAGTTTTGTTTATAGTTTCAGGTATCATTGGTTTGGTTTGGAAAGGAATGGCCCGACTTGATCGTAGCGCACAGACCTGTGTTTTCCACATCATGTGATTTTGGGACGTAACTCTGATAAATGTTTTAATTAAGCAATGTTTTTGAATGATTGGATGAAGTAGCATTTGTGTTTGACTATAATGAAAAATGAAATTTTTACCCCTGATTTTTGGGTCATTACAATTTGTGTAATTTTGGAAACTTAGTAAGTGTGTGCTTACAGTTTTTTTGGGTGTTTCAGGTACTTTTGGTTCTAAGGGCAAGGGCCCAGCATGATGGCGCAGCATGATGGCGCAGCGTACACTCTCTAGTATTCCACACTAGTTGATTTGGTTACTCTGATCTTTTGAACAATATGTTTTGTAATGAATTTTGGATAACAAACATGAATGTGACTTCTAGGTATTAAATGAAAAAAAAATTACGTAAGTTTGTGGGCTGTTACAGTTACTAGATTTCGAGCAAGGAACCAATAAGATCAAGATCAAGAGGTTAGTAATTTTATGTAATGTCCCAAAAATAAGACCCACAAATTTCATTTTTTGATTTAATAAAAACATTAATCCAAACATTGTCATAAAACCCCAAAAGATCAAAGTATGTGACTACATCAAAACATATCAGAGTAAATCTTAAAATGTGGAAAAAGATGGTGTGTGCTCTACAATCATCCCAGACTCTTCTCTTTCGCTCCTAAAGTACCAGAAACACAAACTAAAAACCTTAAGTACAAATCTTAGTGACTTCCGCAAAATACCACATATCATACATAAATAAACACATAATGGGCCTCGCCCACTGAGTGTAAAGGGCCCCGGGCATACTCGCATAACGGGCCCCATCCACTGAGTATAATGGGCCCTGCCCAAACTCACATAGCGGGCCCCACCCAATGCGTATAATGGGCCCCGACCAAACTAGCATAACGGGCCCCACCAACATACAAATCATATAAGCATGTACACATACAAGAGTCACACAAACATCTAGTATCCTAGCATCACTGATCATGGGCAGGCATTGGTGCCTTAGACACACTAAACATGGTAAGGAAACTCACCTCGCACTGCTGAATCTCACAGAAAATCTATGGCTGCTGGCCCGCTAAAATCTCTACGCTATCACAAAATAACATCAAATTAATAATTGGATCCTAACTCATGCTAAGAGTCCAAACTAGGGTAAAATACCTTTTTACCCTTTCCCTAACTTGGCCCAAATTCCAAAAAAAATCACCCCAATCCAAATTATGGCCCAATTTGGACCTTTCATTGGCCTTCAACCAAGGAGTCCAATAAAATATCAATAGCCCAACAAGAGAATCTTGATGGTCCAATAAGGCCCAAGACATCAAAAGCCCAACATGACCCAATACCGAGAAGCCTACGTATTCGAAGCCCACTGCTGAGTACGCAGGGTGTACTCAACTCTTACGTTCAGCATACTTGCTTAAGGGCTTGTACGCGCAGCGTACCTCCTTGTATGCCCAACGTACTCCACCCTCTTAACCAACTTCCTCATTCAGCTCTTAAACGGTTAAGACTTCACTCCAACACTTGAATTTGACTTCCTTAAGGCGGTTTATCACGTAAAGTTGCCAACTTTAAGTGCATGCATGGATTAATGAGGGTTTTATAGCTCAAAAGAGCTTAACAAATGACTTAACTCGTGCATGAGACCACAAATGTCATAAAGCTTGCATTTTATGGACAAAGGGACCTAAAGGACCCTAGATCTACCATCAATCACTTCTAGAGTGAATCAAGAGGCTCAACAATCTAACCATGGACTCAAAAAGTACAAAAATGGCACCAAACTGGATCTAGCAACATGGATTAGCAAGATGGAAGCTTTTTACCTCACAATGAAAGCAAATCTCATATCTTCAAGCTCCAAGAACAACTCCAAATGGTTCACTTCTTCTTCTCCTTCACAAGCACCCCAAAAATCACACTTTAAGGCTCAAAATCTTTAAGATCTCACTTAGGGTTTGATTTTCTGGACAATAGGGGATGGAGGTTGTCTAAATATGACCTAGTGACGATATCACAAGGTTTAAATAGGGTGCAACACCCTAAAATTAGGGTTTTATATCTGTTCACCTACGCCCAACGTACTCCGCGTACGCCTATTGTATATAGATGAGCTCTGCGACCAAACCTCAACTAGTACACCAAGCGTACACTATGGTACGCCTCGCGTACTAACCAAAAGGACCAAAATGCCAAAATATTAATAAGGAGGGATTACATATAAAACTTACAAATTTTCCAAGTGTTAAATTTTACAAGCTTTAAAGTAGGTTGCTATATAGTAAAAATCTAGATCTTATGGGTGCACGCACACATAATGTTCATTTTATAGCTCCGTTGCACTACGTAGTGTGTATAGAATGGCGTAAAACCCATCAGTGATATTGTAGCCAATAGGATTTAATTATAAGCACTATTAATAAAATAGGAAACATAAAATAAAATTTTCATAAGACACGGAGCACCCTGTCGGATTTCTGTTGGATTCTTTGGATGTAGATAAGCTATTAATTTAAAATAATATTTAAATATTATTATTTAACCTAAATCGAAATTTAAATTCTAATATTCAATATTATTTAAATAGATAATTAAATTTGAATATTTAAGATAAATCTGAAGTGATAAATCTATTAATTTAAATAAGATTTAAATTTGAATATTTAATTTACAATTTTAAATATTGCTTAACTTATATTTAAATTTGAATATTTAATTAGATTTTTTAAATATTATTTAATTAGAGAATTCAATTTGAATATTTAATAACCCATAAATTTAAAAGATTTAAATTTATTATATAATATGATTACTACATATATGACATAATTACAACATGTACCCTAACATGTTTAATTAAAACATTATGAGTCAAATAAGGACTAAGGTTACCCGTTCTTATGCTATAAGAGAGGTTTAAGGAGGTCTTTCTGATTTCTAATGATGTCGATTTTTAAAAGCTCAATAGTTTACCACCATCACCACCTCTTTGCATTTTGAGAGTGAAGTTACCGAAAGAATTTGATAGGATAAATGTTTAAAGTTAAAAAATATCTACTTAAGTATTAAAAGAAAATATTATTTTGTATAATTAAATGTGAGTTGTGTGTTATGCATGAAAAATGCACATTACCTTTATAATTTATTGATGGAGCGTGTAAGGTTAGCTGATACATCAATTTGAGGAATATAGTTGGAAATGATGTGAAATTCACGAATCTCAAGCGTAACTTTATCTGAGCATCATGCGGTTTTTGCATGGTTGATTCACCATTTGTTTTATGATCCATAACATCCCTATCATAGAAATGAAATGAGCACAGTCCGCGATTAACATGCTTTTAACAGTAAATGAATATCAAATATTTAGGAGTTTCATGGTGTTTGAAACTAGCAAATAGTTTACCTACATAAATAAATTTGTGGTGTGTTTATGACATCCCTTTATACATCATAGAGTCAATTTAGGTTTTGTTTCTGAACTTTGGATAAGGGTGCAAAATCAAGCGTGAAATGAAAAGAAGAAAAAGAAGAAATATATTATAGACTTTCGTTTTTGTTTCCAATTTGGGTTTTCTTCTTTTGAATTATGAACATATACTTAACTACAAGTGAGAAGAAGAAAAAGGAAATGGAGCTCTGAAAGGAAATAAACATATTTTGGATTAGATTTTTGTCTGCCAATTTCTTTATTGTATACTCTTCTTGTTAATTTTGGCTAAGACATAAACCAACTTTATCTTAATTTTGTCAAAGTATTGGGTGGTGGTTTCAGAAGAAGATGAATGGTGTTGGAGGTAGGAGGTGGTCGAAGCATGTACATGGTGGTCATATGATGTTAATGACTTCATTTAATAAATGAAAATAATAAATTTAAAATTAATGAAAATCCTCCTTAATAAATGAAGGTTTTTTTTGCCACATGTCTTCTTCTCCTTCATTTGGACACATGGCATTTTCTAACATTTTAAAATTTTCTATTTTCTAATTGTCATTTTATTGTATTTTTCATTTTATTAAATTAAAATTCCACATTTAATATGTAAGGTAATATATATGTAAGGTATTTATTAAAAATGGTTTATATATGTAATGTATCCAATACATTAAAGTCTTATTAATTTTAATAATTCAAAAGATTTCTTATTTTTTTTTATAAATTCAAACTTTTCAAATTGTTAAAATTTTATATTTAGTTTTTTTTAAAATAAACTCATGTAATACATGGGTCTCACACCTAGTCTACTATAATAAATGAAGATAATATCGCCACATGTCAACCTCTAATGAGTTTTGACACTTGTCATTTTGTGATATTTTTAAATAAATAATATTCACATGTCAATTTATAGTTTTTTTTTTCCAATTTTTAAAATTAAAAAGTCACATATACTTATACATAATATATGTAAAGTATCAAATGCAATAAATGTTATAATAAATTGCAATTAATATGTTTCTTCATTCACTTTTTCAAAATTTTATTTTTTAAAATACTTATTATTTACATTTTAATATTTTATTTTCTTTAATCAACCCGTGTAATACACAGGCTTTACACCTAGTATATAGTTAAATGAAAAGCCATGCGGAGGCCAATAAAATCATTTTATGACCTAATAAAAAAAACACCAAACTTGATTGTGCTACAATATTTCTCTTTTTCTTTAACCGGGTATGAATCATGATCAATTAGCATATGAGGGGTATCGTTAACAAACGTATCATATAACCCTAATCACAAACAGTAACAATTAAAACTACGAATAAAATTATGTGTTGATTAGAACTTCGACTAAAATATACTTCTTGTACTTGTATGTCATATGTTTCAATTAGTAGAACTTCGTAATTATACAATCTTAGATTATGCTAATAAAAGTACAACTAGGTTAATGACAGAAAAAACTTACTTAAGTATTTTCCATGGAAGGGGTGCATTTTTTTAATTGAGACATTGGTTTTGTTTATATTTTTGTTAATCAATCACAAAAAAAGTGAAATTTTGAAGGGTTTAGGGCAAGATTAGTCGTTTTTTTTGCTTTGGGTGAGGTTAGGAGTAATTACTTTTATTAGCAAGAAGTTAGGAGTAAATTGGTATTTGAAAACTCAAATTTGGAAGGTGACTTCTGGGTAAGCTGGTTTGGTTTGGTTTCGGTAAAAAGGATGGTCTCGATACGTGTAGTATTGAATTCAATTAAAGCTCGACATATGAACTGAGGATTGAACCGACAAAGTACACCAGGAGTGATTTGGTACTGTAACGGTTTGTTTTGGAAAATTGGTTCAAGTTGATCGCCCCTATGTGTAATATACAATGCTCACATAAACATTATTTTATGTTAAGTGAGTTCATAATAAATTTTTACTTTGAATTACATCATTAGTTAAATAACTATATGTATAATTCACCTTGTGCAACTGCAACACATCTATGAGAAGTTAACTACCAAAACCATATTATCTTACATTATATTTGTATAATGTTACTTTACCTGCTTTAACATCTTATAGTTTGCAACTCAGTGACATGTTTAGTTACAATTGAAGCATGTTCCTTATAAATTATTATTCATGTTTCCTAACTTGGGATAACTATTCACACCTTTCTCTTTCTCTTCTCATATGATGACTTTTCCTTTGCTTTGTAGGCTTTTAGAATTTTCTATGCTCCATAATTTATGTAGTCATATTACGTAAGTACCTACCTTTTGATCCATTTTTTATCCTCTTTAATACGAATGTAAACAAGTTCCTCCATGACGATTTCGATTTCCTCTAATTCATGCTTCATGTAATTCTTGAAATCATATATTATAAAGACAACTTCTCAATTATATACACAACATGCTAGGTATTATTGAGGTTTAATTTCATTGAGGTTTTGGTAATTGACTTATCATAAGATTGGTATTAATCATCTTAAAAGTCTAAGGATCTAACCACCATAAAATTTCTTGGTCTCCATTTCCTATATTGTATACTTATGGTTTCTTGACTCATAATTTCTTTGTCATTGGTGTTTTCCAATACACATTATACAAAATGACCACTAACCCATTCATCATGTAATTACCATGCATGACATATGAATGTTTTTAAGCATCTAACTCATTCACTTTATGAGCTTCTTCTTCTTAATTATATCCACCACATGCAGATCTACCAATCTAGTGCATACTCGGTGAACACAGGTAATCATACAGATCTACCAATCTAACACATACTCAACATAACAACAATCCAATATACCAGGATAAAAAAATTCAATGGGCCGGCCTTGGTGCCTTCGACCCACAAGTACATTGAGAAAAACTCATATCTTGGTCTGAAAAGATAGCTGAACAGGACACTACTCTAAATATCAGCTCTACAAGTCACCTGAACACCAAATACTAACCAATATTGAGTACAACTTAAAATACCCAAAATATCCTTAGGTCAAACTTGGTCAAAATCATGGTCAAATTCAAAAGTCAAATAAATCAACTGAGTTAACTCAACTGAGTATGCTGGGTGTACTCAGCTTGTACGTGGGGTGTACTGGAACCTTGACCAGATTGTGAGTTGTTGACCGTATATGTGTAACGTACCATTTGGTATGCCCATCGTACACGTTTTCCAGCCAACTTTTCTAATAAGTACTTATTCCATTAAGCACTTCCTTCCAAAATCCAGATGTAGTCCTCAAATGATGATGTTCTTACTCATAAAGTTTCCAACTTTATGATCTTGCATGGCTATAAAGCGCCTAATACCAAAAACCCTAACTTCTTAACTCATTAGTACATCAAAGCCAATTCATGGAAGGAAACTAATGATTAAGATTGTATTTTTATGAACTTATACACTCCAAAACATTTGAAAAAAAATCCATTTGATCTAGAGCATGACATACTCAAGAACACCATTGTTTGGGGACAAAAGGACATAATAGCATCATACAATCTAGATCTAACCAAATAAGCATCAATGTATAAACTTTTACCTTTTGGAGATGGACAGGATTGCAAAACTTCTAGATCCAATGTTGCTCCAAGCTTCCAAGATGTTCTTATTTCCTTCTCCATCCTCTATGAACACTAAAACATACACTAATGGCTCAAGAATGCTAAAAAATGGATTAGGGTTTTCTAAGGTCGAATATGGAGGTGGAGGCTAAATGAGAAGGATTTCAAGAGTTAAGGATGTTTAAATTGGGTCCAAACCCTAAAAATTAGGATTTGGCCCATGGCCACATACGCTAGCGTATGCAAGCAACTTCCAAAAATTACAAAAATGTCGTTGGAAATTTACAAACAATTCTCATATCAAGGGTCAAAATGTAAAATACCTGGAATCAAGATGTTACAATTTTCCCCCACTTGAATGAGCTTTTGTCCCAGAAGTCTGTTGTTATGAACAACTCAGGGTAGTGCTCCCGCATCTCTACATCGGGTTCCCAAGTCCATTTGGAACCGTTCCAACATTGCCACTAGACCATGACCAAAGATACCACCTTGTTGCGCAAGGACTTCTTCTTCCTATCCAAAATTGCCACTGGTCTCTCAACATTATTTAGGCATTCATCAACCAGAATATCATCTAGAGGAACAACCGTTGAATCATCAACCACACACTTACGAAGGTGAGAAACATGGAAGGTTTTATGTATCTGACGGAGCTCCTCAGGAAAATCCAAATGATAAGCTACCCTACCAATCCTAGCAATCACTCAAAATGCACCAATATATCGAGGCCCCAACTTTCCCTTCTTCCTGAAGAGTATTACACTCTTCCAGGGTGATACCTTTAGTAGAACCATATCGTTGACCTGGAACTCTAACTCTGATCGGCGCCAGTCGACATAACTCTTATGCCGACTTGGAGTTGCCTACAACCTCTGTCTGATCTGTTGAATAAGCAATGTCGTCTAAAGGACTACCCCGGTCTTTCCTATAACCCTGTGACTGATCTCTCCCCAACAAACTAGGGTACGAAACTTCCTCCCATAAAGAAGCTTAAACGACAGTGCAATGATGCTGGGGTGATAGCTGTTGTTGTATGAAAACTCAACTAGAGGAAGGTAGGAGTAGCAACTCCCACCAAAATCTATGACACAAGCTCGCAACATATCCTCAACCGTTCGAAGGGTACGCTCACTCTGGCTGTCAGTCTGTGGATGATAGGTAATGCTAAAATGAAACTTCGTACCCACTTCCTCGTGGAACTTCTGCCAAAAGCGAGAAGTGAATCATACATCCCTATCAGATACAATGGAAACTAGAATACCATGTCGAGCAAAAATCTCGCACACGTAAACATCGGCCGAGGAACTCTCTCGAATAGCTAATAAGTGGGCACTCTTGGTCAGACGGTCCATTATCACCCAAATTACATCAAACGCCTTGGTTGTCCGAGGTAATTTGTTGATGAATTCCATGGTGATCTACTTCCATTTCCATATGGGAATCTCCGAAGCTGAAGATTGCCATGCAACCTCTGGTGCTTGGCCTTGACCATCCAACAGGTCAAGCACCTCTAAATATACCAGGCTATTTGTCTTTTCATGACCACTATTAACTGAGTTGCAAGTCTCAATACATCTTGGTGGGTCCAGGGTGTATCAAAAATATACACTTGTGCACCTCCTCCAACACAATCTGTCGAATCCTACCAAAATACAGTACCCAAACCCAACCACACTGGGTCAGAATCCACGACTGTCGGTGGAAAACCTATCAATCTCTCCTCTGAACATCTCCTATTTTCGATGCTCCTTCTTGACCCCCTCTGCATGCACCTCCTTAATAAAATCCAGAAGTGGCGAAACAACCAAAATCCTCATATATAAACTCCTAACTGAGGAACTAGCCAACTTGCGAATCAAAGCATCAACTACCACATTTGTTTTTCCCGGGTGGTACAAAATCTCGCAATCATAATCATTGACCATGTCAAGCCACCTACATTGTCTCATGTTCAGATTCGTCTGATTTATGAGATATCTCAAGCTCTTTTGATCCGTATAGATAATACACCGGGCCCTAAATAATGACGCCAAATATTGAGAGCAAAGACCAATGATCCAAACTCTAATTCATAAGTCGGATAATGAACATCATGCGGCTTCAGCTACCGAGAAGCATAAGCAATAAGCCTCCCTTGCTGCTTAAGAACTACCCATAGGCCGGTGATGGATGCATCACAAAATACCATAAAATCATCAATACCCTCGGGGAGGGTCAACACTGGTGCCTCATGTAACTTCCGCCTCAGAGTATCAAATGCAGTCTGCCTTCGATACTCTGAGGTGCAACAAAACCGCCTTGATCTTGGCCGTGTTGACCAAAATCTTGTTCTGGTTAACAAGGTGTCCCAAGAACTGGACCTTCCGTAACAAAAACTCATACTTTTAGAACTTGGCATATAGCCGTTCCCACCTCAAAATTTCCAGAAGCTCTCAAAGGTTCTCCTCATCCTGCTCTCTGGTCTTGGAATAAACAAGGATATCATCAATGAAAACAATGACTGAATGATCGAGAATCGGATTGTACACTTGATTCATCAAATCCATGAATGTTGTCGGCGTATTGGTGAGCCCAAACCACATCATCATGAACACGTAATGACCATAACGAGTCCAAAACACGGTATTCTCCATGTCCTCCTCTCTAACCCTCATCGGATGATACCTCAACCTCATATCAATCTTGTAAAACCAAGGCGCAAACTGCACCTGATCGAAGAGGTCATCAATCCGTGGAAGTGGATAACGGTTTTTCACTGTCAACTTGTTTAACTCCCGGTAATCAATACACATGCGATGAGACCCATCCTTCTTCTTCACGAATAAGATCGATGCTCCCTATAGTGAAATGCTTGGTATAATAAATTGCCTTCCCAATAACTCCTGAAGCTGAGAGAAGAACTCTTACATCTATGGTGGTGCCAAACGGTACGAGGCCTTGGTAATCGGGGCCGTACCGGGGACCAAATTGATCCTGAACTCCACCTCCCTCTCAGGAGGCACACCAGGTAATTCCTCTGGAAACACATCAAGGAACTCTCTCACTATAGGTACATCCAAAACCGAAACTCTTTCCCGACCCAAGTGTCAACCATATACTTAAGATAACCCATACACCAATGTTATAGATACCGACGATCCCTAGCAGCAGAAAAAAAAAGGCTGATTCAATCCTGGTACCCTCTCCATAAATAACCAGTTCTCCTCCACTTGAGGTTCAAACTATCACCCGCTGCCTCTCGTAGTTAGTCATCACACCGAACCTGCTCAGTTAGTCCATCCATGCAATCACGCATACATCCTCTATGGGTACAAGGATCAGATCAATAGGATAAGGCACCCCAAAAATCTCCAAGAAACAACCCCAATAAATGCTCGGTGTAGAAACCCCATGTTCGTTAGTGATAGAAACCCGAAACAAACACTCCAACTCTCCTAAAACCATATTAAACTCATGTTGAAAGACTGAGATACAAAAGACCGATTTGCACCCGAGTCAAAATACACTAAAGCATGCAAGGTGTTCACAAAGAAGGTACCCAACAGAATAATAAATATAAGTATACCATAAAAATAATCGACATAATAATAAATGAAAAAATACTAGTAACAACTTCTGGCACCGCCCTGGCCTCCTCTGTTGTGAGTTGGAAAACACGACCACAACCCCATATGGGCTCCGTCCTACCCTAGCGTCCATCCGTGATCCTCAAAGTAGTCGGGGTTGGAGGCTGCACCGACTTGGCAGTAAGCAAGGGACACTGGGCCTTCATGTGACCCACCTAATTATAATGGTAAAAAATTATGGTACTCAACACTGGGGCCTTGACGTGACCAACCTAACACTACTCCCTCACCTAGGTCACTATCTCAATATCTTGCCTCCTCATGATGTCCTGAAGCTCAGCAAGAGTATCGTATCGCTACACAAACTGTCGGATATCCTTCTTTAGCATGCTTAAGTACCAGGTCATATGGGGCTGATGAGTAGCTACAAACTCAGGGAAGAAAAGAGCCCTCTCTATGAACATCTTGGCGATCTTCGTCACCGTCTCAATTGTCTTCCTCAAATCAAGGTACTCCTATGACAATATCTCTCTCTCCACCAGAGGAGCAAACCTCGCATGAAACATCTCTAAGAACTGCTTCTAGGTAATAGCAGCCCTCTGCTCGGGGTGTATCAGTCAGTCACCAACTTCCACCAATCCTTTGTCCCTATCTGGAGAAGGTTTATGGCGCACTTAAACTTCTCGTCATCTAGACATGAACATGAGAAGAAGCATCACTCCACATAGTAAAACCATCTCATCGCCACGATCAAGTCCTTGACACCATCAAACTCCGGGGGCTTCATGTTACTAAAGTCTCGATACTGAAACGAGCCTCCTCCTCAACCTCTCACAGCAGCAACAACTAGGGTTGTAAGCGAGATAAGCCAACTCGAGAGAAAATCAAAACCAACTCGAAAAATACTCAAAATCGACTTGACCTTAATCGATCTGAGCTCGAGCTTGAGCTACTCAAGTGTCTTATCAAGACGAGCTTGAGAACTAAAATTTTCGGCGCGTAATGCTCGCGAGCTTAATCGAGCTTAGTGTAATTTACATATACGCCATTTCTTTAAAGAATTTTTATTTTTGGTATTTTGGAAGTATGTAAAAGTTATGACATATATGCTTGATGATGTATTGATATTAGACGGTTAATTGTGATTTTCTTGGTAGCTTGGACATTTTCATGTGGAATGTTTTAATATTTATTAATTAATTTAGTGATTTTTTTTAAATATTAGTCGAGTTGAGCTGAACTCAGCTCGAGACTGTCGAGTATTTCAAGAGCTCAAGCTTAAAATCAAGGCCTGAGTCGAGTTCGATCCAAGTTATAAGCTCTAATATTTTAGTCGATTCGAGCTTCGAGCTTGGTAGTACTCGACTCAAATCAGCTTGTTTACACCCCTAGTAGCAGCCTCAGTCACGGTGGCATACCGCTCATCAAATAGCTCAATCATAGTGGTTTTGATAAACCCAAAGACCCTAAGGATGGCAACCCGATAACAAATTCACAACTAGGATATGAATACATCATATCCTCACTCTCTCAAGAGTAGCTAATCATTCCTTAACAGGCCTACTACATACACATACTCACTAATGAAACTTCTACCAACCCTATAGCCACTCGTTCATGCTAATCATACATAACGTTCGATCCTATACATAGTTGAATACTTGATTCTGTCTTAAGCCCTTAATCAGAAAAGAGCAATAAATAAGGCTAAATCAAATATTCTCAGGCTATAGAATCTTAGTTATGTACAACTATGTTGCACATGCTAAGAAACAACGGTAATGATCTCAATTTCATTTAACATACATGAAATCCTCCTAGGCTATCAAGCATCATACATCAGGCTATTCTATCACGCAATCTTCGAAGATCCCTAGCCTATCATTAGCATGCAGCTCTATATTAATCATTAATAACAATAACAGTGTGGTAACTTGGGGTATACTTCTTGCTCTGGTTGATCGTACACATTTTATCCTTCCTTGGTTACTTTTGAAAACAAATTTTGAAAAATTTTATAGATCCTTAGCTTTAGTCTGGATTTGCATGAATGCTCATCAGTTTATCTCAAACACAGGATCTGATACCAAGTTGTAACATCCAGAAAATCATAGTAAAATTTTATATTTTTCAAAACTAACCCATAGATCGTAAGTGTTTACAAAGCAGTGTTTCCAAGAGTAATAACTAAAATCAAGTATCCCAAAAATACAAAATCATTAAATCAAGAGAATATATGAACAATCACGCCTCCGCTTTCCCACGATCGTCAGAAGTACCTGAAACAATAAACTGAACCTATATGCCAAAGCTTAGTGAGTTCCCTCAAAGTATCACCCACAACCAAACAGATAACCGCATGCATACATAAGCCTTTAGTCTGAATGGACCGTTACATCGCGCCTACAACCTATTTGGACCGCTCTATGGGCCTTCGGCCTAACTAGACCGTTGTGTCGGGCCTACAGCCTATCTGGACCGCCCTAGGTATCTTGGCCTTCAGCACAAAGTAGGACCGCCTCAACCGAACAAATCATAACATGTCGACATATATCATAACAATCAATAACTATCAAACAGGTAATCATATAGATCTACTAATCTAACGCATACTCAGTAAACAAATGTAATCATAGAGATCTACCAATCTAACACATACTTAGCATAAAAAGAATCCAATATACTAGTTACCAGGATACAAAATTCATGGGTCGGCCTTTATGCCTTCGACCCACAAGTACAGTAAGGAAAACAAAGCTCTCAATTTGAAAAGATAGTTGAACAGAACACTACTCCGAATATCAGCTCTACAAGTCACTTGGACACCAAATACCGACCAATCTCAAGTGCAACTCAAAACACCCAAAATACCCTTAGGTCAAACTTGGTCAATGTCAAAATTCAAAGAATCCAACCAAGTCAACTCAATTGAGTACGTTGGGCATACTCAGCTTGTATGCAGGGCGTATTGGAGCCTTGACCAGATTGTGGGCTATTGAGCGTATACGTGCAACATACCATTTGGTACGTACAACGTACACGTCTGTCAACCACCTTCTCTAATAAGTACTTATTCCATTAAGCACTTCCGTCCAAAATGTTGATCTAGACCTCAAATGATGTTCTTAATCATAAAGTTTCCAACTTTATGATCCTGCATCGCTATAAAGTGCCCAATACCACAAACCCTAACTACTTAACTCATTAAGATATCATAGCCAATGCATGGAATGAAACTAATGACCACGATCATTTTTAACACCTTAGTGTAACGTCCCAAATATAAGACCCAAAAATTTCATTTTTGATTTAACAAAAATATTAATCCAAACATTGTCATACAAGCCCAAAAGATCAAAGTATGTCAATATATCAAAACATATCAGAGTAAATCTCAAAATACGTAAAAAGATGGTGTGTGCTCTACAATCATCCCGGGATTTTTGCTTTCAATCCAGAAGTACCTGAAACATAAACTGAAAACCGTAAACATGGGTCGACATTGGTGCCTTAGACTTGCTAAATATGGTGAGCAAACTCACCTCGCACTGCTGAATCTCACAGAAAATCTATGGCTGTTGGCCCGCTAAAATCCCCACGTTATCACAAAATAACATCCAATTAGTAATTGGGTCCCACTTCACGCTAAGAGTCCAAACTAGGGCAAAATACTTTTTTACCCTTTCCCTAAATTGGCCCAAATTCCAAAACAATAACCCCAAGCCCAATTATGGCCCAAATTTCCAAATTGTGCCCAAACCCCTTACATGGGCCTTCAAGAAAGGATTCTAATAAAATATCAACAGCCCAACAAGAAAATCATGATGGCCCAACAAGGCCCAAGACACCAGAAGCCCAATATGACCCACTACCAAGAAGCCCACATGTCCGAAGCCCATTGCTGAGTATGCAGGGCATACGCTGCTCGTACGCTCAGCATACTCTCTTAAGAGCTTGTACGTGCATCATACCTACTTGTACGCCCAATGTACTCCACCCTCTTAACCAACTTCCTCATTCAGCTCTTAAATGGTTAAGACCTTACTCTAACACTTAGATATGATTTTCTTAAGGTGGTTTATCACATAAAGTTGCCAACTATACATGCGTGCATGGATTAATGAGGCTTTTAGAGCTCAAAAAAGCTTAACAAATGACTTAACTCATGCATGAGACTACAAATGCTATAAAGCTTGCATTTTTATGGACAAAGGTACCTAAAGGACCCTAGATCTACCATCAATCACTTCTGGAGAAAATCAAGAGGCTCAACAACCCAACCATGGACTCAAAAAGTACAAAAATGGTGAAGTGTAGATAGATCCTTTTACCTCACAAGGGAAGCAAATGAAAAATAAATCTCAGATCTTCAAGCTCCAAGCACAACTCCAAATGGCTCACTTGTTCTTCTCCTTCACAAGCACCTAAAAATCACATTTTATGGCTCAAACTCTCAAGATCTCACTTAGGCTTCGATTTTCTGGACAAGAGGGGATGGAGGCTATTAGGTGCATAAAATGCACCTTTTCATAGGTTAATTTCATGTTTATTCATAGCATTGCATTGCATTTTTAGTGTAATTCTCATGTATTTTGTATTTATGGACATTAGCGAGGATCTATCTACACTTCACCAATTTTTGTGGATGTTTCAGGGTAATTTGAAGATTGGAGCATGCTTAGGATATTCGAGGGAAGTTATCGGTGAAGTTTCAGAATTTTCGGAGCTAAAATGAAGAAATGAAGAAAATCAAAAAATGGTTATTTTGTACTGCTTTACATGGCCCACGCTTTGGCAAGGCATACATTACGCGACCGTGTTTTGCAAGTAATTCAGCACAGTAAGGCCATTAAAAAGTTGTGTAACGGCAAGGCATACATTACACAGGCCGTGTAACATGATATGATGGATTTTGAAATTGTAACTTCCGATTTATCTTGGGTTACTGGAGCATGGAGACATAACTTTGACTTGGGACTTCAAGAGGGTGATTTTGGGAGATCATACCACTACTTAGCACTTTGGAAACACTTTATTTTGCATTTTGTAAGTTGAATTAAAGATCAAAACTTTTTGATTTTGTAGTTTGATTTAGCCATGTGTGGCTAATTTCTTTGTCATTTCTGATTCTAGATTCTTAAGTGTTTGTTGTTAGATTGTAATTTTCACTTGAATTTATGTTTATCATCTAGTAATCTTTTATTTGGCCATAATTATGTGTTTGATTGGTTCTCTTTTCACTTGATCAACGAATTAGGGTTCTTATCAATTTAGTTAATCAAATTGTGAAATTCGTATATGCTTTATGATTTGATGTTGGTAACATGCACTTGATTGGTTGTAATTAGATCAAAATTAGTGTAATCATAGATTAGATGTTCATATTCCCGAACTTAAGAGCAATGTTGGACATTGTTGGTAATTGTTGCATGAACTTAATGCCATTTAAACATTTTAATGCAATAGCTTATTTGAATTGAATCAACTAAATGAAGTTTTATTTGAAGAACTTGTTTTGAATGAAACACTTTTGTCAGGTTGGATATTAGAGATTATTATTATCTAAATTACCAACCTAGATTGAACATGAATTACAGTCATATTACACCTTACAACACAACAAATGTATATGAATCATAATCGGAAATGTATTTCTTTTATTTAATTTTAGTATTAATCTTGTTTGTTTATGAAGTTTATTTTGAATTCAAACATAACCCCCTATTTTAACTTTGATTGTATGATGTGTGAGAACATGGCTAAATAAGAAGTCTCGTATTCATGTGGCCTGACCTTTCTTACTCTATATTATCTTTAGTGTAAGTAGTAGCAGTGACTTGTATTTTATTGTTATTATTTTATCCCATTATTTGTTGGTTTAACAATCAAACAAATTGGCGTTGTCGCTAGGGATACGGTAGTACTAGTGTTTATGCCAAGATCTTTTCGCATAGGTACACCTTTACCAGTTGATTTGGAGATAGACAACTCTGCAAAACAAAGAAGGAAGCAAGCTAGACTTTTAAAGAAACAACAACAATCCAGAGCTTCTTCATCAAATCCTTCAACCACATCTTCACAAACATCCACAAATTCCACCCCACCATCTTCACCTTTACTCGAGTCTGAAGCTTTTATCCCGACTCCTACCATGGGAGACCACCATGGAGGAAATCAAGATCCCCCAAATCCACCACCTAAACAAACATTTAGACAATGGGCCACTCAAGATCTTACCTATCAACCATTGTGATATAAACTTTGAACTTAAATCCAGACTCATTCATTTGTTGCCTTCATTTCTTGGTTTTGAGAATGAAGATCCACACAAATTCCTTAAGGAATTTTTGTTGTTTGTGTGGGGATGAAGCCACATGAAGTCACTAAAGATCAAATTAAGTTAAGAGCATTCCCCTTTGCTTTACAAGATTCAGCTAAGGAGTGGTTATATGACTTACCACTGGGGTAAGTCACAACATGGAATGAGCTTGCATTGATGTTTTGGGACAAATATTTTCCAGAAATATGCAGGGAAATCATTGGTATCAAACAACAGAAAAGAGAAGCTTTGCATTCTTATTGGGAAAAGATCAAGAAGTTGTGTTCAAGATATCCAAAACATGGGATTTCAGAGTATCAATTGTTGCAATATTATTGTGAAGGAATGTCATCTTGGGATAGAAGATTGCTTAATGAATTAAGTGGTGGATTAGTAGCTGATAAAACTCCAACAAAAATCAGAGCTCTTATCAAGAACATGGAAAAAGAGTCCAAGCATACATCTCAAGATGAAGAATAGTACAATTATGCACCAAGAAGAGTGAAAGAAATTTCTACCCCAAAAATTGAGAGTCAACTTTCTGAGTTGACTAAAGTGGTGATGATGCTTGCTAAGGACAAGGGTGTGCAACCACCAGAAGTCAGACCTTGTGGTATCTGTACCCAAGTTGCACACCCCACTGATATGTGCCCGATGTTACAAGAGTATATAGAGCTGGTTCAAGCTATGGGATTTTCTAATCAACAACAAGGAAACTTTCAGCCAAGAAGCAATCCAAATTGGCACCAACCTAATGCCAATTTTCAGCCAAGGCCACCACCTTATCAACGTAGACCTCCATTTCAAAATCAAATGCATCACCAAGAAAATTATCAACCACATTTCTAGCTGAATCAACCTCAATTCCAACCTCAAAACATGCAATAAGTAAGTAGTTCAACTGGATCGGGAATGCCTTTGGAAGATATTGTTAAGATTTTAACCACAACTACTCAATCATTTCAAAATGAGACCAAGGCAAGTATCAAGACTTTGGAGCAAAAAATGACTCAACTCGCTGCTTCTGTGAGTAAATTGGAGTCTCAAGTCTAACTACCAGCACAAACCGAAAAGAATCCAAAGCATAGTGCATGTGTCATCACTTTGAGAAATGGCAAAGAATATGAAGGTCCAAAGATGATTGAAGAAGAAGAAGAAGAAGAGATGGAGTTAGAGAAAGAAAAAAAGAAGTCAAAATAACCTTCAAAGCAAGTACCCATTGAGGTAAAAGTCACTCCTTCTCCATTTCCCACAAGGTTAAGCAAGTCAAAGCATAAGAGGGATGACAATGAGATCATGGAGATGTTCAGAAAGGTTGAGGTAAATATTCCTCTTATTGATTCCATCAAACAAGTCCCTAAGTATGCAAAATTCCTTAAGGAATTCTACACATCTAAAAAAATATTAAAAGGAAATGAAACTGTCAAAGTATGTGAATGTATCTGTAGTCTTATAGAAAAGATTACCTCAAAAACGTAAGGATCTGGGTATTTTCACGGTTCCTTGCAAGTTAGGTAATCTTCATGTTCCACGAGCTATGCTAGACCTTGGAGCTTCTATCAATATTTTTTCATATTCCATTTTCAAAACTTTAAATATTAGCATATTGAAGAAGACCACGGTGATCATTCAATTGGTTGATTGATCTTTAGTACATCTAAAAGGTGTGCTAGAATATGTGTTAGTCCAAGTGAATGAATTAGTATTTCTAGCATATTTTTATGTCCTTGACATGGATGATGATGACTCACCAAATTCGAGTTCAATTCTTCTAGGAATACCCTTTTTGAAAACAACCAGGACAAAATTTGATGTTTATGATGGTATATTGTCCATGGAATTTGATGGAGAGGTGATAAATTTCAACATTTATGATGGTATGAGATATGCGATATTTCATCTTTGAGTTTTGTGGATGTTATTGAACCATTAAACGAAGAGTGTTTTGATTTGTCTAATCTTGATTTGTTAGCTTTCATTTTAGACAGGAATCTTCAAAAGGATGGAGTGGAAAAACTTTCCAAGCAATTTAAAATTGACTAATAGATTATGGAAGTTGTATATTGCATGGATCAAAAGAAGAAAATGAGGTTTGATGTTCTGAAACTGAAATTATCGATGCCAAATAAGAAACTTATTCCTTCTATTGTGTTGGTACCGGAATTGGAACTCAAAATTTTACCTGAGCATCTCAAGTATGCGTATCTTGGAGAGAAAGAGACTTTTCCAGTGATCATTTCCACCAAGTTGACAACAAAGGAAGAAGAAGAGTTTTTCACCACTTTGAAGAAATATAAGGAAGCTATTGGCTGGACAATTTCCGACATGAAAGGGTTAAGTCCTTCACTTTGCATGTACAAGATCCTCATGGAAGAAGACTACAAGACTTCCTGAGAAGCTCAAAGGCGTTTGAATCCTCCAATGATGGAGGTTGTGAAGAAAGAGATTCTGAATTTTTTGAATGCAAGAATGATCTATCCTATATCGGATAGCAAGTGGGTAAGCCCGATCCAAATTGTACCAAAGAAGACAGGTATTACTGTTACAAAGAATGACCAAGGTGAATTAGTTCCCACTCGTATGCAAAACGGGTGGAGAGTTTGCATAGACTATAGAAGACTCAATTCCTCAAATCGGAAAGAACATTTCCCACCTCCCTTCATTGATCAAATGTTGGAAAGCTTAGGGGGGGAAATACACTATTGTTGCTTGGATGGGTATTCTGGTTTCCACCAAATACTCGTTGCACCTGAGAATCAAGAAAAAACCACTTTCACATGTCCCTTTGGAACAGTTCCGTATAGGAGGATGCCTTTTGGACTTTGCAATGCTCCCGCCACTTTTCAAAGGTGCATGGTAAGTATTTTTTTGGATTACGTTGAGGAAATCATTGAAGTGTTTATAGACGATTTCACTGTTTATGGTAATTTTTTCACGAATGTTTGGGTAATTTAAAAAAGATTTTACGAAGATGTATTGAGACCAATCTTGTTTTGAATTATGAAAAATGTCATTTTATGGTTGAAAAATGCCTTATATTTGGTAATATTGTGTCTTCTAAGGTTCTAGAGGTAGACAAAGCAAAAATAGATGTCATTAAGTCTTTACCTTACCCTACTTGTGTTCTCAAGATACGCTCGTTTCTTGGTCATGCAGGTTTTTATAGAAGATTCATCAAAGATTTTTCCAAGATATCTCGTCCCATGTGTGAGCTCCTACAAAAAGATGCAAAATTAGAATTTTCCAAGGAGTGCAAGCAAGTTTTTGATCAGTTGAAGGAGTTGTTAATCTCAACACCAATACTTCAATCACCGAATTGGAGTTTGCCCTTTGAAATCATGTGTGATGCTAGCAATCATGTTGTTTGTGTAATGTTGGGGAAAAGAAAAGACCGAGTTCCCCATGTCATTTATTATGCCTCAAAGACACTTAGTGCATAAGCCAATTACTCGACAATTGAGAAAGAATTGTTATCTAATGTTTTTGCTTTAGAAAAAATTTCATCAATATTTGTTAGGTTCTAATGTGGTTGTTTATTCTAATCTTGTAGCTATTAGATACCTATTTGCAAAAAAAAAAGGATTCGAAGCCTAGACTCATCTTAGTAGGATTGTGTCCCCCGATGACTGAACTCCCACTCATGATGCATTTCTCAATGAGAATCTAATTTCAGCAAAGGTTACCCCATGGTATGTCAATATTGTGTACTACATCGTCACAAATCAATTTCCTCCAGATTTGAATCGATGGCAAAAAGTCAATATCAAGAAAGAAGCCAAGAGGTACATATAGGATGAGTTATATTTGTGGAAATATTGTGTTGACCAAATTATTAGACGATTTGTGGAATCAATCTTAACATTTTGTCACTCTTATGCTTGTGGGGGGGGGGGGCATTTTGGTCCTCAAAGAACTATAAGAAAAGTATTAGAGAGTGGATTTTACTGGTCAAGTATTTTCCATGACTCTTATGTGTTTTGTGCAAGCTGTGATAAGTGTCAAAAGATGGGTCTTTAAGCTCAAAGAATCAAATGCCCCTTAATCCCATTTTAGTTTGTGAAATTTTCGATGTTTGGGGTATTGATTTCATGGGACCTTTCCCATCATCTTCGGGTTTTATTTACATTCTTTTGGTTGTGGATTATCTCTCTAAGTGGGTAGAAGCAAACGCCACCCATACTAACGATTCAAAAGTTATGATAGATTTTTTGAAGGCTAACATTTTTTTCCAGATTTGGTGCTCCAAAAGTCTTAATCAGTGATTGTGGTTCACATTTTTTGCAATCATATGCTTGGAAGTGTCTTTAAGAAATATGGTGTTATTCATAAAGTCTCCATAACATACCATCCACAAACAAATGGACAAGCCAAAGTGAGCAATCGATAAATCAAGGGTATTTTGGAGAAAATTGTCAATACAACATGGAAAGATTGGAGTATTCGTCTTAATGATGCTTTGTGGTCATACCGCACTACATTCAAAACTCCAATTAGGATGTCTCCATAGCACATTGTTTTTGGAAATCCATGTCGATTACCCGTTGAGTTGGAGCATAGATCCTATTGGGCGATCAAGCAATTAAATATGGATTTAAATGAATCGGGAAAGAAGAGAAAGCTTGATATACAAGAACTTGAGGAGATCTGCAATGAAGAATATGAGAATGAAGTTCTTTACAAAAAAAAAAAAAGACAAAAGCATACAATGACAAGATTTTACGCAAGGTATTTGAAAAATGTCAAAAGGTATTACTTTACCACTCTCATTTCAAATTAATTCATGGCAAATTAAGGTCCCGTTAGGTAGGACCATTTGTTGTCACTAATGTTTTTGAGCATGGTGCAATAGAAATCACAAGTGAGAAATTTGGGAAGATCTTTAAGGTAAACGATCATTGTTTAAAGCCTTATTATGAAGGATTTGAAGTAAAAAACGAGGAAGTGGAGGAAGTAGTACATCCAAAGTACCAAGATTGAGAAATAATTGGGGTCTATATCGAGCCACCGACTTTAAACAAGGGTAGCTACCCGAGAGGCAACTCGGGGGTATTTTGATCATTTTTGTAAACTTTCCATATGAAGATTTTCTTTCAAGTTTTTGTGTTCCAAGGTTCTTAGAATAATTAGGGGAGTCTAAAAATAATTTTTATGAAGAATGGAAGTGAGTGGGTGCGAAAATAAGAAATTTTTTGGTGCATTTCTCCGAACATTACACAGGTCGTGTAATGCATGCCTTTGCAAAAGACAGTCGTGTAATGCACATATTGTATCATGAAATCTCCGAAACATGGTCGTGTAACGTTGGCCTTACCATTACACGGGTTGTGTAACGGGGTCTATGTAAAAAAAAGAAAAAAAAAACCTGAGTTCTTTTAAAAGAAAAAAAAAATCACAGTTCATTCCGTTTCTTCAACCAGTCGTGACTTTTGTTTCTCTCATTTCCCCTCACCGAACACGTCCAAGCACCATACACAACACTCAAATATTTGATTTTTCCATTGAATTAAACAAGCAAGGTATGATTTTTCAACCCCCTTTCTTCTTCCTTACACTCAAGAAGCTTCAAAACACCATTTTAATGGTGATTTTCGGATTTTTAGAAGAACCCTAGAAAATGGGGTCGGATTTTTTTTTAATTTCTTCAATTTCTTTGTAGGATAAGCTTGGGGAAGCATTGTGGAAGAGATTACAAGTGATTTCAAGCAACAATTTCGTGTTTCAAGTTCCAAATCGGGTATTCTCTTCCTAATTCCTTAACTTTGGATTGTTTGTCATAAAAGCTTAAATCTTTGTTCCTAAAATATAAAATTGAGAGTCAATTGTGTGTTAGTCCTTTGAATTGGTTGTACATTGTGCTAAAAAGTCAAATTTGTGTGCTTAAATTTCATTTCTCTCATGTCTTCATCATCTTGTGGGGGTGGTAAAAGTGGTAATTACAAGAGTTCTAGAGTCATTGAATCTAGTGTTAGTCAACATGGCCCAAATCCCCCACGCCACAATTCCGGTGAATTAGCATTCTTAGACTCTCAATAAGAAGCTAGGTATCATAATTTTCTTGGTCGTAGGTGCACAACACATAAATTCGCAGACATACCCACTCTTGAGTCCCTCCATATACATGACCAAGTCCATGTTTTGTTTAGAAATATTGGATGGGAGGGTTTGTTGTCATTGCATGTTGTTGATTATGTCCAACCTAGTCTTGAATTTCTATCATCTGTTTCCTTCAATTATCGAGCTGAATATCTCTCGTTCTGTGGTTTTAGCCATAATTCAGTTGCACAAAAATCAATTATGTGAACTCATTGGTGCTCGAATTGCTAACACTTACAGCCCATTTCACATATTTAATTTTGCATTTCAAGAGGATGCTAAAGCTTTTTAGAGGAGAATTTCAGGATTTTACTATTTTCCAAGCGCTGCCAAAGCATCAAGTATCATTCATACTATTCTTAAGGCCACTCATCGCATCCTTGCCTCTGTTGTATTTCCACAAAATGAAATAAGCAAGGTTGGACAAAAAGAATTAGAGTTTATGTGGTGTATGACCCATAATCCAAGTCAACTTCCCGATTTTGGATTATGGATCATCTTCGAATTGTTGAAAATATCCTGCGACACTAGTGGTAAATTACTTTGTGGGGGCATGATCACAATTATTCTCAAACACCCCACTCTTGCCATTCGTTTTCCACTCAGTCTTGATGTCATTGAAGGAGAAAACCGCCTTACCACAAATGTCTTTCAAAACATGCATTTGTTCCACATAGATGATGAAACACAAGACGTTTGTTGGGCTGTTGATAGCCACAACTACCTCTGTATTGATCATTAGAATTCCCAGCTTCTTCGTTTGTCCAATCGCATTCACAAAACTATTTAGCCACATAGGTCCAATTTAGGTGTTCTGATGCCCGATCCTGATTCTGATGAGGATGAGGATGAGCCCATTCCTGATGTAACCATACCTGATGTTGTTGTACTAGTGCAGCGGGAGCTTGTCATGCATCCCTATCATGACATGTATATGCAAGAATTTCGTAGGTTGCATGAAGACAATAGGCGTTTGCATCATGACTATTCTGAACTTTATGACAGTGTTTGTGAGATAAATACTAAGATGGTGAAGTTTAGAGAAGATTTCTATACCTTTAGAGACAATTAAATAGCAGGCAACCAACATGTGGATTCCCTTGTGACCGGCATGCATAGGGTACTCTATTTAGGTGGTCAACCCACAGGACCACCTTATTTACCTCAATATCCACACTACCCTCCACCGTATAATCCATAATTTCCACATCAATATCCTCCACCATTTCCACCTCAAGATCCTCCTCAGTAATCTGTCCCACTCTCTTCCCAAGCATCGAGGACGATGCATATTTTTAAGCTTGGGGACAGGTTTATTATATTGCATTACATATATATATATATATATATATATATATATATATATATATATATATATATATATAATACAAAAAAAGTTGCATATTCATTCATTTCCTTCTAAAAAAAAGTTTACAAAACATAAAAATACAAAAAGATTTTTCCTTTTCATTTAGGTTTTTAAGGTCATTTCATGCATTTTTTTCTCTTCTCTTTCTTCTCGTCTTTAGAATGCCTTTAACTTTTTGTCACAATGCACGGTCAAGTTCAAAGTTTTGTCTGCTTATACCTCGTATACATGTGGTGTCCCTAATTTGTGAAACTTTAGAACTATTGAGAACACACTTATTTGCTAATTCACTTAGTGGTGGTGCATTGATGTGTTTTATGACTAGCAGCTCCTCTTAATTAATTCGGTTACAACAGGTGATAATAAAATATAGGGCGTGTTTAAAATACTCGTGAGTACATCATTGTGTGAATCGGTAAGGAATAAGGAGGCGCAAAAGTTAATTTGGTTTTCTAGTTTCATTTTTAGTTTTATGTTATTAATCGTTTGTACATATGCTTGTTTTTACTTTGTTTTGTAGTATTTAGTTTAGATTACTTGACTTTTTGATGGATTATATATGATTTTGCTTGGTTCAAAAAGATTGGTTCAGATAAATTAAAAAAGATAAATAATAATAATAATAATAATAATAATAATAATAATAATAATAATAATAATAAGGATTTATGCCGCTTTTTAACATTAGTATTTATACATTTTAAGGTAAAATCAATTTTTCTAAAAGATAGTTGTTAAAGTTGTTTATTATTTTCATTTTAGTTTTTTTAGTTGTAAATATTAGAAATTTTATTATTATTTTAAACCAATTTGTCTCCCAAACTCAAAATCACGAAGTCATCAAAATGGAGGATTTCAAAGTCAAACCACCACAAATGTTTGTCATTTATAAAAAGGGTTCTTCAAAAGTTAGTTTATCAAGTTTTATGTTCAAGTTTCATAAAAAAAATGTTTCAGTTTATGTTTGTTTTTCATTTCTTTTTTAAGTTGAGTCTTTGTACATATTCATGTTGCTTTCTAGTGTGTGTGTATATATCAATAATAATAATAATAATAATAATAATAATAATAATAATAATAATAATAATAAAAGAGAGAGAACCGAACCCAGCCTTTCCAGATTTATCATGATGATATTTTCATAGGAAATTTGTTTGTGTTTGATTTTGTTGGCTTGTTTAGAGTTGAAAGTTTATTTTGAGGCCAACAATCATGTTATACGGTTCTATTTTTATTTTATTTTTTTGTATATTTTTCTTTTTCGCTCTTGTTATGGTCATGGATTTATCTCCTATTATGGATTTCCAAGAGTTGACATGGGTTCTAGAAGAAGATATGAAGATTGTGCAACCGCAAGGTATTGAAGAGCATGGAGAGAAGACTAAGAAGAATGGGATATGCCTTACCGATTCCCGAGTGCCCTCCACCTTAAATAACGAGTGTAAATTCTTTGATAGGAGTGAGTTCACACATCTTGTGAAATGAGTGCATACACGAGTTGAGTGCTTCAGTGAGCACACCCTATAGATTGAGATGCACCTGCCTTGTCAATAAAAGTTACTAGCAGATGCCTTATACTATGGTTCTATTCATTTAAGCCAAGTGAATGGCAAATCTTTGTGTTCCATGCCTTCTACTTTCCTAATTTGGAATGCAGTACATTTGTATGTGTATGGGGTATAGGTTGACAACTCTTTAATCATGATTATGTTGTCGGGATAAATAACTTGAGGCATTCTTTCTTTTAATTTCTATGTTTACATTTACATTGGTATTTACATTCTTCTTTTCTAAGCTTGACTCTTGTTTTGCTTTCTTGGGGAAAAGAAAAGGTTCAAGCTTGGGGAGATTTCTTAGGTGCATAAAATGCACATTTTCATAGGTTAATTTCATGTTTATTCATAGCATTGCATTACATTTTTAGTGTAATTCTCATGAAATTTGCATTTAAAGACATTATCGAGGATCTATTTACACTTCACCAATTTTTGTGGATGTTTCAGGGTAATTTGAATATTGGAGCATGCTTAGGATGTTCGAGTGAAGCTAGCAGTGAAGTTTTAGAATTTTCGGAGATAAATTGAAGAAAATCAGAAATTAGAAAATGGCTATTTTGTAGTTCATTACACGGCCCGCACTTTGGCAAGGCATATGTTAAGCGGCCGTGTTTCACAAGTAATTCAGCACAGCAAGGCCAGTACATGGCTATGTAACGGCAATGCATACGTTACACGGGCCATGTAACATGATTTGATGGATTTTGAAATTGTAACTTCTGATTTATCTTGGGTTACTGGCACATGGATACATAACTTCCACTTGGGACTTCGAGGGCGATTTTAGGAGATCATAACACTACTTAGCACTTTGGAACCACTTTAATTTGGTTTTTGTAAGTTGAATTAAAGATCAAAACTTGTTGATTTTGTAGTTTGATTTAGCCATGTGTGGCTAATTTCTATGTCATTTCCGATTCTAGATTCTTAAGTGTTTGTTGTTAAACTGTAATTTACACTTGAATTTATGTTTATCATCTAGTAATCTTTGATTTGGCCATAATTATGTGTTTGATTGGTTCTCTTTTCACTTGATCAATGAATTAGGGTTCTTATCAATTTAGTTAATCAAATTGTGAAATTCGTATATGGTTTATGATTTGATGTTGGTAACATGCACTTGAGTGGTTGTAATTAGATCAAAATTGTGTAATCATAGATTAGATGTTCATATTCCCGAACTTATGAGGAATGTTGGACATTGTTGGTAATTGTTGCATGAACTTAATGCCATTTAAACGTTTTAATGCAAGAGCTTATTTGAATTGAATCAACTAAATGAAGTTTTATTTGAAGAACATGATTTGAATGAAACATTTTTGTCAAGTTGGATATTAGAGCTTATTAATATCTAAATTACCAACCTATATTGAACATGAATTACAGTCATATTACACCTTACAACACAGCACATGTATATGAATCAGAATCGGAAATGTATTTCTTTTATTTAATTTTAGTATTAATCTTGTTTGTTTATGAAGTTTATTTTGAATTCAAACATAACCCCCCCCCCCCCCCCCATTTTAACATTGATTGTATGATGTGTGAGAACATGGCTATACAAGAAGTCCCGTATTCCTATGGACCGACCCTGCTTACTCTATACTATCTTTAGTGTAAGTAGTAGCAGTGACTTGTATTTTATTGTTATTATTTTATACGATTATTTGTTGGTTTGACAATCAAATAGAGGCTATCTAAATATGACCTAGTGAGGCTATCACAAGGTTTAAATAGGGTACAACACCCTAAAATTAGGGTTTTCATATATGCTCACGTACGCCCAACATACATGGATGAGCTCCGCGACCAAACCCTAGCTAGTATGCCAAGCGTACACTATGGTACGCCCCGCTTACTAACCAAAAGGAACAAAATGCCAAACCTTTAATCAGGAGTGTAACAACCCGTTATTTCCGGGCATTATAAATCGAGTCTTGTAACCTCTTTGGAATGTAATAGGAATATCATCGATAAATGAATTATTCAAAAGCTCTGATTGGAGTACACTATGTAGTAGATATCGTCTTAAGGTTTCCAAATATATAAAGAACACTAAAATCCGAGTTATGACGAAGTAGTTATGACCATTCTAAGATTTCCGACAAAACCGACAACACCGATTAAACGGAAAACGCAAAGTTTCAATATGATAGCATTTAGCCTTAGGTATCTAAATGAAAGTTATAGATAACATTAAACCGTGAGCGTACACAAAAAGAACGTCCAAATCTGACTTCGTATGAGGAAGTTATGATTTTTCCAAGATCCGAATATAGCAGTAGACAGCTAAAAACTCGAATCGGAGATCGAGCGACTTTTGGCCGAAATGACCTAAACGAGCATCGAAGGTCTCGACAATGGTATTTCAGCGGTAAAAAGTCTGGCAAAAACCGACATCAGATAAAGAAGTTATGAATTTTCAAAGAAATTCCTTAAACACGTTGAGTTATAAAATAAATAATAAAAATAATTTCGGAATTTGCCAACGGAGTCTAAACGAAAGTTGTAGAGCGTAGTCTCACCTACGCGTGGATATAAAGACCATCGAAAACGGAGTTCGTATGAAGAAGATATGAATTTTTGAAGTTTATTAAATAAATTATATATTTATTTAAATCAAAATTTCGGACCTTATCCGAAGAGGAGTCAGCGTCCTCATCCGGGTACGCGCTGCGTACCCCTGTACGCCCCGCGTACCCGAGAGACTTGGCCTCTGATCGTCCACGTCGCCCTATCCAAGCCATCCGACCCGTCCGAAATACCCGACCCGTCCGACCCGCTGTCCCGTCCGACCCGCCGTCCCATCCGACCCGCGTACCCAGCAACCCGTCCCATCCGACCCGCGTACCCAGCAACCCGTCCCATCCGAAGCCGAGGCAGTCGAGGCTTCGGTCATGCATGACGTACGCGTACGCGCTGCGTACGGGCGTACGCCCCGCGTTCGGAGGCGGTTCAGCCTTCCTATAAATAGGATGCGAGGGCTTCCGAGAAAAATGCTCATTTCTCTCCTCTCTCTCACAATCTTGCCTCGTTTTCCGTGCCCGTTCAAACCCGAAGCTCTGGTCTTTTTGCTCTAGTCCCGAGGGTCGATTTTACTCCCGAGATTCCCAAGAATCCCGAGGAAAATCCGTTTCCCGAGACGAAACTCTGTCCGGTTTTCCATCTCGCTATCTTCAAACTATCAGATGAGTTCATACCCCTGCAAGCACACTTTAAATGCGTTTTTAAATGCTTTTTATACTCTTTTAGGGGGGGAATACAAGTAAACACACGACTAAAATCGTGTGAAACATCGATCTTTTTATATACTTTTCATACTGTTGTCTTAACTGTCTTATGAGGTCATTATCATGCAAAACACCTCACAACACAACTTTACCCTCTTGGGATACAATATGTTTATAAATAGAAATATGTTTTATTTATACGTTTGCATACAAATACATCATATCAAGGGTAACATTCTTTACTAAATCATTTTATGCATTCAAAGAACTTATGATTTATGCTTTGTCAAACATTGTGAAAAAGGATAAACTTTGCATACAAACTACTACTTTAATACAGACTTAGTTGAGAATCCATGAGACGTGTACATCTTCAAACACTGCCTTTTTGATAAAAGGTATCGCTACAAGTCCTGTCTATAACCAGAGTCTCCCGTTCGGAGAACGTGTCAAATGTGTATAGATCTATACGGGAAGTCATGATCCTGCGCCCTGACTGTTAGCTACAGTCCGTCTTTTGGGGTGACAGTTGTCATAACGCTACGACGCCAGAAGAACGTCGCTACAGGCATATTATGTTTAGTATGGTTATAAAACTCATCGGATATACAATTATTATGGTATTATGCTTTTATGAACGAGTAGCTATTAAAACTATTCTTCATCTAACAAGTGCGATCTTCGTATAGCTTTACTATGTAAAACTATGACACAACTTACAAGCACGTCGTTTGCTTGCGATTTTCGGTCTTAGAGACTGCCAGTTATGTCAGGAAAATAAGAGTTTTTCCTGTATACAAACCAAACAACTAATAGGAAAATAAGGGATTTTCTCGGTACAATTAGTTGCAGCTGATATCACGAACATTCATATGCATTTCATACTTTTATAAGAAAATAAGGGTTTTTCTTGGAAAACACAACAAATCATATCTCAACTATTAGGGAAAATATGGGATTTTCTGGATCTAATACATTCATTTTCAACACACGAATCATAACTCATTACAATTGAAATACTACATTTTCTGGAAAACATACAAACACTTTCGAATGGCATACATTTTCTCAAAACACCACTTACGAACTCACAACTTAAATGTTGACACTTTTTCTTTGAAATAACTTGTATTCTCAGGAAACCGCTAGACCAGGTAGCAACTACTTCTAAAGACTAACGCGCTGGCGTTAGTAACATATTTTGGATCACCATTTTGTATTTGATTTCTTTTGCAAACATGTAACATATACAATCATGTAAACTTTTCAAATATATTTATATTATGGTGGTGTGTACTTTCCTTTCTATGAACTGTTATGATACTGAATATGACGTCCTCCGCCCCCGAACGTTTCCGCCGTTCTGGTTTGGGGGTGTGACAGATTGGTATCAGAGCTTCGTTTATAGTGAATTAAGTATATCAAAACCATTTTTGGTATACAACTATAAACTCAACTGGGCAAAAACACTCTGAGAAGAGTCATACTTTTGAAATTAAATTTATTTAGTTTTTGTAAAGTAAGCATGCATTCATTTCGTACTAATAACAGTTTCACATCGGACTATCTTAGAAGTATTATAAATAAGTTGTGCAGTGCAGGTACGCCTTGGGACATGTAATCGGAACTGGGAAGGATATAGCCTGATCAACTATATTTGTCCGAGAGCCGACTAACGTGTGGCGAGGGGTGTCTGCAGTGGACAACAAATTTTAAAACTTACCAAACCGTTACTAGAATCAAACACAAGAATTTAAATACTATAGGAGTATTTGCTATCTAAACTAATTTAACTTACATGTGTTGCATGTTTCGACTTTATTCAATTCTTATGACCCTATTTCTCGTACAGTAAAATGGCTGGATTTCACCACCCCAATGACCCCTACTTTCCCAACCAAGGCTACGGAGGATGGATCGAAGATGATCCCGAAGAGGATGAGGAACCCATAGAAGTGGGTGATGACTCCAGTACTGACTCAGAGCCGGAAGTGATCGATCCACCACCCATTCAACCTCCTGTCCATGTGAGGAACTTCCAAGGACCCACTCCCGTCTGGGGGAGTCACCTCCATCATTGGAGCCAACAACAAGGCATACGCCCTCCCTACGGCATGTGTCAGGATTTCTATGATGTCCGCAGTGGAAGCTTGGCTAATCGAGCACTCCCAGTAATGGTGGGTAAGTTAGCCAATCAGTCCTATCAATCCGAAGTTCAAGCAAGCCGACTCCGGGATGTCAACGTGGAAGTGCAGGTTCACACTTCTGACATCCGTAGGCTGGAAAAGATACAAGATTATGCTCAACTCCAGTCTGAGGCATTTCAGGCACATATGATTGCAGCCCTAGCCGAATTAAGGGAGCAACAAGCCGCTTTTGATCGGCGCCTAATGGAATCGAAGCAATCAGATGCGGAGTCAAGCTCCAAGCGCAACCTACGTCGCAAATAGTGCCTGCCAGGATTTCAAATTTTGTTATAAATTAGGACTTCGGATAAGAGTATTCTTTTCTTTAAAACTTCCTGTAATCGGAGACCTTTAGAAAGGTCAAAAAGTTTTGTCTAAACTCGGATGTAACACAACTATATGTTTAATATATATAGGGCATATCTCTTTCTTGTTTTAATCATGTGTAGTCCGTTCAATTCATAAGTGCATCCATTCAAACGTTATTAATGAATCAAGCTCAAAACCCAGTGTTGGTCAAACCAAATTCTTAATCTATTTAAGGTAGTTAACTCAATAACATTCAACTCGCAACCACCAAAACTTATAATATCTCATTTTTTTTTTGGCAGCGCAATGCCTCCTCGTAGATCAGCACGTACCAACGCAACCCCACCACCACCTCCACCACTAACTTACGATCCGGCAATGGTCCAGACCGCTATCACAGCAGCAGTAGCAGCAGCTCTCTCTCAAATAAACTCCAATGCAAATGGAGGTACAGGAAGCAGCACGAATCATCCCAATCGTGGCCCCGGCCAGGGTCATGTAAGGGAGTGTACATACAAGGAGTTCTCCAACTCGAAGCCAAAGACTTTTAATGGCAGTGGCGGAGTCATTGCACTAATGCAATGGTTCGAAAAGACCGAAACGGTCTTCGAGATCTGCTCGTGCCAAGAAACAAGCAAGGTTAAGTTCGCTGCATGCACCTTCATAGATCGAGCCCTCACTTGGTGGAAAAGCCATGTGAACTCAGTGACGCTCATTGTCGCTAACGCCATGAGATGGGAAGAACTGAAGGTACTACTACTGGAAGAATACTGCCCGAGGGGTGAAGTGCAAAAGCTTGAGCAGGAGCTCTGGAATTTGAAAATGATTGGGTCTGATCTAGTCGCCTACACAGCTAGGTTCAACGATCTCGCCGCTTTGTGCCCTACCATGGTCAACCCAGAATCAAATAAGGTCGAAAGGTACATTTGGGGGTTGTCACCCCAGATTCAAGGGCATGTCCTAGCTTCCAACCCTATCACCTACAACAGCGCTAAACGCCTGGCACAACGACTCATCGACCACGGAGCGAAACAGAGTACCATCACAGCAGCCGCAATTCCACCTAGGGAGGCTCAGGGCCAGAGTAAGCCTTGGAACAAGAGGAGGGGACAAACCCTCCAGGAGAACCCCAAGAAACAACAAGTGATAGCGACCCACGCTATTACTGTACCTACCAATTCTGCCCCCACAAGTTCATACAATGGAAAGCTACCGAAATGTAACCAGTGCAACTTCCAGCACCACGGTCCCTACCGTGACCATCAATGCACCAGGTGCAATAAGAAGGGTCATACAGCCCGCTATTGCAAGGAGCAAACCCAACAATTCGCCCCCACTGCTAATACCGGAGTAAGTCGCGCTTGCTTTGAGTGCGGGGGCACAGGGCACTACCGTAAGGACTGCCCGAAGGCAAACAACAGGAATACCGGCGGAAGAGGCCGAGTTTTCGCAATGGGACAAGATGAAGCCATTGCGGACCCTACTGTTGTTACGGGTACGTTTCTTCTCGATAACTCGTATGCATGCATTTTGTTTGATAGTGGAGCGGAAAGGAGTTTTGTGAGTCACGACTTTAAAAGCATGCTAAAACCAATACCACAATCATTAAGTGAACCGTTCATAGTAGAAATGGCCAACGGGAAAACCGAAGGCACTAAGGAGATATATTTAAACTGCACCCTAACTCTAAACGATAATCTCTTTCAAATCAACCTCATGCCAGTCTCGATTAGGAGTTTCGATGTCATCATTGGCATGGATTGGCTGAGTTCACATCGTGCGGACATCCTATGTTACGATAAGGTCGTTCGCCTTAATCTGCCAACCGGCGAAACCTTCCTTGTTTTGGGCGACAAACCTAGTACCACTCTTAGTATCATCTCAAGTATCCAAGCTCAGAAGTACCTACGCAAGGAGTGTCACGCATTTTTAGCGCATGTTGTAGACGTGAAACGCGAAGTCCAGAACATCAAGGATGTGCCCGACGTATGCGATTTTCCCGACGTGTTTCCCGAGGACCTTCCAGGGATACCACCTGTAAGACAAGTCGAATTCAGAATCGATCTGATTCCCGGAGCTACCCCAGTAGCCAAAGCGCCCTATCGATTAGCCCCGGCAGAGATGCAGGAGCTGTCCAGCCAACTGAATGAACTACTTGGAAAAGGATTCATCAGGCCGAGCGTCTCACCTTGGGGAGCACCCGTGTTGTTTGTGAAAAAGAAAGATGGATCGTTCAGGATGTGCATCGACTACTGAGAACTCAACAAACTTACCATCAAGAACCGATACCCCCTACCCCGAATCGACGACTTATTCGATCAACTCCAAGGAGCCAACTACTTTTCCAAGATCGATCTGAGGTCAGGATATCACCAGCTGCGAGTCCTAGAGAGTGATGTTCCCAAGACGGCCTTCCGGACGAGGTACGGACATTACGAGTTCGTAGTGATGCCATTCGGACTAACCAATGCCCCGACCGTATTCATGGATCTAATGAATCGGGTATGTCGTCCATTCTTGGATAAATTTGTGATAGTATTCATAGACGACATACTCATTTATTCAAGGAATAAAGTCAACACCTGAGACAAGTCTTAAAGACGTTACGGACTGAGAGACTGTATGCAAAATTCTCAAAATGTGAGTTTTGGATTAGAAAGGTGGACTTCCTCGGTCACGTGGTCAGCAAGGAAGGAATCCACGTGGACCCCTCGAAAATCAAGGCTATCGAAAACTGGTCTGCACCAACTACACCAACAGAAATTCGCCAATTTCTAGGTCTTGCTGGTTATTACCGAAGGTTCATCCAAAATTTCTCCAGCATCGCAAAGCCTCTTACCGCTTTAACCCAGAAAGGTGTGACCTACAACTGGGGAGAAAAGCAAGATGTTGCATTTCAAACCTTGAAACAAGCCCTTTGCAGTGCACCTATCCTTTCTCTTCCGGAAGGGACCGAAGATTTTGTGGTGTATTGCGACACTTCAAAGCAAGGGCTGGGTTGTGTACTAATGCAGAGGGGAAAGGTGATTGCATATGCCTCACGACAACTAAAAACGCATGAGGTCAATTACACCACTCATGACTTAGAACTTGGAGCAGTGGTCTTCGCTCTTAAAATCTGGAGGCACTACCTTTACGGTACCAAGTGCACAGTCTTTACGGACCACAAGAGCCTCCAACACATCTTCGACCAGAAGGAATTAAACTTGAGACAACGACGTTGGTTCGAATTGCTCAACGACTGCGAATGTGAGATTCGCTATCATCCGGGAAAGGCAAACGTCGTAGCCGATGCCCTTAGTCGAAAGGAGTACTCAGGCCGGAGAGTGAAGTCATTAGCTATGTCGATCCATTCGCACCTGTCAACGCAAGTCATGGAAGCTCAAATAGAGGCCTTGAAACCCGAAAACGTGGCAGGTGAGGCCCTTAGGGGAATGGACAAGAACTTAGAAATCAAGAGTGATGGAGCACGTTACCTCATGAACCGGATCTGGACACCCAAGTTTGGTGGATTGAGAGAGGTAGTTATGAGCGAGGCACACAGGACCCCATACTCCGTACACCCAGGGTCAGACAAGATGTATCTAGATCTCAAGCAACTCTACTGGTGGCCAAACATGAAAGCGGAGATCGCTACGTATGTGAGCAAGTGTTTAACTTGCGCCAAAATAAAAATAGAACACCAAAAACCCTCAGGTCTACTCCAACAACCTGAAATACCTGAGTGGAAATGGGAGCAGATTTCCATGGACTTCAGAACCAAACTGCCCAAAACTCAGAGTGGCCAAGATACTATTTGGGTAATCGTCGACAGATTAACCAAGTCAGCCCATTTCTTACCGATCAAGGAAACCGATAGGATGGAAAAACTATCAAGAACCTACATCCGGGAGATCGTACGACTTCATGGAGTACCGATGTCCATCATCTCAGATAGAGACATCAGGTTCACTTCCAGATTTTGGCAATCATTGCAAAAATCCATGGGAACAAGGTTGGACATGAGTACAGCATACCACCCTCAAACTGACGGACAGAGTGAGAGGACGATCCAAACCTTGGAAGACATGTTGCGAGCATGTGTAATCGACTTTGGCAAGGCATGGGATATTCACTTGCCTTTGGTCGAGTTTTCTTATAACAATAGTTACCATACTAGTATCAAGACCGCTCCATTCGAAGCCCTTTACGGCCGTAAGTGCAGATCACCCCTGTGTTGGACGGAAGTGGGCGACACACAATTGACAAAAGGTCTAGTCCCTAATAGCACCCTCACTGGTCCGGAGATCATCAGAGAAACTACCGAAAAGATCGTGCAAATACGAGAACGACGGAAGTCCTCAAGGGATAGGCAAAAGAGCTATGCCGACAGGAGACGTAAACCCTTGGAATTCCAGATTGGCGACCGTGTACTACTAAAGGTCTCACCCTGGAAGGGCGTGATACGCTTTGGGAAGCATGGAAAGCTAAATCCCAGGTACATTGGACCCTTCGAAATCATTTCGAGAGTTGGTCCAGTGGCTTACAAAGTCCAACTTCCAATCGAGCTTAACAAAGTGCATCCAGTATTCCACGTATCGAACTTGAAAAAGTGTTTGTCCGACGAAACACTTGTAATTCCACTCGATGAAATCGAGTTAAATGAAAATCTTAACTTTGTAGAAGAACCCGTCGAGATCATGGATAGGGAAGTTAAACGGACTAAGTAGAGTCGCATTCCAATAGTAAAAGTTCGATGGAATGCTAAGAGAGGACCCGAATTCACATGGGAATGGGAAGACCAAATGCTACAGAAGTATCCACATCTCTTCCTCAGCCCCTAAATCTTTTATCTTGTATTTAATTTCGGGACGAAATTCCCTCTAACGGGGGGATGATGTAACAACCCGTTATTTCCGGGCATTATAAATCGAGTCTTGTAACCTCTTTGGAATGTAATAGGAATATCATCGATAAATGAATTATTCAAAAGCTCTGATTGGAGTACACTATGTAGTAGATATCGTCTTAAGGTTTCCAAATATATAAAGAACACTAAAATCCGAGTTATGACGAAGTAGTTATAACCATTCTAAGATTTCCGACAAAACCGACAACACCGATTAAACGGAAAACGCAAAGTTTCAATATGATAGCATTTAGCCTTAGGTATCTAAATGAAAGTTATAGATAACATTAAACCGTGAGCGTACACAAAAAGAACGTCCAAATCTGACTTCGTATGAAGAAGTTATGATTTTTCCAAGATCCGAATATAGCAGTAGACAGCTAAAAACTCGAATCGGAGGTCGAGCGACTTTTGGCCGGAATGACCTAAACGAGCATCGAAGGTCTCGACAATGGTATTTCAGCGGTAAAAAGTCTGGCAAAAACCGACATCAGATAAAGAAGTTATGAATTTTCAAAGAAATTCCTTAAACACGTTGAGTTATAAAATAAATAATAAAAATAATTTCGGAATTTGCCAACGGAGTCTAAACGAAAGTTGTAGAGCGTAGTCTCACCTACGCGTGGATATAAAGACCATCGAAAACGGAGTTCGTATGAAGAAGATATGAATTTTTGAAGTTTATTAAATAAATTATATATTTATTTAAATCAAAATTTCGGACCTTATCCGAAGAGGAGTCAGCGTCCTCATCCGGGTACGCGCTGCGTACCCCTGTACGCCCCGTGTACCCGAGAGACTTGGCCTCTGATCGTCCACGTCGCCCTATCCAAGCCATCCGACCCGTCCGAAATACCCGACCCGTCCGACCCGCTGTCCCGTCCGACCCGCCGTCCCATCCGACCCGCGTACCCAGCAACCCGTCCCATCCGACCCGCGTACCCAGCAACCCGTCCCATCCGAAGCCGAGGCAGTCGAGGCTTCGGTCATGCATGACGTACGCGTACGCGCTGCGTACGGGCGTACGCCCCGCGTTCGGAGGCGGTTCAGCCTTCCTATAAATAGGATGCGAGGGCTTCCGAGAAAAATGCTCATTTCTCTCCTCTCTCTCACAATCTTGCCTCGTTTTCCGTGCCCGTTCAAACCCGAAGCTCTGGTCTTTTTGCTCTAGTCCCGAGGGTCGATTTTACTCCCGAGATTCCCAAGAATCCCGAGGAAAATCCGTTTCCCGAGACGAAACTCTGTCCGGTTTTCCATCTCGCTATCTTCAAACTATCAGATGAGTTCATACCCCTGCAAGCACACTTTAAATGCGTTTTTAAATGCTTTTTATACTCTTTTAGGGGGGGAATACAAGTAAACACACGACTAAAATCGTGTGAAACATCGATCTTTTTATATACTTTTCATACTGTTGTCTTAACTGTCTTATGAGGTCATTATCATGCAAAACACCTCACAACACAACTTTACCCTCTTGGGATACAATATGTTTATAAATAGAAATATGTTTTATTTATACGTTTGCATACAAATACATCATATCAAGGGTAACATTCTTTACTAAATCATTTTATGCATTCAAAGAACTTATGATTTATGCTTTGTCAAACATTGTGAAAAAGGATAAACTTTGCATACAAACTACTACTTTAATACAGACTTAGTTGAGAATCCATGAGACGTGTACATCTTCAAACACTGCCTTTTTGATAAAAGGTATCGCTACAAGTCCTGTCTATAACCAGAGTCTCCCGTTCGGAGAACGTGTCAAATGTGTATAGATCTATACGGGAAGTCATGATCCTGCGCCCTGACTGTTAGCTACAGTCCGTCTTTTGGGGTGACAGTTGTCATAACGCTACGACGCCAGAAGAACGTCGCTACAGGCATATTATGTTTAGTATGGTTATAAAACTCATCGGATATACAATTATTATGGTATTATGCTTTTATGAACGAGTAGCTATTAAAACTATTCTTCATCTAACAAGTGCGATCTTCGTATAGCTTTACTATGTAAAACTATGACACAACTTACAAGCACGTCGTTTGCTTGCGATTTTCGGTCTTAGAGACTGCCAGTTATGTCAGGAAAATAAGAGTTTTTCCTGTATACAAACCAAACAACTAATAGGAAAATAAGGGATTTTCTCGGTACAATTAGTTGCAGCTGATATCACGAACATTCATATGCATTTCATACTTTTATAAGAAAATAAGGGTTTTTCTTGGAAAACACAACAAATCATATCTCAACTATTAGGGAAAATATGGGATTTTCTGGATCTAATACATTCATTTTCAACACACGAATCATAACTCATTACAATTGAAATACTACATTTTCTGGAAAACATACAAACACTTTCGAATGGCATACATTTTCTCAAAACACCACTTACGAACTCACAACTTAAATGTTGACACTTTTTCTTTGAAATAACTTGTATTCTCAGGAAACCGCTAGACCAGGTAGCAACTACTTCTAAAGACTAACGCGCTGGCGTTAGTAACATATTTTGGATCACCATTTTGTATTTGATTTCTTTTGCAAACATGTAACATATACAATCATGTAAACTTTTCAAATATATTTATATTATGGTGGTGTGTACTTTCCTTTCTATGAACTGTTATGATACTGAATATGACGTCCTCCGCCCCCGAACGTTTCCGCCGTTCTGGTTTGGGGGCGTGACAGATTGGTATCAGAGCTTCGTTTATAGTGAATTAAGTATATCAAAACCATTTTTGGTATACAACTATAAACTCAACTGGGCAAAAACACTCTGAGAAGAGTCATACTTTTGAAATTAAATTTATTTAGTTTTTGTAAAGTAAGCATGCATTCATTTCGTACTAATAACAGTTTCACATCGGACTATCTTAGAAGTATTATAAATAAGTTGTGCAGTGCAGGTACGCCTTGGGACATGTAATCGGAACTGGGAAGGATATAGCCTGATCAACTATATTTGTCCGAGAGCCGACTAACGTGTGCCGAGGGGTGTCTGCAGTGGACAACAAATTTTAAAACTTACCAAACCGTTACTAGAATGAAACACAAGAATTTAAATACTATAGGAGTATTTGCTATCTAAACTAATTTAACTTACATGTGTTGCATGTTTCGACTTTATTCAATTCTTATGACCCTATTTCTCGTACAGTAAAATGGCTGGATTTCACCACCCCAATGACCCCTACTTTCCCAACCAAGGCTACGGAGGATGGATCGAAGATGATCCCGAAGAGGATGAGGAACCCATAGAAGTGGGTGATGACTCCGGTACTGACTCAGAGCCGGAAGTGATCGATCCACCACCCATTCAACCTCCTGTCCATGTGAGGAACTTCCAAGGACCCACTCCCGTCTGGGGGAGTCACCTCCATCATTGGAGCCAACAACAAGGCATACGCCCTCCCTACGGCATGTGTCGGGATTTCTATGATGTCCACAGTGGAAGCTTGGCTGATCGAGCACTCCCAGTAATGGTGGGTAAGTTAGCCAATCAGTCCTATCAATCCGGAGTTCAAGCAAGCCGACTCCGGGATGTCAACGTGGAAGTGCAGGTTCACACTTCTGACATCCGTAGGCTGGACAAGATACAAGATTATGCTCAACTCCAGTCTGAGGCATTTCAGGCACATATGATTGCAGCCCTAGCCGAATTAAAGGAGCAACAAGCCGCTTTCGATCGGCGCCTAATGGAATCGAAGCAATCAGATGCGGAGTCAAGCTCCAAGCGCAACCTACGTCGCAAATAGTGCCTGCCAGGATTTCAAATTTTGTTATAAATTAGGACTTCGGATAAGAGTATTCTTTTCTTTAAAACTTCCTGTAATCGGAGACCTTTAGAAAGGTCAAAAAGTTTTGTCTAAACTCGGATGTAACACAACTATATGTTTAATATATATAGGGCATATCTCTTTCTTGTTTTAATCATGTGTAGTCCGTTCAATTCATAAGTGCATCCATTCAAACGTTATTAATGAATCAAGCTCAAAACCCAGTGTTGGTCAAACCAAATTCTTAATCTATTTAAGGTAGTTAACTCAATAACATTCAACTCGCAACCACCGAAACTTATAATATCTCTTTTTTTTTTGGCAGCGCAATGCCTCCTCGTAGATCAGCACGTACCAACGCAACCCCACCACCACCTCCACCACTAACTTACGATCCGGCAATGGTCCAGGCCGCTATCACAGCAGCAGTAGCAGCAGCTCTCTCTCAAATAAACTCCAATGCAAATGGAGGTACAGGAAGCAGCACGAATCATCCCAATCGTGGCCCCGGCCAGGGTCATGTAAGGGAGTGTACATACAAGGAGTTCTCCAACTCGAAGCCAAAGACTTTTAATGGCAGTGGCGGAGTCATTGCACTAATGCAATGGTTCGAAAAGACCGAAACGGTCTTCGAGATCTGCTCGTGCCAAGAAACAAGCAAGGTTAAGTTCGCTGCCTGCACCTTCATAGATCGAGCCCTCACTTGGTGGAAAAGCCATGTGAACTCAGTGACGCTCATTGTCGCTAACGCCATGAGCTGGGAAGAACTGAAGGTACTACTACTGGAAGAATACTGCCCGAGGGGTGAAGTGCAAAAGCTTGAGCAGGAGCTCTGGAATTTGAAAATGATTGGGTCTGATCTAGTCGCCTACACAGCTAGGTTCAACGATCTCGCCGCTTTGTGCCCTACCATGGTCAACCCAGAATCAAAGAAGGTCGAAAGGTACATTTGGGGGTTGTCACCCCAGATTCAAGGGCATGTCCTAGCTTCCAACCCTATCACCTACAAAAGCGCTAAACGCCTGGCACAACGACTCATCGACCACGGAGCGAAACAGAGTACCATCACAGCAGCCGCAATTCCACCTAGGGAGGCTCAGGGCCAGAGTAAACCTTGGAACAAGAGGAGGGGACAAACCCTCCAGGAGAACCCCAAGAAACAACAAGTGATAGCGACCCACGCTATTACTGTACCTACCAATTCTGCCCCCACAAGTTCATACAATGGAAAGCTACCGAAATGTAACCAGTGCAACTTCCACCACCACGGTCCCTACCGTGACCTTCAATGCACCAGGTGCAATAAGAAGGGTCATACAGCCCGCTATTGCAAGGAGCAAACCCAACAATTCGCCCCCACTGCTAATACCGGAGTAAGCCGCGCTTGCTTTGAGTGCGGGGGCACAGGGCACTACCGCAAGGACTGCCCGAAGGCAAACAACAGGAATACCGGCGGAAGAGGCCGAGTTTTCGCAATGGGACAAGATGAAGCCATTGCGGACCCTACTGTTGTTACGGGTACGTTTCTTCTCGATAACTCGTATGCATGCATTTTGTTTGATAGTGGAGCGAAAAGGAGTTTTGTGAGTCACGACTTTAAAAGCATGCTAAAACCAATACCACAATCATTAAGTGAACCGTTCATAGTAGAAATGGCCAACGGGAAAACCGAAGGCACTAAGGAGATATATTTAAACTGCACCCTAACTCTAAACGATAATCTCTTTCAAATCAACCTCATGCCAGTCTCGATTAGGAGTTTCGATGTCATCATTGGCATGGATTGGCTGAGTTCACATCGTGCGGACATCCTATGTTACGATAAGGTCGTTCGCCTTAATCTGCCAACCGGCGAAACCTTCCTTGTTTTGGGCGACAAACCTAGTACCACTCTTAGTATCATCTCAAGTATCCAAGCTCAGAAGTACCTACGCAAGGAGTGTCACGCATTTTTAGCACATGTTGTAGACGTGAAACGCGAAGTCCAGAACATCAAGGATGTGCCCGACGTATGCGATTTTCCCGACGTGTTTCCCGAGGACCTTCCAGGGATACCACCTGTAAGACAAGTCGAATTCAGAATCGATCTGATTCCCGGAGCTACCCCAGTAGCCAAAGCGCCCTATCGATTAGCCCCGGCAGAGATGCAGGAGCTGTCCAGCCAACTGAATGAACTACTTGGAAAAGGATTCATCAGGCCGAGCGTCTCACCTTGGGGAGCACCCGTGTTGTTTGTGAAAAAGAAAGATGGATCGTTCAGGATGTGCATCGACTACTGAGAACTCAACAAACTTACCATCAAGAACCGATACCCCCTACCCCGAATCGACGACTTATTCGATCAACTCCAAGGAGCCAACTACTTTTCCAAGATCGATCTGAGGTCGGGATATCACCAGCTGCGAGTCCTAGAGAGTGATGTTCCCAAGACGGACTTCCGGACGAGGTACGGACATTACGAGTTCGTAGTGATGCCATTCGGACTAACCAATGCCCCGACCGTATTCATGGATCTAATGAATCGGGTATGTCGTCCATTCTTGGATAAATTTGTGATAGTATTCATAGACGACATACTCATTTATTCAAGGAATAAATTCAACACCTGAGACAAGTCTTAAAGACGTTACGGACTGAGAGACTGTATGCAAAATTCTCAAAATGTGAGTTTTGGATTAGAAAGGTGGACTTCCTCGGTCACGTGGTCAGCAAGGAAGGAATCCACGTGGACCCCTCGAAAATCAAGGCTATCGAAAACTGGTCTGCACCAACTACACCAACAGAAATTCGCCAATTTCTAGGTCTTGCTGGTTATTACCGAAGGTTCATCCAAAATTTCTCCAGCATCGCAAAGCCTCTTACCGCTTTAACCCAGAAAGGTGTGACCTACAACTGGGGAGAAAAGCAAGATGTTGCATTTCAAACCTTGAAACAAGCCCTTTGCAGTGCACATATCCTTTCTCTTCCGGAAGGGACCGAAGATTTTGTGGTGTATTGCGACACTTCAAAGCAAGGGCTGGGTTGTGTACTAATGCAGAGGGGAAAGGTGATTGCATATGCCTCACGACAACTAAAAACGCATGAGGTCAATTACACCACTCATGACTTAGAACTTGGAGCAGTGGTCTTCGCTCTTAAAATCTGGAGGCACTACCTTTACGGTACCAAGTGCACAGTCTTTACGGACCACAAGAGCCTCCAACACATCTTCGACCAGAAGGAATTAAACTTGAGACAACGACGTTGGTTCGAATTGCTCAACGACTGCGAATGTGAGATTCGCTATCATCCGGGAAAGGCAAACGTCGTAGCCGATGCCCTTAGTCGAAAGGAGTACTCAGGCCGGAGAGTGAAGTCATTAGCTATGTCGATCCATTCGCACCTGTCAACGCAAGTCATGGAAGCTCAAATAGAGGCCTTGAAACCCGAAAACGTGGCAGGTGAGGCCCTTAGGGGAATGGACAAGAACTTAGAAATCAAGAGTGATGGAGCACGTTACCTCATGAACCGGATCTGGACACCCAAGTTTGGTGGATTGAGAGAGGTAGTTATGAGCGAGGCACACAGGACCCCATACTCCGTACACCCAGGGTCAGACAAGATGTATCTAGATCTCAAGCAACTCTACTGGTGGCCAAACATGAAAGCGGAGATCGCTACGTATGTGAGCAAGTGTTTAACTTGCGCCAAAATAAAAATAGAACACCAAAAACCCTCAGGTCTACTCCAACAACCTGAAATACCTGAGTGGAAATGGGAGCAGATTTCCATGGACTTCAGAACCAAACTGCCCAAAACTCAGAGTGGCCAAGATACTATTTGGGTAATCGTCGACAGATTAACCAAGTCAGCCCATTTCTTACCGATCAAGGAAACCGATAGGATGGAAAAACTATCAAGAACCTACATCCGGGAGATCGTACGACTTCATGGAGTACCGATGTCCATCATCTCAGATAGAGACATCAGGTTCACTTCCAGATTTTGGCAATCATTGCAAAAATCCATGGGAACAAGGTTGGACATGAGTACAGCATACCACCCTCAAACTGACGGACAGAGTGAGAGGACGATCCAAACCTTGGAAGACATGTTGCGAGCATGTGTAATCGACTTTGGCAAGGCATGGGATATTCACTTGCCTTTGGTCGAGTTTTCTTATAACAATAGTTACCATACTAGTATCAAGACCGCTCCATTCGAAGCCCTTTACGGCCGTAAGTGCAGATCACCCCTGTGTTGGACGGAAGTGGGCGACACACAATTGACAAAAGGTCTAGTCCCTAATAGCACCCTCACTGGTCCGGAGATCATCAGAGAAACTACCGAAAAGATCGTGCAAATACGAGAACGACGGAAGTCCTCAAGGGATAGGCAAAAGAGCTATGCCGACAGGAGACGTAAACCCTTGGAATTCCAGATTGGCGACCGTGTACTACTAAAGGTCTCACCCTGGAAGGGCGTGATACGCTTTGGGAAGCATGGAAAGCTAAATCCCAGGTACATTGGACCCTTCGAAATCATTTCGAGAGTTGGTCCAGTGGCTTACAAACTCCAACTTCCAATCGAGCTTAACAAAGTGCATCCAGTATTCCACGTATCGAACTTGAAAAAGTGTTTGTCCGACGAAACACTTGTAATTCCACTCGATGAAATCGAGTTAAACGAAAATCTTAACTTTGTAGAAGAACCCGTCGAGATCATGGATAGGGAAGTTAAACGGACTAAGCAGAGTCGCATTCCAATAGTAAAAGTTCGATGGAATGCTAAGAGAGGACCCGAATTCACATGGGAATGGGAAGACCAAATGCTACAGAAGTATCCGCATCTCTTCCTCAGCCCCTAAAGCTTTTATCTTGTATTTAATTTCGGGACGAAATTCCCTCTAACGGGGGGATGATGTAACAACCCGTTATTTCCGGGCATTATAAATCGAGTCTTGTAACCTCTTTGGAATGTAATAGGAATATCATCGATAAATGAATTATTCAAAAGCTCTGATTGGAGTACACTATGTAGTAGATATCGTCTTAAGGTTTCCAAATATATAAAGAACACTAAAATCCGAGTTATGACGAAGTAGTTATGACCATTCTAAGATTTCCGACAAAACCGACAACACCGATTAAACGGAAAACGCAAAGTTTCAATATGATAGCATTTAGCCTTAGGTATCTAAATGAAAGTTATAGATAACATTAAACCGTGAGCGTACACAAAAAGAACGTCCAAATCTGACTTCGTATGAGGAAGTTATGATTTTTCCAAGATCCGAATATAGCAGTAGACAGCTAAAAACTCGAATCGGAGGTCGAGCGACTTTTGGCCGGAATGACCTAAACGAGCATCGAAGGTCTCGACAATGGTATTTCAGCGGTAAAAAGTCTGGCAAAAACCGACATCAGATAAAGAAGTTATGAATTTTCAAAGAAATTCCTTAAACACGTTGAGTTATAAAATAAATAATAAAAATAATTTCGGAATTTGCCAACGGAGTCTAAACGAAAGTTGTAGAGCGTAGTCTCACCTACGCGTGGATATAAAGACCATCGAAAACGGAGTTCGTATGAAGAAGATATGAATTTTTGAAGTTTATTAAATAAATTATATATTTATTTAAATCAAAATTTCGGACCTTATCCGAAGAGGAGTCAGCGTCCTCATCCGGGTACGCGCTGCGTACCCCTGTACGCCCCGCGTACCCGAGAGACTTGGCCTCTGATCGTCCACGTCGCCCTATCCAAGCCATCCGACCCGTCCGAAATACCCGACCCGTCCGACCCGCTGTCCCGTCCGACCCGCCGTCCCATCCGACCCGCGTACCCAGCAACCCGTCCCATCCGAAGCCGAGGCAGTCGAGGCTTCGGTCATGCATGACGTACGCGTACGCGCTGCGTACGGGCGTACGCCCCGCGTTTGGAGGCGGTTCAGCCTTCCTATAAATAGGATGCGAGGGCTTCCGAGAAAAATGCTCATTTCTCTCCTCTCTCTCACAATCTTGCCTCGTTTTCCGTGCCCGTTCAAACCCGAAGCTCTGGTCTTTTTGCTCTAGTCCCGAGGGTCGATTTTACTCCCGAGATTCCCGAGAATCCCGAGGAAAATCCGTTTCCCGAGACGAAACTCTGTCCGGTTTTCCATCTCGCTATCTTCAAACTATCAGGTGAGTTCATACCCCTGCAAGCACACTTTAAATGCGTTTTTAAATGCTTTTTATACTCTTTTAGGGGGGGAATACAAGTAAACACACGACTAAAATCGTGTGAAACATCGATCTTTTTATATACTTTTCATACTGTTGTCTTAACTGTCTTATGAGGTCATTATCATGCAAAACACCTCACAACACAACTTTACCCTCTTGGGATACAATATGTTTATAAATAGAAATATGTTTTATTTATACGTTTGCATACAAATACATCATATCAAGGGTAACATTCTTTACTAAATCATTTTATGCATTCAAAGAACTTATGATTTATGCTTTGTCAAACATTGTGAAAAAGGATAAACTTTGCATACAAACTACTACTTTAATACAGACTTAGTTGAGAATCCATGAGACGTGTACATCTTCAAACACTGCCTTTTTGATAAAAGGTATCGCTACAAGTCCTGTCTATAACCAGAGTCTCCCGTTCGGAGAACGTGTCAAATGTGTATAGATCTATACGGGAAGTCATGATCCCGCGCCCTGACTGTTAGCTACAGTCCGTCTTTTGGGGTGACAGTTGTCATAACGCTACGACGCCTGAAGAACGTCGCTACAGGCATATTATGTTTAGTATGGTTATAAAACTCATCGGATATACAATTATTATGGTATTATGCTTTTATGAATGAGTAGCTATTAAAACTATTCTTCATCTAACAAGTGCGATCTTCGTATAGCTTTACTATGTAAAACTATGACACAACTTACAAGCACGTCGTTTGCTTGCGATTTTCGGTCTTAGAGACTGCCAGTTATGTCAGGAAAATAAAGGTTTTTCCTGTATACAAACCAAACAACTAATAGGAAAATAAGGGATTTTCTCGGTACAATTAGTTGCAGCTGATATCACGAACATTCATATGCATTTCATACTTTTATAAGAAAATAAGGGTTTTTCTTGGAAAACACAACAAATCATATCTCAACTATTAGGGAAAATATGGGATTTTCTGGATCTAATACATTCATTTTCAACACACGAATCATAACTCATTACAATTGAAATACTACATTTTCTGGAAAACATACAAACACTTTCGAATGGCATACATTTTCTCAAAACACCACTTACGAACTCACCAACTTAAATGTTGACACTTTTTCTTTGAAATAACTTGTATTCTCAGGAAACCGCTAGACCAGGTAGCAACTACTTCTGAAGACTAACGCGTTGGCGTTAGTAACATATTTTGGATCACCATTTTGTATTTGATTTCTTTTGCAAACATGTAACATATACAATCATGCAAACTTTTCAAATATATTTATATTATGGTGGTGTGTACTTTCCTTTCTATGAACTGTTATGATACTGAATATGACGTCCTCCGCCCTCGAACGTTTCCGCCGTTCTGGTTTGGGGGTGTGACAAGGAGGGATTACATATAAAACTTACAAAATTTCTAAGTGTACAATTCTCGCTCACTTGAATCAGACTTCATCCTCAAAGTCCGTTGCACCGAATAACTCTAGATAATGCTTCCTCATCTCATCTTCCGGCTCCCAAGTCTAATCCGAACCCTTGTCGTGCTGCCATTGCACCTTCACCAACTCCACAACTTGTTCCTCGAGCATTTCGTCTCCCAATCAAGAATTGCCATCGGTTTGTCGATATAATTTAGGCGGTGATCCACTTGAATATCCTCCAATGGTACCACTGCGGAATCATCCACTAAGCACTTCTGCAGTTAAGAGACATGGAACGTGCTATGAATCTGATTGAAATTATCAAGAAGATCCAAATTATATGCAACCCGGCCTACCAAATCCAAAACCCTGAAAGGACCAATATACCTGGGGCCCAACTTTCCCCTCTTCCTGAATCAGATGACACCTTCAGGAGAGCCATATCCCCCACCTGGAACTCTTAATCTAAACGACGTTAGTCGACATAACTCTTCTGCCAACTCTAAGCTATTTGGAGCTTATTCTGAATCTGTTGAATCAGCTCAGTGGTCTTGAGTACAACCTCGGTACTCCCTATAACCTGCTGAACAACCTTGCCCTAACAAATTGGGGTCCTGCATTTCTTCCCGTAGAGCATCTCGAAAGGAGGTTGATCAATTTTGGCATGATAGATGTTGTTATACAAGAATTCCCAAGCAGAAGATACATATCCCAAATCCCACCAAAGTCCAAAACACACGCCCAGAGCATATCCTCTAATGTCTGAATTGTCCCCTCGCTCTGACCATCGGTCTGCGGATGGAATGTTCCGCCGAAATGAAGATGAATGCCCAAATCATCATCAAACCTCTTCCAAAACCTAGAAGTAATTCGAACATCTCTATCAGAAATCACTGAAATCGGCCCCCCATGATGTGTCACAACCTCACTGATATAAATCTCAGCCAATTTCTCTATAGAAATACTTTCCTAAATTAGAATAAAATACACGCTCTTGGTCAAATGATCCACCATGAACCGAATCAAATTCACTCCGCGTGCAGTCCGGGGTAACTTCGTGATGAAATCCATGGTAATATCCTCCCATTTCCATATGGGAATCTCCAACGGCTGCATCTTGTCATGAGGTCGCTAATGCTCAGCCTTAACTTTCTTGTAAGTCAAGCATCGCTCCACATATGCAGGGCCACCAATAATCAGGACGAAGATCTCTATACATCTTCGTCACCATGGGATGAATGGAGAACCTAGACTTGTGCGCTTCCTCCATCAGGAACTGATGCTCACCACCCCAATACGGGACCCAAATCCACCGATGCAGAGTCAACAACACACGACTATCATAATCGAAGGAGACCACCTGACCCACAATACAATTACTCTTCTGATGTGTTTCCTTCATAGCCTCGATCTGAGCCTCACGAATCTACTCCAACAGCGAAGTAATCACACTCATCCTTAAACATATTTCTGATCGGACCCGCAACCACCTTGCGGCTAAGAGCATCAGCCACCACATTGGCCTTCCTTGGGTGATAAAGGATCTCATAATCAGAATCCTTCACAACATCCAACCACTAGCACTGCCTTATATTCAGATTCGGCTTATCCATCAGATACCTCAGGCTCTTGTGATTCGTGTAACTTGTACAACGGACCCCATAGAGGTAATGCCGCCAAATCTTGAGGGCGAAAACCAAAGCCCCCAGCTCCAAGTCATGCGTCGGATAATTTGCCTCATAAGGCTTCAGCTTCCTTGAAGCATAAGCGATCACGCGACCCCACTGCATTAATACCATAAAAATCCTCAAAAGTCGCCAACAGGGTCAATGTCTCGCACAACCGCTGTCTCAAGGTCTCAAGAGTTGCCTACTGCTCAGGCCCACAGCGAAATGTAACCATCTTCTTTGTCAAACGAGTCAAAGGAACAACTATCTTTAACAAATCCTGTATAAATCCCTGATATTAACCAGCAAGATCAAGGAAACTCTGAATCTCAGTTGGAGACCTCGGAACCTCCCAGTACATCACGGCCTCGACCTCAGCCGGATCAACCAGAATACCATTTTGGTTGTCAAGGTGCCCCAAAAAATGCACCTCATGCAACCATAACTCACACTTGGAGAACTTTGTGAAAAGTCTCTCCCTCCTCAAAGTCTCCAGCACTTTCTTTAAGTGCTCCTCGTGCTGCTCCTGAGTCTTGAAATAGACCAAGATATCATCAATAAATACAATCACAGACCGATCCGACATTGGCCTACACACACGGTTCATGAGATCCATGAACATGGCTAGAGCATTGGTGAGCCCAAAAGGCATCACCATGAACTCGTAATGACCATAACGAGTCCGAAAAGCTGTATTCTTCATATCCTCCTCTGTAACCCTCATCTGATGATAACCCGATCACAAATCAATGTTGGAGAACCAAGATGCACCCCGAAGTTGTTCAAATAGATCATCAATCCTTGGTAATGGATAACGGTTCTTCACCGTTACCTTATTCAATTCCCAGTAGTCAATGCACATACGATGAGACCCATCCTTCTTCATCACAAATAAGATTGGTGCTCCCCATGGTGAACTGCTCGGTTGAATGAATCCCTAGTTTAATAACTCCTACAGCTGTATAGACAACTCCTACATCTCAGGTGGAGCCAACCAATACGGTGTAACGACCGAAAAATACAACCAATTTTAAATTTTTCAAAACAGCTCGATTCCATTAAAATCTTTACAAAAAGGTTTTCAGTACAAAACATTTAATGTGTTCCCAGAATCACAATACTACGAAATCATGAGGAGCGGTACGATCACGCCTTCACCTTGCCACAGACTCCTGAAGAACCTGAAAAACATGAAACCACAACTGTAAGCCCGAAAGCTTAGTGAGATACCCCCAAAATACCAACCACATATACGCCCTTCCAGGCCACGACCTTCCGGTCCAAAACATATTACCTTCCGGCCCATATCGTATTGCCTTCCGGCCCATAACTTATTGCCTTCCGGCCCATAACATAACAGCATACATAACATAACAGAACATAGAACAACCATGCATACCGGGTCACATTCCAGTCCAAGCAATCGTGTGTACATAACACATAATCATATAACAGTTCACAGTCAGCAAATCGGTCAAACAGATCACATAACATATCATCACCTTAACCAAGATATCGGTCTAGCCGATCACTAGCATACATCCCCCTACGACTCATCCAACATACCAATTACGCACATACGCCTTTCCAGGCCATGACCTTCCGGTCCATATCACAATGCCTTCCGGCCCACAACATATAATGCCTTCCAGCCCACAACATATAATGCCTTCCGGCTCACAACATATAATGCCTTCCGGCTCACAACATAATGCCTTCCGGCCCATTTACCGCAATATCATAACAACAGACAACTACCCGGATTTCCATCCGATAAAGGGTCGGCCTTGGTGCCTTAAACCCTATTGATATAGTGAGGATAACTCACCTCGAAACTGTCGATTGAACAGATAACCCAAGCTGCTCCGATCACTGCTACGATCTCCACCACCGGACAACCACCAATGCACTGAACTCAAAACAATAATCAACAATTACCAAAATGCCCCTGGAAACCACTGGTCAACCCTTGGTCAAAGACAAGGTCAAAGTCAACCCCTGACTGACTCTACTCGCCGAGTCAACCCGATGACTCGTCGAGTCCCCATACTCAGAACTTCCCTCAATCCACGACCTAACTCGTCGAGTCACCTCGAGACTCGTCGAGTTCAACAACTCTGATTCCACTCGCACACAACTCACCGAGTCATCCCTTGACTCACCGATTCTCGACTCGACCAGAAAATATTGGGACTCTTCGACAAGACTCGCCGAGTCCAAGAACAGACTCGCCGAGTCTAAGCTTATCTTCAACCTACTCGCCGAGTTGTTCATACAACTCGCCGAGTTCCAGGCCATCTTCATCCAACTCGCCGAGTTGTTCTTCCAACTCGTCGAGTCCCAGCTCATCTTCAAGCAACTCGTCGAGTACACCCATGTGACTCGCCGAGTACCACCGGTCTGAATCCATTCAGAACCATTCCAGGCCATGCAATTGCTCCAAAACATATATCTAGCCTCCTACAACTCATCCATCACGTAAAGTGGCAAACTTTACGTGAATCCCAAGAGATCTATGCATTTTGCACAATAGGGCTAAGGTTTGGGACATGATAGCTGCATCCAACACTCCACACAGGGACTTTCATGCATTCCAACTCTTCTCCATTACAGATCTGAGGTAGCAACCTCAGATCTAACCTCTAAACTCTAATACATCCAAAGATGTGGTCCCTAATATCCCCAAAATGAAGAAACAACATAAAAACAGCCCAAGAACGAGATATTACCTCCAAGGGACGCCCCAACTGCAATGAAACTTGAATCCAAGCAAAGCCCCTTGCTCCAAGCCTCTCTTTCTCTAAGATCTCTTCAAAAACCACCTCTCCAAGCTCCAATTTGCTCAACAATGGTGCTTCTCCACGATTTTAGGGTTTCTGGGACTCAAGGGGGAATAAAGAGGCTGGAAGGAAAACATAATGTTCTTTATATAGGGCTCAACCCCGAGAATTAGGGTTTTCTCCACTCAGCGCCTACTCGCCGAGTCCACCTCATTGACTCGTCGAGTCGGCTACTTAACACGCGACCCTACTCGCCGAGACCATCCATGGACTCGCCGAGTCACTCTTTCCCAATTTACTCTTTTAGCCCTTCCACTCTACTCTTGATATTTCGGGATGTTATAATTCTCCCCCACATAAATTAGGCTTCGTCCTCGAAGCCTACAACAATTCAACCCCAAAGATACTCTCACAACGCGCCATCTGGCCTTAACCGGGCCAAGTCCCTCTTGGCACACCCATCGAAACTCAAAACACCCTTTCTCTCTCCTTACGATGTCCTGACCACCGTCTCGAGTCGGGCACCGGCTGTACCCTCTGATAATCACACTCAATAACCGAGAATTTACCCATGAAGCATCACTATCCCAAATCCCAACAATCACTCGACCCATAAGGGCTAGAAAGCCATGAACCATCGGATCCCCGATCCGAATCCCACTCTATCCATTCCGTGACGACGGAAAGACCCCTTCTCAATCTCAGAGCAACTCCCACAAGTTATCCTCTTGCATTCACATACACATGCTGAACTTTCTCCAGCACTCCCAAGTTGGGAAAACCTGATACGCTGATGATATCCTCCAACATCCCCCAGGATGAACCACTAATACATATCCAATACCCTGATCAGAATCACACTGAGAGCCCAAGACTCTCTCCCTGCATCCCTTCCAAGTCTCTTGGCTCTACATCTGCGGAATTCCCTCCGCGATCTCAGCAGACATCCCAAACCGGATGAGCTTCTATTCCACTGCCGCAAACACGCTGCTCAAAACCATACTCGAAATACTCTCATCATAACTCTGCTCTGCCGCTTTCACTTCCGTGAATGTGCTCTTCCTCTCGGAGCTACACTCCTCTCCCTCTTTCCTTACCAAGGAAATCCACTTGGCTGCCTTGTCACCACGACAAGTACCACGGTGCTCAACTAACGCTGCACCACCCCTTTAGCGTAACCGCTATCCATGCAACACATATGCCCTGAATCTGCTCGCAAGGACTCTCGAGTCCATGCACCATCTCTACTAAACAAGATCAATACCCGGAGCCAGACCTTCTCGTGCTAACACATCACAACATAACCAATCCATTTCCTCCGACCGATCCGATAATACCTGCAGAGTCTTCAGCATGACTAGACCACCTCACCAGGTCTTCAGTCTGGCTGAACCGTCCTCCCGAGCATCCGGTCTGACTGATTCGCCTTCCGGCCGTCAGTCTCTCCGGACCGCTCAAACAGCACTCATCATTCCGAGCCATCCCTCCGGGAATCCTCCCATGCATACTGTTCTCGCCCTCTAAGGGTTCCGAACTCGATCTCCAACACACATACTCAATCCCGGCCCGATTCCAGGCCCTCCACACTCAAATGCCCCAGGTCTGTAATCCGCCCCGAACGCCTGCTACTCACCCATACCAGCCCGCTCTCGGCTGAATGAAATACCGCCGAAATCCCAAGCAGCTAAACAGCCTCTCAAGTCCATCGATCACCCGGAGAATCCTCCGATTCTCCCCCACTTGGACACTAACTATCATCCACCGGTCGCCATCACCGACCTCCCAGAACAACTCTTTCACAAAGAAAACACTTACACGCGGACTGCTTCCCACAAGCATAAACAACCTCAATGAGATCTCAAATCAACACCGATCGACCTGCTCGAAGGAAACTCAATCTGCATCTAACCACTCCTCAGAAAGCAGATGCTACCTGGCCTGAATCCCAATGTCGGGTTGCTACTAATAACCCTCATGAATGATAACCAACGGAATTCCCAAAACAATAACCCATAACCAAAACCACAACCCGCAAAATGACGAATACCGCATCGAAAACCACACAAAGATACCAACACAAAACACCAAACTATAACCATACCAAACCTTCAGGGAACAACGGATACCAAAACGAAAACCCGAAACACAAATCCATAATCATGCCAAACCCTCAAGAAACAACGGATACAAAAACGAAAACTCTCCAACGGGACTAGCAGATAAATGATACTCCATAATAATCATAATTCCACAAGGCAACAAGAAAGAAACATACCCGCAGCTGCACCCGGCACTGCTCTGACCTCCTTCGCTGCAAGCTGAAAAGCACGACTCTAAGCCCTTGGGGCTCCGCTCCACTCGGACCTCCACCCGATCCTCAACATGGCCGGTGCTGGAGCCTGCACCGGTCCTGCAACAAGCTGTGGACATTTGACCCTCAAATGCCCAACCTGATGACAATGATAGCAAATCCTCAAATCCCGAACTAGCGCTGACTGCCGACAATCCCTCGCATAGTGCCCCTCCTTTCCGCACTTGCGGCATGCACCACCGGACCAACAAACTCCAGCGTGACCCTTTCCACACTTCCCACAAGTGTGACTACCCTGCTCTCCTACCCTGGAATCGACGGTCTTGGACCGTTTCGGCACCGGCTGCGACTGCATCAGAGCCTGCCTCAGCTCACGCAACTGCAACTCAATCTCTAACTCACGCCGCCTAGCGGCCTCCTGCAACTCCAACAAGGTCTCGCACCTCTACGTAGACACCCACTGTCTGATTTCCCTCTTGAGCATACTTAGATATCGGGACATCTGAGCCTGCTCCGAAGCATACTCAGGGCAAAACATCGCCCTCACAGTGAACATCCTCGTGATCTCAGTCACCGACTCCGAATCCTGCTTCAGCTCAAGGAACTCCTGAGCCAATCTCTCCCTCTCAACCTGCGGAACATAATGAGTGATGAACATCTCTCGGAACTGATCCCATGATACCGCAGCCCTCTGCGCATCTGAATATGACCCCGTGGTCAATCTCCACCAATCCTTCGCCCCGAGCCTCAACAGGTTCAGAGCACACCTCACCCTCTGATCAGCAGGGCATAAACACGTGAAGAAACACCCCTCCACGTCTGATAACCATCTCAGAGCAACAATCGGGTCCTGAACTCCATCGAATGTGGGAGGCTTCGTATAATAGAAGTCCCGATACTGAAAACCCCGACTAGCTCCTCCCCCTGCCACTGCTACAGCCGCTGTAGCCGCCGCGGCAGCCGTCTCTGCGAGAGCCGCATAGCTCTCATCAAAATACTCAACCATGGCGGTCTTGATCGACCCAAACAACTCCAGCAACTCAGCCCGGAACAACTCAGCAATCTCATCACGCAGGATCTCACGAATCCTCGCATCCAACTCGCTCGTGCTCATCTGACCGGTGACCTCGGGCGGCACCGATCCGCCAGGAACTCCCTCTCCTGCTCCCGATCCTGATCCGGATCCACTCTCATCATGCCTCGGAATCTCCATACTGAGAAACACCACACAAAAACTCAGACTCATCCCACTAACCTGGGATCCAACTCTCTCAACCCCCACCCTAGAGATCATGGTTTCCCTGATATGCGTATGGGTCCTGTGCTTTCAGTAGTACGGGCCCATACTACCTTCCACACCTACCCATATTTGTATGAAGTACTACCACAACACCCTAGAGAAACATGCATAATAAGTCTCAACCCCTCACCACTAGAGGAACACTGAAAATCTCCCAAAGGGAAACCCTAGGCTATAGGCATCACAAATCAGGCAATATATCATGAAATCCTGAAGATCCCTAGCCTAACTCTAGCATGCTGCTCTGTCAAAGCTCAATAAAACAAATGTCATGAATGGTAATTTGAGGTTACTTACTGGCTCCGGCTGATCGTACCTCCGCGTCCTCCTTTTACTTAATTTAAAAAAAAAACATTTTAATTCCTCTTTTAAAACCTTCCTCGATTTGAGACTGGAGTCACACGAGTGTTCCTCCAATTCACTCAAACCAAGGCTCTGATACCAACTTGTAACGACCGAAAAATACAACCAATTTTAAACTTTTCAAAACAGCTCGATTCCATTAAAATCTTTACAAAAAGGTTTTCAGTACAAAACATTTAATGTGTTCCCAGAATCACAATACTACGAAATCATGAGGAGCGGTACGATCACGCCTTCACCTTGCCACAGACTCCTGAAGAACCTGAAAAACATGAAACCACAACTGTAAGCCCGAAAGCTTAGTGAGATACCCCCAAAATACCAACCACATATACGCCCTTACAGGCCACGACCTTCCGGTCCAAAACATATTGCCTTCCGACCCATAACATATTGCCTTCCGGCCCATAACTTATTGTCTTCCGGCCCATAACATATTGCCTTCCGGCCCATAACATAACAGCATACATAGCATAACAGAACATAGAACAACCATGCATACCGGGTCACATTCCAGTCCAAGCAACCGTGTGCACATAACACATAATCATATAACAGTTCATAGTCAGCAAATCGGTCAAACAGATCACATAACATATCATCACCTTAACCAAGATATCGGTCTAGCCGATCACTAGCATACATTCCCCTACGACTCATCCAACATACCAATTACGCACATACGCCTTTCCAGGCCATGACCTTCCGGTCCATATCACAATGCCTTCCGGCCCACAACATATAATGCCTTCCGGCTCACAACATAATGCCTTGCGGCCCATTTCCCGCACTATCATAACAACAGACAACTACCCGAATTTCCATCTGATAAAGGGTCGGCCTTGGTGCCTTAAACCCTATTGATATAGTGAGGATAACTCACCTCGAAACTGCCGATTGAACAGATAACCCAAGCTGCTCCGATCACTGATACGATCTCCACCACTGGACAACCACCAATGCACTGAACTCAAAACAATAATCAACAATTACCAAAATGCCCCTGGAAACCACTGGTCAACCCTTGGTCAAAGACAAGGTCAAAGTCAACCCCTGACTGACTCTACTCGCCGAGTCAACCCGATGACTCGTCGAGTCCCCATACTCAGAACTTCCCTCAATCCGCGACCTAACTCGCCGAGTCACCCCGAGACTCGTCGAGTTCAACAACTCTGAGTCCACTCGCATACAACTCACCGAGTCATCCCTTGACTCACCGATTCTCGACTCGACCAGAAAATATTGGGACTCTTCGACAAGACTCGCCGAGTCCAAGAACAGACTCGCCGATTCTAAGCCTATCTTCAACCTACTCGCCGAGTTGTTCATACAACTCGCCGAGTTCCAGGCCATCTTCATCCAACTCGCCGAGTTGTTCTTCCAACTCGTCGAGTCCCAGCTCATCTTCAAGCAACTCGTCGAGTACACCCATGTGACTCGCCGAGTACCACCGGTCTGAATCCATTCAGAACCATTCCAGGCCATGCAATTGCTCCAAAACATAGATCTAGCCTCCTACAACTCATCCATCACGTAAAGTGGCAAACTTTACGTGAATCCCAAGAGATCTATGCATTTTGCACAATAGGGCTAAGGTTTGGGACATGATAGCTGCATCCAACACTCCACACAGGGACTTTCATGCATTCCAACTCTTCTCCATTACAGATCTGAGGAAGCAACCTTAGATCTAACCTCTAAACTCTAATACATCCAAAGATGTGGTCCCTAATATCCCCAAAATGAAGAAACAACATAACAACAACCCAAGAACGAGATATTACCTCCAAGGGACGCCCCAACTGCAATGAAACTCGAATCCAAGCAAAGCCCCTTGCTCCAAGCCTCTCTTTCTCTAAGATCTCTTCAAAAACCACCTCTCCAAGCTCCAATTTGCTCAACAATGGTGCTTCTCCACGATTTTAGGGTTTCTGGGACTCAAGGGGGAATAAAGAGGCTGGAAGGAAAACATAATGTTCTTTATATAGGGCTCAACCCCGAGAATTAGGGTTTTCTCCACTCAGCGCCTACTCGCCGAGTCCACCTCATTGACTCGCCGAGTCAGCTACTTAACACGCGACCAATTCGCGACCCTACTCGCCGAGTCCATCCATGGAATCGCCGAGTCACTCTTTCCCAATTTACTCTTTTAGCCCTTCCACTCTACTCTTGATATTTCGGGATGTTACATACGGTGCTTTAGCTATCGGAGCTGCACCTAGAACCAGATCAATCCTGAACTCAACTTGCCTCTCCCGAGGCACCCGAGGCAAATATGTAGGATGAATTAAGGAGAGAAAGGTTTAAATATGATTTATTAATATATTATGAGAATAATATATTAAAAGAGAAATCATATTGTTTAATTTAATATTAGTCAAGAATTAATTAAGAATTAATTTTGTGGCTAAAGGAGATTAATTAAACTTAGGGGACCGAAGTTGTAAATATAAGATAATTATAATTGGGCTATGGATCACCTAATAATATATAGGTTGGACGAATTCTATAGAAAGCCCATTAGAAATCGTCCAAGGGATATGTTAGAGGAGTCCATGGGCTGCTTAGGGATTAAGCAGTCAGATTAGGGTTTCCTAGTTGAAAACCCTAATAGCCTACATGTATATAAAGGGCCCCTATGCCCCAAAAACGTGGACAACTGATTCTCTAGGGTTTCTAGTCGTTTTGGGCAGCCTCCTTTCTTCTCCTCTTCATCCAAGTTGCATAAGGTGTTTGTGACTCCATTAGAGGTGCAGCACTTGAGGCACTAAGCTTTCTAAAGCCAATCAAAGCAAGGAATTGATTGTTATTGCAATATAACAATCAAAGGTAATTCTCTAAACCCTAATTCAGTTTATTATATGTTAGATCTAGGGTTTATGGCTTTGGATTCAAAGCATGTACAATAGAGAAACCTAGATCCAAGCATTAGGGTTTGTATGAGCACATAAGATTGTTTCTTATGCATAAAACCCATCAGTGGTATCAGAGCCTTGATTGGTTTCAGTTGTATATGATGCTTAACTGTTTTGTTTGCTAAAAATCGAGTTTTTGGCCTCTGCACGACTCAACTCGGCGAGTTCAGAGCTGACTCGGCAAGTTCGAGCGTCAGATAGAGGGTATTTCGGGATTTTGCTGCTGTTTTGACTTGGATTTAATGCCTAATTCGTTTTTTGAAGTTAAAATCCGATTTTTATCTTAAATTAATGATTATCCTTGCCGAAACAATAGATAATTTTAAATCTTTTGAATATTGGTTGTTTATATGATAAATATGGATTATTTGGTAATTATCTAGTGACTAAAATAAGATTAGGTCAAATATAGATAATGACTAAATTAATTGTTTAACTTATATTATTTGTTATTTGATCCTTTGTGATGTGAAAAAGTTTCAATTGCACCCTTTAGGTTTTATAGTTCAAATTTGAACTTAAAAGTTTTGTTTATGAAATTTAAATAAGTTAAACCCTAATGTTTTGAAATGTATCAAAACTTGCCCTCAAGTTTTGGAATTTAAAAGTTGATTAAAAGTTTAATTTTGAAATGTTAAATTCTAAAACTCTAATAATTGGAAAAAGTTCAAATCACACACTTATGGTTTTATTAATTAATTAAAGTGTATAATTAAAAGTGATTTAATAAATCCATAAAGTTTTGGTTTACATTTAATTAAATTAAAAGTATAATTTACTAAGTTAAACCACCTAGTATTTTAAAAGTGTAAAATACACCCTATACTATATATAACGTTAAAAGTCTAATATTATATATATATATATATATATATATATATATATATATATATATGTATATATATATATATATATGTATGTATGAGTAAACAGTCAGTCTTACCGTTAGTAGGCCTCATTCACGAAGCTGGTCTATAAGGTGTGTTTAAGGAAATTGCCTATAAAATGGCGATTGAATGGGTATCCACTCTTACCCACCGCACTCTTGACTAGTGGAGGGTCGTTAGCCGAACGGGTAGGATAGAACAGAAACCTTCCATTATAAGTATAATGAAGTACAAAGTAACTAAATGCTTTTTCACATTCCCAAATCATAGTTACTTTCGGAAAAATGTGAAATTGTATGCTAATCCATAGAATTACACTGCGTACCCTTGTCAAACGTTAGTGGAGCGTGTGTGGTTAACCGGCACACTAATTTGGGGATGACATTGGTAGCGAAGGGTGACTCGATGTTTGTCATAGATCAATGGAGCGTGTGTGGCTAACCGTCACATTGATTAGGTGATAGTAGCATTGGGTGCACCGCATGATTCGTATGGTTATTCACACCTTATTTGTGATCCTCGGCATCCCAGTCACAAATATAAGGGCATAATCGAGATTAAACATGCCATTGAAAAGTTCAATGAATCTCAAAAGATCTAGGAGTTTCAATTCATTTAAAACTTAAACTTCTTTTTTGTTTTTCATGGTGGAAATTGGTAAATCGTCATTTACCTACCTTCAAATATTCTGCAACTAGATTACGACATCCCTCTTCTAGGTTGTAGAATATTGTGTTGGATCCTAGCCTTAATAACTCATTTGGGTGTTTTATTAAGGACTCAATCAACTTAACTTGAACTTTCTCCCATTTTGTTGATGTCTAGTTCTGACAATCATGGTCTTCCCAAATCCCATGGAACAAGTTTTCCAAATGAAAATGACATTCCGAGATACGATCAAGGAAATGGGAGTCATGCTTCACTTCCTCCACCTCCTCTAATTGTTCTCCCTAACCTACAAGTTCAAAGGCTTGAAAAGTTCAAGCTCACTCAAGCCCTTTTGGCAAGTAAACACGAAGATGGGAAACATGTGTGTGCACATGTCTTGGAGATGAAGTCACACATTGATAGGTTAAACATGTTGGGTGTCGAGATTTCAAGTGAGTTGGCTCTTGACTAGGTTCTTCAGTCACTTCCTGAATCATATAGTGAGTTCGTTAGAGAGTACTATATGATGGACCACGACGTGACCCTTATTGATCTTACCTATTTGCTTATAGTTGCTGAATCAACAATGATTTGGCGTGCTGGTCAAGCAAATTTTTCTGGTGAATCAAACTCCCAAACTTCAATGGACACTGGCAACAATGGAAGTCCAGAAAGAACTAAGTCTGTAATTGTCCGATGTGCTGTGCCAAAGGAGTCCATTTTCTTTTATTGCCAAGAGAAGGGACATTGGAGACGAAGCTGCCCTATTTACCTGAGAGATCTATGAGACGGGAGAGTCAAGACATTTGGCTTTGCTTTAGGTAAAATCCATTAACTAACTCTTTTAAGTTCCTATTCTAGATTCTTAATACATGATGTGATAAGATTACATTTTGATGTTTTGTAGGATCGAAGAAAAGAAAGGAAGCTTAAGGGAAGAAGTGAGCTGAATCTAATTGTGAAGAAATGGATTTCTATCGCATCACTTGAAGATTGGATTCTTGAGCTACTACTTGGAGTTAGAATAGATCGTTAAGAACTATGTAATAACATAGTTTTTCAATTGAATTGCAAGGACAAATTTTTCCGCAATAAAATGAATTTTGATTTTATCTTATTTATTTATCCTTGCAATGGCATGTATGAAAAATTGATGTTTGAATGTTTCTATTATTAGCAATAATGGATTTGATTCTTAATTATGTTATTTGTGGAAATGTCAAAAGTTTACCAAATAAGGAGAGTTTCTTATCACCTAAGTTTCAATTGGACAGAAACTTGGAATCATGCAACGTGTATTGTATGATGAATGAAAAAACTTTCACATTTGGGAAACTTAGACTAATTCTTTAACAAAGTGTCAATTGAAGGACTAGGAGATCGAGTACACTAGGTCGTACGTTGATCAAGTCTACCACAAGAGTGACAAAGATATTCGTCATGATTTACTAAAGTTTAGTAAATATGGTTATATTTATAAGATTGAGTATAATTCTGAGTTAACTGAAAGAGTTTCAATCAACAGCAGAACGACTAAGAAGAATCAAGAAGGCAGAAAGATAAAAATTGTTCCATTCTAAGAAGAAGGGGGAGTACCTTTTATTGTGTTTTATGATGAATTCTTAATGATTAAGAACCATATCTCAATTGATCCTATAAGTGAGTCTTAGTGCATTTGCATGTCTAAGAAGAGGAATCAAGAATTGTAGAAATGGTTAAATCAAAGAGTCAATCATATTTCGTTCCAATATCAAGTCTTAGAGTCATACTCCAAGATTGTGACATTGAGTGAAAAGTATTAAGTAAGTTTATAACATTCATCAAATGTGGAATTTGGAAAAGGTTTCTCATTCTTGCACATTTGAAATTGGTAAGTTATGCTGTCTTCGATAAGACAAAGACCAACCAGGACCAATTATGTGAAATGTTTTGTCTTGATAAGAACTACACTAACTCTTGAATATTTGCTTTGTCAAGAAATGTTTCTTGACAAGAGAATCTTATATTTCAAGGAGTTAGTGGGAGTCTTAATGGTCTTGAAAGGTTTCAATAACAAATCAAGAATAAACCTTATCGATCATCACTAGCACACGACTTGAGGTTTACAACCTATCGTGTTGACATTATTTTGTTTATGTACCATTCCAATTGAGTTAATTGTGTATGTGAGTTCTATGAGTTCTCATTTGAATGCATACTAGCACCTTAGTCGATGGAAAGTACATTGATATGTAAGGACAAGTTACTAAACTACTTGGAAGACATGGTGGGCACTCGTGTTACCGTAAGGCAAGAAATCAAGATTAAGAAAGTTCAGTCCATATGAGTTTGGATGTGTCGCAAACCTTGGTTTTAGCAAATTCACATGGATAGGAACTCATACACCATAAAATCTAAGTGTCATAAGATTTCCTCATTCATGAAAATGATTGTGAGGAAATGCTTTCACTAAGAGAGATCGTAAGAAGATAGCAATTGTGAAAATTGTATTCTCAAATTTGATTATGGTTACGGTGTCCCTTTCCATAGTTCGAATTGTGAGATTTGGCAATTAGTTTGAACATTTGGAACTTAGTAACATAAGTTCTAAATTGTTCAAACACACATATGAGCTATCTAAGGCAAAGGTCTATAAGTTTAAGAAGCTTAGATAAAGGCTTATCGAAGCATCTGGTATTAGAAATATGAATTTCAGAAATTCAATAGGCATTGTTTTCTGGAAGTTCATTTGTTTTCTGAATACATGTCAAAGCTAGTGGGAGCATAAGTGTTATGTTTATACGATAATCATGATAGTGGGAGCATAAGTGTTATGCTTGTATGGTTATTATGGCGAGTATTGCAAGTTAGCAATATTAATTATAGAAAAACAAAGATTCAATTTGAAAAGTTGCATGGGTTGAAAAGTTGTTTTGCTATAATTAAGGGAGAGAATATTATACTTTGTTTCAAAATCTAAAGCTTAGATTGAGAAATTTTAATAAATTTAGTCAAAGGATACATAGTGTGTTCTCAAATTTCAATTATGATTACGACATCCCTCTTCATAGTTTGAATTGTGAGAATGTGACACATAAAATATTATGGCAGAAGATTGATGAAGTATCATAACTTTATGTAAGACATTATGCATCGTGTCCCATACGCTTCATGTATAGGATCGATTGCAAATGTTATAATATTTGACCATTCTAAAATTTTCCAAATGACTATCACATTAAGAGAGAAAAATGACTAGAATCGGTTTTGACTAAAATAATTAAACAACTATCAAAGGACGATCCAAAGTTCGCTGAGGATTGTTTGCTTGTGATTAGTTGGAAGTATGGTATTGGATGGACCATATTGACATTATTATGAATAGATAAGATTCTATTAAGAATGAGTTGTCATATGGAAAATGTGGAAATGTTTCCATATTGGGAGTTGGATATTGAGAATCTATGTCTAGATTAGAAACTTTTATGCAAGAAGGATGTTCAAAGGAATGCACTTTGAATATGAAACTTCGCATCTATAGAATTGTCTTGTAACAATTTCCGATAAAGTACTTTGTAATTTCATTGGCCAAGTCTTGGTGACTTTTGTGTTATGATTTTGCAAAAGGATCGTTACATAAAATGTTAGAATCTAGCATATTCTAGTAGTGGCAAGAACCTTGTGTTCTTACACTAACAGTTAGGATTAATGAATTATGAAATGAGCATCATTGGAAAAGTTTTCAGTTGATCTATTTCACAAAGCATGGACCATAGGAAACAAGGTGTGCATGCTTAGAGCATGGGACAATTGTTGTTGTAATTCAAGTAATGAGTTGATTATCCGAAACATTAAATGATAAATAATGAGTAATCAATATGGTGGATAAATAGAAGTGTTTTATTTACTCTCACAAGTTTGTGGCCATATAAGATTAAGTATTATTGTTATGTTTCAGTTTGCATGTTTTGACTTCCAGAATAACTAGGTTATTCAAACATCCATAGTCGGTCATACGTTGGAAGTAAGTATGAAGGAAGACTATCATGAAGAGTCTGTAGATTGTCTGAAAGGTTTAGACATAGCACAAGTTTGCTGCAGAGTTCATGAGTGCTTTGATAAGATTAGAGTATTGGATTAAACCCACGCTCACTTGGATCACTTCATTGTTTTATCACGAGTGATTAGTGAGACGATAATATTGTATATTCTTGAAACCGAGACGTGTGAGTTGCTATTTGCTGGCCGGTTGCGCATTGATAATAAGTAAACGCATCACTAACTTGGTGTTATAAAACTTATTGTTGTGTGTGATTCGATCAGTGAATGTAACCAAGCATATGAGTCGAAGTTTATCCATTCCTTTTACCCAAAGTGGGATAAAAGCAATATATGTGGGCCTCTCGATGATTTAGTGATGACACCTAAGCGCTTGGCCAAGCCGGGACTAAGTTGATGTGTTCAATTGTAGTCTGTTGTCAGTCATCATAAATCGGAAGTCGGGAAACAGTATGGAGACAATGATTGAAATTCATGTCTTATGTCTATATGATATCTTGAGAATGGAGGAATATATAATCCCTAATCTAAAGGACACGCTATCTGATAAGATCAGAGTTGACAGCGGCTTTTGAAAGCTACGATTGCTGATCAGGTTCTGAAGTTATACGGAAAATAGTTATTAGACTTATCCAAGTGGGAGACTGTTGGATTAGTGTCTAAGTCCATAACTATTTTGGTATGTACTTGACCCGATTATGAGCATGGTCCTTTTGGGTTGCCTTCACCATAGCAATATGTAGGATGAATTAAGGAGAGAAAGGTTTAAATATGATTTATTAATATATTATGAGAATAATATATTAAAAGAGAAATCATATTGTTTAATTTAATATTAGTCAAGAATTAATTAAGAATTAATTTTGTGGCTAAAGGAGATTAATTAAACTTAGGGGACCGAAGTTGTATATATAAGATAATTATAATTGGGCTATGGATCACCTAATAATATATAGGTTGGACGAATTCTATAGAAAGCCCATTAGAAATCGTCCAAGGGATATGTTAGAGGAGTCCATGGGCTGCTTAGGGCTTAAGCAGTCAGATTAGGGTTTCCTAGTTGAAAACCCTAATAGCCTACATGTATATAAAGGGCCCCTATGCCCCAAAAACGTGGACAACTGATTCTCTAGGGTTTCTAGTCGTTTTGGGCAGCCTCCTTTCTTCTCCTCTTCATCCAAGTTGCATAAGGTGTTTGTGACTCCATTAGAGGTGCATCACTTGAGGCACTAAGCTTTCTAAAGCCAATCAAAGCAAAGAATTGATTGTTATTGCAATATAACAATCAAAGGTAATTCTCTAAACCCTAATTCAGTTTATTATATGTTAGATCTAGGGTTTATGGCTTTGGATTCAAATCATGTACAATAGAGAAACCTAGATCCAAGCATTAGGGTTTGTATGAGCACATAGGATTGTTTCTTATGCATAAAACCCATCATGGTCGTGGTAGCAGTGTAATCCCTGCTAAGGTGACCTGTCGGGCCCCATTGTGCATCCTGTCGTACTTGTCACTTCAGCCCCGACTCTGATGGCCCTTCCCTCTCACATCAACAACCTTGGGCTTCTTGTCAAAACCTCCAAATACCAGAGCCTCATCCGGATTCCTCTTCCTTTCCATCTCGAGATCAATTTCCCTCTCCCAAGCCCTTGTTATCATATCCTCTAGCGTCCTGCAGCTAGATCGGCTCATAAACTGTCGAATATCGCTCCTCAACGTCTCGTGTACCTCGCTTTCTTCATCTCCTTATCCTTCACATACCGCGGAACCAAAAGTGTCCTCTCTCGAAACATCGCGGTGATCTCAGCCACCATCTTAGTAGTCTGGTGAAGATCCTGAAACTCTCGCACCAACTGCTACACCTCAATCATCGGTGCAAACTCAACCCTAAACCTGGTCACAAAATCATCCCATGTCATCGTATCAACAACATGGTCACCAGTTGCACGTCCCACCTCCTCCCACCAATGTTGTGCCATGTCCTTTAAAAGACAGGAAACAAGTCTGATATTTGCCCTCTTGGGGCAACTGCTGGTGCGGAAGGCATTAGCAACATCCGCTAACCACCTCCTATATGTTATAAGGAGCATTTGTGTGTTATACAATGTTACTTTTCTCCGGTACTTAGCCGGTGAAGGTGGTAATGAGAATTCTAGTATTACCATTTGTTGTTTAGCATGTTGATAATCACAAATCATTTCTAATGCAGTCGTATAAACAAGATGTCGTTGCTCATCTTCAAGACGTGGTATATCATACTCTATAAGCAACTCATCCTAATTGTTCGAGTCACTGGATGTTGGAGACTGAAAATTGAATATACCTAAATTATATGAATATACTATTTAAAAACCAATGTGCATAAAAGTATTTAATAATAATAATAATAATAATAATAATAATAATAATAATAATAATAATAATAATAATAATAAACACTTCCTGAAACATATCCATAACAAAAAAAAAACATAATTGCAACTAGTCTATCATAACAGGTTTTTCTGCACTTGCTCCTGTGCTATCTTTCAAAGTCTTATGTGCTTTCAATTTAAGTTTTAACACAATTTCTGATTTCTTTCTTAATTTTATGGGTGCCTTTGTTGGCTTAATTTTTTTTTATCTTATTTTGAAACTTAGCATCATCGTTTTCTATCTGCAAAAAAAATTCCAAGAACATTTTAATACATTACCGTAAAAATGAATTAGAATTATAAAATTATTGTTTTTCGATTGTACCTTTATCGGGCGCAATTCCGAAAACTCCTGTAAATGGAATACAACTTCGTCGTTCGTAAAACCCACTTTTTTAACATAATCCACGTTAACTCATCTTTGGACTAACATGAGTTATTAAACAATACTTAGAAAAAAAATTGTATATTATAAGTATTTCGGATCATCATTTCAGAATAGATCATCAGGTTTCAGACAACGTTCATCGTGTTCCAGACCTATATTACCATTCTGAAACCCTTACAATACCTAATTTCGGAGTAAAACAATCGATCAGAAACATATTACAAAGTACTTACATAACATTCATATGCGTACGATGACAAAAAGATAAAAAAAAAAGATATTCCAAATATTTCGTAGTTGTTCCAAATTTGTTCTCGTGTTCCGGACCATTCCAGAATATGTAATTTGTTTTAGAAAATCAAATGCAAAATAAGTTAAAGTGCAGAACTTACTTGGTTTGACGAATCCAAACTGAAAATTTGGTTCGAAATGCGGGTAGATAGTGATTCGAATCATCTAATTTTGGAATGGGTATTCCAAATTTTTTTTGTGTGTGGGACCTATATATATACAATTAGGCTAAAGTATTGGGCTTGGATCGGTTTTCGGGTCCAAAAAACCATTCCGGACCAAAGGGTTATTTTTTTTAAAAAAAAAAAAAAACTTAGTTATGTTTTATAAGAAAACCCAAAAAAATAGTTAGATTATTCAATTTTCTTATTTTTAATGGTTCATGGAGATTGGTAAAAAAGATTTAACCAAGTTTTTCCTTATTTTTAATCGTTCATGGAGATTAGTAAAACAAATTTAACCGATTATCTAGGCCACGGTTGGATTAAAGCCTAAGTTTTTTTATAAATTCATCAAAGGAAATGGAAGGAAAATTTTGACCGAAAGAAAGGGAGGGGAAGGAAAATATTCATTATATCGTGTTCCCGAGTTCGAAGGAAAGGAAAAGAAATGAGAGGAAAATTTTATGTTTTCGTGTTCCTGAGTTAGGAGGAAAAAGAAAATAAAACTTGAGATTTTCCTTCCCCTCACTTTCTTCCCAAATCTGCACAATTTGGGAGGAAAATTTGGAAGGAAAATATGACTTTAAAATCTTTCCCCTCCCTTCACTTTCCTTTCATTAATGAAACTCGGGAACACGATTTTCCTTCGATATCCCTCACTTTCCCTCCGTATCCTCCAATTTCCCTCCTTAAGTAGAACTCGAGAACAAGGCCTAAAGGATCATTACTTCAATGGTGTTTTTTTTTGTTGAACCGAACTAATTTGGGATAATGACTTAAAAAGATAATGATGTTTTAAAAATATACAAAAAGACCATTATCTTTTTTTAGTATACAAAATACCATTAAAGTATATTTTTTGTACACAAAATACCAACGAAGTACACATGTGTTCAAATAAAACCTTATGATAATGTGTTACTTCAGGTAAACAGAAAAATGACTTAAAAAGGTAACAAAGTTTCCAAAATGTTCAAAAAATATCATTATTTTTTTAGTATAAAAATAGGTTTGAAGTATATCATTTGTACACAAAATACCAACGAAATACATATTTTAGTACAAAAAATACCATTGAAATTTCCAAAAAGTTCAAAAAAAAATCATTGTTGTTTTTTCAGAGCACATTTTGTTAACTTCATTGTTTCCGGATTATATAAAACATGGTCATCGGAGATTAGTCACCGTCGTCAGTGGCGAATGTAGAATAGAATAGTATGTGGTTCCTAATTAAGTAAAATCGAAAAATCTAAAAAGTAAACAATCCATGTGATGAATTGGGTCGGTTCGAACCAGTAAAAACCAGTCTACCTATACCCTAAAACTAGATTTTTGTAGTAAAAATAAACATTTATTTTGTACGACTAAATCTCGTTTTTATTAAAGAGTTCATTTGCAATAATTACTTTTACAACCAACAATATGAATTTATTGTGATGCTTTTCAACTATCATTATAATTATCCACCATCCATTTTATAATATCAAATAATTACATCTCCTTCTTATCTCCTATATGGGATAAGTTTTGATAAATATTAACTATTTGTTTTGTAAATTTAAATATAAATCCACCACCATTTCTTTCATTTATTTGTTTTTTTATCTTGTCAAAAATAATGTAAGGTAGGTCATATTTTTTCTCAAGATGGTTCCTAAACTTTATTCGATGTAATTAATATATAAAACTAAAAAAATAGGTGGGTCCTAGGACCCACCTTTGCTATATGTAGATACGTCCTTGACCGTCGTGCTAGTTCACACCAGTTGTATACTCTCTTTCATTTGATCGCTCAATCAGTTTGTATCTAAATCTACATTTAGGAATTCTCATGACATAACGTCACACTCGTTTCTCCTTTGTGTTTCTCTTGTGTCGCAATGCTAACCTTGATGTATAATATGTGCATCTATATAACGTATATATGTTTTAGGTTTGAGGCATAAATGTGATCGGAAAGCAAGAATGTTTACCTAAGGTTATTACCCACTTACTTCTCTTGTTACTACAAGAACGATCGAGTGAAGGAATGAAAGAGATTTGTATAATCGTTGTGAACTGATATGACGGTTCATGATCTCCGGTGATTGTGTTCTACATAATCCGACAACAACGCAGTTAACAAAAAGTTGGTATTTTTTGAACATTTTGGAAACTTCGTTACACTTTTAAATCATTTTTCCATGTAGCTGAAGTACCTAGTTACCATAATGTTTTATTTGAACACATGTGTATTTCGTTGGTATTCTATGTACAAATAGTAACATTAATAGTATTTTTTGTACTAAAAAAATAACAATGATATTTTTTAAACATTTGAAAACCGGGTATCCTACAATAGCCGGTAAAATTGTATTTTATATATTAAAAAAATGATAATAACTTTTTTTTTTTGTATATTTTTAAACTTCGTTACATCTTTTAAGCAATGTTTTAAAAACCGGTTTGAACCGGCCGGTCGAACCGGTTAGACCGGGAACCGGGAGAGGGAGCGGTTCAACTATTATCGGTTTATGTTGATTTCTGAACCGGATTAAACCGGCCGGTTTTTAAAAAAACCCGGTTGAACCGGTCAAAATGAACCGGTTGAACCTGTTAAACCGAATAAAATTACATGGAAAAAACCATTTGCATAATAAACTTTGGTGATTTTTTTCAAATATATTTAGTTTTTTCTAAATAAAAACATATGGTATATGTTTTAAATTTTTTTGATGTGTTGTATTCATCTAAAATTATATTTTGTTTCGGTATTATAATTTATTTTCTTTTTGACGTATATAGATTGATATAAAACACTAAAACTTATGGTTATGTGTTATTTTAATGTATTTTGTTTGATCTACAACTTATTTTCATATGTATTTTGAATATTTGAACTTGTAAACGTCAAATTCATGATTAATACATATACATGTATATAGGAAAATAGGAACAAAGATGAAAATTATAGAAACCGGTTAACCCGACGGTCGAACCAGTTGAACCGGGAACCAGTTACAATACCGGTTCAACTAAAAAACCGATTTTTAAAACATTGGTTTTAAGTCCTTATCCCAACTAGTTTTTGACTTTTGCAAAAATACTTTATTATCGACTAAAAACTGAAATCGATGAATAGTAAAGAAATTACCTAAAGATAGGTTTTCCCCTTCCCTCTTTTGTGCTTTTCTTGCTCTACTGTTTTATGCAAACCTTTTCTGTACCCTTTTTCATCAGGCGAACCCCTTCTTTGAACAATCTCAAATAAAAAGAAAAATGGGTAAGTGGAATTATCGAAGGAGATGGACTCCGAAGAATTATTATCGCGATCAAAGAGTACCATCGCCCCCTACATATTACGATACGGAGTTTAAATTTCGTGGTAATTCATCTATTCTTTCACCAGTCTGATCTTGATGCAGGATCTTTCCTTTGATTTTTCTCCTTTCATGCATTATCTTGGGTGTGTTTTTCGACTTATGCTATTGGAATTATGTGTATGAAGATCAATTTTTTTGTAGTTTCAACAATGTTCTTCATCTTCACGCTTCATGGTATTAATCGTTAATGTGCTGATGAAGATTTGAATTTGTGTCTTGGTTTATAGATTTGCAATCAACTGATCAAGAATTAGGGGTTTAGGGTTTTAACTCACGAGAATACATTATTATGAGAGTTTCAAATGACTAAATTGAGAGAAAGGCACTCGATTGAATTCAGTTATCGCTTGAAAATGATAAATTGAGTGGTTATTTGCTAGTTTTAGGATTTATTGGGGGACAATAGCCTAATAGGCGTACTTGAATGCATAATGTAAGATAATTGATTTACCATATAGGTTTTCTAGGGTTTGCTTAAAGGACTTGGTAACACAATGGAAGATTAGTTTATAAAGGTCTCAAATGCTGTTGATTCAGTAAGTAATGGATTAAATAATAAATACATCATGAAATCGTGCTTCATTTAACATCTTACAAAATCATGGAGTGCAATACATAATTTTACATCAACATCCTTTCTTTCAAAAGATTTAAAACATGAAACACTACGCTTCTATCCCTTAATATACAAACATGTAAAAATGTTAATGCTTGACAATTCATAAAGTCACATTTTGATATATATTCCCTTTTTGTGCATCATTTGTCTCGCACCTTTCAGTCTAGATGTCAATCTAAACTACTCAAAGGTAAACACCAATACATAATGTTAATTCTCTCAACAGGAGCTTGGAAGAATGAGGAGCTACCATGGGAAGAAAGATTCTGCCTTTCAGTAGGAATCCCTTGGGAAAAGATTGTGAATGCTAAAAACTACATGAACTGCTATGACAATGTGATAAACTGGAATGATTCAGCTGGTGAAGCATCATTTTCTGAAGCCAAGAACCGATTTTGGGCAAAAATTAACGAAATCCCAATTGACAAATCTCAACCTAATCTTGATCCAGACATGTATAACCATGACATTGATTGGAATCCAGAGATTGATCTTGAATTAATCAAGGATTTGGATCGAGCATATTTCAACCCTGATGAGCCACAAAAAGTTGAAACTCTTGATGGGATTAGGAGCAACAATGACGGTTTCGTCCCTGGATGTATTATAGGATTGAATGAAATGAATAAAGGTAGTGAGAATCCTTGGGAACGTAGTAAAAATGATAAAATCAACGGTTGGGATTGTTTTAATAATTCTGTAAATAAGAATATAGATCCTTGGGAGAGAGGAGCTACTCAAGAAGATAGAGAAATAAAGGATTGTGGATGGGGTGGGGGTGGTGTAAGTGGGTCATGGCACAATGACATGATGACACGTGGAGGTGGAGCAAATAAGTCATGGAAAAGGGTAGATGATAATTCTAAAAACTCTTGGGGAAATAATAGAAATACTCAAAGACATGAACACAATGCATATGTTGGCACTTCACAAGGAACACAAAGGGGAAATAACAGGGGTAATTTTGGTAGAGGGCAATATAATGGAAGTGGTTGGGATTCTAAAGTTGGTTCCCTAAAAAGGGAAGGTTCTCAACAGTATACATCAACTTATAAAAGTGCTAGACTTCAATATGATGATTATAGGGCTAGAGGTAATCAGTATCGAAGGTGAGATACATATAATAGAAAGTTATGTTTTTTTTTTTAAAAAAAAACTTTTGAATCGCTTTTGTTATACGCGATATTATGTAAAAACTGGCACGTGACACCCTTTTTTGGTGCTAATCTAATGTGCACACATTTTGTAGCAAAAGTGATGCGTCATATAACTAAGAGTCCCTGTTTTTGTTTTTATATGTATGGGTTTGGTAGATTGTTGAGGGTTAAATGCATGAAATAGGAACATGGTTTTATTTGTTTGTTTATTTATTATAATTTCTTACTTTCAGATCTTTGGCTTACAGCATTGTACTTTGATGCATCTACCCAATTGTAGTGAAGGCTTGAAAAGTAAAAAGCCTGTTTTGTAAGGGCTTAATTTATGTTAATTTCACTTATGTATGTTTTGAAGTTGCTTAATTAATACAGAAAATGGAGTTTTGTTTTGATCAAGAAGATAAATTGAGCTGCATGCTAAATGAGAATGGAGTTTGGATGATGAAAAATAGGTGATACTCTTTTCTGGACGAAGGCAACAGCTGGTCAAGGTTGAATACCATATAATTTTATTTTCTTAACCAAAAAGATGATAGGATTTTAATTCCTTTAAATTCAAAATCCGTTGAATTCTAATTCCTTTTTTAAATTGTAAATCCTTCCGACACTTGGGTCTTTTTCTTATATGAGAAGTCAAAAGTTTTTCTCACATTTAGAAATTACAAGGCTAGTGTTGAAAAGGATATAGTTACAACCTACACTTATAACTTAAGAACATAAAGTCGTGGTGAATTCACTTCAAATGAGTTTTGCCAATCACATGGAATCAATGTACACTTGTCTGACAAATTATAACTTGGTGAAGTCTTGGATCTTGTTGCAAAACATGATGCCATTCGTGTTGTACTTGCAATGACTCAGTTTAGTTGGGAGGTTTTTCAACTTGATGTGAAAAGTGTTTTTCTTCATAGGAAAGCATGAAGAAGTGTTTGCACAACCTAGGGAATCATAAAGAAAGGAGAAGAAGAGAAAGTTTGTAGTATGGAGAAAGCGCTACTCACACTATACAATAGAATTGAAGCTTGTTTTGTGCATGAAGGTTATGAGAGGTGTCTAAATGAGCATAACAGTGTTCACAAAGTTGAATTGAGGTAATTGGTTATTGCTACAATTAGGTAGCATTTTCAAAATACAATGCTATAATAGGAAAAATATGAGAGTAGAATGCTATAATAAACTTAAATATAAATAAAAGCCCCTATATTTTGATTTTTTTTCGGTTTAACCACCATATATTTAGTGTTGGTCAACGAAAACCACCCATTTTTTAAAGAAATTTCCATTGTGGCCATCGTGACCCCTTATTCAGAGACGGAGCCAAGTTTGTAGGATGAGGGGGGATTACATCGTAATAAGAATATTAAAATATTTTTTTTATATCCGAATAATAAAATAGAATCTGTAAAATTGTTAAAGAAAAACCGTCTAAAGAACTACATAAATAACTTAAAATTGAAAGTCATTCACCGAGATCACGAGCTATTTATGAACAAGAATTAAAATAAATGGACCTACTGAATATATCAGTCAATTTACGATTACAAGAGTTCTTTGTGAACAAGAATTAAAATAAATGGGATAATCTATGGGCAATTAAATAGGGTTGAGGCAATGAGATTTTAGTCAACCAAGTCTCAGTTTTTGTTATAATTGTCATAGCGTTATTATTTTTCTATATAATAATAACTGAATTTTTAGAAATGATCGGGAGAGGCTCTAATAACTAACTTGGACTAAAAAATTACTCATGAGCTATTATATATCTATATTATAATTTAAGGTTTAAAAGAGATTGGAGGGGAATAGCATCCGACATCCCTCCTATTGTCTCCGTCCCTGCCCTTATTTTATGTTTAACATGTGATTGCTTGTTTTCGGGTTAGGAGGTGTTAAAAATAACACGACTTCTCGTTTATCTAAATGACATCATGGCTCTATGAAATAACATCTTGTTTTTTGAAATGACTTCTCAATTTCTGGTTTAACATGTTACACACATACCATCAGGTAAATGAAATGCCATTTCAGAAAGCTAGATGTTATATTTTAGGAATTACATATGATGTCATGTAGGTTATTGAGACGTCATGTGTGAGGACATAAAAGCTTGATTTGACACGCAGAATAGTAAGAACACAATCGACACAATGATTTGGGTGTTTAAAAGATATATTCAATCCTAGTGAGGAGTTATAAAAAGGAACTAGATCTAGTCTAAATAATTAACTCAACTCATAACTCTCAATGAACTACATCACTCAAGCACACTCTACAATGAATACGACAATCACTATTTATAGAGGTGTATGTACAAGTCTATCTATCTCTCTCAAGCCACAAGGCATAAAACCCACATTTCTAAATGGGTATTCTAAAGTTTCTCTTTGTCATCCTCCATGAAGAACTTTGCATCCAACATTCTCCACCTCAAAGTTCGAAATAGATAACCAGACTCTAAAAACCGAATCAGCTACTAGCCTACTAACAAATAAGAAGTCCATCAATGACATCATAATAAGAAGCAATGACGAAGTAATCCAAAAACTCCAATTTTCTATGGTGGTTAAGCAACGATGGGTTCTAGGATATATAACAATATAGAAAAAACTCCAAAGGGAATAATCAACCCAAGCTATTGGAAGTAATCCCAAAAATATGTCTTTGTAGTGAAAACCAATAAAAATCCCAAAAATACTTCTATGCTACTCAAATATTTTTAAGAACTCCCCCTCAACATTGCGTCGATCTTCAAGATAATCATGAAGAGCATTCGCTAAAGGTATGAAGATCCAAAAATGCCATGTAACAAATCAAGATCAAGATTTTCAATCAAACTTGATCAAGAAGAACCAAAATCGAGTCATAACAAGCGTAGTCAATCGCAACAAATAAATTCCAATATGCTCGTCGAGACACCAATAATACCCGACTTCAATATTATTTTTTCAAGCTTCACTAAAAATCACCATGTTGAGAAGTCACAATCTTCTTTTCATATCAAATTCTCCCCTTTTTATAATCGAAATATGATTATGAAACCTTCAAATGTGCATGAGAATATCCTCAAATCGGATGTATCGATACTATACTCACCCTCGACAAGAGGAATAAACAAGAAGCTCCAAATCCGAAAAAGTCGAAAAATATGACAATTTCGAAAAGTTTACTTTCCAGACCGTGTTTGACTTGAACCACAGTCCAACATGTACCGTTCATGTGAAAATATTCTTGCGAAAAAATTAGATTCAATTATCTCGAAAATATGCCCCCAAAATGTAAACATTTTGGAATAATGCCTAAAATCATAACTTCTTTGAAACCCCAAATACCAAAACTGCCATATTGCTTAAATATTGGGGACCAAAACTGTAACATTTAAGTCATTTTTTTTAAACGGAAAATCTAACCTACTCCTAAACTACCCAGAGAAGGCAACACCAGATACCGAGATACCGTTAGGCTAGAAGGAAGTCATCTCCCCATTAAATCTGATACAAGAATGCAATTACACACGCACATTGTAACCATGAAATTTGACTTCATTCCAATCAAACCAGTCACCAAATTTATTCCGAAAGCAAAATCTTGACAAACCAGTCACCTATTGGGTTAATCGGTTTAGAGAGTTCAAAAACAACATTCTAGTTCCAAGGGTAAAATTGGAAAGTTTCCTTTTATTGAGTTTATTCCTAGTTTTTGTGTTTGAGTAGGACTCGTTTAGATTAGTATAAATAAGGGACGTTGGTTTATTGTAGTTATGCATGAACTTTTATTAGTTTATTAAGAGAAAAGTTGTTTCAATTCTCATCTTCCGTTTTTTTCTTACTGCACATTTTTTTGCTTGCAATCAAAGCAAGTTCCAACATAAGTAAACTTACACTTGGTATCAGAGCCTAGGGCTCGTGAAGACATAGGGTGGCCGGTTTGAGAGTCGGTTTTAAGAAAAGTGTAGCCCTTTGCTGCGGGTAGACGCAACGGGAACCAGATTCGGTTTAAGGGGGTGTGTATTGTTTTTTAGCACGAGTTGAAGCATCTCAGCAGCAGACTCGATTTTTCTTGATCGGGCTTGTTCTAAGGTAGAGAGAGACTAACCGAAGGCGCAGAATAAAACAGACGGGAAGACGTCAAAGTGGGTGACTTTGATTCGATTCGTTTTGCGGGTGACGGAAGACGGTAAAGGTGGTCGTGACCTTGTCTTGTTGTTCGGTGGAAAAGTGCTATCGGAACAAGTTTGATTAGGTCGGGGTTGTTAAAAAAGATAATAAGACGTTGATCGGTTGAAATCAGAAGGCAGAAAGTTTTTGATCGGTTTGTTCGTGATAAGGGGATACCGACGTTGGTACGTGAAAAGCGAGCAGGAAGGATCCGTCAAAGCAGGTGGCTTTGGATTTAGTTCGTATGGGAATAGGAACCAGGTCTACTAAAAACTGCCGATCGAATAACTGTAGAGTACATCCTCGGTGAACCCTAGCAACCCTGACGGTCCTGTCATCTGCTATCTCTACATTAAGTGGGCAATCCAGCTCCCCCGGAGCTTCTACGAATCACTTGCTAAGTGCGAGTGACACAAAAGATCAGGTGACACCCGAATCAAACAGTACCAAAGTTGATATATCGTTCACTAGGAACGATCCAGCACAACATCGGGAGCTGCACGTGCCTCCTTTGCAGTCAGCTGAAAAGCCCTGCTCCTTACTGTGGGCGCCTCATCCCAGCCTTGATGGTTATCTATAATCCTCAATGTGGCAGGAGCAGGTGCCGCCACCTGTCCAGATGTAGCTAAACTCGGGCACTGGGACCGCTTGTGTTCCCTCTGATTGCACTGAAAGCAAATCATATTTGATCCTGTCGTAGTGGTAGCAGCAGTACAATCTCTGCTCATATGACCAGTTCGGCCGCACTTGAAGCAGCCTGAACTCCCTGCCTTGCACGCCCCCTCGTGCATCTTGCTGCAATTGCCACACTGGCTGCAGCCCTGCTGGCTCCTCGATCTGTAATCTGACACCTTGGGCTTCTTGCCCGCACTCACTGGCTGCACCCCCTCGGGTTTCCTCTTCTTCTCCATCTCCAAATCTAGCTCCCTCTCCCGTTCTCTCGCAATCATGCTTCCAGCGTCTTGCAGCTGGAACGGCTCACAAACTACCATATGTCACTCCTCAACATCTCATGATATTGGGTCTTCTTCATCTCCTTGTCCGCCACGTACTGAGGAACAAGAAGGGCCCTCTCCTTAAACTTGGCAGTGATCTCAGTCACCGTCTCAGTGGTCTGCTGTAAATCCTGGAACCCTCTCGCTATCTGATGTACCTCAATCACCAGTGTAAACTCGGCCCTGAACCTGGCTGAAAAGTCACTCCAGGTCATCACATCTAAAGCTGCGTCATCACTAATGACATGTCTGACCTCTTCCCACCAATCGCGTGCTCTGTCCTTCAGCGGACAGGAAGCAAGTCGGACCTTGTCCCCCTCGAGACATCTGCTCGTACGGAAAGCGTTGGCGACATTATCCAACCATCTGCTGCTAGCAATGGGGTCCTTAGCCCCATGGTAATCTGTAGCTCCACAAGCTCTAAACTCCCTAAAATTCACCGTACGGGCCCCTAACATAGCCGTCATCTCAGTGCGGAAAGCACTCAACCTCTCATCAAGAATCTCTAGGATACCCTCCTTGACTGTACCAAAGATCACATGAGTCTGGTCTAGTATGATGCGCGTGATCTCTGAGGAGATAAACTCCCTAGTCTGCTCGTCTAGTTGATCCCTCACCGGCACCTGAACTGCCAACTACTGGTCTAGGGCGTAAAACCACCATTCTGAAAAACACATCATAACAAACATCAGAATACTAAACATAACTCGAGGGATCACATACACTACAAGCTCCCTGGATTCATCTCAGCCTTCCTTGATTCGAGTATGGATCATCTGCTTTCAGTAATACGAGCCCATACTACCTTCCACATCTATATGTACTTTCCTCAAGAACTGCCTTGACTCCACCAAGTCCCTTCTACTGCTACTGCTCTCTACTACTCTCATCCTAGGCTTTCCTTAGGGTAATCACCACCCTACTCTCCGCCATCAGTTTCATAAGAAGTCCCTGCTTTCTTCCCCTAACTAGCTCGCGAATACTATTATTGTAACATCCGGACTCCCATGTATATTATTTATTTATTTATTTTGAGGACTATTGAGCAACTCGACGAGTTAGTGCTACAACTCGTCGAGTAGAGTCGCGTTATACCACGTGGGATTATTGATCTACTCGACGAGTCAGAGAGTCGACTCGCCGAGTAGACGTTGTGAAGTGAAACACTAAATCCCGGGTTTGGGGCCTATTTAAGGACACTTATAGCCTCATTTGCGGCTCACCAGCTGCTTACCTTCACTAAGAGAAACCCTAATCGACCTTTGAGCTAATAGAGAGAGTGTTGAGCTAATATTGAGTATATTGGTGTATCTTTGGAAGAGAAGAGAAGGATTTCAAGCAAGGATTGAGAAGAGGCTATTAGATCTGTTGTTATACATCCAAGAGCTTCTGTAAAAGGTATAAAGTTAATACCTTTCTCATTAGTTTGGGTAGATCTCAAATTATTGGAGTTTAGGGCTTCTTTTCCATATAATATTGGGACTTTGAGTGTAGTAAGCACATATGGAGATTTGGACATCGGATCTGGACCTTTGAGGTCCGTAGAGTCCAAAGGTCCCTGCTTTATTCAGCCATAATAGACCCTTTGAGTGAAAAAACCTTAATAGAGCGTGTTCTTGGCATTTCAAGCCCTAAGTGCCATGTATGAACGTAAAGTTCGTGGCATAACATGATAAACGAGCCTTGAGAGCTTAGATCTAGAGTGTGAGAGGGTTTTCTACCTTGAAATCGTCTGAATACGAAATGAGTTTGAATGGACTCGCCGAGTCGATGAACCTACTCGACGAGTCGGTTAGGGTTTGTCCCGATAAGCTGGACCACGCAATAGCCCGACGAGTTAGGAGTTAACTCAACGAGCTGGACCCTCACGAGACTTTTGAGCAACGAGTGGACTCGACGAGTCACATGAGTGCACTCGGCGAGTCAGGTCAAACTTGGACTGTTGACTCGAGTTTGACTTTTTTTGACTTTAGGGTTTGGTCAACATGAGTAATGGAGACCATGGAGGGGTAAAATGGTCTTTTACCCATTCCAAGAGTTAGAGAGAAAGAGAAAAGAACCTTTGGTGTATTTGAGTACGAGTAGAGCATTAACTAGAGGTAATTATCCTATGTGTTAGGTGGAGGCTAGTTCGAGATTTCCGAGTACGAGACTTTTACTTGCTAGCTTACGAGGTGAGTCTTCTCACTATACATACCTAGAGTGGTAATCCGAGTTGTGTAACCGGAGGGTCTTATCTGTTTATTTGAGTATTATGATATCCTGCATTATGTCTATGTGATTTATGTTGTGTATTATTCTGAGTTACTGAGTGTAACCGGAGGGTCCACCCGAGTTAGGACTGAAGGGTCTGTTGGATAAGGTGTCTAAGTCCATAACTTATTTGGTATATACTTGACCCGACCGGCATGGTCCATTTGGGTTGCATCTCATCCAAACTATTATGGATAATTTTATGAGAGTTATACACATATGTTTATTAATATGTTATGAGTTATAATATATTAATATGAAGTTACGTTATTTAATTAGTTTTAGTCTTAAATTAATTATGGATTAATTTAGAGATTAAAAGGAATACTAATTAAATTATGGGCTATTTGTTTTATATAGTGTGGGCTAATACTCATTTGTTAATGGGCTAGGCTTATGTGGAAGTCCATGGATGATCCATGGAGCTTTTAACCCATGGATCCTTGGTATAGGAAAAGACATGGGTTATTAGGGTTTCACCCTAACCATGCATACTATATAAGCATGCTTATGGAGCATGAAAAAGAGCCTAAGATAGCCTAAGAGAAAGCTAGTGTTCTAGTGTGTGTGTGCATGTGTGTGGCCGAAAATACAAGAGTGTGTATACTCTCTTAAAGTTTTCCAAGAGTTTGTGGTGTTTGTGATTCCATTTGAGGCATTCACACTATTGGTGCTTGGCCCTCAAACTCCTAAGAACCCAACACAACAAAGGTATGTAATCTTTTCTAACTCTTTTATGTTGAAATGTTCCCCATGCCATGTTAGATAGGTTATAAACCTTGGAAAATTATTATTTTGCATGTATTTAGACAAACATAGATCCAAGGTTTATTAGGGTTGCATGCACACTTAGGAAGTGTTAGATTGCTCAAAACCCAACAGTGGTATCAGAGCCTAGGCTTGCTTGTTTGATACTTGATGCAAAATAGTGAAAAAAGTCGAAATCGTTGCTGTCTGCATGCTAGACTCGCCGAGTCCATTGGGGGGACTCGCCGAGTCCAAGGCAAACTTCAACCTACTCGACGAGTCCGTTCGTGCACTCGGCGAGTAGGATCGAAAGAATGCAGAATCTCGACTTTTGCTGCTGGAAATGGACTGAAAACATTACCCTAAATTGTTTTGGTGTTGTAAAACTTATTTTAGTTGGTGTAATGGTTGTTCTAATCCATTTACAATAGCATATATCAAAAATTCATGATTTTATGTGTTCATATGATTCTTGAATTTTTGATGATCATGTTCATGTTCTTATGAATTTAGAAAATGATAGGAATTATTTGCTGAATTGTTTAGAATTAATTCTTAATCATTTATGTGTTTTAATGGAGTCCATAATTTGTCCTCAAGTTATGGATTACCAAAGGTCACTTTCTTTTAACACACACTTAAAACACATAAGTTACATGAAAATGAAGAGTCTTCATTTTTATGAACCTTTAATTCATAAGTTATGAAATGAAGAGTTTTGCAAAGTTACAAAACTTGTCCTCAAGTTTTGGAATTTGTAAAGTTTCACACACTTTAATAAACTTTAATTCCAAACCTTAGAGTTTTAATAGTTAAAATTCAACCCTTATACTATTTATAACATTAATGGTTAATTATTATATATATGTATAAGAATAAGTCGTTTTACCGTTAGTAGGCCTCATTCACGAAGCCGGTCTATAAGGTGGGTATAAGGTTGTTGCCTATAAAATGGCGACTTAATGGGTGTATACTCTCACCCACCGCTTGCTTGATCGGTGGAGGGTCGTTAGCCGAACGGGTAGAACAACGACTTTAAATCCTCATTAAAAGTATAATGAATATTATAAAATAACTAAACTCTTTTAATTCCCAATCTTAGTTATTTTAGGAAAATGTGAACATGGTGCTAATCCATGGAATTCACACTTTGTACCTTACCAAGTCGTTAGTGGAGCGTGTGTGGTTAACCGGCACACTAATTAGACTAGTAAGGATCACGAAGGGTAACTTAATGTTGTCATAGATCAATGGAGCGTGTGTGGTTAACCGACACATTGATTAGGTGATAATATTAGGGGTACCAAGTGAGTTAGCATGGTTATTCACACCTTGTTTTGTGATCCTCGGCATCCCAGTCACAAAACTTGAAGGGCACAATCGAGATTGAAACATGCCATTGAAAAGTTCAATGAATCTCAAAAGAATCTAGGAATTTCAAATCCAATTAAACCTAATTAATCATTTCGTTTTCATGGTGGAAATTGGTGAATCGTCATTCGCCTACCTTTCAAATATATTATTACTTAGATTACGGCATCCCTCTTCTAAGTGTAATATATTGTGACTGAATCCTAGCCTTAATATTACATTTGGGTGTCTTATTAAGGATCCTAAATATCTAATCTAAACTTACTTTCTTCCTTCAGATGTCTTCCAACACTAATGCTTCAGGCTCTAACCCAACTGGTTCTTTCTCTCTCATGAATCTTTGTGGGAGGGTCATCTTTGATGGTTCCAACTTCATGGATTGGATTAGGAACATCAGGATGGTTACTCGTTACGAGGACAAGGAATATGTCCTCGATAAGGAGTTAAAAGAACTTGATTAGTCTACTGCTACTCCTGAGGAGATCGCTGAATTCAGGACTCATGAGAGAGATGCTACTAAGGTGGCATGTATCATGATGGCCACGATGACAGCCGAGCTCCAAAAGTCATATGAAGATTTCTACCCTTTTGAGATGCACCAAGACTTGATGGAAAGGTACCATCAGAGTGCTCGTCAGGAGCGGTATGAAATAATCTCCTCCATAATAACTACCCGCATGAAGGACGGTGAATCCGTCACGGGCCACATGCAAAAGATGCAAAGGTATGTGGACCGTTTGCTGAAGCTGAATGTTAACATCCCCGAGGAGTTAGCAATTGACATCATTTTGCACTCCTTGCCTTCTTGTTATGATCATTTTCGAATGACATATCATATGAACAAGGAGGAAGTTACTCTCAGCAAGCTTCAAGGACTCTTGAAGACCGCTGAAACCGGTCTTAAGGGTAAAGCGGTTGTTACCTCTACTACTCCTACTCCAACTTCTACCCCTGTTTTAGCTATTGGGCAAGGCAAAGGGAAAAAGAGGAAGCACCCTTCGAAGGGTACCAAGGGAAAGTCTCTTGAAGGCTCCTCATCCAAGACTAAGAACGGTTCTGTCACTCCTTCTGCCATTCCAAAGGATGCTGAATGCTTTTATTGCCATGAAAAGGCACACTGGAAGCGAAACTGCCCTAAGTACTTGCAGGATCTAAAGGATGGGAAAGTGAAACCCACCTATGCAGGTATTTACACTATATTGTCTAATTACTCAACATATTCTAACTCTTGGGTGCTTGATACAGGATGTGGTATTCACATATGTTCTGATTTGCAGGGCCTAAGAAGAAGTGAGGATGTGGAGCACGGGAAGATAAACTTAATCATGGGGAATAGGAAGGCTTCACCTGTTTCCAAGATTGGAGTTTATACTTTGTTGCTTAATAATGGGTTAAAATTAGATTTGAATAAATGTGTATACTCGTCAGAAATGGCGAGGAATATTATTTCTTTTCATGCTTTGTACAAACAAGGTTTTACCTTTTCGTTTGATAATGAATGTGGTGGTATTAATGCTTTCTTTAATAATGTGTTTTATTTTAAAGCATTACCTTGTGATGGCGTGTATGAAACTGTGTCGATTGTAGACAACTTAGGAAATAATGTGTTGTATATTGATTCTTCTACTAGCCTAGATAAAGCATCATTGTGGCATTGTCGTCTTGGACATGTAAACAAGAAACGCATAGACCAACTCCAAAAGAGTGGAGTCTTGGAATCATTTGACCTCAAATCAGATGATAGTTGTGAATCTTGTCTACTTGGAAAAATGACAAAATCACCCTTCACTGGAACTTGTGAGAGGGGTGAAGGTTTGTTGGACCTAATACATACTGATGTATGTGGGCCATTCAAAACCGCCACAAGGGACGCTAATCGGTATTATGTGACTTTTATTGATGATTATAGTAGATATGGGTATGTCTACTTGATCAAACACAAGTCCGAAACCTTTGAAAGGTTTAAGGAATTCAAACAGGAAGTAGAAAATCAATTGGGCAGGAACATTAAGATGCTTCGATCCGATCGAGGTGGTGAGTATCTTAGTACCGAGTTCCTTGACTATCTTAAGGAGTGTGGGATTGTCTCACAATTGACTCCTCCCAGGACACCACAGCTGAATGGTGTAGCTGAGAGGCGTAATCGTACCTTGTTGGACATGGTTCGCTCTATGATGAGTCGAGTTTCGTTGCCAATCTCTTTTTGGGGGTATGCCTTAGAGACTACCGCCCATATCCTTAATCTAGTCCCTACAAAGAAGGTTACCAAAACACCTCATGAGATGTGGACTGGGAAGGTTCCCAATTTGGACCACATCAAAATTTGGGGTTGCGAAGCATTCGTGAGGCGTGAAACTCATGATAAGCTTGAACCCCGAAGTGAAAGGTGTATTTTCATCGGCTACCCACAGAAATCCTTCGGTTACCTTTTCTACCGACCCAGTGAGAATGTGGTCTTTGTAGCACGAAGAGGGATCTTTCGCGAGAAAGAATTTATAAGCCAAGGAGACAGTGGGAGGCAGATTGATCTTGAAGAAATTCAAGAATCAATTGGTGAAGGAACCTCAGACACTAGCAATCAACCAGAGGAAGAAACTCCTGTTGATCCAGCTGACGAGTCTGTACCTCCGAGACGTTCCACACGGGTTAGGAACACACCTTCGTTTTATTATGGTTTTCATATTACTACGGAAGGTGATACGTTTATTAGTGATAGTACACTAGTAAATTTGGATGAACCTAGCAGTGTTAAGGAAGCCATGGCAGGCCCGGAGTCTGCTAAATGGAAGGAGGCTATGGACAGCGAGATACAGTCCATGTATGACAATCAAGTTTGGAACTTGGTTGACAATGTACCAGGCCGTAAAACAGTCGGGTGCAAATGGATCTTCAAAAAGAAGACCGACATGGAAGGAAAAGTGCATACTTATAAGGCTCGACTGGTTGCGAAGGGTTTTACTCAAACTCAAGGTATTGATTATGATGAAACCTTCTCGCCGGTGGCCAAGATTAAGTCTATTAGGGTTATGTTAGCCATTGCAGCATTTCATGATTATGAAATATGGCAAATGGATGTCAAAACCGCTTTCCTTAATGGAAAGTTGGCTGAGGATGTGTACATGAATCAGCCAGAGGGTTTTGTCAATGCAGAGCACCCTAATAGAGTATGCAAGCTTAAGAAATCCATTTATGGATTAAAACAAGCATCTCGTAGCTGGAATCTTTGTTTTGATGAGAAGGTAAAAGAGTTTGGCTTCTTGAGAAGCGAAGATGAGTCTTGCGTGTATGTCAGAGCTAGTGGGAGTATAGTTAGCTTCTTGGTACTGTATGTGGATGACATACTACTCATAGGAAATGACATCCCAACCTTGCAGGAGGTTAAGTCCTGGCTTGGGAAGTGCTTTGCTATGAAGGACCTAGGGGAGGCTACCTATATCCTAGGGATAAGGATATTAAGAGAAAGGAGTAGAAGACTAATTGGACTTAGTCAGAGTATCTACTTGGATAAGGTGTTGAAAAGGTTCAACATGGAGAATTCCAAGAAAGGAGATTTACCGATCCAAAGCAATACCAAACTGAGTAAAACTCAGAGTCCGAGTACAGAGGCTGATATAGCTGAGATGAGCCAATTACCATATGCTTCCGCAGTTGGCTCGATCATGTATGCTATGACTTGTACCCGTCCTGATGTGGCATTTGCTTTGAGCATGGTCAGCAGGTATCAGGGGAACCCTGGCAAGGCTCATTGGACCGCGGTAAAGAACATTCTCAAGTACCTGCGGAGGACTAAGGATTGGGTCCTTACCCTTGGTGGCAGTGATGACTTGAGAATATTGGGGTATAGTGATGCTGGTTTTCAGACTGATAGGGATAATTTCCGCTCTCAGTCGGGCTGGATCTTTACCTTAAATGGAGGGGCAATTTCTTGGAAGAGTTCCAAGCAGGAGACGGTGGCTGATTCGACTTGTGAATCAGAGTATATAGCAGCGAGTGAAGCAGCGAAGGAGGCGATATGGCTAAAGAACTTCATCGTAGACCTTGGAGTTGTACCAGCTATTAAGGAACCTATAGAGATTTTCTGTGACAACAATGCTGCGGTTGCCTTAGCCAAGGAACCAAGAGATCATGGCAGATCCCGACACATTGACAGAAAATATCACTTCATAAGACACAAGATTGAAGAAGGACTCCTTGTGACAAGGAGGATATCGTCAGATGAGAATCCTGCAGATCCCCTTACGAAGGGACTGACGAGGGTTAAGCATTTTCAGCATGCGAGACGCATCGGGCTGAGGGACGATATTAGTTTTACAGATTAGATAGTTTTCCTGAAACTTGTAAAATGTAATCGACGTTTGATGATGAATAAAATTTGTGATTTATTTATGAGTAAAGTGTTACTATCATTGTCAATTATTTACTATTGTTTCAGTTTTGCATGTTTTGACTTCCAGAATAATTAATTTGTTCAAACCTCCACAATCGATCATACGTCGGAAGTAGGTATGAATCAAGATTGTCATGAATTGGGTTTGTAGATGCCTTAAAGGTGTTTAGGCATGGCAATGGTTGCTGCAACATTCATGAGTACTCATAAGTTATGAGTATTGGTATAAACCCACGCTCACTTGTATCACTTCATGGAATTTATCTCGAGTGATCGTGAGACGATAACATCATATAAATCTTTAAACCTAGAGATATGAGTTGTTACCTATGAGTTGGTTGTGCATTGATTGCACGTAAACGCATCAGTAACTTGATGTTATAAAACGTGCCTTTGTGTACAATTCAATAAGTAGTAGAACAAGCATATCAGTCGAAGTTTATCTGTTCCTTCTAGAAATAGAAGCGATATCCGGGCCCCTCGATGATTTTGTGTTGACCCATATACCAGGCCTGGTCAGAACTAAACCGATGTGTTCAGTGAAGTTCTTCGTCAAACAAGTCGGATAATCGAGAAACAACTGCTAGACAATAAGCAAGACATAGTTCCATGTGTTTGTCCGGCTGATATCATGAGAACAGAGGATTATGTGATCACTTATCTAAAATGGCGCTTCATAGTTCGACAGAGTCTTCATTGTTCGAGGGAGTTTTCGAGAGCTACGATTGTTAGTTGGTTCCTGAAGTTATAGGCAAATATAGTTATTAGACTTATCCAAGTGGGAGTCTGTTGGATAAGGTGTCTAAGTCCATAACTTATTTGGTATATACTTGACCCGACCGGCATGGTCCATTTGGGTTGCATCTCATCCAAACTATTATGGATAATTTTATGAGAGTTATACACATATGTTTATTAATATGTTATGAGTTATAATATATTAATATGAAGTTACGTTATTTAATTAGTTTTAGTCTTAAATTAATTATGGATTAATTTAGAGATTAAAAGGAATACTAATTAAATTATGGGCTATTTGTTTTATATAGTGTGGGCTAATACTCATTTGTTAATGGGCTAGGCTTATGTGGAAGTCCATGGATGATCCATGGAGCTTTTAACCCATGGATCCTTGGTATAGGAAAAGACATGGGTTATTAGGGTTTCACCCTAACCATGCATACTATATAAGCATGCTTATGGAGCATGAAAAAGAGCCTAAGATAGCCTAAGAGAAAGCTAGTGTTCTAGTGTGTGTGTGCATGTGTGTGGCCGAAAATACAAGAGTGTGTATACTCTCTTAAAGTTTTCCAAGAGTTTGTGGTGTTTGTGATTCCATTTGAGGCATTCACACTATTGGTGCTTGGCCCTCAAACTCCTAAGAACCCAACACAACAAAGGTATGTAATCTTTTCTAACTCTTTTATGTTGAAATGTTCCCCATGCCATGTTAGATAGGTTATAAACCTTGGAAAATTATTATTTTGCATGTATTTAGACAAACATAGATCCAAGGTTTATTAGGGTTGCATGCACACTTAGGAAGTGTTAGATTGCTCAAAACCCAACAGGGTCCACTCGAGCTATGGGACTGGAGGGTCCCACCGAGACATAGGACCGGAGGGTCCATACCGAGCCGTGAGACCGGAGGGTCCTCACCGAAATGCATGAGACTGGAGGGTTAATGCCGAGTTATAGCCATGAGAGGCTTATTATTTGTGTATGTGTATGTGCCTTAGACCCGTTCCTACCGGAGAAAACTCACCTCGCAAAGCGGTCTGCAAAATCTCGTGGTGGGGAATATTTGGTAGTTGTTCTAACGACTCCTCGACTATAAAAATCACAATAATACTTAGTCAAAATCTGATAATCCTTCTCAGGATAAAATGACCAATTTACCCTTGGTCAAAGGCAATGCTCTATTCAAAGTCAAAGCTAAGGTCAACTCCCAGTCAACCCAACTCGTCGAGTTATCTCCTAACTCGTTTAGTTCTATACTATCTAGTTTCGTGATAACTGAGTTAACTCGTCGAGTCCCTTCACAGACTCGTCGAGTTCCATCTTGTACATAATCGGGACAAAACGAGTCAACTCATCGAGTCCCTTCATAGACTCGGCAAGTTCTTCAGTTTCCTAGTCTTAATCACATCCATCTAGCTGAATCACTTCCTAAACTCAATGGGTTCACTCAAAATCAGAAAAGGTTGGGGAACCACGACTCGACTCGCCGAGTCGCATGAGCAACTCATCGAGTCCCCCATATGACATATCCATACAGTCAACTCTAATCAATTTCAACGCTTCCAACTCATATATTTGGACTCCTTAATCCAACATTACACGTAAAGTTGCTAACTTTACGTGCATGCATGGTGTTATGAAGCTAAAACACCAATCCCAAGCAAAAATGGAGGTCTACATCATGGAATAGGGCCATGGCTGAATAAAGGTGGCAAATTTGAGCTTCTAGAGCTCAAGAGTGCCCAGATTTGAAGTCCTTTCATCACCAAGAGTTCAAATCTCGGAAATGACCTTGGAAATGGTCCAAAAGTGACAACATGCAAGCCTAGAAGAAGATCTAAGTGAAAAGAAGCCAAGGCATAAGCTTTATACCTCCAAAGGGTCTGAAATGCAACACAAGTTCCGGATCTACAGCCTCTTCTTGAATCACCAAGGGTTTCCTTCCTTCTTCTAGCTTCAAATCACACAAAAGGCAAGAAAAAGCTCAATAACACTCAAGGGCTGGTTAGGGTTTCGAGAGTAGGATGTGAAGGTGATGGACGCTAGGGTGGAGGCTAGATATGATGCTTAAATAGGGTGCAAAGCCTAAGGATTAGGGTTTCCACTTGACGGCCCTACTCGTCGAGTCCAGACTCTCGACTCGTCGAACAGTTCACTTAAACCCTGCGTCCAAACTGACATCTACTCGACGAGTTAGGGCTACCAACTCGTCGAGTAGCTCTTACAAAATGAATACTTAAATGAATTAAATGCGTACAAGGAACGGGACGTTACAACGTAAATTGTGGTCAATTGGCATGTTTTCTAATGCTAGATTTGTTGTTTCATGTTTAAGGAATGCATGATTTTAGTTCATATTATTTGAGCATGTGTTTATTTGAGAATCATCAAACAAAATGGTTTTTAGTTAAAAGTTAAAACAAATAAACAATCTCTTGTATAAATTAATAATTAACTTAATTGTATATTTTAAAATTCTTTTGCATGTAAATTCTTATGTAATCGGTGAAGAGGTATATGAGTATGACCTTTCTTGTAAATAGACAAAAAGGTACCTTGAATTTAATGGTTGCCCTTTCTACCGTCTTACATTTATTTTCAATTTAATTTCGTTGAGTATGAAAGGGGGAAATAAGTTTAGTTGTGGTTGATTTTTGTGTATATATTTTTTAAATAATTGGTATCTTATTCTCATAAAACGACTAATTCATGAATTATTTTACAAATTATTCCATATACATACAACACCTCCAGTTGTCCCGCTATTTGCTAGCTAGGAAATAATCCAACAGATCACTTATTCCATGATACGTTGAGTCATTGTAACAATCAGGCTATCAATACTTTTAAGGAAGTGAGACCACGATTTTTTATTAATCTTTTTGTACATGTCACAAACTAGCCATTCTACTTGTTAAATACACAAAAACAACACTGAAATATAACAACGAGAGCAACTTTTATTACAGTTATTTGCATGGAAATATAACATAATGGTTGGGTTTGTTTCCTTAAGTTTATTCTATAGTTTTAACAAATAATAGTATTAGTTATTTTACAGCCAAAATTAACCAAATTTAAAACATTACTTTTCTCTAATTAGGATATCTAACAGATTAAGTTATACAATCCAAACTACTTTATACATTCATGTCTTGAAAAACAAGCAAAACGTAGGATATAATTAAGGAATTAATAACATCCGACAAAATAAAAAATAAGTTTGAAAGCATAATAAAAATGGACAATCTACTTAGGGTCCTCAATAGCTGACAATGTGGTTATATATATATATATATATATATATATATATATATATATATATATATATATATATATATATATATATATATATATATATATATATATATATATATATATATATATATATATAGAGGTTGATTTGTTTAAACTAATTATTGTGTTATTGTATACATAATTGTGGACCAATCAATTTAAAAACTTAGATAGGGGTAAAATTGTAATCTTAGCTTTTAATTAATTTTAGTAATTAATTATCCAAATCATAAACCCTTTAATTTAAGCAAAATCGTTTACATTTACCGCTTTAAAACCCTAGATAGATTCTTGCTCGTACACTCGTACACAGTCAACATTATCAATCCCCAAATCCCAAGATTGCTCCAACCTCCAGGAATTAAGTGAAGTTGTGGCGCCATGATAACCCCTGTCTTCTCCTATAAGGCACAATGCCCTAAAGCCGCGCCTCCATCGATTCGATCCGATGGCCAGAGCCGGAGACATCTATTGTTTCTTATGACGTCAACAATGGCAATTACGACAATGGAAATACCGTCGATGGCAGAGGACACAGGGCTATTTGGGGAAGAAGCTAAAGAAGGCAGAGGAAGAAGCGTTGGAGATCGCGAAGGAAGGAATTGAGTCAGCTGAGAAAGGAGTAGAAGCGGAAGAGAGACAGATCGAGGCTACGTCGATGGTTTATGTACTATTTCTCGGCGGCTGTTTTCTACGGCTCTGAGAAATCCAAGCGATTATGTTCTTACTTGAGTCGCTCTCCCCTAATTTCTACATATAAATATAGATACGCACAATTGTTCTATGTATATGCATGTAATGTATATCTTTAAGTTTTGCCACCAGGATCTACATAAAGATTTGTTTTTTCTTAACCCTTATTTCTTCCCCAATTTTATTTTTCTCTTATTGGTTCCTTCCGGTATTCAGTTTTTCGATATGTGTTTTGTAAACTCAGTTGATCAATTGATATTCTCATACACCAAAGCATACGTTTACAGTGTTAGAGTGAGGTAAATTTTGCGGAAGAATGGTTCATACACAGTTTATTTGGTCTCATGGTGGCAATCAAGTGTTCCTGTGCGGTGATTTTACTAGGTATGTTATTAATTTTTAGTTTTTTCTTTTGATAATTTTGTTGCAACACACTAAATTACAATACAATTGGTGGTGAGTGAAGGTGGATCAAGTATTAACCGATGGTTCTTGTTGAAGGATCGTCTTCGACTTTCTTGATGATTTGTGATCTACCACCTGGTTTGCATAAGGTATGATCAGGTTAGAGAGTTTCTTGAGATTAGTGCATGTTAAATTGTATTTTTTTTAGAATAAAAATAATGAGCACAGTAGAGGATTTGGGTTTATGATAATGAGCACAGTAGAAGAAGCTGAGAAAGTTGTGGAGAAGTTCAATGGCTATGTAAACTTAATCCTCTTCTCCGTCTACCCATCTTAATTACTACATATTCACATTAATCTGTAATATTTGTTATGAACAAAAACAGGATTTGAGTGGAAGGGCTCTTACTGTAAATAAGGCTGCACCAAGAGGTTCACAACCAGAAAAACGAGTGGTGGGGACTTCTTTCAAGATCTACGTGGGTAACCTACCATGGCAGGTTTTTCATGAATCCATTAAGATTAATTCAATTTCTCATAAGTTGAAAGCTTTACCATACATACAGTTGAAGTTCCAAGATTTTGATTTTTGTTCAAGTTCTTGTTTTCATACATTACAACTACAACAAGAATACAGCCCTTCATTCATCTCTAGTTTCTTTAATTTGTTTCATTCTTTTTGATTTAACACTTCATTTATGTGGACAGTGTAGGATCTTGACAAGGTTGAATTCTGAAAAGGTATCAAGTTTGTTTTTGTAGATGATTCAATGGTTGATATTGATGTGATTCCAATTCTATTGGAATGTAATCACGAATTCCAATTATGTTGGAATGGAATCACGAATTCTAATTCTGTTGGAATCATAGAAGTTGATACTTGAAGAACGGACCACAAAATTGAAACAGACCACATTATTCTTTTAGAATGTATTAGTCGTTGATAGATTTTGATGTAATTCTTAACAATTGTTACCCCTATTCTATAAGAAATAATGTATTTTTTTTATTCTTCAATTGATTGTTCAAAGATTTGTTATTCTACAAGAAGTTTTTAAATTCATGATCAAGAAATAGGTTCAATAATATTTTTATTATTTATGGTTCAAGAATATTTTTATTATTTATGGTTCAAGAATATTTTTATTTTTTAATATACTCATAAACATATTTTGTCAGAATGTTCGAATTAAAAAAATTATAATACGTAAAATCGGATTTTTTAAATTAATAGAATCTATGATCCCTTAAAAATGCAATTTTCCTTTATTAAATCTATTTTAATTGACTAAATTACCCTTGTAATTAATTAAGATGATATTTTCAATTATATTTAATTCAATAATATATATTAATCACTTTCTTAAAATAAGTAAATTTGATTGGCCCACATTTATGCATATAATAACACAATAATTACTTTGAATAGAATAGAATATATATATATATATATATATATATATATATATATATATATAGAGAGAGAGAGAGAGAGAGAGAGAGAGCTATGTTCAAATGTTTCTAGCAACTATTGTGTGCCTAAATGCACCAATGAGAATTCAAAAAATAATAAATCATTAAAGGGTATTTTAGACTTTTTGTACTTTTAATTAAGGAAATCATTTAATTGAAATCATTCAATTAAGGAAATAAAGTAAATATATTTGACCTAGTTATGTCTGTGGCCGAACACGTTCATCATCGACATCAACACCATCACCATCGCCGCTTCTGCTTCTTCTACAATCGACAGATCCCAAAGGGAGCACATACTCTCGTCTCGCAATCGATGGTGGACTCTAGGGCTCCATGAGGCTGAAGAAGGGGATGCGGAGGAGTAGTGGCGCTGCTGTGGGGTCCGTGAACGCGAGTGAGAAGTGAGGAACGAACGGGGAGGAAATCTCGGCGATTACAGGTACGTGGATGGAGGTATGCTTTGGCAGCCTCCTGTTCTTCTTTCTCTAATCCGATAATCCAACAACTAAGGGGAGAGAATGACAACAAAAGACTGAAATTGGGAAGTGTTTGTTTTTCTTTGTTTGTCAGGAAAGGAATAACACGAAAATGGGGTTGTTGGCCATTGACACAGAAGGGAGAAAGGAAGCAGCAAAACAACAAGCTTGAGGGGGGATAAGTGTCTCGATTCTTGACTGATCGAAGGAAGAGGAAGTTATCGTGAGCATCCATGGCTAACATGTGATCTTCTTCTTCGTCTTATTTTGATTTGAATCCATGTAAATTATGATGTTTGGGTTTTCCTGAAAAAATTTATGATAATGGATAGGATATAACTCATGGTTGTTTGGGTTTGTTTCTTGAATTCAAGAAACTGAATTTGTAAGACTCTCATTAATTTTTTTTTTGAAGAAACTGAAGAAGCACACCACGTGTTCGATAAAATGCATAGTTGAAATCTAGGTATTTGTAACTAGAAAACAAAATATTGTTTATGTGATGTATTAACTTGTGCTTAACTGTAGAAATTATTTACCTCAATCCTGAAAATAGATTTTACATCCAATTGCTTTTTGATCTTGAATTCCTTGTCAACTTAAGCAGTGAATTACCATAACCAATTCTGTGAAGTTAGAATATACATCATTCTTTTTATTCTAAACCCGCATCCCTTTTATCATAATGTGGTTGCTTGTGTCGTATTTATTTTTCAGATGCTAAGTGTTTTATTGGTAGGACTCAATGTTTTGTTCCTTGGGTATATTATTGATAATAGAAATTCTTTAAGAATATTCAAAACCATTCTGCAAGAATAGTTTATTCTATAAGAATATTATTGATGTATTCTGATAGAATTGTAGTTAATTAGTTATATGTTTAATATGCAATTGTTACAAGTGTATCGCTATAAAATATTTGGCAATGAATTTGTGATAGAAATTGCTTGTAAAATGGCTTGAAGACCTAATGCGAAAGACTCTTTGTATAAAATTATTCTCATGCAATACAATTCTTACAGAATGTCAATCTCAAAAAATGTCAATCTCATAGAATGCTAGCATATTTTGAAGTGACTTAGAGGTCAAACATACACAAGACATCTAGAAACGAAACAAGAAAGTGAATGAGGATTCTTTGAAGAATGCCGATATATTTTTTGCAAGAGATTTCAAGAATGAATGTAATTACCTATTCTAAACTATTAAACTTCCCCTTATATAAAATTTGTATTCATTAAAAATTATTGGTGTTGATAATATGTTTTTATAATATTATTTTCATAGTTGTATACCATTCTGACCGAATTACAGAATATCATTCTAACAAAATAACATTCTGATAGAATAAAATTGGTTTATGTTTACAAATTACGTTTGAAATTGAATTAATTTGAAACAAAATCAGATTTTTTAGATCAAAATCATTATTATCCCATAAATCTCGATTTTTCCTTTTTTAAATTTGTCTCAGTTGACTACAATGCCCTTATGCTAAAATTTGTGTGATTATACGGTACATGTTACCCTATTGTACTATCATAGACCCTCCGATCATGAAATTTGATTATATTCCATCCGATGGTACAAATCTGTGCATTCTGGCACACAATAGTTACTAGAAACAAAATAACCTAACCTTATATATATATATATATATATATATATATATATATATATATATATATATATATATATATATATGTGTGTGTGTGTGTGTGTGTGTGTGTGTGTGTGTCTAGGTTCTATGGAAAACAAAAAAAAAACCCTAAAAATCATAAAAATGTACAAAAAAAATACATAGAGATCACAAAAAAAATTTTGAATTTTTTCTTTATAAAAAATCGCAGGTTTTTGTTAAAATTCACTGAAAAAAAAAATAAAAAATCAATTTTTTTTTGTAAAAAAAAATTTCAAATTTTTTTTCACCGATTTTGTATAAAAAGCTCCGATTTTTTCAAAAAAAAATTCAAAAAAAAAGTTTTGTGATCTCTAAGTATTTTTTTTATGCATTTTTATGATTTTTAGGGTTTTTCTTAGAGTTTTTTTGTTTTCCAAATAACCCTTCTCTCTCTCTCTCTCTCTCTCTCTCTCTCTCTCTCTCTATATATATATATATATATATATATATATATATATATATATATATATATATATATAGTTAGGTTCATGTGAGACGACCTAATTTTGTGAGACCGTGAAACACAATCCTAGTCGCTCATTTTGTAGATAAAAAAACATTTTTTAAATGCAAAATAATTGAAATTTTTTGAATTTTTTTAAAATATTATTTTCGTCATTTATATTTTCCAAAAATAAAATTAAAAAAATACCAAAAAATAAAAATAATAAAAATAATACCGTTTTTACATATTCTAGTAGAATATTATACTATTTTTACATATTTGACAAATCAAGTAGAATATTCTAACATTCTAAAAATCACATTAGAATATTTACAGTATAGTATTCTACTAGAATATTTCACGTATTTTAAAAAAAACGGTAATTTTTTTATATTTTTTTTATTTTTTAGGTAAAAAAAGTGACGAAAATAATAATTAAAAAAAAATCGGATTTTTTCCTTTTATTTTGCATTTTAAAATTATTTGTAGATTGCGTCTCATGGTCTCACAAAATTAGTATGGTGTCAAATGAACCTGAACTTATATATATATATATGGTTCAAGACTCTAGGGATCTGGAATCCCTCCTTTCCTGAGGAGTTTCTAATCCTCAAAACATTCCAAAGATGGAGACTTATGGACATGCATGTCCAATGTATGTTTTCAGGTCAAAATGACCAAAGAGGGTAAATATACCCTAAAACCCGTGCATGGCATCCATGCTTGACCAAAAGCTAGATCTAGCCCACTATGGGGTCATTTTGCCATGGAGATTCATAAAGTTGCAAACTTTATGAACCCCATGCATGCAATCAACAAGAATGATAGGAAATGAAGAGTAAACTCAAGATCTAGCCATACTCAAAGGTAAAAATCGAATCTTGGATGCTTACAATAGTCCATAAGATGATCAAGCTCAAAAGTGAGGGGTTTATTTGATGGATCTTCTCCTTCTTCTCACTATCTTCTTCTTCTTAAGCTCCAAAAGTCACTCTAGCTCATAATATGAGAGAAAATGGAGATTAGGGTTTAGCACATATGTTCTTAGGGTTCGAAGGCTGATGGAAGGTCGACCTTAGGGTTTTAAGGAGATTATATACTCAAAGATAAAAATCAAATCTTGGATGCTTACAATAGTCCACAAGATGGTCAAGCTCAAGAGTGAGGGCTTTATTTGCTGGATCTTCTCCTTCTTCTCACTATATTCTTCTTCTTAAGCTCCAAAAGTCACTCTAGCTCACAATATGATAGAAAATGGAGATTAGGGTTTAGCACATGTGTTCTTAGGGTTTGGAAGCTGATGGAAGGTCAGCCTCAGGGTTTTAAGGAGATTATATAGGGTGCAAACTCTAAAAATTAGGGTTTCCCTTTACAACGCCTACTCGTCGAGTTAGGCCTTCCAACTCGTCGAGTAGGTCCCAATTTCCGTGTCCCATAAATAAACTCTACTCGACGAGTTGGAGCTTCCAAACTCGTCAAGTTCCATTCTAAAACCCTAAAATTCGAATGATAATTTGATACCTGAAACAAGCGTTACAAAATATTAACAATTAAATAAGATTATAAAAATAAAAATATTTCATAAAATTGAAAAAAATATAAACTTGTTTCTGTTTCTAAATCTTTAACTATTGCATCATCAACAAACTCTTCATATGTTTGAATGACTTCAACTTTTTCATAACTTCCATCACTAAACGCTTCTTTCAGTTTATCTTTAACTTTAATTGGAGACTAATAAGATGATGCAGGATATACTCATTCAAATGACTCTGAAGATGACTTTGTGCAATGAAGATACAATAACTACATAGCATGAAAACCAAATATAATTAATAATTAAATTGAGAAAAAATAATTCAAAAAAATATAAAATTTAAGCTTACCACTAAAAACGCAACAGGACCAGTGTATTGAGGATTCTTGACATGAACTGAATCTGATTCAAATTTCAACAACTTTTTGCTCTAATTTAAACAATCAATTACAAAGCCGCACCAATCAAGATCTTTAATGGACACTTCTTCATCAAAATTTTCTAAAAAATTCTGGTTGCATGTACCTATAGATGGACTATCGACCATGATGGTCACATACGCAACCACAAAATTCAATAAAAACATGAAACTTGAATCAATGCTTTTTTCTAAAAGCTCTCTGAGATTAGGAAGCCTAATCCTAGAAATAGAAAAATGATTCCTCTAGTTTTTAATAATAGCAATCCAAGAATGAATTTTCATTCATAGAAATATCACCCATTGGAAGTCCATATATGTCATGTAAACCTCTCCTAGTAATATGAATATCCTTATTGTTGATACAAAGAACATTTCTCTTTTCATCATATCTCTCAAGAACCCACGAACTGATTTCCCTTGAAAATTTTCTACCACAGTCTTCAACAAATCCAAACCCTATATCCTTAACAGCATCTTTCTGATTATCATTAAGGCTTCTGTATATACTAGATATTAATCCTGGAGGATACCTATATACAATTTCAGTCTTCTTACCATTTACTTGACCGAAAACAGGAACAAAAACAAAATCATCATCTTCATTTGGACTTCTAATGACTTTGGAAACCTTATTAACTCTTAGAACTTTGATTGACGAAGGTCCTTTGGAAGAAGATGAAATATCTACAAAAGACTTGGACCTTAATGAAGCCTTTGTATTAGAAGAAAGATCAAAAATATTGTCTTTTGCATATTTTTAAAGAGCTAATCTCTTTCTTTTTCTTTGATTCAACTACATATGAATAAAACACATAAGAAAATGATGTTAAAAAGGAATTAGAAATATGAAAACTGTAACAACCCGAAAATTTCTGCTTTGTAAAGTCCAGCCATTCAATCCAACAGTGTGTCAGACTCGTTTCTGCTATCTTTTAGCCTTGTTTACAGTCTGTTTAAGGTTTCAAAGCTCAGTACATTTAAGCATTGGGTATAGGATCGAGTTGCGTAAGTTCTTCGTGTTCAAATCAAGCCAAACACTCCATGTGAGGGAGTGTACGGTCGTACACATGAGTGTACGGACATGCACATGTGTGTGCGGCCGTGCACATGTGTGTGCGGCCGTACACCCATGTTGGCCGTACACCCCCTCCATAAGTGTGATATCCCTTCATTCCTAAGTCATTTCTTCAGTTTCCAAGCCAAGAACTCGATTTTTCTCTCAACTATCATCAAGCTTTTCACCCGATCTTCAAGAATGTAAGCCTTTCTTCCATTTTGATTCGTTGTTATCCTTCTCCTTGTAACACCCTTTGATTTCATCCATGGAAATCATCTTTTGTCTAGATCTTCAAATCTTCATCCATTTCACCAAGAACACAAACTTGTTCTTGGTGATTATGAACCCTTTTGAGCCTCCAAATCGTAAGTCCTCCTTCCCTATGCTTAGTTCATGTTAGTAACACTTGATTAACACCTGAAAATCGACCAAACTCAAGATCATAAGGAGTGTACGGCCGTACACCCATGTGTGGTCGTACACCCCTCAAAACACCCCTAAAGGGCCTTCAAAATGCAAATCTAACTTCAAGATTTGATGAACAATAGTCCCACAAGCTTCCCTACCATTCAAACACACATTTTTGCACTTGTTACCATGAGTGTACGGCCGTACACTCCCTGTCCGTACAGTCATGGCCGCACACTCCATTTTGTGGCCGTACACTCCCTTTAGATGAATCACATGTGATTCTAACACTTGGTCCAAGTGTTTCCTAGTCCCTAAAAGTGTTTCCTTGCACGTGGTTGCTTCTAAACACTATATTCATGCCAATATGTGCCATTATATGTCATTTAGGACTCGTTTGTGTCTTGGGACTTCATTCGTGGAACTTCTCATCCTTACGTGCATATTCGTTTGAATCACCCACATAAGGTGAGTTCATACCCCTATAATCAATCTTTTAAACTGTTTTAAATGCTTTTAGGGGGGGGGGGATACAAGTTGAACACAATGATAATTGTGTAAATGTTTGTTATAAACATCTTTCAAAAGATTACTTATGTCTTTTATAAGTGATCAAAACATTTCAAAAACTCTTTTTAAGTTATGTTACTTTATAATTTACAAAACTCCGTTTTAAAGTACAATCATAACTTAGTAAATAATTGAGTCTGTTCAGTAACAGTTCAAGTAAACATACTAGTAAACTATAATAGATATAGTTTAGGGGTTCAGTTCATACTAGATGCTAGAACATACTATAAAGAGAATCAGGAAGGAAGATACAATACACGATAACAGAAAGAACATACTAAGATACTATAACAGAACGAACATACTAAGTGCTATAGCATATAACAACACAGGATCTAATTACACCAATAATCACTAACTCATTGTTCTAAACAAAAGGTGATAACATATTGGGTATACATGATCATATAACTTTAATGTGAGATTTACATGGCTTAGCAATTCGTTTGCTGAAGTCGCGTTTGGTAACCAAAATCTTTTGCAGGGAGAGCGTATAGTATGGGTACTACTCTTCACATTATGACCTTAATAAAACAAACTTATTTTAAGGTAATCAGTACGTCATGATGTCAATTCAAAAGACAACTGAGTACTTACACTTTCCCATTACTTTCATATTGTGACAGTTCCACTTGAAAGTTAATGCAAACTATTTTCGAGTTAAGATAGTTATAAACTAGGGAAAACTTACAACTATTCAACGACAAACAGAACGGTCGAGTCTAGTACATTCAGTAGAAAGGGGCCTATAATGCTAACCTTATGATTCCTTAGCTTATACATCAGGAATATATATTAATCGGATCCGACAGGTAGTAGGACGTGTGCTTTCTTCTTCATTTCCTATTCCTTGTTTGCTTGTGGGCTTAGAGCAGATTCACCCAGCCTACTATCTATCCGATCTTAGCTATATATATATGTTCCGTATACACCAAGTAATCATAAGGGGTACCAGGTATGGGCCATGTCATAGGATACAAATTCAATACACTATTTCTAGTACAAAACATACTTTTCAAAAAGAACGTTTGGTAGACAAAACTAGAAACTTACCAGTAAAGGGTTTAATCCATTTTATTAAACCAGTATAACTTAAAGGACCTTAGGTGGTTAATACTATAATACCTTAGTTTATACATTAGGGTTATATATAATTAATACTCGATAGGTAGTTGAATGTGTGCTTTCCGCCTCATTTTCTGTTCCTTGTTTAGTTGTGGGCTTAGGGCAGATTCACACAATTAACTATTTGTTCGATGATGGTTTATATATAGCTAGTATAAACTAAGTAATTATAGAAGGAACCATTGAGGTTACCAGTTTTACTAAAAGAAATAAGGGTTTTCTTAAAGAATGTTTTCATCAAATATAAAGGAACTATTACAGTTAACTCCGTGAGTACCAAGTGAATACACCAGGGTTATATACAACGAAGATCTAACAACCAATGGGATGTGTGCCTTCCGCCTCATTTCCTGTTTCTTGTTTGGTTGTGGGCTTAGGGCGGATACACACAACTGATTGTTTGTTTACTCTGAGTTTTATATAACTTGTATCCATTTAGTACTCATAGAAAGGAATGTAGAGTCATTTTTACTTATCTTTCATCAAAGCAGGAAATATAGGATTTTCTGGAGGAACAGACGAACTTTTCTAAAAGAACTTACAACTTACTTACATCACTAAAATATTATGAACTCACCAGCTTAAATGCTGATCAACTCTTTCAAAATAACTTGTATTCTCAGGAGATCAGTAGACAGGTATGCTCTCTGGGATTCAGAAGATGGAGCATAATAACTTCATGTCTTTTTGTTATTTACTTTTTAGTCTATGTTATGTGAACCACATACTTTGTAAACACTTTCTTTCTAATAAATGGTTGTTTATTACTTTGATTACTATGATGCATGACTTGTGATACTAAAATGACGTCATCCACCCCCGAACATTTCTGCCGTTCTGGTTTTGGGGTATGACAGAAACAAATATTAAGAAATAAAAAAAACAATTGTTGTAAAAGATTCTTATCATTACAATGATTATAAAAGATAATTTCTAACATGAATAATAACTTAGCTTACCTTGGATAACAAAATAAACATCTACAATTTTATTTATGACTACTAAAACAAACAAATATGAATCCTTTAAACGTATATAGATAACAACTACCTTTTTCTGAATTATGTTAGAAACAAAGAATCAATATATGAAAAGAAAACAAATAATAAAAACACACTTTATACATATAAACTATAAACAATAATCAATATATGAAAACCAAGCCATACAAACATAGAAAGTAGACAACATAAAACAAATACAAACATAACAAACTAACAACTGATATTAAAAACGAACAGATAAACATGCAAATTTGATAAAATTATGTTTACATAAACAAAAAAACAATATCAAAAAGTCACAATAACAAGTAATCTAACAACTTCATAAATGATAAACAATAAATTGAACTTCAAATACTTCCATTAACAAAAAAAATGAAACAAAGCAAACAGAGAAAGACGAATACATGAAATAAAGTATAAATGGTTCAATTAACAAAACAACGATATCAAAAGGTGACAATATCACATAATCTAACAATTTCAGCAACGACAATCAATAAATGGAACTTAAAACACTTCGATTAACAAAAAATCGAACCAAAAAACACAGAGAAAGACGAATACAAAAGATATAGCAAAAAAGAAAAAAACTAGGGTTTCATAATAACTAAAAAACGAAAAAACTAAATCAATGACAAATAATCGATGAATCTGAACAACAATATAGCAAAAACTAAGAATAAGGACTTTGATTATACACAAAGAAATCAAACACGAACTTAATAACAAAAAAACTAAAAAACAAAAGAGTACCTGCTTCAAATAAGATCAACTGGAGAACTGCGAAGATTAAACACGATGATTGAAAGAGTATTACGACTTTGATTATAGGATCGATGCTTGAAACTGAGAATTTGATACGGTGAAAGAATGAAGAAAATGGTGGGGGTGGGGGGTGAAATAATACGGTAACGAAGGTTTCCTTTTTGCAAATGATGATTGAGCCTTCAAAACAATTACCCCTTGACGGAAAATGGCAAAAAGTTGACAAAATTTCAAAAATATCACCGCTTTTTTATTAAAAATACAATTAAATAAAAAAATCACAACATTCAGTTTTTTAGATGGATGGCCATGATTAGTCCTCATAGGCCTCATTGAAAAAGGAGTCATATCTCTCTCTCTCTCTCTCTCTCTCTCTCTCTCTTTATATATATATATATATATATATATATATATATATATATATATATGGAAAGGTTATATGGAAAACAAAACAAACCCTAACAATCATAAAAATAGATTAAAAAAATACCTAGACATCACAAAAAAAATTGACTTTACACATCAAAAACTTGCAACTTTTTTTAAAATTTCGCTGAAAAAAAAAATAAATTTTTTTTATAATTTTTTTTTTTCAAAAAATTTTCGACGATTTTGTGTTAAAAGGTTCGATTTAAAAAAAAAAAAAGTTTTGTGATCTCTAAGTATTTTTTTTGCATTTTTATGATTTTTAGGGTTTTTTGTGTTCCATATAACCTAAACCTATAGGGGTGAGATCGGTTGAGAACTCATAGTTTTTCCGAGAACCTGAGAACTAAAGGTGGAGCGTTAGATCATAATTAACTCATTAAGGGCATGATCGTAATCTTACCGATCTCATATGTTTATTTTTTTGTGTTATTGAACAAAATTAACATAATAAAGAAATTAAAGATATTTTTTTAAAAAAATAATTTTTGATTTTTTTTAAAATGGAGATTTTTAATTTTTTCAGAAAACATTAATTATTAAAAAAAATTTAAAAAAATAATTAAAAAAAACTGCAATTTATTAAAAAAAACTGCAATTCTTTAAGAAAAACTCATTGTTTTTCAAAAAAAGAACTGTAATTTTTTCAAAAAAAAAAACTACAATTTTTTTATAAAAAAATGAATTAAAAAAAACTACAATTTTTGTAAAAAAAAAACTACATTTTTTCAAAAAAAAAACTACAATTTTTATATATATAAAAAAAACTGCATTTGTTTTAAAAAAAAAAAAAAAACTACATTTTTTGTAATAAAAAGCTGTAATTTATTCAAAAAAAAAAAACTCCAATTTTATTAATCATCACTACATATGCATATTTCTTATACTATAGTATTCATAAGTAAATCATAAAAAAATCTTATTTTTATTAATTAATCTATAAACATAATAGTACAAGTATTTTATTAAATACAAAATAAAATATAAAAAATTAAAAAAAAAACTACAAAGATTCACAGTGTTATTATTTCTTCATATCAAGATTTACATATTTTATTCGATTTCACTTTTTATATCTTCAAAAATTTCCACAAATTCTTTCAAATCTACAAGAAAATTAAAAAAAATGATTAATGCAAGAACACTCACAAAAATACATATGTATATATCATGTAAGATTCATATACGATTATATAATGAGAAATTCATATGTGATTGTATCTTTTAAGATTCAAATGTGAAATTCACAAGAAGTAAAAACAAAGAACACTCACACAAAATGCATGTGTGCATATATACGTAATTCATATGTGATTCACTCGTGACTTATATATGAATTACATGTGATTCATATGTGAATTACATGTGATTTATATGTGAATCACATGCGATTTATATATGAATCACATGTAATTCATATTTGATTCATTTGTGAATTACATTTATATGTAAGTCACATGTGCTTTATATGTGAATCACATGTATTTCATATTTCCTATGTGATTTACTTGTGAATTACATGTGATTCATATGTGAATTACATGTGATTTATATGTGAATCACATGTGAATTACATGTGATTTACAAGTGAATCACATGTAATTCATATGTGATTTACATGTGAATCACATGTAATTTATATGTGATTTACATGTGAATCAAATGTAATTCATATGTGAATTACATGTAATTGATATGTGAATTACATGTGATTTATTTGTAAATCACATGATTGAAACTAGGTAATTTTCTAAATTTATATTGAAACCGGGGAAAAGCTTACTTTACAGGCATGATTTGCTACAATATTTTTGAAAATGGTTCTTACAACTCCAACTGAAAATACAAAATCCAAGTTTTATTTTTAAAAAAATCTTGGATTTTTGTTTCATAATAATACAACATTTATAATATCATCAGCCTACAAAAAAGGAATTTATTCAAATAAACATAATTTTATTATAATAAAAATATGTTTTGGATGTAAAAAGTAAAAGTTGGATTGTACCACCAGTCCAAATTTTGTGAGAGAAAGAAATTTGGAATGCTTCATTGTTGTATCTGGAGACCTAAACTGGATTATTTCAAGCAATTCTAACACCTGCATAAATAATTATTATTACAAAATAGAAATATTCATTATATTTAAAATATAACATAAAGAAAAAATATAACCATACCTTACTCTTGCCAATGGCTTTGTTTAATACTACAGTGATAACTTTGTTTTTTAAAATCATTTAAAATACATCTTTTTCTTCATTAACTTTTTTTTTAAATAAACAACACAGATGAATTTTAGGAAAGTACCTATTGGCAGAGATATCAATTTTGTAGATTATTTCTTCATCACTACCAATGTCTTCATCTTCTTTTTGGTGTTTCTCTTTTCTTATGATTGCTTTCTCAGTTGTCTGGCATATACATGAAACTAGATAAATCAAGCACATCTTACATACATACAAATGGATAAGAATATGCAGATAGTTACCACATCATCGAGCTCAATTCCAAAGTCGAAGCATAATTCTTCGAACTCATCTTGTGCTGACAATAAATAATTGAAAAAAAAAAATAAGATTAAAGGGAACTGATAGAAATTTAAGATAATATAATAAATTTAGAGTTAAACTCACTATAAGTACGTCCAAGGGCTTCGAAAAGAAGGTCCCTTCCAACACTAACTGTAGGCATGGTGGATTAAAATGATAGAAACAACTATTTCCCTTTGCAAATTAGCATATTTGAATGGCTCTGTTCAGGAATTGCAAGTTCCTCACAGATTTGGTGTTATTTGGAAACAAATTACACAGAGAAATACCTTCGTATTTGGGAGATCTGGAACTGATTACATTGGAATTGTCAAAGAAACGATTCCATGGAACGATTCCGGTTCCGCTCTGGGAATCTGTTAGGTCAAAATATGGTTTATACTTTGCTTTTCCATGGAACGATTCCGGTTCCGATTCCATGGAACGATTCCGGTTCCAACTCAACTAACTGATTCTTTGTTCCATTCCTTCGAAAATTAAAATATAACCCGTCTTTTTTGCACCTACTTTCGAAAATTTGACACTTTTAACCCAAAAACTCAATTTCTTTTAACTTTAAATTCCTTTTTTCATCCAAAATTAAAATAATAATAATAAATAAATAAAAATATATAAATTAAATTAAAATTAATAAATAAAATTATATATATATATATATATATTATATATATATATATATATATATATATCTTTTATTTTTAACTTTTGACTTTAAATTTTGACTTTGACTTTCAAGTTTGACATTTGACTTTAAACTTTGAATTTTTCGTTTCACTTTTAAAATTTCAAATTTAACTTTTCGGTTTGACTTTCAAGTTTGACTTTTGAGTTTCACTTTTTAAAAATTTGACTTTTAAGCTTTATTTTAGCTTCTAGTTGTGTTTTTAATCGATTTTAAGGTCTACGAGGGAATTTGAAAACATGAAAGAGAGTCGTCAGGAGACGTTAAGACAAAATTTCAACTTTTTCGATTTTATCCCTGGAGAAACCCTCGAAACTCAGTTGCAGCGGTTTACTACACTCACTACTGAGATGAATATAGTCGGGATCTTCTTGACTAAGTCTGAGATAAACAAAAAGCTATTGAATTCACTTCCAAAATCGTGGGATATGAATGTAGCTGTCATCAAGAAGACAAAAGATCTCAATCGTCTTAGTATTGCTGAAGTAATTGAAGAGCTTGATGCTTTAAAGAGTTCTGTAAACCTTCTGGTCAATGAAGTGTCATGTTCTCATTCATGTGAAGTTTCATGTTCTCAATCATGTGAAGACACGATTAAATTTCTTCGGGAACAAATTGATATATTTAAAATAGAAGTTGAGGACCTGAGATATGAAGGATATCAACTCAGGAAAGGACAGAAACCCCTGAAGGCTGAGTTAGAAGCAAAAAACCAAGGACTTTAGGAAACTTCAGGAACACTATAGTAACAAATGTGAAAACTATGATTATGTAGTCAAACAAAATGCTGAGCTAGTGGCTGAAGTTGAATCTTTGAAAGGAAAGTTTGAAACTGCCAAACTTGATGTTAGAAAATATGATTTCTCAAGTGAGGTGGTTGCAAATATGATAGACCAAAGCATGCAGTTTAAAAGGAATCAAAACAAGGGTCTAGGGTATGATAGTGTACCTCCTCCTTATAATCATAACTACACATCCATCCCCATGACAAAGAAAGAAATTGACAGGGAGGCACATCTTAAATACGGAAAACCAGCTGGATTTGTGTCAGGAGGGGTTATTAATGTTGAAAATACTGATGCTTCTGTTACATGTGCAGGTAAAGTAGCAGAGGATGTGAACAAGGAGAGTTCTTCTGAACAAACCAACGACCCCTTGAATTCTGAATTTGTTGCTTCTAATCAACCTCCCGTTGGTAAATACAGGCCACCATTTCAAGCTAAACAGAGTGCTTGTTGCAACTGTGCGTGTGGGAAAAGCAAGAGACAAGTCAAGGATATGCCACCAGGGGTAGGAAGAGACAACTCCCCAGTGAAGAAAAAGACATGTTTTCACTGTGGAACACCTGGACACATTGCCAGAAATTTTCCTAATCGCGCGTATGTTCCCTACTACGCACAAGGATGGAAAAACGCGCCAAGTGGGAGAGACTTCAAAAGAAACCCTTCCAGGTCACGTTCAGACAATGATGATTGGAACGCACAGAAGGCCAAGAATCAAACCCACAAGGCCAAGAATCAAAATCTCAAGGGCAAGAAGGGAATGTCGGCCAAGAAGTCCAATCCAAGAGATGCTCCTGTGAAGCCAAAATCAAAGTCATCTCAACGGCCGACTTCAAGTTCCAAATCAAGTGCCGAGGCACCCATCGGATCGAAAAAGAAATGGGTTAAACCCAACTACCAATGGGTACCAAAGGCTCAATCTCCCAAATCAACTAATGACTCTAATATTTCATCGTCTTCTGTTTGTGGTAAACATGATATGTCAGGGGAGAAAGTATTGTGCGTTGATGACAAGGTTGACCCAGTTTCAAAATGGATTGGGTTCCAAAGACCAACTAATCCTGCTCTATGTCGGAGCAGCTATGGAGGCATATCATCAAACTTCGGTTTGTTGGTAGTGGCTGTTCCAGGCACATTATAGGGGACATCTCTCAACTGTACAACATTCAGACCTTTGTTTGAGAGTATGTGTCCTTTGCGGGAATGGAAGAAAAGAAGTGATCACTTACGGGGTTTGTGCTTAATGACATGAAGAATTTTCGGATCTGATCTGAGATTACGCGTTCTATTCTCAGACCTTCTGGATGCAAATTCAATCGGTGACTTACGGTTTGAGTTTTCTTCTCTATACTCCTGAGTTTTTCTTAAGCTGATTCACTTTAAAGACTAATTTTTGTTTTAGGATAGTTTAAATTTGCGCATTAACTTTCGTTTCTCTCCTATGCACAAATTTAGGGGGAGAAATAAAAACAAAACAAAAATTAGAAAATTTTTAAAAAAATCCAAAAACATTAGAAAATCAGAAAATCAAAAAAAATGTTGGTTATGAAATGTGCTTGAGGGAGATGTTTTGGGAAGTGATATTATCTAGTGATAACAGGCAACCTGAGTCTGCATAACGTACCCAAAGTTGAAGGGTCTATGCTCTGGTTTGATGTGTCGGTAGGCACGAAAAATTTTAAATGGACATGACTAGACAGAGTTGAACTTAGGAAATTTATAGACTTGACAAATCTTGACCTAGTTAGATACGTTCAGCCTGACAATACGACGCTCGGATAGGTTGAGCAGGGAGATATATATGGGAATCTACTCGTCACATTAATTGAAACCGTACTTGGAACTGTGGTTTAACTTTTCCTCGATGTGCGGATTCTGTCCTTAATTCCGGTTGGATGGGGCGACTGGTAAATTCCGATAAATTAGGTCTGTAGAATATCATTTTCTTTCTTTCCGTCTGTTATTCATATGTTGTCTCCTTTGCGCGACTTCCAATCCGACCTGGTACACAACATATGCAACTATATTTCTCTGCAGGATATATATATATATATATATATATATGTGTGTGTGTGTGTGTGTGTGTGTGTGAAATACTTCTCATCTGTTAGCCATATGCTGTCTCCTTTGCGCGACTTCTAATCCGATCTGGTACACAGCATATGCAACCTTCTTCTTCTCAACCCCTCTGAAGTAGTTAGCAATAGAATTCTGAATCTCTTCTCTCTCTGAATGGTTATCTGCTCACCCGGTGTAAGGAGTACTCTGGAAGTTCTTGATGGCTGGGGCATATCAGGAAGCGGGAAACACGTTCCAGTACACTTAAAATTGAACTCATACAGATTGTCTGTAGATCTCGCTGCTCAATTTAGGTGGACAACAATATCCCTGGTCGTCGTTAGATGAATGGTCCTTAAGATATAGTATCTAAGGAATTAGGATCAGATATAATTTTTAGGAACTTAAGTTCACTTTGTCTTGTAACAAATAGTGTGTCCTAAATCGGTCACAAATTTTTCGTGTTTAAGTGGACCACAATACTGACGATCGACCAGACAAAGATGTGATTATGGAAGGGACCGACAAGTGGATAAAGGTTGTCTAAAAACTTTGATCCCAAATCTCTCTTAAAGTTAGATATCATTTTTATTTTTGTTAAATTTGTCATAGTTTTTTTTTAATTTAAATATTAGGGGAGAATTAAAAATTAAAAATAATGAAAATAAAAAAAAAAATTCAAAATTCAAAATCAAAGAAAAAGCAAAAAAATCAAAAATCCAAAAATATTTTTGTTTCTATTTTAATTCGTGTGCTAAGTTTTCTTTTAGTTTTGTTTTGTCTTGAAAAGTGATTTTAGGTATAGATAAGACTCATGGAGTTTGTGTTGAAGATTTCTGAGCCAAAGGCTTCGTCCGTGAGCATTGAAGAATTCTCATTCGAAGGAGCAAGAAATGAAGATTATTCTTTCGACATTCAATCTTTCAACCCCAGAAGCAAGGTGAAGCTGCAATTGAAGATTATGTGACGGATTGCATTCAAGCCTCCTCAATCAGTCTGCTGCTATCGTTGTACCTGCTGAAGTGATTCAGAAGATTTAGTTCTCTCTGATGTTCTCTCTGAAGATTCTCAAGCTGAAAGCGCTATTTTTTCAAGAATCGGTACGTCAAGCCTCCTCACCCAACGTGCGTTCAATGTCAAATTCTGAAGAAATTCCCAACTGCTCAAGATGAAGTCATTTATTGAAGATTCATCAAGCTCATCTTGAAGTCGTGAAGAATTTGAAGATTAATGCTGAAGCCAAGTTCCCAATGAAGATTATCAAGAAAGCCAGCTACTTTTTAGGGGGAGCTTGTTGGGTCAATTAAGAAAAGAAAGCTATAAACCAAGGGGGAGATTGTTAGGTCAAAATATGGTTTATACTTTGCTTTTCTGGGCAATGATATTTTTGTGTAATAATTGTGGAGTTTTTGGTCTTGTTTACGGCTGAGTTTACGGCCGTAAACACCTTACGGCCGTAAACTCATTTACAACCCTTTTGTTTCCGGCCCATATCCAACATGTATAAATAGAGGTGTTAGGGTGAGGAGTAGAGATTGATGAACCCTAGAGAGTTTACGGCCAGAGAGAAAGGAACGTTTGTGTGTGTGAATCTTGTGTAAGTAATTTCATTCATATCATCAATACATTCAAGATTCATAATATTCTTCTTCTCCTTCTCTTCTATTTTTATCTAACATCATCCGTTTGATTGGGATTCCGCACCATCAAACGGATCTGACTGATACACGGGCAGATTAGGGACTTATAGAATCGAAAACGATAATGGAGATCTCACTCAAGAATAACTTGCTTCAAGGTCGTATTCCGGAGACAATCGGAATGGCGTCTAGGATTCAAAGGTTGCAATTGGATAACAATCTCTTCGAAGGAAATATCCTGAGTTTAGGGTTGTGCTTCGGGTCGGAACCGACCCGAACCGAACTCGAATAACCCGAAACTCGAATTGGATGAAAAGTGGGAACCAAAACCTGAACCGATTATACTAATACGGTACCGGTTAGGTTTGGGTAATACGGGTTTCGGTTCGGTTACTAACCCGAAAGGACCAAAATAACCCAAATAAACATTTACATTATGCTTTTAAACCGAATAACCCAAATAAACCGAAATTGCCCGAATAATCCAAATAAACCGAAATTGCTCGAATAACCCAAATAAGGAAATTCTATATCTAGTTCAAGGAAAAACAAATATTAAATTAATATTTTTTTTCTTGAACCAAATATAGAATTTCCTTATTTGGGTTATTCGGGCCATTTTGTTTTATTTAGGTTATTCGAGTCATTTCGGTTTATTTGGGTTATTCGGTTCAAGTGACTATTTATTTTCCGGGTCGGTCTTTTTGGCCCGATTAAACCTTTATTCGGGTAACCCGGACCGAATAACCCGAAACCCGAATTGGGCAAAAATAGATACCCGAGAACCAACCCAAATAACTTATTCGGTCTTAATTCAGGTCGGTCCGGTCCGGGTTTCGGTTTCGGTTCGGGTATTCGGTCCAAAGGCACATCCCTACCCGAGTTCGATCGGTGAACTTAAGAATATGACAAACTGGTCGCTCCATGGCAACATGTTAACTGGTGAGATTCCATTAGAGCTTTTCAAATGCAGGAATTTGGGTTCTTTGGATCTCAGATCAAATAAAGGATACGAATATTCGGGAGATAAATTGAGATGCTCTCGATCTGGAGGCAGTAAGGAGATGTCAAAGAAGAACGTATGTGAACACAACACCATCAGAAGGTGAGGCGATGGCGGCAGGAAGGAAGGAGAAAGAGATGTGTTATCGTTGCTTTCTCCCTTGATCTCTCGTCGATGCTTTTCCGGGCGTTGACACCTCCTAAATATTTGATTGGAAACAGGGGATGTCAATGGAGACAGAAGAGAGACGATGAAGAAGGTAATCGATCGATGGCGTGACGATTATTGGACGTGGCCATAGATTTCAGACGGTGGCGTTTGATTTCATCAAACAATTAACGATGAAGTTGTGAAAGAAATAGGCAATCAAGAGATTAGAGAAAGAAAGTCTGAATTTGGGGGAATATCAAGGTGAGAGAGTAAGGGGTTGGTGAGGACGACGATGGTTTTGGGGATAAAACATTTTTCTATCGAGTTTACCCTCATGATTATTTTTAATAAACCTGATATGCCACTAAACTTATTAATATTTACAAATTTTGCCACTAATCATCTAAACCATACAAATAATTGATCTAACGCTCCACTTTTAGTTCTCAGGTTCTCGGGAAACTATAAGTTCACAAATGATCATTGTTCTCTCTCTCTCTCTATATATATATATATATATATATATATATATATATATATATATATAAGGTTAGGTTATTTTGTTTTTACTAACTATTATGTGCCAAAATGCATAAATCTGGACCAACGGATAGAATTCATCAATGGACATGATTTGAGAGTGTATGATATTACAATGTGGTAGCATGTACCATATAATCATACAAATTTTATCAAAATGGTATTTTGGACAATTAACTATAATTATAAAAGGAAATTTTCGGATATTTATGGATAATTAATTCTCCTAATTTTAAAAATATGAATTTTTTTAATTAATTCAAGTTTAATTCTAACATAATTTGTAAACATAACCGATTTTATTATGTCAGAATATTTTTTTAGTTAGAATGATGCTCTTTAAGAATTTTATTCTATAAGAATATTATTGAAGAATAACAAAGTTCTTGAATCTGAGGTTGGAAAATAACAACATTCTAATATATTCTTATACATCCAAACTTAAATACAAATTCATACATATTCTTACAGACTAAAAGTCTTATACATTTTAATATAATTATACATATTCTAAAAGAATATTAACAAAAATGAATAAAATTCTTAAAAAATAATAACATTATTAAAATGTGAGTATGTTCAAACTTTATTCATTCTTTAAGTTATTCCTATTAGGTCTTCAACACATTCTTCCAGGAATTCCTATCACAAATACAACAAAAACTAATAATGGTTAAAAACATGTTGCTTGGAATTAACTATCACTTTATATAATCTGGTAGAATACATAGACTATATTTTGGTAGAATACATAGATTTTATTCTGGCAGAATATATTCTGACAGAATACCTAGAATACATTCAAAAGTATCGTATTTACTGCTAATATAATTTTAGATTCCAAATACACAATAACAAGGGGGAATAGAAATTGGAATTCAAAATCACAGAATGAACCAAAATAATACACAAACAAATTACTTACCTTTTTAAACAATTTTCTAGAACAATATGAGTAACTTTCACCAATCTATATTGGCATATGATATTAAGCCTTTACTATGTTGGTATATGAAATCAAACAAAATTAATTCACTGTGTTGACATATGAAATCAACCCCATCAGTATATACATAACATATGGAAGACTACATAATATACATTCTAGCAGAATATTGCCCATACTTTTTTTGCTTGTGCTCCTTCAATGGTTTACCTGTAAGTTACAAATCAACAACACAATTACTTACTCAATTTTTATGAGACGAGATAACATAAATTAATTTCATGATCATTCTTTTAATTAGGCTTATTGAAATTATATATCCATATGATGCGAGAATTGAACCAAACAAGATTAGTGTACTTTACACAAACATAAATTGATAATTAAACCAAACATAATTGAAAGGTAAACAACTATTTGAAAAGGTAAAAAGAAAACCATTACTCAAAATATAAGAACTATCTAAACTCAGTAACAATTCACTTAGGACCATAGAAAAGAGTTTTTAATGGACAAGTGACAAATTACAAAGTAAATCTCCATTTAGGCATTTAGTCGAACACTTGGTGTTCAGAAAAAAAGGACTTGGATAACTAAAAACACTTCCTGAGAAACTTATATTATTATCAACAAATAAATGGTATGACTGAAATCTATCAGAAGAGTTAAAATATATAATTTAAATTCAACAAAAAAAATTGATTAGAACCCAAAAATCGCAAAAACAAAGGCTTTAAACTAGTGAGAAATTGTAAAAGAAAGATGATGTTTTTTTCAACCCTTTGAATCGACTTACTAGATGGTCGAAATAGAGACTACATACGAGATTGAGAGGATGACAGGTGAGCTTTTGTTTCAGCGATTGAAGCTTTTTTGGGGTCGAGGTCGACTTCTGTGGGGATGGTAATGAAGGGACGATGGTTGTTGAAGAAAAAACACCCACGATGAACAATTTTGTATCCTACAAATTCATATTCCAAATCAATTAGAAAGTATTACTTAAAAAAATCGATTTCAAATAATCAATGGATTTCACAAATGAGAAGAGAATCAATAAAATTGATTTCAACAAATCAATTTTTACGAAAAAAGAAATCGATTTCAATAACTGATAGAATCTAAAAAAATAAAATTTTGAGAAAACAGAAAATCGATTTCATCGGTGTTGGTGGAGGAACTCACGACACTGATGGAGGCGGGAGGTGGAAGTATTGGTGGACAGTGATCGGCTGGTTATGACTTCACCGGTGAATGGTGGACGAATCCGATGCAGTGGATGAAGTCGGAGGCGGCTACAACTGTTGAGCAAATCAGAGACGTGTTCTACCACACACGAGTAGGTCAAATATATTTACCTTATTTCCTTAATTGTAAGATTTCAAATAAATGATTTCCATAATTAAAAGTAGAAAATATCCAAAATACCCTTAAATGCTTTATTTAATTATTTATTATTTTTTTGAATTCTCATTGATGCATTTAGGCACACAATAGTTGCTAAAAACATTTGAATATATATATATATATATATATATATATATATATATATATATATATATATATATATATATATATATATATATATATATATATATATATGGGGCCCAATTTCCTTGTTCGTTCAATAATGAACACATGGAGTCTTTCACACAGTACTCGATCATTTCCTTGAGTGTCCCTGTCACATTCTCCATTAATTGATAAATTTTAAGATTTTACTTTAAGAGATGTAACGTTTAAATTTTAAAAAATGTCATCCGTATGTTTATGTGTAATGTGAAACACTTAAAATTCATGTAAATTAGGGCAATATTAAAAATTTACTAAAGTAAATATGACAGAAATAAATAAATAAATAAATAAATAATTAGAGAAGAAGAAGAAGAAGAAGAAGAAGCGTGAGTGATAGTCTATACTCTATATGAATTAAATAATGGAGAGGAAACTTTAATTATACGTTGTACCACTTTTACCAATAACATTTTAGCATATCAATGAGATATAACTTTTATCAATAACATTTTAGCATTCACTATTGACATAATTGTTTAAATTTTAATTGAAATATATTCTATTTTGTACATAACGTTCCATCGTTACCAATTAGTTAAATGTGTTGATAATGTGTGCCAAATAAACATCCGAACATGTAATGGACCCATCAAAGCTGAACATATGCTATAATTCACAGTGTTCTGCCTTCCACCACCACCATTCCTTTTTGTTATTTCAGCTTTTGTCTCCCAAACCCATGTGTAGATATTTAACAATATTACAAATCCTAAAATATATTTCTACAAAATAATTACATTTCTATATGCAGAAATTCATTTTTTTTTCTTTTGCAAATGGGGTAGAAAGAAGTAGAAGTACCTTACTATAATGACCTTAGTCAAAAGAATATATAACTGGACTTTGCAACATGGGTTTTCTGGCAAACATTCTTTACCTTCTTTCCTCCACTTCACTCCAAAGGAATGTTGCATCTGAAATCAATGTACATCCCAAATCCCAAGAACCCTAATTTATCCTGTGATCAAAATCAAATCTACCCACTTGAAAAGCTTTTTTAAACTTCATAAATTTGTAGACTCCTTGTCAAAATCTGATGTTCCAAAATGGCAAAAAGGAGATGGCTCAGTTTCCTCAAGCGGTTCTTCCTCTCAGAAACATGTCAAAACAGAGCAAAGGTGTGTGTGTGTGTGTGTTTGATCAGAAATATCAAAACCCATGTTTGTTTACTTGTAAATTACGCTGAGGTTGTTGTACTTTCAGGAAAAGAAGAGGATATGGGTATTCGGGAGGCATAAACTGAAGAGGTTAACCTCCCAATCAGCACCTTTAGAGCGACCAAAATCAGAAGAAGAAAGAGTGAACCCTGTGACTCAAGAAGTTGATGAACAGAAAAAAGAAACACATGATAATATTCAATCCACGTCATCATGGTATGGTGACAATGAAAGGGAAAGTGATGCAGCCATCAAGATTCAGACAGCATTTCGTGGACTTCTTGTAAGTATTTTTTTCTCCCAAATTAGCATTTTTTAACGAAATTGATGTACTTTGTAATTTGTATTCATAATTTCATATTAAACAAATCTTCTTTGACTTTAAAGGTCAAAGTCACTAACTTTCAAGATCCAAATTAGTATGAATATTTTAAAGTTTGGAGAAATATCGACCTCACGTTTTCAGAAATCAGATCAGATACTACTTGGGTTAAAAAGACTTGCAAATGAGCCATTCCAAAAGTCAAAATCTTGACCTAAAAAGTCTACGAATACCTCACAATGGAAAGCAATTTTCTACTATTGTAATGGGTTTTGGGTGATGTTATAGGCAAGAAAAGCTTTAAGGGCATTGAAGGGACTTGTAAGGCTTCAAGCTATTATCCGTGGGCATCTAGTCAGACGTCAGGCTGTCACAACTTTAAAGCGTTTGCAGTCAGTTGTAAATATTCACTCACAAGCATGTGCCAAGCGAATCCAAGTCTTGGATTGCACTTCTCATAATAATTATCAAGACAATCGAGGAAAAGATATAAAGGTTGGTTGGTTCAACCTGACATATGTACGCATTATCAGGCACATTATGTCTAATGTGTCTGATGCATACACATTGTGCCTGATACGGTATATACTGGATACCGTATCAGGCACATTGGTACTCACAGTACCCACAATTTCCATCGCTACACAGTTGTTATATTAGACAAGTGTAGTGCAACAAACAATGGAAAGTGTGATTTTTTTAACTTGTTGATAAATTTTGGTTTTCAATGAATATGAAATTATGTATAGATGGATGTGAATAGTCAAAAGAGGTGGGATGACAGCATTCTAACAAAAGAAGAGGAAAATGCCATGTTGTTCAGTAAAAGAGAAGCAGCTATGAAGCGTGAAAGGATTAAAGAGTACACATTTAACCACAGAGTACGTGTGTGTGTGTGTGTTTCATGTTTATAATCTCAATTAGACCTCAAAAGTCAAAAATTGATTTCTGATTTTTTTATTCTCAGATGTCTTCAGAATCTGAACAAAGCAAAGTAAATGGAAAATGGAGGTACTGGTTAGAACACTGGGTGGATACCCAATTGGCGAAAAGAGAAGATCTTCAAAATATAGGAAAGAAAGAAGAATTTGAAAGTCAAAAAGTCAAATTACGAAACCTAAGAACACCACATCACAGGAAACAACGTTCAATTGGAGAAGAACATTCGATGTCCATGATGGGATCCGGATCTCCTGTGTGTCCAACTTACATGGCTGCAACAGAATCTGCAAGAGCGAAATCCAGATCATTGAGCTCACCAAGGCTAAGACCCATAAGTGTTGACACGTGGTCTGCAACTAATTCTCCATATAAACATAAGCTTTTATCGCCTATATCTTCAATCAATAGTGACGCAAGCAGTAGTCGAATTTGGAATAATGCTAATAATGGTCGTGCTGGATTCTCACAGAGATCACCAAGCTTGAAAGGGGTTCCTGGTCATGTGAAATCGATTAGAACATCAAAAAATCTCAGCTATAATTCAGAAAGCTCAGTGCCAAATTGGGATCACCCCAATCAGTTCAGATGATTATATATATTATATCTTACCAGGTAATGCATAAACCATAATATTTTCATCCTTCCTGCAACTGTTTGTTGTAATCGTTATAAATTTAAATGAAATTATTATAATTTGATCATCTATGTTGTTAGTTATTAATTCAAGCATTATCCAAGAGCCTTTCGTGTTTCACTTTTACCTATTTTGTGTATTTAGAGATGTTTCCTTTCTACTTCATGGAGTTAGGCTATGGTTGGTATTATTATAAGTCAAAATACATATTACACTTCGTTAAATAAACTACTAAATAATCATTATTTTTTTAAGTATATGAGAGATGGTTGACTCATTCTCTTCACCGAGTCACGGTTCGACCGGCCGGGTCGACTCAGGTTTTAAAACATTGTCAAAAATAAGCTAACTTATAAATTATATGTAGCATGCCATACATAGCATTAAATGAATTCAAAACTTTTGTTTAATTTAGGGTATTTCAAGTGTGTAATTATTTTTATTAAAGTATATGTTAACTTGATATTTGCAACTAGGGAGTATTAAAAATGTTGGTTTAAACAAAATAAACTCCCATCAAATACATAAAACAAGACTAAAGTGAATCTTCACCACTATCATAGAACTCATCGATATAGTCTATATAGGCGCAAGGGCTCTTGAAATATTCAATCCTTTGTAACCTCTCCTCAATATCACCTTCCAACTTCACATTCCAACTTCCTTGAATATCCAAACATGTGAGTGACTTACATTTTGTAAGGATTTCAGAGAGACCACCTTCACCAAAACAGCCATAACAAAGTTCAAGATGCTGTAAATTCAACATGGAATTTGCTATCACATTTGCCTCAGAATCATCAACCGGAGGATTTGGCTCCGCAAAATTGGGCCAATTTCGTTGTGGAGACATGTTCCTTTTCAGGGAAACCAAAGACTTACATTGGTTTCCAAAAGCTTCTAGACCTTTGACTGTGATATTGTAACAATCGCTTATATCCAACACTCGTAGATTTGGCAGTGATTTGACATGATTTACCACCATATCATCAGTGATCTCGCTCATTGGTATTTGCAACACAGTCAAACACCTTGCACTGTAGATAAACAAAAACAAAAGAATATGTCTTTATTAGTTTATATAAAACCCTCTTCATATACTATAATTAATTAATGGGAATGTATCGATGTAATTCAGTGAATGAATATGGGTGCGTTGGCATAGAGCTTTTAGCTTTTAAGGAAAAAAAAAAAAAAAAAAAAAAAAAAAAAAAAAAAAAAAAACTCTTTCGTTCAGCAGTATAGAAGATTTTAGCTTATATTTTAAACAAAAAATTCATAATCGAAAAATTACGTCAATTAGCCTTTGAGAGTTTTAACTTTTGATATTTATCTAATTTTACGCATTTTAAGTCTAACAACAATTTTTAAAAAACACTTTTACAGAAATGAACTATATCTTCCAGTTTCCAATTACTTTTGTCAAACACGCGTTTAATATCAGAAACATATGTATACTCATTACGTACTGTTTGGCAACAAAGTCAAAGCCAATGTTTCCCAATCGATAGACGGAGAGTAGTTGAAATGTACAATTGCTCCAATATACAAGCTTCCTAACCGCTAGGTCAACTACACGACTCTCATTGTGCCGTTGACACCATTCCGCCACATCGATATCCCGCCAGCAACATGGCCCTTCTACCACCTCCATCCATGGCTTACAGACCAATGGCACGTTCCTCACCATCTCGTCTACGGGTAATACCCTTACAAAGATCAATGCAAGTATCTCAGGGTTCAATTCCTCCCACCTCCCACTCTCCTCCACCACCAGTCGGTCAACACCTTTTTCTCGCCGGAAACCACCATCATGTTCTTTCCCCTTTCTCATTCTAAAATGTTGACAAAGAAGGAAGGATTTTGTTAATTTATTATCATTGGAGTCAACTGATTTCCTCTAGTAAAATACAGATTTGGTCCCTAGTTTATAATAATTTTACGCATATAGTACATCGTTATCATTTTTAGGCATTCAAGTCATTAGGGATATTTGTAAATCAAGCTCAAGTTCGAGTCGGTGATATATAAAATCGATACAATTTCTTTATAAGTGTTTTTAATGTAAGCTAGAGTTCAACTTAAGGGAAAATTTTAATTTGAATCCCATTTTTATAGTTTTAGTCATTATATTTTAAAATAATTTCTAAGTACATACAAATAAATAGAGTTCCACAAGGCTAATAAAAAATGTAAATCGAGTTCTTAAATACTACACATCCATTTATTATATGTTTAAAGAGGCTAAAATATCCTTATAAGGGGGTTCATGTCTTGAGAATAATCCATTTTCCAAATAAGATTACAAGTTATTTTAGGCTTAATGACTAGTAATATAGGAACGTACAAGTCGAAGACAAAAAAATATATATACGATGGACTAAACATATGACTTCACTATAAATTGAGGGCGTATATATGTAACTTGCCCTTTTCTTTACGAAGAGTAGAACGTGGAGCGGTAATGTACGCATGCCCCGTACGGATTTCACCGTACACACCAGATACGTAATATTTTGTTTACTACATATATTTTCTACATAAAAGCTATTGATTACATAGATTTATCTTCATGTTGAGTGTTATATCATCCTTTAACGTTTTATTCTTAACAAATGCAATGTTTAAATTTTGAGATTCTTGCATTAAATAGTACAGATTTATCAAATTTAATAATTTGCTAATCAATTTCTGTATGCCATGCACGTGAGTGGAAAAGGAAACCAAATTCCTCACTTCTTCTAGGAAAGTTTAAATGATATGGAATATTTGTGGTTTTCGCATGGTGTGGTGGGGTGAGGTGAGGTGGACATTTCACTACATGAAAAAACATGGTAGGGTGAATTGTTAAGCCAGCGTCATCGTGTAGTGATGTTTCACTGCATTCTTATTTTTCTTTCTTTTCTTTTAATGTCTTACTAACATGGTTACATGGGTGTTTCTAAAGATTTGCGACATGGACGACCGTACAATGCCCATGTCATCAAGGGGCTAATTTTTTTACATAGATGTATACATATGTTTAATTTTAATGTACTTACGTGAGTTTTGATTGAGTAACTTGTGAAGCAATGAAAGCGGTGGGCGTCAACTAGTTTTAATTACTAATAAATTAGGAAATTATCCAAAAAAACTCTATGTGTACATACATCCTAATAGATCTAGGTTTATTTTATTACAACAACCTATACGGTATGGAGAAGAGAAGATGGCGAAAATCCAATCCAAAGGAGCAATGAAATATGATCCCTAACATCATATTTATAGGTCTTAGATCATTATCCCAAAATCAACTCCAGGTCGATGTGTGATGCATCTAATTTTCGAAAATCCCTTGTCCTTTAAGGATTCTGAAATATTTCAATTAGTTAATCTTTTGATTATTTAATATTCAAGACCTTTGATTAATTAAAACTATTTAATTAATTTTAAAATAATTTCTAATTAATTTATTAAATCATAATAAATTAATAAAGTTATTTACTCCTAATTTCTTATAGCTCAAATGGGTCATAATGACAACCACAAAAGACTGCTATAATTTTCATCAGATAACTAATAAATTAAAAAATTATAAAGTTTTATTTACAATCCATAATGTCACAAGAAAAGTCTAATGAATTGACAAAGATAACTTATATTGAAGTGTAATAATTATGAAGAGTTGATGACAAACTTTGTTTTTAAGAATGTTAGGAGAGTCTCGCAATTCATGTAACTATTTAAGATTAAGTGAATACTAGAGTTCATGCCACAGGTGCTAAACTTAGTAAGCTTGATCGGTTATTGGTCTCGGATGCGGTTTATGATTGTTTTGATCATCTTCAGGTCTCGGTGTTGGATAGGAAATGGTCAGATCATTGTCCTATCTTGCTTCACTCTAATATGGTTGATTTTGGGCCTTCTCCATTTAAATTCTTCAATTCTTGGCTTTCTTTGGAGGGTTTTGCAGATGCGGTTAAAGGAGTTGTGGCTGATTTTGTTATTGAATCGTCTTGGAGTAAGTTTGTTGCTTTCAAAAACAAACTTAAATTTATTAAAGTTAGGATTCGGTCTTGGAATGTAGAGACTAAGTCGACCGCGTATGTTTCTTCAAATCAGTTGTTGGGGCGATTGGTAGAGATTGATAATTTTATCGATGATGGAGATGCAAGTGATGACCTAATTCGGGAAAGAAGAGGAATTCTTGGAGATTTGACGAATTTGGAAAAAGTCAGATCTCTGGATGTTGCTCAAAAGGTTAAATCTACTTGGGTTGTGGAGGGAGATGAGAATTTTGCGTTCTTTCATGCATTATTGAAAAAACGCAGAAGCCAGTTGATGATTAGAGGGTTACTATTGATGGGGAGTGGATTTCGGAGCCTGCTAGTATTAAGAAGGCTTTTTTTGATTTTTATGCTAGTAAGTTTCAACCTTTTCTTGGTGTTAGTTTCGATCGTCGAAGCCCTAGATTCAAGTCTTTGGATCCGAGGGTTGCTTTTTCTATTGAGGTGGGGTTCACGGCTGAAGAGATTAAAAATGCAGTTTGGGATTGTGGTGTTGATCGTGCCCCTGGTCCGGATGGTTTTACTTTACGTTTTCTCAGATATTTTTGGGAGATCCTTGCTGATGATGTTATTGCTTTTGTGCAAGAGTTTTTTTTTCCAAACCGATCTTTCCGAAAGGGTGTAATTCATCCTTTATTACCTTGATCCCCAAAACCAGTCATTCGCTTTGTATCAAGGATTATCGGCCTGTTAGTCTTATTGGGTTGCAATTTAAGATTACTGCAAAGTTGTTTACTAATAGGTTAGCCTCTGTTCTTCATGATATTATTGGGTCTGAGCAATCGGCTTTCTCCAGTCCCGCCAAATTCTTGATGGCCCGTTGATGGTTAATGAGCTAGTGGGGTGGTTCAAAAAGAAAAAGAAAAAGCTTATGATGTTTAAATTTGATTTTGAAAAAGCTTATGATTCTGTGAGCTGGGAGTATTTGGATAAGGTCATGGGGTTTCTCAGTTTTGGTGAGAAATGGAGAGCCTGGATTCGTGGCTTGTGCTCTAATGCTAGATCTGCAGTGTTGATTAATGGGAGCCCTATTGATGAGTTTCAGCTTTTCAGAGTTCTCAGACAAGGAGATCCCATTTCTCCTTGTTTATTCATTATAGCTATGCGCTTCATATTGCCTTAGAGGATGCGGTTGCTGAAGGGGTGCAGACCCGGCCTTATAGTGTAATGAGTTAAGATAGGGCTTAGGGCCCCCAATTGTAAGGGGCCCCGTTTAATTTCAATAAGCTTATCGTTTCCAAAAAATCAGGCTGCAAGATCGAATCAATACACATCCCACTCACCCGACGATTCAACTTCTATTCTTTTCCTCCGTTCTCAGCTTCTCTAATTGATTCTGCGATTCAACTCATTGTCTCATTCAAGCATTCAAGGGTTGAGGGTTCAACCGTTCAGGGAAGCAATCAAGCAAACGATCACTGATTTGCTATTGTGTTGTCTTCACTCTTCACTCCTCGGTTCTTCTTGCTTCTTCAATCTTCATTATCGCAAACTCGGTTTCTGTTGATGTTGATGATTTGGAGAGTGGCGATCTGGATAATTCTGGACTGCCACTATTTTTCTCAATTCTAATCTGCTCTCACTGAAACAAAGAAACGGTATTATCTCTGAATCTCAATTCTCAATTAGTGTTAAACTGTTTTTTTTTAGTTTTGACAATGGAATGATGGACATTACAATCACATAATACATCCACAATGAACAAGCTGCAAAATGTAAATGAATAAATATTGATTTGCATATTCAAAAATACATGTTTCCTAATTAAAAACTACCATTGAGTTAAGAAGAAATCGAAGGGGCAAATTCGGAATTTTACTCACCTTCCCACAAGAGTCACAGTCCCTCCAACCGTTTTCTTTTGAATGAAATGTTACACAGAATCGTCCCGTATTGTATAAATAGCTATAAGGATTCAAGATATAAATTGGGTTAGAAAAGATTTTACATTTTTAAAGATTATGGTCATCAAATCTTACATCCCTACATTTACAGTTTAGTGGTTTAAACAACCATAGATTTTTGAATTTTGATTGTAAGTTATTAATCCATGGACCATTTGATTGCAGCATAGAATTTTGACTCTTTGACATTGGCACTTTGGCAGACTATATATGAATGATTCTTTTTTCTTAATAAATTAACCTTATAACCTTATTTGCAATCTAATGAATGATTGTTTTTTCATAATAAATTAACATTTGATGGTATTTAACAATGTTTGGTTCTGATTATTGACACAGATTAATGTGGAATTCCATGTGAGATTTCAATTAGATATGTATATAATTTATTTCATTAGAAATATAGCATACAAAATATAAAAAGTTGTGAATTTATATTTTTGGTGTCACATACCGTTAACTCAATTACCTAAAAAGTTTAAGATATATAATTTGTATTTAAATGAGATTCTTGTTTGACATAATGTTATATAATTTCTTTTGATTAAAACACAATGTTTTATTATTAAGTTATATTTATATTTTAATTGTTTTTGGATTTCTCCAAATGGCATGATTGATCAAAGTTGTTAATCTTTTCAAATTTCTGATTTTTATTCCAGATTGGAAGATTTCATTGTTCACTGATTCCAGATTGGCTAACTCCATTGTTCACTGATTTCAGATTGACAGATTCCATTGTTTCTGAGCTTTCCATTATCTTAGGGGCGGCATAATCCTAATCCATATCTTATATACTTATAGTTCTTATTAATCAAATAATTAATAATCATGTCAAAGAGAAAATACGAATCCGATGCTTCAAAAAGGAAACGAAAAATACAAGAAGAAGCTTAAAGCCCCCAAGCCCGGATAAAGGAGGAGGGTTTTTTAACATTAAGTATTATAAATGTCAAAGGGCCCCAAATTTTTGGTTCGCTTAGAGCCCCCAAACTCGTTGAGCCTGCCCTGAAAGGGGTGTTTCGGGGTGCTCCATTGGGTTCGGATGAGGTCCGTATTTCTCATTTGTTTTATGCAGATGACACGATTTTTCTAGGGGAGTGGGATGTCTCTAATATCCAGAACTTGATTCGTATTCTGAGGTGTTTTTATTTGGTGTCGGGCCTAAACCTCAATCTTATTAAATCAAATCTTTATGGGGTAGGGGTTAACCAGGTGGAGATTGCTTCTTTAGCTTCTTTTACCGGGTGTTCGGTTGGAACTCTTCCCTTTGTTTATCTTGGTATCCCGGTTGGAGAATCTATGGTTCGTCTTAAAGGTTGGCAGCTTATTATAGACAGTTTTAAGAAGAGGTTATCTTCTTGAAAGGTCAAGTTGTTGTCCATTGGAGGTTGTCTGAACCTTATTAAATCGGTTCTAGGGAGTTTGGGTATTTACTTCTTCTCTTTGTTTCGTCTTCCAGCGATTGTATGTCACTCTCTGGAGGCTCTGCAGGCTCGGTTTTTTTTGGTGAGTGGATGAGGGTCAACACCGTATTCATTGGGTTAATTGGAAGTTGATTTTGAACTCATATGCTCATGGAGGTATTGGGGTTGGTAGTTTGGATGCTTTTAACCTCGGTCTTCTTTATAAATAGAAGTGTCGGTTTCTCAATGACAAGGGAGCTCTTTGGGTTAAAATTGTCAATTTTTGTCATGGGGAAATTGGTGGTTTTTCGGATGATTCGAGAATAGGAACTGGAAGGGGTGTTTGGCAAAAGATTGTAGGATCCATTAATCATCTCCATGATAATGGTTGTTTTCCTTCTAATTCCATATATAAAGTGGTGGGGGATGGGACTCAAACGAGGTTCTGGAAGGATGTTTGGTGCTTGGATATTCCTCTCAGGGAGCGGTTCGGGAGGCTTTTTTCTTTGGTCGTTAATCAAGATGCTCGGGTAAGTGACTATAGGGATTCGGGGGGGGGGGGGGGGGGGACTTTCATTGGCATCGGGGGATTAGAGGAGGGGCTGAATTGACCCAATATGATGATCTTTTGGAGACTTTAAATCCTACTCGCTTAGGGGAGATGCTGGATAAGTGGTCTTGGGAGCTTGAACCGTCGGATATTTTCACTGCTAAATCAGCATGGAATCAGGTTGATAATATGTCGCTTCCTATGGGTAGTATGCCTGTTAGGTGGAACAGTTTTGTTCCTATTAAAATTAACATTTTTATGGCGTGTGCTTTTGGATCGCATTCTGGTTAGAGTTAAACTAGTGGAAAGGGGGGTGGTGATAGATTCCTTATTGTGTCCCGTGTGTCATAATTCTTAAGAAAGTGTGAATCATTTGTTGCTGCAGTGTTCGGTTGCTGATCAGGTTTGGAGTCGGGATGGGCATTTGGCTTCATTTGGACCTTCCTGTTTTTCATCTATCAGTGATGTGATGGATTGGATGGATTCTAGACTGACGGTTCATATGGAACACCCGATTGTTGAGTCGGTGTTCATGATGGTCATATGGGTGCTTTGGACGTTTCATAATTCTGTACTTTTTAGAAGCAATAAACCTAGAAAAGATAGGCTTTTTGATTTTGTCGTGGATCTTTCTTTTCGTTGATTTTCGTTTCGGAATTCTAAGGCTCGGATTAACCGGATGATGTGGTTACAAAATTCAATCCGGTCTTAATTTGTTCTTTTCTCTAGCTCCTTGCTAGAGGTTTTGTTTTTTAATATGATGTTGCTATTCTAAAATAAAAAAAAAAATAAAAAAAAAAGATTAAGTGAATACTCGCACGTTATGCAAAATATTATTGTATAGTTAAAATATTGATAAATATATGTTATAAAAAAGCATTTCATTTTCATGAATTATGGAAAAATAATTTTACAAATAAGTTGATATAAAATATTTTAAATATACAATGAAATAAAGATATAGTAAAACTACATCATCTTAATCTTCATTCTCTGCTGGTTATGCAAGAAAAAAAAATTAATTTTAATTTTGATTTATATTGTTTTTTAACCATTATTAAAGTTAATTAATTTAGATAAATCTTATTTATTCTTATCATCTCAATAGTATATATATATATATATATATATATATATATATATATATATATATATATATTGGAAAAACTGAATATATCCTTAAGGGTATATAAGCCTAGATACCCAAACCCATCATAATATGTCGTTTTGTTTGATATATTTATTATAATGCTCTTAAACTTCAACCCTAACTTGATTTACTTTCAAGATTTTCGAAATTTCATTATTATTTTCCTCTTACATCACATCTTTTGGTCGAACACCTACTGGTAATATATATTATAATTAAAAATGAAAATTGCGTAACAGGAAGATAAATGTGAAATTTATAAAAATATTGAAAGTAAATCAAATTAGAAATTGAATTATAAAAACATTGGACAATTATAATGTATATATGATACAAAACGACATAGTATATTGTAAGTTTGGGTACCTAAGTTTATATACATTTAAGGGTATATTCACTTTTCCCATATATATATATATATATATATATATATATATATATATATATATATATATATATATATATATATATATATATATATATATTAATATATTAGAGGTGGGTTCAATTGAGAAAATAAAAAAGGTTGAGAATGGGGGAATCATTCTCAGCCACTCATTTATCTAAACATAAAAAGACACGGTGGCAAACTTGTAAATATGTTAATAACCTTCAATGTCAAATACGTAACTATAGTGAATTCGATAACAGTTCGTTCATCCTCAAAATTTCTCCTCCAACCTTCAACAATCATCCAAATTTCTTCAACTAAACCATCATCAATGTCATCCAGTGTTAATCAATAATCAATATTCGTAGATGGGAGGTTCGTCGTTCAAGAAAAATTCACAACCCAAATTCATCAATTTCATCGATTTGTTAAAGTTTAGAACTGGAATTTCCCAGATTCGCAAATGAAATCAGTTGGAATCGGAATTTCTTCGATGTTCATGAAATTAGAATCGGAGTTCTTGACTCGCAGTCACGGTCGACATTGAAGGACTCAGAATCGGTACTCACAGGTTTCCAATCGGATTTTCGGAAATCAAAATCAAAATGAGAAATCGATCAGACATAGGTGTCACATCTGAAGTCGAAATCGGAAGTATATGATGATTTGGAATTGATAACATGATGTTTTTAACATTTTTAAAATAGTTAACTTGTATGCACTCCAACTGTTTGATGAAATGCATAAACTAAATTACCACGTTATATTCATATATGAATATGTTTTCTCGCTTGAATCGCTATATGATTATTAAAACCAAAAAACGAATATGCAAGTCTGTATATTATTCATATGTGAATAACATATAAAAATTATATATATTTGTGAAAACACATTGTAATATTTATATGTGAATATACTGTGTAATATTCATAGGTGAATATATCATCTAATATTCACAAGTGAATATACTATGTATTATTCACATGGTGAATATACTATGTATTATTCACATGTGATATATCATGTAATACTATGTAATATTCAGATATGAAAATATTATCTAATATTCATAAGTGAATATATCATCTAATATTCACAAGTGAATATACTATGTAATATTCACAAGTGAATGAATCGTCTAATATTTAAATATGAATATACTATGTTTAGTATATGCTATATTCATATATGAATGATACTTAAAATGTAAAAAAAAATTATTCATAGTTTTTATTCATAAGTGAATAACGAATGTACTGTAGAAAAAACTTGATTCATTTTTATTCACTTATGAATAACGATAACTGAAAATATAAAAAAAAATATTTTATTTTAAAACTATATCAATATGGATGTCTATTTGTGGAGAATAAAATATCATGAATTTTGGTATATTTAAAATAATTTTTCGATAAAAATATCTTCTTAAAAATTAAAAAAAAAAAAAAAAACGAAAAAGACTATGTTTTTGTATATATTAAGGTAATGATTAACATAGTTTAAGGAAATATATTTTGTTGGAAAACACATGTCTATTCTTTTCCCATTTCCGCTGGTACGAATGAGGCTTTTGCGGCAAAAATAATTGAGTGGCTATTTTTTTTTCAATTGAACTCTCCCCTATATATATATATATATATATATATATATATATATATATATATATATATATATATATATATATATATATATATATATATATATATATTCAAGTTGTAAAATATATGTTTTGAATAAATATTATTTTTAACTACTATTATTGTTAATTAATTTAAAAATAAATTATTTTGTTTACTTTTTTGGTTGCGATCATGATTATCGTTTCGAAATTCAAATATTAACATTGTTTTAAAAAAAACATAATTTAGTTTTCAGTTTTTATTTCTTTAATTAATGTTATCGTATTTGGAAAATTTTCATTTTTAACGTTTCAATTAATTTGACATTTTTATTTAGGTTTTATATTTAACCATGTATTAAAATTTTTGAGTCTCTAAACCTCTTTTAAGTTTATTTGTCTTAAATTAATAATTATAAGTATACTTTATGTTGAAAATTGACAAGTTATCACTAAATTTAAAAATAAAAACGAGTTTAATGAATTAAAATCAACTTAATGATGGTTAGCTAATTGGAAGTTGAAGAAAGGTGTTGGTTTCAAATAAATATGAAGAAATCTATAACTTAGATATATTTTATATTGAAAATTAAATTACTAAAAATCAAATTAATAATAGTTAGTTTGTTGGAAGTTGATGAGTTGTGTAAGTGTGTCATTCCCGATTTTTCAGAAAAAAAAAAATAAAAATAAAAAATAAAAATAAAAAAACTTTCTGTACACTTTTAAAACCATATTATTTTTGTTTGCGGAAAATTTCAGTACAATAAAATATTTTGTGGAAACTATCTTGTTTTATTAAAATATATCGAGTAAAGATGTTTTAAAATGGGAACTGATTCGTACACAACAGTTTTTTTTCGTACACAACAATTTGTGCTTTAAAATATTGTATTTTACAACTTTATAATGCACAAATTGTTGCTTACAAATCACTTCCCTTTCAAAATACAAAAAACCTAAAGATGTCATAATCAGTGGCGAACGCAGACATTTTTACTAGCAGTGGCACAAAAAAATTCGTACAAATATAATAACATAATTTTTTTTAAAGTAATTTGCGAATACACATTTTTTGGAATTTTTTCTCTTCCTATTGATGGTTCCGTCACAGCTTCACATAGAGGCAGAGATGAGCTCTTTTTTTTCCTGCTTTGTACGATTGTTCTTATGACTACACCCATAACTTAAGAATTGGGTATTGGGTTTAAGTGGGTTGTGAGCTAACTTGGTTGTGGGCTTACCTAGCCTTAAAGATAGATTAGAGTTGCACCTATAATTTTTTTGGACAGATGTGCACTTATATAAAATATATAAAAAAAAAAATTACACTTGTGGACAAAATTAGAGCAGTAGCCTGGGACCCCCATTTGCTCCATATATGTCTGCCACTGGTCATAATCAATTCACAATTCTAACTCAAAACCATGGCTACAGAAATCGGGATTAATCGGCGATTAATCGTTTGACGTCCTCCAACCGTCGAGGATTAGGGCATTAATCGGAAATTTAGAATTAATCGGCTTTGGTGGGATTAATCGGTCAACAAAAGTAAAAAAAAGTCAAAGCAAAGTCAAAAAAGGTCAAAAAAAAATTCAAAAAATCAACTTTTTTTTACTCCAAAATTTTCAAATTTTCAAAATTTCAAATATTATACCAAAATGTTCATATTTTTGTATTTTCAAATTTCCAAATTACAAATTTTCTTATTTTCTAATTTTGAAGTACTTGTTTTTCTTAAGATATATTAATATTTAATTAATTTTAATATTTTATTAATAATCTATGATCCCCGAATTAATCCTTTTAACACCAGTCGACCGTCGAACGATTTTTATAACCTTGTCAAAAACTATTACTATCTTGTTTTAAATAAAATTCTTTCATTAGTAGGATGGTATCTTAATATATATTAAAAGAGAAACTTTATAACATTATTTTAAATAATCAGAGCCTTTGATTATGTTTCGTTTATAGTTTTCTACCCTTAGATCAAATGGACACCTTAGAATAATAATTTTCATCCGTTTTCTTTTTTTACATTGCTTTCCTTTAATCAGTTTGCACTTAAAATAGTCTTAGATTTCAATTATGAAATATATATTAATGGTGAATGAAATTGTCAATTGTCCTCTGTTTGTGAAGATCAAACACTACAAACCTTCCTGCCAAGGATTTGGCCACGATTGTATGCACAGATCAGTTATGTCAAGTGATTTTGTAGTCACTTATAAATTTTCTTTGTCCGTTCATTTCTTAACCTAATTCTCCGTCTCTTATCACTCAAATCTGATATATACCTTTCATTCCCATCACCTTCGCCATTATCTATCTATCTCTTGTACTTTAACGTTTGGTAGCTATTATTGAAAAGGTTGATGCGATAGCAGGTTAGTCATGTTATTTCAATTTTAATGGACATTTTTAACACCGTCAGTTTAAGGACGAATCTTGTAGCAAATAATTGTTTTCAGTTATGGTTTTATCCAAAATCGTGAATTGCTTTTGTCCAGGCGCTCTCTCTCAGAAAACCCTTTTCAGTATTATGTTCTTATCATTTATTTTACAAGTTATTCTTTAATTTGGATTTAATGGAAAGAGACTATTTAATATTTAATGAGTACCACAATCTCTCTCTCTCTCTCTCTCTCTCTCTCTCTCACACACACACACACAAATGCTTTGGTCACCGAATATTCTTGCTTTTCTTTGATCGATTAAGAAGGTTTTAAGATGATGTCAGGTTAGAACTATGAAGCCTTCATGTAATTTCTTTACGATCCTGGTTTTTTGTAATTTTTTGACATTCCAGTAGATTCTCTGCTCTAGATTTATTTATCGTTTTCTTTAAATACATTTTCTCTGTTTTGAAGGTGCCTGTGTTGTCGATATTACCAGATTATACATAGCCTTGCAAGATTCTTCTTATTGAGGGCATTAGTATGTTATAACAGGTGAAAGCAAGCATTCCCAACTCCATTTTTATTTTTTATTTTCATGAGATGGTGTCCATTTAAAGAATGATTTACTTTGAAACTACAAAAATTTCAGTTGGTATATTTGAAGTAGTTTTAAATTTGGTCTTGAATTATTTTATAAATAAATATATTCTCACACAAAGAGGAAAATAATGGTCATTTAAAGAAACTTGAACATGCTGGGGAGAGGTTGGATTATGAAGGCCTTTGTTTTGAAATTACAGGATGCAGTAGGGTCCTTCAAATTGCATCTCCTGTTGTTGGTGTTTTTAGTTTCATGATTCTCATGAAAACTTTTTTTTTTCTGCACTTTTAAAGGTTGCAATTTCCGTTCATTTACATGGAAATGAAAACTTTGGTTTACTTTTATTGCTTACAGTCAAATGTGAATCAGATATAAGAAAAATAATTTTGCAAGTTCTTATCATTTATTTTACAAGTTTTTCTTTGAAATTTGGTACATGGGATGGACAATTGTTTCTCTATTTCTCTTTATAGTTTATGTCATACTTGAAAATATTGTAAAAGCCTTGGGATGGTGTTGGAGTTTTTGAAGGCTAAGGGTATTTTGGCCATAAATAAAAAATACATGAAAATTGAATTCAAAATATTCATGAAATTTCTAGAAAAATGATTTATTTGAATAAAATGATAATAAAAATGAAAATTTTCATATTAAAGGACCAAAAGATAGAAGAATTTTGGTTTGAAGTTATAAGGGCAATAACAATGTAATGTGCTTTTTGAGATTTTTAGAACCGGAGGTTTTATTTATAAATTGGATAATTTTGTATGTATTGAAAAGATAATGAATTGGGAAACTAGTTTTTCCAAGTTCAAATTAGCTTTGATGTGCTTTTGGAACTTTTAGGATGAAAAGTGCATTTTTATTATTTATAATTAATTTATAAATTACTTTTTAATAAAAATGATATGTGTATTGACAAACTGTTTCAATGTGCTACACAAATAACTATGTTCAACATTTTTTTTATCAATGATTAACTTCTATAATATTTATACATGATTCTATACATATAAATTCATTTGATTGTAATATCCTCACGTATGCTAATTTGATTTTTTAGTAAGTACCATTTTCTATCCCTATGGTCAGTTGAATTTAAGGATATTATCCAATTTTTTCTATTTTAAATATTTAAGTCCATTGATGAAACTTATTTGGTCCAATGGAAGAAATAACATGCTATTTTCATTTGTAATGTAAATAAAGCATGGTACTTTCATTTCAAAGTAAATATAGCACGTTACTTTCGTTAGTTAGGACAAAAAATAACATTCTATTTTTATTTTTTAAACAAAAATAGCACACTAATTTCATTTGTGGAGCAAAAATAGCATGCTACTCTCATTTTTAAGCCAAAAGTAGCATGACACTTTCTTTTTTAAAGAAAAAAAATAACATGCTATATTTATTTTTAAACCAACAATAGTTGCTATTTTCATTTTAAGCCAACAATAGCATGATACATTGATTTTACGCCAAAAGACACTTTCTCTATTTGATGGTATAATCTGATCATGGGTATTAACTATCTGTGTGTGAACTTTCCCCTTTTGACCAGATTATTACTATCATCAAAATACATTTTTATTAAGCTTTTGTTGATTTTGATGTTTCAAATTATTTTGAATGCAACCTATTTCTACCCGTGTGTATGTTTTCAATGAAATATTTTTAAATCGTATATGTATTCCATTGTCCATTCTTTGCTTTAATGTCCCATAAAAGATATTTTCAAAAGTTCCTTTACATTCAAAAATTCTTTATTTTCTATTAGATGTCACATTTCATCCTTAAACTCAGAAGCTAAAATGTTGTTGTGTAGATCCATTCTAAATATGCTTGAGTAGAAGTACTTTTATTTTCTATTAGATGTCACATCATTAGATGCATTTTTCTAGATTCATGTATTTTTTTAATGATGTTTGTAACGTTACTAATGGTAATATCTTTTTTTATTCTACATATTTTTATTTTCTAATTGTAGGTATGGGATACAAGACAACAATCATGCTAAAATTCGTTTAAAGTTCTTGTACATCCTCTTCCATTCACTTTGTTACAAGTGGTAGAAACAGGGCCAGTCCAAACATATATGGGGCCCGGGGGGAAAAGAAAAAAAAGGCCTCTCAAATACAAATATAATAAAGATTCAAAAAATTATCATTACTCTTCAATATAGACGTTCTCAATTAGAAATAAAAAGCAAACTAAATTGTTTATATTTTGAGCTAAATTGAGTTTCAATCAACTTTAGGTCCTAAAAATCATTTCGGTAATATATATATATATATATATATATATATATATATATATATATATATATATATATATATATATAAACTACATAGTCCATAAATTTTGGGCCCCCTGAAGTCGTAGGCCCTGGGCGGTCGCCCGGGTTGCCCACCGTTTGGACCGGCCCTAGGTAGAAATACAAGAAAAGGTTTATAAAGTTATTCCCTCGTCCACCACCCTATTCTCGATTCTTTATGATATTCATCTTTTATCACATGTAATTAGTGTGGCTTGGTTGAAGCTTTAGCCCCAACAATCATTTCCTTTTAAAGGAATTGACTTCACTTATATCATCATGTGATGTTCTTATATAGAATTTCAAGGTTCGCCAACTATTTCCTCGACGAAATGCTTAATAGAACCTTTTGATTTCTTCTTTATTAATATTAAGATTAAGATCATACATACTTATAAAGCTAGCATTTTTTCTTGAATCTCATGAATTTGAAACCCCCATTCTTTTTTCATTTCACCACATTCATTTGAAACTCCCATGACTTTTCAATTTCTTTATAATAATAATTATAATTTGGTAATTAGGTTAAACAAATATAAATTCTAAAGTGTATTCATATATAAACTAAATTTCAATATTAAAATAATATCTTTAATTCTACTTATAAAATTATGTTTTTTAACTTTTAACATATTATACTTAATTTATTAGTTTTAATATATTGTTGGATGTAAACCATTATCATTTTAAAGGTATAATTTTTGAACAATTTGTATAAAATACTTAAATTATAAATTAAAATATAACATTATAGGCTCAACTTAAATATAAATTTGATTTAACTTAAACAACCCAAAGATTATTTTATAAATAGTTAAAAGTGATAAATTGTAGAGTCTTTCTAATAATGATTGTAAGTTGGTTAATAAGGTAAAATCAATATCAAACATAAAGTGTAATCATAAATAGACTAAATTTCAATTTTAAAATAATATATTTACTTTTATTTATAAAGTTATGTCTTTAAATTTTAACATATTATACTTAACTTATTAGATTTAAAATGTTGTTGCATGTAAACCATTATCAGTTTAAAGCTGCAACTTTTGAATAGTTTGGACAAAATACTTAAATTGTTAATTTAAATATAACATTGTAGTGTCACCTTAAATATAAATTTCAGTTCCATTAAAAAACCAAATAACATTTTGTAAATAGTTAAAAGTGATAAATTATAGTGATAAATGCAAAAACTAAATTGTAATATCAGTTTAACTAAATATGTTTATATAATCGTTAAAAATTTTCAACTAAGTAGCTTAAAATAACTTATAATAACAATAGTTAAAAATAACTCTCTATAAATGATTATATAGTTACCTTTAAAATCAAAAAATAATGTTTGATGTTTTAAATAATTATAATGATAGAAATTAAAACATTAAGAAAATAAATTTTAAAAAATTAGTTAAAAATAACAACTATAAATAATATTAAACCATATATAATATTTAATTTTATTGATGTGTAACTCGTGAGTAAAAGTCATTCAAACAATTGGAATTATGACGTTATAATAATTTATATATTATCATATAATTCAAAATAATCAATATATTATATCAAATTAATCTACAAATTATTATATCAAATTTAACAAGAACGTTAGTGTTATATTTAAAAAATCATATATTTGTAAAAACTTCAACTATATAAATGTTTCTGCGCAACGTGCGGCCATTCGCCTAGTTTTATATATTTTTATGCAACTTCACATGCAATTATTGTGGTTATGTTGAAGCTTTAGGCCTCTTTAATTACGGGACATTATTTCTTTGTTTAAATTGGGAATTTAGTATTACACTTTACAACCACCTCATATGTTGAATTGTTATGGTTGAATTTATTTTAATTACTCCTTTTGGTTGAATTTTCATGCCCTATATGTTGCTAAAGAGTCGTTTTTCTGAATTATTATGTTGAATTGGCTTGGATATTATAACAATTAAATTAAAATGAGTACAATGAAAACACCTCTTCGTACAAACATAGCAACATACTTATGGTTAAATGCAAAATAGTAATTTATTGCAATTATCATTGATTTTTGTTTGTTTTTGAAGTTTTTTATAGTTTATACTCAAGAGTTTATATTATTTTTCTTTAATTTCCAATTTTACACGGTTTGCTCTTTTGTTGTGGCAGGGGGCAATTTTGATGAAGTTGCTCTAAGTAAATATGTATAATTATTGAAATGAGTAAATTACATTATAAGGGTTGTTTTCAATTTGTATGTTGATCAAGTGCAAGAAGCATCATCCAAATTCCATGCGACATTTATCCTTTTCCTTAAACTTCTAATATGTACCGGATGCTTTCCTAGAAGTCAAAAAATGCACAATGTTTATAAGTTTCTTGACTTTAGTACCCACTAGGTGTTTAACAAAATTTTACAGAGAAACCTACCTTTTCTTTGTTTCTTTCATTAAATACAGTAGAGTCAAATATTTGATTTTTAGGCTTTGGTTGAGATTTTAGTAATTCTTTTTAACAATATTTCACTGAATTGAAATTCCATCAGTTTGATATTAAATGAAATTTTTTCTGAGAACTCATGATGTGAAACTTCTTTCATATGTATCATTTGGATGTCATTATGATATGTAATGGTATGCTTACTTCTCTTTTTTAGTTTCATTATTCTTCATTTCAAAAATGAGTTATGTTTTTTGTTAGCCTATTAATTATAACTTATATATTGAATTTTTTTCCTATTATTTCAAGAATTTTGTGGCTAATAACTCCAAATTTGATAGCATAAACACAAGGCAACCATTTAAAGTCTCATTGTATCTGACATAATCAATGTTGGAAGATGCTACATAGCTTAACTGAAGCTCTTAGTTGGTTTCAGTTTGTTATTACTTATCTTGATTTACTTATCTTGATGCGAGACAAGTTCTTATTCAAACAATCCCTATAGAACTCATCAAATATGGTACATGAAAATCACATATCATTTTTACTTTCCAGTTTTTATTCTCCTTAGCAAAAGTTTTGGTTTTTATGCTAAAATTAAAGACCCTTTTCTTAAATTTGATTAATAATCTTTTCAATATATATATATATATATATATATATATATATATATATATATATATATATATATATATATATAATTGGTAGAAAAATTTAAGATTTGGTTTGGATGTAGGAAATAACAATGCACTTTCATTGACTTGTTTATTATAGAGTTGTACTTTGGAAAATCTATCCATTTATTAAATGTCATCCATATACAAATCAATTTTCACTGTAGAAAAATGTAAACGTAAAATGCTATAATTCGCAATGTCTTAATAATAAAACTGAAAGTACATTGTTGAAATAGAATGAACTTAAAGTAGGATTCAATATTACAAAAATAATTAAGTTTATGTTGTTATTTCTTGTACTCATTTTTTATATATTAGTTAATACGATTCTAAAAAATGAGTCGCTTTGGGTATAATATTATATTGCAAAAAGGTTAAATTGATAAAAAAAAAAATTAAAAAAGAAATTGTATGTACAATTTATAAGTTGTATAAAGCATACCGATATTTTATTATATCATTATTTCTTCTATATTTGTTTTTTTATTTGCAATAAATAACAATTAACTTTCACTGATTTGTTTACTAAGCTTCTTACTAACATTTGTTTTTCCTAATTATAATATTATATTTTGAAAAGTCTATCAATTTATAGCAATGTCATTCATATACAAAATAATTGCTATCTAGGTATAAAAAAACAAAACTATGTTTTAATTTAGGTAGATTCTCTAAACTACATTGTCTTATTATGAAAAGAACTTAAATTACAATGTTGAAATGACATGCATTGACATGAATTAGCAACTAAGATTTCATTTGTGACGAAGAAAGTCGTTCAACTAATAAAACAAAAATATTGTCTAAAAAATGTCCTTCAATAATTATAAATATTTACCAATTTCAGCGTATTTTATACATATTTCAATAACACCAATAGCCACATTTTTTTTATAATTATTGTGCAATATCTATATACAATTTTATGTATTTTTTTATGAGTTCCCCCGCGTTTAACGCGGGTAATAATCTAGTCTGAAAAAAAATTGTTAAATGCTAAGACGCGTTATTAAAATTACATAATTCTAAAAAATAAAAGTTGTTTGAATTAGAAAGAATAAGAAAAAATTATGTGGACTGAAAAAGTCAAATATATACGTCTGTTGAGGAACAGAAAGTTAACTTACAGGTTAGAAAATACAAAAATTAACATTAAAATGTTATAACTGACATTAAAATCCTATAATCACTATTAAGACGAAAGAAAAATGTTTTGATTGAGATTAACATGAAAGTCCAATAATATAATTGACTAGGTCCTATTCAAGGTTTTTTTTACATTTTTTCCCTTAGCTTTTAATCTAACTACCAAGTTGTTAATTTTTCCATGAACAAAAATTGAAAAAGCAATATAATACAGTGACCAAAATTGCAAATTTTATAGACCAAGGGACCAAAAGTATATTTTAATCTAAATATAAACAAAAAAACTAAAACAAACTTCTAAGGATTCAAAATACATCTAAAAAAATGACCCATTAGAATAGTTGTACAACATTTTGTGTCAAAGTGTCGTGTGACATCAAAATTTATAAAACCATATGTTCTTTAAAGACTAAAAGGCTAAAATAATTCCCAAATTTCATTCGAGGTAACATTTTCCTAGTGTCAAAAAATCTTTTTATTTGCTTTTGTTTCAGAAGCTATCAATGAGAAATTGACTGATTTAAAATGATAACAAATATATGGTTGATTTTTAGGTATAGATTTTCAAAAAGAAAAAAAAAAATACAATTTATTGATTAACAATTTAATGTTAGCTTTGCGTTGAGATGGGGGAGTTGACATATGTGGGTGCAACAATAATTGAACAAGTCATATATTGAGTTTCAAATGCTTATATCTACACCTGTATTTGACCAAAGGTATAATTCATTTTATGGCTACATGCATGAAATAGACCACTATTTCTAGTTTACTACTTATTAAGGCATTCTACTTTAAAAATCTACCTAGTTAAAATAATATGCTTTAAATCTTTTTCAAAAATATAGCTTTAGGTTTATAAAGGTAAACAGAAAGTGAAAGAGAAAAGAGCTTACACAAGAGATTGAGGTGAATCATCAACCATTTTCTTTTGCTGATCAAGCCATATGATTAGTGTTGATATGCATAATAGCTTCTCGGAGTTTGATCAAAAAGGGAACGGATTATCAAATAGTCGTAAAAATACCAAAACTCTATACGGATTCAGCATAGAACGGTCTACATGAAATTAATTGGTTATTATCTATATAACATAAACCAAGAAAAAAAATACAGAAAAATAATTACAAATTGAACCTTGTTTGTAGAAGACAAACAACCTAAAATCAATGGTTTTTAGTTTAAGGGTAATGTCGGCATGTTGGCAACAACTAAACATGGAATAGAATAATCAAGATTGAAATATAAATTGGAATTAATAAATCAAAATGAAATTTTTAAATAAAGAAACACTTGCCATAATGGAAAAGAAATATTACAAACTCACCTGATATAAATGATTAATGAACTAAATAATAATTTTACTTGGAAGGTATATGGTTGTTATGATATTCATAAGCGTCAGGTTCATCTAAAGAGTAGTGCATCCTTGCGGTCCTACAAAAACTAAGACAACATACAGACGTAAGATAAGCACTAAGAACGCAAATAAAGAAAAGGATTTTTCCAAGATTGAAAAAGTATCAAACCTATTTCATTCAAAAACTTTAAAAAAAACCTTGTAATTTCAAGTGTAAAGGGTGACATAACAAACGAAAACATGTAAAATATTATAGAAATGTTTTAATTTTATTCCTGAGTAGAGATCTTTAAAAGAAAATCAAAAACTCTTTTTATACCTTCGTCCAAAATTTCAAAACTATGTAATAAACTTCCACCAAAAGATCTTGAAAATCGATGTATTGTTTTAAAGAAAAGGTTAATGTCATAAAAACCATCAAGTTTTCAGGGTTTTGTCGGTTTTGCCCACAGTTGAAATTTATGTCCGTTTTTACCCAAACATTTTCGAAAAAATGTTCGGTTTTACCCTTTTACCGGTGATAACAGATTTTTCAGGTTACAATTATATTAAATTTGCAAAAAAACCCTTAAATTTACCATTTTTTTGCGTTTTTACCCTTAAGTTTATAATTTTTTTTGTACACTTTTACCCTAAGTATATTTTTTTCATAATATACATATTCATATGATTTTTCTACTTGAATACGTATAATATGACAAAAAGATACTTAAGGAAAAAGTGTAAAAAAAAATTATAAACTTAAGGGTAAAAACGTAAAAAAACTGTAAACTTAAGGGTTTTTTTTTGCGAAGTTAATATAATGGTAATCTATTATCATCGGTAAAAGGGTAAAACTGAACATTTTTTGGAAAATGTTAGGGTAAAAACGGACATAAAATTCAACTTTGGGCAAAACCGACAAAACGCTAAAAACTTGAGGGTTTTTATGACATTAGCCCTTAAAGAAATGATGCATCATAAAAATGAAATATAAATGTGATCGATTGATTAGAAGATCAAGTGTAAAAAACTTACATTTTTGTCAATGTGTGTAACAATCTACAAAATAAACATCAATTTTAAGATTCTATATTTATGCTAATCAAAATCTATGAAGAAATATAATCATCATAATTAATGAAGAAGAAGAAAAGAATAGAACCATGTATGTATTATCTTGAGAGGAGCAATTGAAGGTCTTTCCATGATAAAGACCTGCAATCTTCTATTTTACTTGTGAATTAATCATTGATTGAATGACCACAAGATGAAAATGATTTCACCAGAACCTGTTGAATGTGAACACAAGCTCATCTGCTTTGGACAACAACCATTTATTCTTCATGTTTCTCAATAGTATAGCCATCTATTACTTGTTGAATATGTGGATTTCTACTTCTTCAAGTACCCCAACCCCAGACAACTCATTTTTCTGAACACGTTTGGTATTTGTTCACCACTAAATTGTACTTCACTTATAAATCAAAGTGAGGTAATTATCAAATTTTAAACACTAATGAAACTTTATCTAAATTTCTTAAGATATTCAATGTAATAGAAATTAATTATATGTAACATCTCAATTTTCAAGATCAAAAATTTTGTTTTTAATTAAGTAACTTATAAAACAATTTACTGAAAAACGTCTTAGATTCATATCATTTCATAAAACAAAGTCACGTGTCTCAAACCATATCATAAAATAGTAATAATGTCAGAGTACAATCCCAAGAATCGCATAAGACAGAAATCCTGTGTGTGTGACTGATACACTGCTACTGTGTTGTCTCATTCCCCTTGGATGAAGAAGTGCCTGAAACGAAACTGAAAATTGTAAGCGCGAAGCCTAGTGAGTTCCTCCATCATACCACATACCATACAACATACATACTGTCGGGCAATTATGGGGTGCCCGACCTACCCTGCCAGGCATTTCTGGGGTGCCCGAACTACCCATGTCAAGCAGTTTTGGGGTGCTTGACCTACCCTGCAAGACAATTCTGGGGTGCCCGACCTACCCTTAGGTCCTTGCGACTGTGTCTCAGGGACTATTCCCCCTACTACTACTATCACATATCATCATATCAGGCTAGCACATAAAACATATCAGGTAGCAACAACCTAGATAATTATCACAAAGACCATCATCTAACATACAACTCATACTAGTGGGCCAACATTATGGTCGTAGACCCACCACTACTGGAAGGTAACTCACCTCAATTTCATGAAGTGTCTGAACTGCCCTCGATGCCGGAATCGACTCCTCAAACACATAACAACCTTCCTTAGTTACCATTACATACTCCTAACCCTAATCAAGGGTCAACTCAGGTCAATGGTCAAGGTCAAAGTCAACATCATGATCAAAGTCAACTTCTGGTTGACTCAACTCGACGAGTTGGTCCACCAACTCATCGAGTTCCATAACTCAGAGAATCTCAACTTCGCGATCTAACTCGTCGAGTTTCTCTCCAATTCGCCGAGTTTCTCCTTATGACAGAATCGAGACTTTCCATTTGAACTCATCGAGTCCTTCCTTGGACTCATCGAGTTCATCTTCATATCAATCGGGACATTGCCTTGAACTTGCCGAGTTCATCCTTGAACTCGTCGAGTCCTTTGATCTTCAAGTCCATATTCACGTTCATCTTGTTGAGACCTCTTCTAAACTCAACCAGATCCCTCAGAAGTAGAAAGGTTGGGGGAACCATTACCCGAATCGACGAGTTTTAAGAACAAATCGGCTAGTCCCCCAAAGTCCATGTCCATACAGTCGACTTCAGTTGAGCTCATTGCATCCAAAGTGTAGATCTGACCTCCTAGGGTCGATATAACACGTAAAGTCGCGAACTTTACGTCCATGCAAGGGTCATCAAGCTCAAAAGTCCCAAAAATGAAGTCTACAGGATGCATGGGGCTCTCATGGCCATAAAGTTGGCACCTTTGTGCCATCAAAACCCTCCAAGGTTCAAGATCTGAAGTCATTACTCTACTATACACTCTACACTCGAAAGTGACTTAGAAATGCCCTAAAAATGACAAGATTCAAGCCCTAAAGAAGATCTAACAAATGGGAAGTCAAGGTTGAAGCTTTTTACCTCAAACAAGCTGGAAATGCAACCAAGACTCTGGATCTATTTCCTTCTTCTTGAACCTCCAAGTCTTTCCTTCCTTCTCCAAGCTTCAAATCACAAAAATGGCACCAAATAGTTCAAGAACACTCACAATTGATTAGGGTTTCGAGAATAGGGTCTGAGGGTGATAGAGGCTAGAGTGGAAGCCACTTAATGTGTTTAAATAGGGTGCAAACCCTCAAATTTAGGGTTTCATCCAGACAGGTCTACTTGTCGAGTCGGGGCTTCCGACTCGACGAGTAGACTCTTCCACCTGCGTCCCAAAACTCACATCTACTCGACGAGTTGGGCCTCCAACTCGTCGAGTCCCAAAGTAAAGTGCAAAAACTTAATTTAAAATACGTACCGAGAAGAGGGCATTACATTATATGCATGTAAAATTCCAAGAAAACGGAGTGCATTTTTCATCAAAAAGATTCTGATCCATACAAACAAAGAAACACCAAAAACTGCAAAACTCATCATTGTTTCACCTAATAGATATTTAATTCACATAAACAAAATGTTTAAACCAGAGTCTTTTGTTTCAACACAATGTTGGCAGGAACTAAACCTGAGAAATAGGATAACCAAGATCAAAACTCTATTAATCTCCATCAATGTAGGTTGACCACTAACCATCTACATATGACACGAAATTGTTTAAAAGATTAAGAGAAAATACAAGACATTTACAAAAAAGAAAACTATCAATTTGACTGAGGCATTCCATCAAACACCTTGAGTGCAATCTAACAAACATAAACTCCTACATGAACAATAATGATTCATATAAGAATCCACAATGTTCACAACATCCTATCGATCAAATCCATAGACAAAAGGTGAGAAAATGTTGATACCTTAGGTTTAAGAAGAAAGGTGACAATTTTACTATCTTTAGACTATTATTTGGCCGATTTCACTATTTTGGATCCGATTTCACTCTCTTTAGCACCATTGTTCCATCAATGTGTTGTGTCTTTGTAGCAAAAGTGAGAAGTTGTGAGTATGGCGGATATATGACCGACATTTAGGGTTTATAGAGGCTGAGAGGGTCGGGGTCTTGCCAAGATTTTGTTATTTCAAAATCGATTCGATTTCGGGAAGGGACCGAGATTTATGTAATTTGTGATTTCAAATTTGAAAAATTGAGATAGATAAAGAAAGTGCAGCGGGATAGAAAGAATTAAGGAGGCAGTTAAAGGACATATGTAATTTTTAGAAGATGTATGAAAAAAATTGAAAATTATAAAAAATGACAAGTGACATATAAATTATTCTTTTATTAAGCAGGATAGATATAGATAGATTAAATATCATATTATCATTTTTTTTTATTGTTCGTTTATGGGTTTATTGCGGTATTAATGAATTTTGTTTATATATATATAAAAAAGATATTTATGTCCATTTTTATTTCGCATAAGGCCCTTAAAATCAACAAGATGCCTCGATTAATAACTGGTACATTACAATGAAATGATGCTTCATTTTTATTAAATAGTAATATGAGAAGTATGGGAAGGTGAAATATTTCATGGGTTTTGAAAAGTACCAGGAGAGTGAGGAAAAAAAAGTTGAATTTAGATTCCAATTCCCTCATATTTCAAAGGATTACTCACAACCAAATGTCACCTTAGAATGAACATAATGATATTCTTTTATCGGCTCGTTCTTCTATTTACATGAATATTAACTTTTGTGTTTGTGTTATGGGTTTATAAAGTTATTGTTGTATTATTTTTAAACTTGAATAATTATTATATCTTTTAAGTTGTATGTAATTTTATTTGATGGATTATTTGATTTTCAAGGGTTTTATTTTTTGTGAAAATTTAAACGGGTCAATCCATATTTAATCTTTTTGGCAAATAGGTTAAGTTGAAAAAACAATAAACTAGTCAACCTGATTTCAACCCATTTACTAAAAAGTTGGGTTGAGTTAGGAATTCTTAACCCGTTTACTTCAACATGTTGAATTGCTTAGTGATTTTCAACCCGTTTAATTAAACAAGTCAATCCGTTTATGACCCAACCCAACTCATTGTCACTCTTAGTTTTATTGGTGTTTTGATCGGATTCTTAGGTTTGGTGTTGACGATAGGTTTGATATTGAAAATATGACGGACTTTGCGAGAGGCTGAAATCATTGTAAGAAATTGAGTTGGAATTTGTAGGAGCACTTAGTTATATCGTGTTTGAAAATTGAAACTGCGGTGAGGGTAAAAAAAATAATAATAATAATAAATAAAATAAAAAAATAAAAAATAAAAAGATAAATAAAATGAGGTTAACTTATACTCCTGTCTTTGGAGTTTGGAGTTCGGAGGGAATCAAACGGTGGATCTTGTGAACGCATTGGCTTGCCGCGACTTGAACCCGTATTTTTAGCCTTCGCAGTGACTTTAATCCATTTGGAAGATTTGGAAGAATGTATAAAATTTAGTGAGTGTTGGATATGGTTGAAGCATTCAATTTGGATATTTTTCTATTCAAGTCCTTGTCTTCGCGACTTTCTCATCAGAAAATTGATAACAGAGACATGCTTTGACCTAACCATTTTCATGATCATCGTATTTCAATCTTAAATCAAAATAACTATTATATTCAACAAACAAAAAAAAGTAGATTTACATTCTTACAATACACAAACCAGTTAACCATGGTGTTCATCCGTAGACAGTTGACTTACTGTTCATCACGACCACTGCAACCATCGGAGCTGCCATTACAGTTCTGCTTATAAAATGGAGACACACTCAGTTCGTAACCAATCTGAGCTTTTAAATTCAGCAACAATCTTCTAAGTCTCACAGCCTCTGCTTCAAGAGCAGCCTGAATCTGCAGTTTCCGAATCAATCCTCGGTTCGCAACCCGTAGTTTCTTAACTTCTTCCTCTAAATAAGCGTTCTGCGCTTTCTTCTTCTCTCGATACTTCCTAACCGCAACTCGATTTCCCGATGACTTCGCGGGTTTCACCGAAGCATGATCATCTGTGTGAGTTTTTGTAATCGTTCTTCTCTTCTTCATGGTGCCTTCGAGAAGTGAAGTTTCAAGCTTCGGTGGTGTACTGCAGGTGTTCGACGAATTGCCTGTGTGATGGTCTGAGAACTCTGTCTCTCCATCTTCCATGTCGATTCCGCTACTCAATCTGAAGTTTAAGGTATACGCAAGAATCCAAATTCCCAACACTTAAACTTCAATTCCTAGAGAAAAATGATTCTTGAAACCTCTTTAGTTGAAATTAGAGTTCCCAGTGAACATATTCACCAATACTTATCACTTTTTGAAGAGCATAAATTCTTGGAGAAAGGTAGATCATAATATAAATTATAAACCACCAAGAACAGAATAATTACATTACAGTATTGATCATTTGTCAAAATCAGAAGCTCCTTCAAATGTAAAATATTACTAGGAAAAGCACCCACAACAAGGTGAATCGTCGCTAGAAGACTTATAGTAATTTATAAAGAAGTGGATTTGGAGAGAGAATATGCCCCCCCCACTATTTTCCCAATGCTAAGAAGAATCAAGAGATTGAAATATCAACACATCCATGTTTTGTACATGTTTCTAATCAGTTTTTATCGTTTTTATAGTGCTACAAGTTAATAAAAGCATATAATTATGAGTATAAAAGAACTATAAAATATATAAGTGTTTTATGTTCATTTATAAAATTTCGGCGGTATATTTTATATTAAAATTGAGTTAGTACTTAACTTGTGTGTATGAAATAATTTTTAAAATAACAAAGAAATACATACAAATTGTCATATTTTATCGTTGCGAATAATCCGTAAAATTCTAATTATGTCCAAATCTTTGACATATTTGTAGCGAGAATCAAAATGGTTATTTGTGGGGTTGGAACAAAGAAATAAAACACTAACACCCAACTAAAAATACAAGTTGTTAAAGAAATACATACAAGTTGGTTTACTAATACAAATAAAATAATAATACCCAACTAAAAGTTAATGTAAAGTCAAAACTTAGTAATATAAAATAAAAAATAAAGTTGTCAAGACTAGTCTATTTGGTTGAGGTGGTAGCCTTTTAGATTGCATGTCCTTAGTTTAAATAGTTTAAATCTTGTAAGGTCATAAAACGGATCTTATCAGTGATCAAACAGTAAATACAATCAATTAGCAATAAAGAACAAGTAGAATTAAGAACAAACAAGCTTGCATACGTTTTTCTATTAGAATCACGTCTGGTACAACTTGCAGTTTACAGCAGCCGAAAATATTGAGGCATCAACAACCACAAAAAGACCTAGCACACCTCTATATATACTATGATGGGTCGGCCTTGGGTTTACGGTCGTAAACAGCTTACGGCCGTAAACTTATTACAGTGACCGTAAACTCCAAACAAAATACTACAAGCTATCAAATGACCAAAAGAACCTATTACATGGAAAGCCTAGACCAAACCACTAATTAGACCTTTCATCTAGACATAATGAAATTAACTAATTTGATAAATTTAACTTTTAATTGAAATTAGCCGCTAAAAAATAATAAAATAAAGTTATTAACAACAAAAGATCAACTAATACAAATATATCTTGTTATTCAAGATATATTTAGAAAACTAAAAAATAATATAAATTTAAAAAATAATTGGATTAGAAAACTAAAAAGATAATATAAATTTAGAAAAATATATCTTGTTATTCAAGAGAACTTGACAAAATATGTATTAATAAAGTTGGAAAATAATACAAATACTAAAATAGGAGTATTATATTTGATTGAACTAGATTTATTAATAAATGCTTAATATAACTTGTTATTAAGGTTTATTTTAGCACGGAAAACTATATAATAAAAGCCTCGAGACTTTTTTAGAACCATCCAAAAATTATTTTTCGTAATTCTATATTTATCCTAACAAAATATCTTTTTTATTTCTTTTTCACTTATCTCTTACTAAAAAAATGATGTTAGAATCAAACGCTACAAAGATTAACCTTTACAACACATTCAAAATATCCTTATTTGTTTATAAAACTTTAAGAAATAAAGTACAACAACCAAATATGCCATAAATATTCTATACTTGTAGAAATTGTGAGGGTTCAAATTTGAAAAATTTATGCGAGTCGAATTTGGTTTTTTGTGAGCACTAAGCTTCTATGATTAAAGGCATTAGACCTTTCTTGTGGCTCAATTGCAACCATAAAAAGCCCAATAGTGTGACAATAATCGATGCAATGTCGAATCCCCACCATTGTTGATAACTATCATCATTTTTTGACTATTATATGATTCAAATTATCTACTAAAAACCAGCAAAACCAAGCTTTTAAGCAAATGCATATCATATAACTAATTCACTATTATGTATATCTTACAATATTTTGTCATGATTACCACTATCTAATCATGTTAGCAGATTAGGTGGTAAAGATATGTTTGGCCAATTAACTTCTAATTTACTTGACTTTGGCACCTCCATTTGGAACTATTATTTAATCCCTTTCTTTATTAATTTTCTTTTAAAACCAACTTTTGGAACATGGCAAACTTGTAACCAGACTTAAGGGACCAAAGATGCCATGTGTCTGAACTTTGACACATTGATACACTTCACACATGAAATGATTGTGTATTTGTGTTTCATGTACACGGATATATGGGGACAAAAAAGGTGAAAATCGACAGGTTGTGGCAAACCAAAGATGAATTCTGACATGGCCACAAACGATCGGGAGATACGGAACAATCAAATCATTTGTAATCGTTGTGAGGCAAAATCTTATGACTCCAGTTTAAGAAGGAATGGATAAAATGAGCAAGTTTCGACATTATGATTCATTAGTGGTGTGATTCAGAAAATTCGGATGGAGGAATTTTTCATGTATTTCCGTTCATGCTTACAATACAGAAAGAGGCAGGGGGCACAAAACGAGATCGTGTGATTAAACCTATAAACAAGGGAATGCAACAAATAATGAAATAATCAAGGAGTCTAAAAAGAAATGGATCGTGAATGAAAACATTCCAAAACTCTCCCCTCAAGTTGGAGCATGAAGGTTGCAAATGTTGAATTTGTCAAGCATCAATTGCGGTTGTTTTCCTCCCAAAGCTTTGGTGAAAAAGTTTGCAACTTGAGATTTAGAGTTGATGTGAAGAGGCTGCGTCTCCTTGGATTCGACGTGTTCCCAGACAAAATAGCAATCTATTTCCACGTGTTAGGTACGTTCGTGGAAAACTGGATTATTAGCAATGTGTTTCACGGCTAAGTTATCACAGAACAGCAGAGTCGGAACACCTTGTTTAAAGTCTAAGTCCTTTAGGAGCCACCGTAGCCATATAACTTCACTAACTGTAGCAGCCATAGCCCGGTATTCGGCTTCTGCGAAGGAGCGAGATACAACATATTGCTTCTTCGACTTCCATGATATCGGGGCACCTCCCAAAAGTAATAAGTAGCAAATTCTCGATCTCCTTGTGTCAGGACACCCATGCCAATCTGAATCAGTATATGCTACCAAATTCCCTCCACCCTTCTTTGGAAGGAGTATCCCTTGACCCGATGTACCCTTTAGATACCTTAGCACTCGTATGGCAGCTTCCATGTGACTTTCTCGAGGATCTGCCACAAAATGGCTCAAAACATTGACCGAATAGGTGATGTTGGGCCTGGTTGCTTGTAAGTATAATAATCGTCCAATGAGTCTTCTATATTACCGACATCAATCCATACATCTTCATCATTTTTCCCAAGTTTGGTATTTTGTTCCATGGGAAATGCGCTAGGTCGGCATCCCATCATTCCGCTATCATTGAGGATATCGAGAATGTATTTTCTTTGGTTAAGAACAAGACCGTCTTGTGTACATGTGACCTCGATGCCAAGGAAGTACTTTAGGGGACCCATGTCCTTAATGCTAAATCATTCATTCAAGAATGTTTTCGTTTCTTGAATCTTTTTCATATCGTTCCCCACAAGTATTACATCGTCCACGTATATAAGTGCCACCACAAAGGACTTTTGGGTTTTGAAAATGAACAAGGAGTAGTCTGCTTGAGATTGTTTAAAATCGATCATATATAGGGAATAAGTGAATTTTTTATACCAATTTCTTGAAGCTTGTTTGAGACCGTAAAGAGATTTTCTAAGGCGAAAAACCTTATTCTCTTTTCCTTTCTCAAAACCGTGTGGGACTCTCATGTAGACATCTTCGTTAAGTTCTCCGTGTAGGAAAGCATTGTTCAGTTTGTGAGGTGAGTTTTCGTCTCTGTATTTACAGTTCGAAGGCACCAAGGCCAGCTCATTGGTTTGATAACCTTATATTCATTGATATTCTGAGTATGGAATAGATATGCATGTTAGTTTTGATATGCTAGTTTGGTAAATCGGTAAGACTACATGTGATACTGTCTATATGATTATTTGTACATGTTAATATCAGTTATATGTCGACATATTGTGTGGGTTGGGTTGAGGTTGTATTGTTCCGTGTGGTAGCCAACAAACTCTGGAGCAATCCAAATATGAGCTAAGGGTCGGGTAGGTATGTCAAAATCATATTAAGGGCTCATGAGCATTCTAGATACAAGTTGAGGGCTAGGTAGGGCATGCTAGACTCGTACTAAGGGCTTGGTGGTATTGAGTCCAAGGGATGATCTAGTTGGGGAGCAAGCCAAACTAAAGTTGTGGGCCCCGAGGGCAGACCAGACTTATAGTGTGGGCTCAGGGGTAATCTAATCTTTTAGTTGTGGACTCATTGCATTTTGTTACTGCATATGGGTTATTTGTTTATGTATTGGTACTTTGAGGGAACTCACTAAGCTTTGGGCTTACAGTTTTGGGTTATGTTTCAAGTACTTCAGACGATCACGGGAAGGCGAAGGCGTGATCGTACACATCCTCGCGTTTTGATTTATGTTTTGGGAAAACTCTGATATGGAACATGTTTTGAAAACTATGTTGTAAACAATTTATGACTTTGGGTTGGTTTTAAAAGTTTAAAATTTTCATGATTTTTATGGGTGTTACAGAAGGGAGACTATTTATGTTGTGGGTTGTTGTCAAGATACATTCACCCCAAAAATTAGAGGGCAACTTTGCTTCAAATCGTAAAGCTCTTGCCATCTCGAGAAGATGTCGGTGTTCGCTCAACTACCTTGTTTTGTTAAGGGGTATGAGGGCAGGTGGTCTCGAGAAGTATTCCCTAATCTGCATAGAAGTTTACCATGTGGTTTGATGTGAACTCCCCTCCATTGTCACGCCTGATCCGCTTTATATTTTTATTAAATTGAGTTTTGACCATCTTGAAAAAACTAATCAAGCAATCACTTGCTTCAGATTTGTGTCATAAAAGAAAGGCCCATACAGAACGACTAAAATCATCAATAATCTTAGGAAAATAATTAGCTCGAGTAAGGGAAGGAGTTCGATATTTCCCCCATATATCATAATGTAAAAGGTCAAAACATTCATTTGATTTGATTGAACTAGTAGGAAATGGCAGTCTAGTAAAGTTTGCCCTTGCACAAGAATCACAAATCACATTGTTTGGTTTTGAAGAAAAGAAATCTAATTGTGAAAGTTTGCCATGTGAGGCATGTCTCAAACGTTTGTGCCACACTTCACCCGTGGTTGCTAATGCTCTTCTTACATTCTTCTCACCATTCATCCGATATAAACCTTGTTTGCAACTACCCGTTCTAATCAACCTCTTTGAACTCAAGTCATGTATAACAAAAAAAATCCGGAAAGAATGTTATAGCGCATTCAAGGCCCTTCGTTAACCTGCTAAGTAATAAAATATTACACATGATGTTTGGAACATATAAACCATCACTAATTTTAGTTTCATTGGGTAAGGTACAAGTTCCTTTTCCCTTCAAATGAATGGAGTCGCCATTTGGTATAGTCACAGGTAACAACCAAGATGTGTCAAGATTATTGCAAAAATGGATAAGAGTGTGGGTTATGTGCTCGGTGCAACCCGAGTCCACAACCCATTCATTACCTTCACTGAATCTACTTGTCATGTTTGCCATTGGTTGAACAACATCATCGTTTTGAGAGTTTTTCGCAGCAAACAAGTTGGCGAATTGTTTAAATTGCTCATTGATTAGACCATCTATAGGGATTTGTTTGTCAACATCGCGCTTGCCACTAGCCATGTCTTGTGTCGTTTCAACGAATGCAACTATAGTTCTTCCCTTTTATGATTTTCCCTTTCTAAGCCACCATTATGGGTATCCTACACACTTAAAACATCTGTTGCGATTGTGCCCGTTCTTCCCACAAATATCACAGTGCTCAACCTTGTCGTTTCCTCCTTTCTTGCTGCTTCTAGGACCTATTTTGGCTTGTGACCAACTGCTCACATTGTGTTTCGTGTAAGCTTGAAATGTTGTTGTTTCACTGGTGGTTTTCTCTCTGCTCGAAACAGCCCGTTGTTGTCCGTCCTCAACCACACGGTGGTATGCTTCTCCCAAGGTAGGGACATGTTTCATTGCCAATACTTAGGTTCTAATTGTGGAGAATTTGTTGTCGAGCCCGAGTAAGAACTTATATAATCTTTCCTTGTCTCTCAGTTTTGTGAGTTTCTTGCTGATTTCGTAGGTATAACCGGTGCAAGAACACCTTGCCATGGACTAGACGAGGCTTATCTCATCCCAGAGTGTCCTCATTTTGGTATAATATCCAGAGACGAATATTCCATCTTGTTTAGTGGTAGTAAGAAGTTACTTTAACTCATACGCCCTAGGTGCGCTCTCTTTGCCAAAGCGTCCACGAAGGTTGTTCCACATGTCTTTGGCTGTGATAGCATACTTGATGCTAGACCTGATCTCCTTTTCCATGCCTGTAGTTAACCACCCTTTTATCATGGCATCACATCGAAGCCATGCCATGTAGTTAGCATGAGTTTTCTTTGGCTTTTGAAGGGTTCCATCAACAAACCCTATCTTGTTTTTTGCGAACAGAAAGTTCTCCATTTATTGAACCCAATCTAGATAGTTGTTGTCATTTAATGTTTCATTCACGTGCATTTGTCTTGGGTAGTCGAGGACTGAAGGTATTCCAAAATCAAATTTGGGTACCTAAGACGGGAGGAATAAGAGATCTTCTGATGGAAGAAGCACATAAGACCATGTACTCAATTCATCCCGGTAGCACTAAAATGTATAAGGACTTAAAACCCTACTACTAGTGGCCGACGATGAAGCTCGATGTTGCGAAGTATGTGGCCGAGTGCGTAACATGTGCGAGGGTTAAGGCACAACATCAGAAATCGTATGGGAGTTTGGAACCTTTACCTGTACCCATGGGTAAATGGGAAGACATCACCATGGATTTTGTGACTAAACTGCCCAGGACGAAGAACGGTCACGACATGATTTGGGTAGTCGTGGATCGTTTCACCAAGAGTGCACACTTCATAGCAGCCAACGAGAAGTGGTCTATGGATAAGCTCGCAAATGCTTACGTGAAGGAAATTGTAAGACTTCACGGTGTCCCTCTTACGATTGTATCAGATCGTGATAGTCGTTTCACGTCAAGGTTTTGGAGGAGTCTACAAGAGGAGTTAGGTACAAAGTTGTGTTTGAGTACTGCTTATCATCCGCAAACTGATGGTCAGAGCGAAAGAACGATTCAGACGCTGGAAGATATGCTGAGAGCATGTACCCTCGAATTCCAAGGGAATTGGGACGAGCACTTACCTCTGGTAGAATTTTCCTACAACAATAGTTTTCACTCGAGCATCAAGATGGCTCCTTATCAAGCCTTGTATGGGCAGAAGTGTCGTACGCCGTCTTGTTGGCTTGAAGCCGGAGAGAAGAAGTTTATGGGCCCCGAGATAGTCCATGAGACTGCTGAGAAGTTGAAGGTGATTAGGGAAAGGATGTTAGCAGCCCAGGATCGTCAGAAGAGCTATGCTGACAAGAAAAGACGACCGATAACTTTCGAAGTTGGGGATTCCGTTTTGCTTAAAGTCTCACCGTGGAAGGGACTTATACGATTTGGGAAACGAGGAAATTTGAGTCCAAGGTTTATTGGACCGTTCAAAGTTCTTCAGAAGATAGGGAACCAAGCTTACAAGCTGGAATTGCCCGAAGAACTCAATGGTATTCATAACACCTTCCATGTGTGTTATTTGAGGAAATTCACGGGAGATGTTCCCGACATAATTCCAATCTCAGAGTTAAGGATGGATGAAAATAAAAGGTTGATCGAAGAGCCTGAGGCAATTGTTGACCGTAAGACTAAGAAGTTACGACGCAAGATGGTCGACTTGGTGCTAGTCTGATGGAAACATTCGAATGGGCCGAATCTCACTTGGGAAACAGAGGATGACATGATGAGTCGCTATCCACATCTGTTTGCTGATGCATGATTCCGGGACAGAATCATCCTAAGGGGGAGAGAATTGTAACGTCCGGGTTTCAGGGCTAAGCATTTTTGTCAATGTAATAGTCTAGGTCAACTCTTGTAACTCTTTTTGAAGTAATAAAGATGAAATATTTGAGTATTATGTGAATTATATGTGTTTATTATTTAATTATAAATGTATAATTAATAAAGAATAAAAATGAGCGTCAAAATTAAAGTGTGAGATAATCCCGATATCTCTACAAAAAGTTATAGAATATGTCTCAAGGTTTCCGTGCATATAAGGAACGCCGAAATCCGAGTTATAACGAAGAAGTTATGACCCGTCGAAGTTTCACGACAGAACCGGCACGATACCGGGAAGCGTGAATAGTGAATTTACGATAGAGCGAGATTTAGCCTTAGTGATCTAAACGAAAGTCGTAGAATATGTTAAACTAAGAACATCGATAAAAAGAACGCTCAAATCTGACTTCGTATGAAGAAGTTATGAGATTTTAAACAGACCAATCCTGTCCCGGCTTGTTAAAAATATAACTTTAAAAATAAAATCAAAATTAGCCGACGGAGTCTAAACGAAAGTTGTAGAGTACGTCTTCACCTACGCGTGGATATAAAGAACGTCAAAAACGGAGTTCGTATGAACGAGTTACAAATAATAATAGCATATTTACGTATTAAAATAAAGTATAAATCATGTATACGTACACACACACATATATATATATATATATATATATATATATATATATATATATATATATATATACATATGTATATATCATTAGAAAGGTATCGACGATGCGGTCATTATAAGACTAATGTTGAGTTCTTTCGACATTAGTTTAGTACAAATATCATTAAATCCATTTATAATAGTATTATAGAGGGGTGTTTAGTTGTTTATATAACTAAAAGGTCATTAAGTAATTATGGAGGGTAGTTTTTGAAAATTCAATTAGTATAAATAAGAGCCTTGGGCTCTCATATTTTTGCACCATTCTCTTGATTCAAGAGTCTTTCTCTCCTTATCCCCCGAGCATTTCGGTCCCTCGTGATTCGACTTCTCTTTCTGTAGTTTAGTATAGTAAGGTGAGCGCTGAAGCGCTGCACGAATCTTTCTTAGAAAGATTCAGCGACGAAGTTCTGCCCCTGCAGAGCCCGACTCCTAACTAAAACCCCTTTGTAAGTAAGTTATGCTTACCTTATTTTAATATAGCTTATATTTAAAATTAGTATTGTTATTATGAACTTATAATAAATATTTGAGCTATTATTATAACTTATATAAGTGTCGTTATAATATTTTTTTTTTAACTACTCGCGGTACGGGGAATCTGGTTTAAATGGCCGCATAGGGTTGTTGGATTTCAGAAGTGCTATATGCCAAAATGGTCCTGCCCTCCGGTGTTTTATGTCTGGCCCCTGTCTGTACATAGTGGTTGGAAAATATTGTTTAACGCTTATATAATAATAATAATACTAAGACTAATAGTTGGTCACGGTAAATATTAGACTAAAATTTAGCGATAATAATGCTAGGTTTCGTCGAAGGAAAATAGAATCGTTAGAAGCAAGCGCTGCCCGATTTTGGAATCATCACCTTAACAAGTGAGTGCATAGTTACTTTCAACTTACACATAGATATGAAGTATTTTATATAAATTACGTGCTATGTGTGCATATTATCTGAATACTTGCTATCTATGCTACATGAACGTTGTTATACATGTTTTCAATGATTTAAACTGTATATGTATTTTATATCTACGAAGATGTTGGGGTAAAACATGGGTAGATGCAATAGGTGATGTGTGATAAAATGATGAGAGGCCTCGATGTTGATGTTGTTGATTCTGTCATCTAGCGGAGTATGGATGACGACCACGGACTCTTCTAGACAGTCCAGTGGAACACTAGCAGGCTCGCAACCTGTAGGTGTTTGTGAACGATATGTTCACCGGTGTACTCCATCCCCCACATGGTTGCCTTTAGGACATTTATTGCTGAGGAATCCCCTTAGCAGTAGTGTCCGTCCCGATGATGATCCTTAGGCTAGGTCCCTTATGATAGGTGTTTAGGGACGTAAAGTGAGGATAACGGGAACGGGTAATCGGGTTATTGTTGATGGATGAAATTAATAAACTTATTTATTGTGGGTTGAAAACCCTATGTGCTCACCAGGCTCCCAAGCCTGACCCACTCAGTTTTATGTATTACAGGTAGTGGCGCATGAGCATAGGTGTGATGTTTTGGACGAGGGATTACGGATATAGGCCTGTAGATATGAAATAATGTAGTAAGGCTTATATTGTACTGTTTATGCTTTTGATCTGTACGAACATGACATCCCGAGTTTTTTAATGAAATACATTTCTATGGAAATGCTTTTGATAAATCTTTATCATATTTTTGTTTTGGGACAAATTCCGCAACACTTTCATTTAAAATGTAACTCTGATTTTTAAACAAAGCATAAACAAACCGGTCTTTTCTGGCCGTGATTTTGGGGATGTCACAGTTGGTATCAGAGCATTAGTTTAAGCGAACTAGGAATTTGTAGGATTTCTAGACTTAAACTTAGAATGCTAAGCGATGATTGTGAGGTGTGAGCACTAGCTTATTTTAGGAATTGTGCCTAAAATGCTTTTATGTGCTAAATGCTTTGTGCATAATATGCTGTTAATTGTTCGGATCTATGGTCTGTTGCCGACCGGATCTGGAAACCTTATGAGTTTAGGATTCTAAACGTACGACTACGATATTAGAACTAGCATGTAAACGTTTCGGAGTGATAAGGACGATTTAAAACGTCTATCCTAAATAAAGATCTAAATTCACCTTATTCGGTGTATAGATCAAGATGGCAAGGACCCGTAGCGGAAACGTGAACGCAAATGGAGGTAGGAACCAACCCCTAGTGGTTCAGCAAATACCTGTTGTTGAAGAAGTTGCACCTGAGCCAGTCACCATGGCTGGAGTTCAAGCCATGATTCAGGCTATGCTAGCTGAACAAAGGGAAGCAATGAGACGGATGCTCCATGAAAATAGGGACGAACCTACCATACATGTTGAACCGACGGAGCCAGTTCCCGAGCCATCTGAGGAAGGGAACTATAGCCGCCAAGTGAGTCAAGTAAGGACTCAAGGTGAGCAAAAGGATGGCCCAGAAGGGAGAAACAACAAGGATGGGCGGATGTACAAAAATTTCTTGGGTGCGAAACCACCAAGTCTCTCAGGAAGCCCAAAGCCTGTTGAGATTATGGACTGGATCTCCGAGATGGAGATGGTGTTTGAGAGCTGCGACTGCAGCGAGAAGCAGAAGACTGTCTTCGCTGTGAGACAATTGAAAACTGGAGTCTTGAGCTGGTGGAAGCAATTGGCAGATACAATGCCACGGGGAGAAGCTCTGAAAATGTCATGGATGAGTTCTTGGAACAACTGAAGGCGCAGTACTGTTCAGAGATAGACCCGATTGATCTGAACAATGAGTTCCAAAATTTGAAGAGGGGGAGAATGAGCATCGATGACTATGTTGCTGTATTTACGGAAAAGATGAAGTTGTTTCCATACCTAGTGCCAACCGAACTTTCCAAAATTGAGAAATTCGCAAACGGACTGCCGGCTGACTTTGGCCCAACAGTCAAGATGGCAACCACTCTGAAATCAGCTGTTCGAGCAGCTAAGAACGTGGAGACCCAACAAAAGTAAAGAGGTCTGGAGAGGGCTGAGGTTGGTGAGAAACGGAAGTTCAATGGATCCTCGAAGTCCAACAAGAAGAGTAGATTCTCGAAGTCTGGTTCGAGGGGAGGAGGATCAGAAGCGAAGTGTTGTGACAAGTGCAAGAAGAAGCACTCTGGGAAGTGTGACGGAGGGGTCACTTGTTACAAGTGCGGAAAGCCTGGGCACTATGCCAATGAATGCACCCTCAACCAGAAAGCCTGTTATGGGTGCAATGAAGAAGGGCACATTTTGAAGGACTGCCCGAAGAAGAAGGAGACAGGAAGACCCAACATACCACCGAAGCCGAAGGCAAGAGCCTTCCAGATGACGCTCGAGGCTGCAAAGGAGGCAGCAGACGTCGCTTCAGGTACCTTTCTTGTAAATGGTTTGCCTGCAAATATACTATTTGATTCCGGAGCCAACTACTCCTTTGTGTCGCATAAATTTGGTGGGAAATTAGCATTGCCTGTAGAAAAACTAGATAATGCCCTGATTGTAGAAGTTGCCAGTGGCAAATTCGTACCTGTTAGTAATCATATTAGGAACATCGTCATTGACCTAAACGGAAACGAATTCCACGAAGAGCTATTACCCATAGAGTTAAACGGTTTCGACATCGTTTTGGGTATGGATTGGCTTAACGCCAACGATGCTGAGATTCAATGCCGAAAGAAGATAGTAAAGGTAAACCCACCTGGAAAAGAATCATTTATGGTGTATGGGGACAAACGCAGAGTGAATTCTGGAATCATCTCCCTGATGAAAGCCAGGAAATGTTTGTCCAAAGGATGTGCATCATACTTGGCATTCGTAATCGATGCCAAGAAGGAGAAGAAAGAGGTGCAGAATATACCGGTTGTGTGTGATTATCCGGAAGTCTTTCCCGAAGATCTTCCCGGATTACCACCTGATAGGCAAGTGGAGTTTCGTATAGACTTGTTACCAAGAACAACACCGATAGCAAAGGCACCTTACCGATTAGCACCGACGGAGATGAAGGAGCTCATGACGCAACTTCAGGAGCTGTTGGACAACGGTTTTATTCGACCTAGCTCATCACCCTGGGGAGCTCCGGTGTTATTCGTGAAGAAGAAGGACGGAAGTATGAGAATGTGTATAGACTACCGAGAGCTGAATAAGGCAACGGTGAAGAACAAGTATCCATTGCCAAGGATTGATGACCTATTCGATCAGCTGCAAGGTTCGAGCTACTTCTCAAAGATCGATCTTAGGTCAGGATATCATCAGCTAAAGGTGAGAAAGCAGGATATTGAGAAGACTGCATTCAGAACGAGATATGGACACTACGAGTTCTTGGTTATGTCATTCGGGCTAACCAATGCTCCCGCAGCATTCATGGATTTGATGAATAGGGTTTGTAAACCATTCCTCGATAAATCCGTGATAGTGTTCATCGACGACATTCTCATCTACTCGAAAAGCCAAGAGGAGCATGGCAAGCATCTACGGGAAGTATTAGAAGTGTTGAAGAAGGAGAAGCTTTTTGCAAAGTTCTCCAAATGCGACTTTTGGATACGGGAAGTCCAATTCTTGGGTCATGTTGTTAACCAGGAGGGAATAATGGTTGACCTCGCAAAGATCGAGGCTGTAATGAAGTGGGAACGTCCAAAGAGTCCCACGGAGATTCGAAGCTTTCTAGGATAAATCGTCGATAATATCCGGCTAATCCTAGAAAGCTTTGGATCTCCGTGGGACTCTTTGTACGTTCCCACTTCATTACAGCTTCGATTTTTGCTGGGTCAACCATTATCCCTTCTTGGTTAACCACATGACCCAAGAATTGGACTTCTCGGATCCAAAAATCATATTTGGAGAACTTAGCGTAAAGCTTCTCCTTCTTTAACACTTCCAACACTTCCCGTAGATGCTTGCCATGCTCCTCTTGGCTTTTTGAGTAGATCAGAATGTCGTCGATGAACACTATCACGGATTTATCGAGGAATGGTTTACAAACCCTATTCATCGAATCCATGAATGCTGCTGGAGCATTGGTTAGTCCAAACGACATAACCAAGAACTCGTAGTGTCCATATCTCGTCCTGAATGCAGTCTTCTCAATATCCTTCTCTCTCACTTTCAGCTGATGATATCCCGACGTAAGATCGATCTTTGAGAAGTAGCTCGAACCTTGCAACTGATCGAATAGGTCGTCAATCCTCGACAATGGATACTTGTTCTTCACTGTTGCCTTGTTCAACTCTCGGTAGTCTATACACATTCTCATGCTTCCGTCCTTCTTCTTTACGAATAACACCGGAGCTCCCCAGGGTGATGAACTAGGTCGAATGAAACCGTTGTCCAACAGCTCCTGAAGTTGCGTCATAAGCTCCTTCATCTCCGTCGATGCTAATTGATGAGGTGTTTTTGCTATTAGTGTTGTACCTGGTAACAAGTCTATACGAAACTCCACTTGTCTATCAAGTGGTAATCCGGGAAGATCTTCGGGAAAGACTTCCGGATAATCGCACACAACCGGTATATTCTGCACCTCTTTCTTCTCCTTCTTGGCATCGATTACGAATGCCAAGTATGATGCACATCCTTTGGACAAACATTTCCTGGCTTTCATCAGGGAGATGATTCCAGAATTCACTCTGCGTTTGTCCCCATACACCATAAATGATTCTTTTCCGGGTGGGTTTACCTTTACTATCTTCTTTCGGCATTGAATCTCAGCATCGTTGGCGCTAAGCCAATCCATACCCAAAACGATGTCGAAACCGTTTAACTCTATGGGTAATAGCTCTTCGTGGAATTCGTTTCCGTTTAGGTCAATGACGATGTTCCTAATACGATTACTAACAGGTACGAATTTGCCACTGGCAACTTCTACAATCAGGGCATTATCAAGTTTTTCTACAGGCAATGCTAATTTCCCACCAAATTTATGCGACACAAAGGAGTAGTTGGCTCCTGAATCAAATAGTATATTTGCAGGCAAACCATTTACAAGAAAGGTACCTGAAACGACGTCTGCTGCCTCCTTCACAGCCTCGAGCGTCATCTGGAAGGCTCTCGCCTTCGGCTTTGGTGGTATGTTGGGTCTTCCTGCCTCCTTATTCTTCGGGCAATCCTTTGAATTGTGCCCCTCCTCGTTGCACTCATAACAGACCTTCTTAGTGAACGTGCATTCGTTGGCGTAGTGCCCAGGCTTTCCGCATTTGAAACAAGTGACCCCTCTGTCACACTTTCCAGAGTGCTTCTTCTTGCACTTGTCACACCACTTCGCTTCTGATCCTCCTCCTCTCGAACCAGACTTCGAGAATCTACTCTTCTTACCGGATCTCGAGGATCCGTCAAATTTCCTTTTCTCTCCCACCTCCACTCTCTCCAGACCCTTCTCTCGTATCTGGGTCTCCACATTCTTAGTAGCCCAGATGGTGGCTTTCAGAGTGGTAGTTTTCTTGACCATTGGACCGAAGTCCGTTGGTAATCCGAGGGCAAATTTGTTAACCTTGGAGAGTTCAGTTGGAATGAGGTGAGGAACAAGCTTCATTTTCTCAGTAAAGCTTGCAGCGTATTCAGTAATGCTCATTCTTCCCTTCTTCAGATTCTGGAATTCGTTGTTGATTTCCAGAAGATCCTGCTCAGAGCAGTATTGCATCTTCAACTGTACCAGAAAATCCTCCCACGACATCTTGCTTGCTTCACCTTTGGGTATTGAATCAGCTAGTAGCTTCCACCAGCTTAGCACTCCAGATTTCAACACAGGAACCGCGAGAGCGGTCTTCTGCCTGTTGCTACACTCGTAACTCTCAAACACCGTCTCCATTTCAGTGATCCAGTTCATGACTTCCACCGGTGTCGGGCTTCCAGATAGACTTGGTGGTTTGGATGCCATGAAATCCTTGTATTTGTATCCACGTCCGTCATTTCCTTCATCCTGGTTATTTTGCCTAACTATCGGTGGGTTGGCTTGACCAACAGTCCCGCTGTAGTTTCCCTCCTCAGTCTGCCCTTCGTTCAACTCGGGCTGTTCGATCTGAATAGTCTCTTCTTCTCGATTTTGCTGGAGCAAACGTCTGGTTTCCTCCATTTGATGATCCAACATTGCCTGGATCATCGCTTGCACTCTGGCCATCGTGACTGGCTCAGGTGCAACTTCTTCAACAACAGGTATTGCTGAACCAGTGGGGGTTGGTTCCTATCTCCATTTGCGTTCACGTTTCCGCTACGGGTCCTTGCCATCTTGATCTATACACCGAATAAGGTGAATTTAGATCTTTATTTAGGATAGACGTTTAAATCGTCCTTATCACTCCGAAATGTTTACATGCTAGTTCTAATATCGTAGTCGTACGTTTAGAATCCTAAACTCATAAGGTTTCCAGATCCGGTCGGCAACAGACCATAGATCCGAACAAATAATAGTATATCATACACAAAGCATTTAGCACATAAAAGCATTTTAGGCACAATTCCTAAAATAACCTAGTGCTCCCACCTCACAATCATCGCTTAGCATTCTAAGTTTAAGTCTAGAAACCCTACAAATTCCTAGTTCGCTTAAACTAATGCTCTGATACCAACTGTGACATCCCCAAAATCGCGCCCAGAAAAGACAGATTTTGTTTATGCTTTGTTTAAAAATCAGAGTTACATTTTAAATGAAAGTGTTGTGGAATTTGTCCCAAAACAAAAATATGATAAAGATTTATCAAAAGCATTTCCATAGAAATGTATTTCATTAAAAGACTCGGGATGTCATGTTCGTATAGATCAAAAGCATAAACAGTACAATATAAGCCTTACTACATTATTTCATATCTACAGGCCTATATCCGTAATCCCTCGTCCAAAACATCACACCTATGCTCATGCGCCACTACCTGTAATACATAAAACTGAGTGGGTCAAGCTTGGGAGCCTGGTGAGCACATAGGGTTTTCAACCCACAATAAATAAGTTTATTAATTTCATCGATCAACAATAACCCGATTACCCGTTCCCGTTATCCTCACTTTACGTCCCTAAACACCTATCATAAAGGACCTAGCCTAAGGATCATTATCGGGACGGACAATACTGCTAAGGGGATTCCTCAGCAATAAATGTCCTAAAGGCAACCATGTGGGGGATGGAGTACACCGGTGAACATATCGTTCACAAACACCTACAGGTTGCGAGCCTGCTAGTGTTCCACTGGACTGTCTAGAAGAGTCCGTGGTCGTCATCCATACTCCGCTAGATGACAGAATCAACAACATCAACATCGAGGCCTGATGTGCACAAAAGTACCCACTAATTTTAATATTTATAACCTAACAAACTTAGACTATCTATGCACTTATAGGCAGTGTACCTAGTCAGATTACAGTATAGCTTAGGTAAGTCGGGTGTCGATCACAGGGAACGGTGTTCTAGTTAATTTACTTACTATTAAATTAACCTAATTTATTAACAATTTTAATAAATGGTTTTATCTGATTTTACAAGATCAGATGAACTTAAATCCAATTCAATAAGTAAAAACACGCACTCTTGTTTAGATTGAATCCACTTTTCCCTTATGGCTAGCTAACAATTACGGATTACTAAGTTGGTTTTTTAATTATATTAGTAATTTAGTTCTATCTTACCAATATTTAACTAATTCATGTCAAACCATGTATGTTCACACATAATTAAACACAGAACCAATTATAGTTGAAAATATGCTATATAAGATTTGTTGTGTAAACGCAATTATGATCACAATTCTCGTTCTCTAGCACAGCTAAACTTTATTTATTCTAATTATTAACTAAGATTGGTCAATCCTAGCTCTAACAATTCAATGTTCACTAAATTATTAGGTAAACAGGTTCATGCAGTTTAATGGTCACTAAGCTACACAGAACATGTAATTAAACAATTAGATAAACAAATATTAACATGCTAGGTCATACAAATCAAACACAAGCAAATTTTCACCAACTAAGCTTAATCCATAATCATATAACTATTCATAAGTTCAAAGCTTCATCTAGCTAAACAAGAGTAGCTAGATTCAGCTGCTCATTATAGTAATTAAACTAACACAGCTAAAACTAATGAAAGACATGTTCTAAAAATAAACCTTTACTTCTTTTGGTGTTGAAAACCCTCTTCCAGAGCCTTTCTTTCGTTCTTATTCGTCTTCTGGAACTCTTTCTCTTCTGCCAAAAGTCTCCCTTTTCGTAATAATCATCAGAACTTATATAATGCTTAAAAAATCGCGCCACGTCGTGGCCAGGTTGCGCCACGTCGTGGGCTTCAAGCAATCCGTATCCTTCAAGGAAATCCTCCGCGTCGCGATGCTTATCTTCTGAACACCCATGCCACGTCGTGGGCTTCATCTCCACGTCGTGGAATTAGCTCTTATCGTGAATTTATTATTTTCTTGTCTTCCAAGCCTCCCATGTTCCCCATTTTGTCACCTTTGGTCCCTTTCTTCGAAAATCCTTTGTATTGACTGAAAATAACAATTTAAACTCATAAGTATCTTTATTCTAAACATATTATCAATTTATTAATAAAAATGTACTTAAATACTGCCTAAAAATAAGTGTAAATGTGGCAATATCAAAATACCCCACACTTAGGTTTTGCTTGCCCTCAAGCAAATTTCAACTTAATTCTTAATTACTAAAACTACACAGAACAATCCGATTCTAGTTCAGCCATTATGCCAAAACCTCAACGCATGCATTTGTGTCTAAAATTCTCCTAAAGTACCCCCCCATACTTTAAATACTCACAATCTTCATAAACACTCACCCACTTTTTCCGAACAATGCTCATTTTATGCAACCCTCCGAATCCATCCGCAGAAAACCTCCCAACCTCAAGGTATTTTTAGTTGAGCAACCTAAGCGTACATAAACTAGAATTACAATTTTTCGATACCACTGTGGAGCTTTATTTGAATTCTTCATTTCTTTGGCATTTTGATCTTTTGATCTTTACTTTATGTGCTCCAAAATTCTTCAAACTTTTTTCGTAATTCTCTTTTCTCTTTTTTTTTTTTTCACATGTAACTCACTTTTTTTTTTTCTTCACTCAAAACCCTACATGCTTAAGCAGAGGCGCTCAACCTCAACCTTTATTGGTTAATGATAATAATTTTCCTGGATACATTTCAGGTTTAGGCTGCTAAACCTATTGCATTCCTCAAACCAAGCGGGGTTGTGTTTTTGTTCCATGATTTCACTAAAATAAGGGAAGCCACAAATGCACTATAACGTGTATTGGCTCAACTAAACATTTGAACTTTCATCGGATCATCCTGCATAATACTAGCAATTATAGCTCAAATTATTAGTACTAGATTCAATTAATTTCAATTTTCCAAATTTTCTGGCAATTTACTAGCAATTTACTGTTTCTACCCCTACCCCACACTTATTTCATACAATGCCCTCATTGTATGTATAAAACAAATCAAAATTAAAGACAAGGGAGAAAAAGGAACAGACTCCCCTGGGATAGTGGCGTGAGCATCTCCAAAAGCGTGGACAAAGTACAATTGGACTTCCAAAAATCGAAAACCCGGTGGAAAACTGGTTGAATACGTAAATAAACCATGAACCGAACTCGAAACTTCAATTCGTCAAAGTATGTATTTGTAAGGAAAAATGTGGCAATGATAAACTGGATCTCATCGTGATATGGGTTGACACCGCAAACACCAAAAAAACTAAACTACCAAAAATTGCAAGAGCGCCACGACGTGGCACAAGGAGTCCACGTCGTGGAAACTGAATCTCAGCAGAAAATGAGTTGTTTGCTTTATTTACTCTAGCAGCTTTGACCAATGACTAACTGGTTGCCGACGCTTCTATGCAAATATATTTCCCAACTATAACCTCTCTCCTAATAGACCCCACACTTATCTTGAATTGTGGTTCCGACTCACGACTCTTAGCTTCTTTGACTAGACAAACATGACTCGAAAGTTAACCTTCTATGCTCCTTAGAATTCCAACGCTAATCTGAAAAATGAGATCAACCCAAAAGAAAAATAAAGTAACATAATAGTCTTAATAAAGTTTTACATCACACACTAAAGTTAACATAAAAAAAAAATACTCAAAAACAGAACAAAAGAAATAAAAAGAAAAAAAATTGCAAACCAAACTCGGGTTGCCTCCCGAGAAGCGCTTCTTTTTCTTGGAGTCTTGAGCTGGACTCCGTGCCTTCTATGTTGACTCTTCGGAAGAGTCTACCACCAAGATCTTTTGTTCCTTGAACCGCCGTTTATAAGCTTGAACTCTCCTTTTATACGCCTTCTTTGAATTTTCTTTTTTAGTTTTTCCCTCTTCTTCATACTTTCGTTTTGTGCCCTTTGTGTGTTCCTTGCTCTCCATAACGTTCCCCTCTTCTTTCACCTCCGGCCTTGTTTCTTTTGAAGTGACTTCCTCTTCATCACTTGTCATTTCCTCGTCCTCTTCGCTCACCCAAGAAGGTGGGTTCTTGTAAGCTATGACTTCAATCAAATACGGAACAGATGCCCTGGGTTTTGTCCTCTTGGCTTGATGAACTACCTTTATCTCTTCTTCCATAAGCTTTTCCAACTCTTCTAGTTCATTCTCCTCATTAATCGTGAACACTTCTTCTTTATCTTCTTGAAAATCATTTCTTATCCCGAAGACTTCTTGTTCATCTCCAACCCTCAAAGTGAGCTTGGACTCGCGGATATCAACCAGGGCACCAGCAGTGTTAAGAAATGGCCGACCAAGGATTATCGGAACATCCGTGTCTTCTTTCATGTCCAAGACTACAAAATCTATTGGAGAAACAAATTTTCCGATTTTCACCAAAATATCCTCCACTATGCCTCGGGGTTGTGTCACCGAACGGTTCGCCATGTGAATCTTCATCTTTGTAGCCTTCATCTTCTGAATCTCCAATTTTTGATAATATGAAAAAGGCATTAGATTAATGCTAGCCCCGGAATCGGCTAAAGCATTAACCTTCATTTTATTCCCAAACTCGCATGGAAGAGTGAGGCGTCCAGGATCCCCCATCTTTTCTGGTGTTTCTCCCAACACAACTTTTGAAATTTGCTCACTTAGAATCACTGTAGACTGTTTTTTTAATTGCCTTCGCGTATCTATCAAGTCTTGCAGTAATTTCTGGTTCTCGGAAGCTTTGGATAAGGACTCAACAAAGGGAGTATTAATTGGAATCCCTTTCACATGCTTCACAAACTCTAAATGTTCCTTCTCCAGTTGACTAAGTGCTGCACGGGTGGGAAATGGCATAGGTGGATGATAATCTGGAATAGGCTCAACAGATTTTTGCTCAGACTTGCGCCACGTCGTGGCCAGAGGCGTGCCACGTCGTGGCGAGCCTGGTTCAGCGTTCTTTCCATTTTCGATCCTTGATTTCTTGGGCTGCTGCGGTTGTTCTTCCAACGCCTCCAGGAACTCGGATATTGTATCTTCTTCAGTATCGATGGCCATTACGTGAGATTGGGCTTTTACTTCGGGATTCTTCGGGGACAATTTTTCATGGACTAAAGTGGCTAGTTGACCAAGTTGTACTTCAAGGTTGTGGATGGAGGCTTGCTGGTTCTTCATCAAGGTTTGTTGTTCCATGATAGCGGAATCCGTGGCATCATGTCTTTTTTCCGAAGCCTCCATAAACTTCATCAAAATGGTCTCTAGGTCGGGTTTCTTCTCGGTTGGTGGCTGCTCCTTTTGGTAAAAGCCTCGACCTGTCTGCCTATACTTCTCTTCTTTTTGCTTTTTATACTCTTCATAGGGCAGCCACTCCTTCTTTGGTTTCCTCCAGTCGTCATCAAACTTATCCCCACTAGAGTAGCACACTTGAGCTTTTCTGTTCCCATACTCATCCATATTGCAGTCCTTGGTCAAGTGTGGACCACTGCATCGCTCGCACCCCACTCTTATGGCATGTATCGACTGGTCCATTTGTGTTATCCGGCGATCCATGTTATTTAGCATTGCCATGACAGCTGCAATTTCTTCAGTTTGGGTCCCTCCACCGCCTTTACTTCCGTCTTGCCTCGGGTTATGGTACTCGCGAGAGTGTTTCGCGAATTCTTCGATGAGCTCCTTGACCTCCCTTGGATTTTTCTTTGTCAACGGTCCTTGAGAATCAAGGAGTTGTCTTGTCATTACATTGACCCCATCATAAAAGATTGACATCTCTTGCTGCACATTTAGGTCATGTTGAGGGCAATTTCTGAGTAGGCCCTTGTACCGCTCCCATGCTTCGTATAGTGACTCCCCCGGTTGTTGCTCAAAGTTGGCTATCGCCTTCTTGAGTTTGGCTATCTTGGATGGCGGGCAGAACTGGTCCAGGAATTGCTCACGCATTTGAGCCCAAGTGGTGATTGTACCTGGTGGGAGTGCTTTTAACCACTCCTTAGCAGCTCCTTTGAAAGTGATAGGAAGCATCCTAAGCAAGACTGTATTTCTTGTGACATTTGGGACATTGAAGTAATCAGCAATGTCGTTGACTTCGTCTAGATGCTTAAAAGCATCCTCATGATCCTTCCCGAAAAATGGGATGTCCTTCAGTGCTGTCAATATGTGTCCCTTTAGTTCGAATGCGGCAGTGGCAGGAATTGCGGGTTGGACTAACCCAGGACCCATGTCATCTCGAATCCGCTTTTTGTATGCTCCCATGGACATTTCTTCAATCGCTGCCATCTCGTTCCTTGGCTCGTTCTCGGGTTCACTTGTGTGTTCTTCAAATTCTGGCTCGGTATCGCTTTCGGACTCGGTTTGCACGGGTGTGTGTTCCAAATGCTCAAAATTGCTCTTGTGCTTCGCTGATGAGCTGGACTCTCCTGTCTTCTTTCCTGACTTCCTAAAAAAGGCTGACTTCAATTCTTGCAAGGGCGTCGTTTTCTTGTGAAGTGCAGATTCGGGGTCTTCCAGTGGTGGCACCAAGTGTGTGTTTGAGCTTCTGGTCATGAACTCCTGCAACTTGCTAAACTAAAACGTAAAACTGAACTAAAATAAGAAAAACTAACTACCAAATAAAAATTTTTAAAAATTTTGCCTGTCCACGTCGTGGCAAGTATATGGCCACGTCGTGGACTCTGTAAAAAAAAAAAAAATTTATTTTTGCTGAAAAATTAACTTTTTGTGGCTGTGATTCCACAAAAAGGATCGATTAATTTAATGCAAATAATTAAACTACAAACTACGCCGTTCCCCGGCAACGGCGCCAAAAACTTGATGTGCACAAAAGTACCCACTAATTTTAATATTTATAACCTAACAAACTTAGACTATCTATGCACTTATAGGCAGTGTACCTAGTCAGATTACAGTATAGCTTAGGTAAGTCGGGTGTCGATCACAGGGAACGGTGTTCTAGTTAATTTACTTACTATTAAATTAACCTAATTTATTAACAATTTTAATAAATGGTTTTATCTGATTTTACAAGATCAGATGAACTTAAATCCAATTCAATAAGTAAAAACACGCACTCTTGTTTAGATTGAATCCACTTTTCCCTTATGGCTAGCTAACAATTACGGATTACTAAGTTGGTTTTTTAATTATATTAGTAATTTAGTTCTATCTTACCAATATTTAACTAATTCATGTCAAACCATGTATGTTCACACATAATTAAACACAGAACCAATTATAGTTGAAAATATGCTATATAAGATTTGTTGTGTAAACGCAATTATGATCACAATTCTCGTTCTCTAGCACAGCTAAACTTTATTTATTCTAATTATTAACTAAGATTGGTCAATCCTAGCTCTAACAATTCAATGTTCACTAAATTATTAGGTAAACAGGTTCATGCAGTTTAATGGTCACTAAGCTACACAGAACATGTAATTAAACAATTAGATAAACAAATATTAACATGCTAGGTCATACAAATCAAACACAAGCAAATTTTCACCAACTAAGCTTAATCCATAATCATATAACTATTCATAAGTTCAAAGCTTCATCTAGCTAAACAAGAGTAGCTAGATTCAGCTGCTCATTATAGTAATTAAACTAACACAGCTAAAACTAATGAAAGACATGTTCTAAAAATAAACCTTTACTTCTTTTGGTGTTGAAAACCCTCTTCCAGAGCCTTTCTTTCGTTCTTATTCGTCTTCTGGAACTCTTTCTCTTCTGCCAAAAGTCTCCCTTTTCGTAATAATCATCAGAACTTATATAATGCTTAAAAAATCGCGCCACGTCGTGGGCTTCAAGCAATCCGTATCCTTCAAGGAAATCCTCCGCGTCGCGATGCTTATCTTCTGAACACCCATGCCACGTCGTGGGCTTCATCTCCACGTCGTGGAATTAGCTCTTATCGTGAATTTATTATTTTCTTGTCTTCCAAGCCTCCCATGTTCCCCATTTTGTCACCTTTGGTCCCTTTCTTCGAAAATCCTTTGTATTTACTGAAAATAACAATTTAAACTCATAAGTATCTTTATTCTAAACATATTATCAATTTATTAATAAAAATATACTTATATACTGCCTAAAAATAAGTGTAAATGTGGCAATATCAAGGCCTCTCATCATTTTATCACACATCACCTATTGCATCTACCCATGTTTTACCCCAACATTTTCGTAGATATAAAATACATATACAGTTTAAATCATTGAAAACATGTATAACAACGTTCATGTAGCATAGATAGCAAGTATTCAGATAATATGCACACATAGCACGTAATTTATATAAAATACTTCATATCTATGTGTAAGCTGAAAGTAACTATGCCCTCACTTGTTAAGGTGATGATTCCAAAATCGGGCAGCGCTTGCTTCTAACGATTCTATTTTCCTTCGACGAAACCTAGCATTATTATCGCTAAATTTTAGTCTAATATTTACCGTGACCAACTATTAGTCTTAGTATTATTATTATTATATAAGCGTTAAACAATATTTTCCAACCACTATGTACAGACAGGGGCCAGACATAAAACACCGGAGGGCAGGACCATTTTGGCATATAGCACTTCTGAAATCCAACAACCATATGCGGCCCTTTAAACCAGATTCCCCGTACCGCGAGTAGTTAAAAAAAAATATTATAACGACACTTATATAAGTTATAATAATAGCTTAAATATTTATTATAAGTTCATAATAACAATACTAATTTTAAATATAAGCTATATTAAAATAAGGTAAGCATAACTTACTTACAAAGGGGTTTTAGCTAGGAGTCGGGCTCTGCAGGGGCAGAACTTCGTCGCTGAATCTTTCTAAGAAAGATTCGTGCAGCGCTTCAGCGCTCACCTTACTATACTAAACTACAGAAAGAGAAGTCGAATCACGAGGGACCGAAATGTTCGGGGGATAAGGAGAGAAAGAATCTTGAATCAAGAGAATGGTACAAGAAATATGAGAGCCCAAGGCTCTTATTTATACTAATTGAATTTTCAAAAACTACCCTCCATAATTACTTAATGACCTTTTAGTTATATAAACAACTAAACACCCCTCTATAATACTATTATAAATGGATTTAATGATATTTGTACTAAACTAATGTCGAAAGAACTCAACATTAGTCTTATAATGACCGCATCGTCGATACCTTTCTAATGATATATACATATGTATATATATATGTGTACGTATACATGATTTATACTTTATTTTAATACGTAAATATGCTATTATAATTTGTAACTCGTTTATACGCACTCCGTTTTTGACGTTCTTTATATCCACGCGTAGGTGAAGACGTACTCTACAACTTTCGTTTAGACTCCGTCGGCTAATTTTGATTTTATTTTTAAAGTTATATTTTTAACAAGCCGGGACAAGATTGGTCTGTTTAAAATCTCATAACTTCTTCATACGAAGTCAGATTTGGGCGTTCTTTTTATCGATGTTCTTAGTTTAACATATTCTACGACTTTCGTTTAGATCACTAAGGCTAAATCTCGCTCTATCGTAAATTCACTATTCACGCTTCCCAGTATCGTGTCGGTTCTGTCGTGAAACTTCGACGGGTCATAACTTCTTCGTTATAACTCGGATTTCGGCGTTCCTTATATGCACGGAAACCTTGAGACATATTCTACAACTTTATGTAGAGATATCGGGATTATCTCACACTTTAATTTTGACACTCATTTTTATTCTTTATTAATTATACATTTATAATTAAATAATAAACACATATAATTCACATAATACTCAAATATTTCATCTTTATTACTTCAAAAAGAGTTACAAGAGTTGACCTAGACTATTACATTGACAAAAATGTTTAGCCCTGAAACCCGGGCATTACAGTTACCCCCAAAATACCAACCACACATAAACATACTCATAACATATCACAAATAGATAAGCCATGCACATCGGGTCTACTGTGTGACTGGTCCGCCCGCACCGGGTCTTCAGTGCACCTGGTCCACCCTCCGAGTCTAGCCATGTATATCGAGTCTACAGTGTGATTGGTCCGCCCGCACCGGGCCTTCAATCCACCTGGTCCACTCTCTGAGTCTACAGTATGACTGGTCCGCCCACACCGGGCCTTCAGTCGGCCTGGTCCACTCTCCGAGCCTCGGCACGTCTGGTCCGCCCTCTTGGGGCCTTCAGCCTATCCGGACCGCTCGCTGGGCCTTCGGAATATCCGGTCCGCCCTGGGTATGTTGACCTACAACACAAAGCAGGACCCGCCTCAACCCAACCCCCTTCAAACAACCATGTGCACATAAAAAAATTAATCACATAACAAATCCTTAACCAGACAAACAGTCTAACAGATCACATAGCATATCAACATCCTAACCAGGATTTCGACCTAACCGGTCACTAGCATAACATTACCCTACATACGGGGGTACCAACCTTAACCAGGTCACTAACATAACACCATCTTAAATACCAGGATGCAGATCTAGCAAAACAATAACATAACAAACAATACCCAGATTTCCATCCGATAAAGGGTCGGCCTTGGTGCCGTAGACCCTGTCGATATAGTGAGGATAACTCACCTTGCAACTGCCGAATCGAACCACGAAAACACTGACTCGAAGCACTGCTCCAAACTCTAACACCTGATGCCATCAATGGACCAAGATATAAATACTCTAAATACCATAACACCCCTGAAGGTCAAACGGGTCAAAGTCAAAGTCCTAGCCAAAGTCAACCATCCTGATTGACTATACTCGCCGATTCAACACGTTGACTCGCCGAGTTCTCATACTCAGAAACTCTCATAGCACGACTTAACTCGCCGAGTCGCCCCAATACTCGTCGAGTCCAACGATCTCTGAGTCCCATCCTAACCAACTCACTGAGTCGCCAACCGACTCACTAATCCGAGGCTTTAACCAAAAGAGGTTAAGTTCTGCGACCAAACTCGTTGAGTCCACGACAATCTTCAATAGACTCGCCGAGTTGTTCTTCCAACTCGTCGAGTCCAAGCTCATCATCATAAGACTCGCCAAGTCACCCATGCGACTCGCCGAGTTACTACGCGACTCAAAGTTTGATATCTACCCGACTCGCCGAGTCATCTCCCAGACTCGCCGAGTCCATATGTGCATTCCCATAATCTCAAGTCACAGAGCTACTCCTTTGCTCCAAACAATAGATCTGGGTCTCTAGAGTCCATTAGCAACATAAAGTTGCTACCTTTACGTGCTTCTTGCCCCATAATGCCAAAAACCAAGCTAGAAAGGAACTAAACTCTTGGGAAAAGTCTTTTGTATAGCAACCAAAAGGGCTTTCTGCATCTTTGATCCAAATAGAGCTTAGATTTGGAGTTTCAACTCCAGATATAACTTATACACCAAGATCTCATCATATCATCTCCAAAAAAACCCTAAAACTTACATGAAAGATGGATCTAGAAAGGAGAAAGCCAAGGATAACGATTCATTACCTCCAAAACGACCTCATACTGAAGAGTAATCTGAATCTCCACAAATCTCCTTGATCCAAGCTTCTTGATCTTCAAGATCTCTTCACAAAACACTTAACAATGCTCCAATTTGCTTCCAATGGCTCTCACTCACGATTCTAGGGTTTCTGGATCTCAAAGGGGGCTAAGGGAGCTGAGGGGAGGACATTAAGTCCTTTAAATAGGGTGCAACCTCGAAGATTAGGGTTTTTTTTCCTCGACCAACACTGACTCGTCGAGTCCAGCCGTCGACTCGCCGAGTCAAGCCACTTAACCCCGTGCCAGGAACCCGCTTCGACTCGGCGAGTCAAGAGACCTACTCACCGAGTCCCTTCCTTTATTTTCACTTAGCACCATTCAACTTCTTGCTTCTGAACTTGGGATGTTACAAAACCCTAGTGGGCCTAATGAAACCGTAATTGATCCAAAGACATAGCTATTAGGCCTAATTGGGTTGTGATTGGGTTGAAAACCCTAACTAGGGTTTAGAAAACACTAATTTTGGAATTGTTGATTTGGACTTATCGGGACCCATGTTTTGGGCCATTGGAATTTGTCACACCCCAAACCGAGATGGCGGAAACATTTGGGGGTGGAGGACGTCATGTACAGTATCATAACAATGCACAATAGTAAAACAAGCAACAACATTCGTTGCATTAATAATATAGTTAATACATGTGTGTTCTTTGTATAGTTGTATGACACCAAAATTTATAGCAAAATAAAAGACGAGTCTTGAACATGCTCTGTCTTCTCAAAACCTATGCTGGTGTACATGTCTACTGGTTCCCTGAGAATACAAGTTATTCTGAAATGAGAGTATCAACATTTAAGTCGGTGAGTTCATAAGTATTTAGTGTCTAATGTTTGTATTTGTTTCATGAAAATATTAGTATACTTCCCAGAAAATCCTATATTTTCTACTTAAAATGAAAAGTAGTCTTTTACCCACGACCCAACTATTTGTATGTTTTGTTCTCTTGAAATAGTGTAAAATGTAAGTTTGTACTTGAAGTAGTGTAAATGTAAGTTTTCCATAATTGTAGACTATCTTTACTAGAAAAGTAGTATACTTGTTCATGTAAGAACATTATTGTATGTATGTAATGGAAGATAATATCTTTTAGTAGTTTTGTTTAAAATAAATCCACTGAAGAAATGTTTGTCTTGTAAACCAAATTGTTTAGTTAATGTTTAATGTGAATGAGGTTATAACCATACTTAATTGACTAGTATATACACGACGTTCTTCAGGCGTCGAAAAAGATATGACATTTGTCACCCGTAAACCTGTCGGTCCCAACTGTAGCTAACAGGCAACAGCCAAGGTGCGGGATTGTCAGTCCCGTATAGATCTATACACAAATTCATGCTCTCCCTCTAGGAGATTCTGGTTATAAAACATGACTTAGCAAGGATTTTGCTAAGTAGCATGAAGTAGTATTTCACATTCTAGTTAACCTGTTTATGTATAGTATGTATGTGCCTTCTTGTTCTTGTAAATGAATAGTGTACTTTGTAAAGAAAAGTAATAGTATGTATGTATTGATTCATGTAATGTTTCTCTGATCTAGAAAATAGTATGAATTGATTCTCTAAATTATACCCATTATAGTTTACTAGTATGTTTGTTCGAACTATAAATGATTTAGAGAAAATACCCATTTGCTCAGCATATACAAATGAGTTAAGTATGTTTTTTAAATGAGTTTTAATACTCATGTGTATATTTAGCATGTATAATTAGGATTTAGCCGACAGTCGGACTAGTGATCCTACCCTAAGCCCACAACCAAACAAGGAACAAGAGTTACAGTATTAGCAATAGTCGTAAGTCTGTTAAAGCCTATTTATACATAAATATACAAATGAATATGATTTTGATATAAACGGAAATCTAAAAAGTTTAAAAAGAGTTTAAAAATTGTTTTTAACAATATTTAAGCATAAGAATTATTTTGTTTGTTTGCCTTCACATGTAAGTGTTAACACAATTATATTGTGTTTTGCTTGTATTCTCCACCTAAAAACATTGAAAAAGGTAAATTGTAGGTGTATGAACTCACCTTATGTGAGTGATTCGATTGAAGGTTCGATATAGGATGTTATTTCCACAAGTTAAGTCCCGTAACAAAACTGAGTCCTAAAAGCATTTCACGTAATATATATATGCATACAATTAGTGAATATAATGACAAGTACGTTAAGGAAATAGAGTAATTTGTAAGATTCACTTACAACTAGGAAGTGATTTTGTAAGGCTGAAATGTGTTTTCGGTCAGCCTTGGGTTTTCTGCCACATGAAGATTCAAAGGGTGTGTTCTTAGTGAAACCAAGAAGATTCAAGCGTTTTAGGTTGAAGATCACGAAAAAGGAAAGTGCTAGCTTGATGAAATGAAGAACACTTGGTGTTCTTAGCAAGATCCTAAGAAGATACAAGGCTTTTTTGGATGATAGTTGAGAGAGAATGGTAGGTTTTCGGTTGAAGATCTTGAGAGCAAAGAGTGTGTTTTTGATTAGAAGGTGTAGAAGTGACGAAGTGTTTTCGGTTCCATGCTCATATAGGAGGATAAGATTGATGTGACACATGCATGGGTTTGCGAACTGAGAGGATAAGACCGAGGGTTCTCAGTTGGAAACCGTTTGCAGTTCGAGGATTTAGGGCAGAAAATGGTTTACGATTACGAGGCGTTTACGGTCCGAAGAGTTTTCGGTCCGAAACTTGAAGCCTATGCGGGGGTTTTCAGTCCTAGCGAGACTTCTCGGATCTATGCAATTCACTTCCATTTTTTGTAACACTTTTAATAAAAGGTTTAAACACATATAGATTTTAAATCTAACTTAATAAGATAGATCAAAACAATAAGTTTGACATTAGTTGACCTAAGTTTGACTTTTACAATATCGAAAATAACGGGTTATCACAGAATTGAATTATTAATTATACCTGAGCACACTATATGATTTACCCAATAGATTGATGGACTTAACGGATTAAGTCCTTAATGGTTAAGTAAGAATCACTTAACCATAATCGTCATTTTATGTGAAATCCCTAATTTCACTTGGGCCTTAAGTTGGGCCTTTCTATTGGGCTTTGGTGTTTAGGCTATTAATGGGCCATCCAAAAACAAGCATATGGACTAGAATAATTTAATAGGCTTTAGGGTAAGGCCCTTGTGAGTTTCGGGCCCAATTGGAAAATTGGGCCATAATTAGGTCTTTATGATTATGAGAAATTGGGCCATATGTTGGGCTTTGACTCATAGTTGACTTTTGGGCCTTTGGATTGGGGTTTGGGCTTAAATTAAGCTAAGTTAAGGGTAAAATAGTCTTTTACCCCAAGCATGGACTTATGGATATGTGTTAGGACCCAATTATTAATTGGGTGTTATTTTGATGTTGACAGATTTGGGAATCTGTTAGCCAGCAGCCACAACTTTATCCACGGGACTTCAACAGTGTGAGGTGAGTCTCCTCACTGTTTGTATGGGTCGTAGGCAACAATGCCGACCCATTTGTTTGATGCATGGTAGGAAGACCCGAGTGTTAGCCCTAGGCAATATGTATGAAAGACCAGGAGGCGATTCCTGGCACACTCTATGTTATTATGTATGGTAGGAAGACCCGAGGGTTATCCCTAGGCATTATGTATGAAAGACCAGGAGGTGGCTCCTGGCACACTGTATGCTAATTGGATAAGTAGAGTAGTATGTATGCTAGTTGTCTTTGTGATGCTTGCATGGAAGACCAGGAGGTGGCTCTTGGAACTTTTTTATGAGAACGAGGGGGTGGCCCCCGGCTTGGCAAGAAAGACCACGTGGCGGCCCGTGACATAATGGCAAGACTATGTTTGGCACATAGCATCTTTACTGATTATGATATATGTATGGCTCATGGTTATGTATGACAGTATGCGAGTTATGTGCTTATATGCTAGGCAGTATTCAGTTGAAAGAGACTGAATGGGTATGCCAACACCCAGATATGCTAGGCAGTATGTTGTTATGTATGGTATGTGGTATTTGGGGAACTCACTAAGCTTCGTGCTTACGGTTTTCAGTTTTGGTTTCAGGTACTTCATTTTCAAAGGAAAGGAGACGGCTTGATCGCAGTGCATCACACTATGTTTTCTGCACATGGGATCTTTGGGATTACACTCTGATATTATTTTATGATAGTACGTTTGGCTACTGACACTTTGGTTTTCACATGAGATGTTATTATGGATGCTTTTATACTTATGGTTTTATAACAACTTATTTAAAAATGAAATTTTTGACCTTGAATTTTGGGATGATACATGTTGGTATTAGAGCCTTGGTTTGAGGGGTTCGGGCACACTCTCGGGTGTTTCTGGACTCAAATCAAGGACATGGTATGAGAATTTTCAAAAGAAAAATCATTTTATAAAAAGAATTTTGAAAAGAACAAGGTGTGTGATGTGTGCAATCGGCTGGGCTCAATAAGTTTTTCCTAAGATACCCATACATGTTATGTTATGTTATGTTATGATATGAATTGAGAATATATGAGTTGCATGCTAGATTAGGGCTAAGGATCTAGGAAGGATGTATTATATGCCTATTGTATGTGCTTATAGATCTGCATGCTAGTACTGATTAGTCAGTGATAGGATAGCCTATTTAGGTTATGCCTGATTGTATGAGCCTTAGAATCTCAAGCCAGTATAGATTCCTGATAAGAGGATAGAATGATTTGATTGGAATATGTTGGTTAGATTTTGCATTGTCTGAATGTTGCTTGCTTTGTGCTTTGTGCTTTGTGCTTTGTGGGACTCTTAGTGATGTGAGTTAGCTACTAAGTGAATATGCTAAGTCACATGGGATACAGGCCGGATAATCTCAGAGTGATGGACTTGACCCTATTACACAGCTCTCGTTTGAGTCTAATCGTTCTAGGGACGAGTCTTTTACTCGAAGGATTATCTAATCTAGTTGCATGTGGCTATATTCATAAGGTAGCTAGATGACATTACTGGGAATCTTTTAGCAGTTAAGGATTGGGTGGGTTCAGGAACCTAAGAAGGCCTAGGATACGCTTCGGTGGGTTAGTAGTGAAGTTTAGTGAGACTTAGGTGCATCGGTTTGAGGAAGTGACTTGGCGGATTCGGGAGGATTGTTGAGGAAAGTATGGATAAGTGTGGAAGATAGTATTGGGCCCGTGCTACTGAAAGCACCAGATCCATACTCGAATCGGTGAGAGTCTTGGAGAATCTGAGAAACTTCGGAGAGAAATTTGTGACCCGATTGGGGACAGAGGATGTTCCGATTGTTGCAGCTCAACCATTGGCAAGTGAGCTAGTGAGTGTGACAGGGTGTGAGACCCTGAAGGATATGACTTCCAAGAGTTTTCAGATGCGAGATCGATTTGGAGCACCCTGGGAAGAGAGGGTCGTGCCAGGTGCGTATATTAGAGGGTCCCAGGAAGAGACCCGTGACTTTTGATCATCGAGCGAAAGGCCAGCAGGGCCGGAGTAAGTGCAGCACGTACAAGAAAGTGAACAAGGGAGTTTGTCACTCTAAGGGTTTAGGTTGATACAAGTGTGGCAGGATTGATCATGTCAGCCGAGATTGCTCTCAGGAGGTAAGCCCATTATGTTTTCACTACGGATATGTGGGTCACAAAAGGCCGACTGTCCGAGGAGGAAATGGAGGAGCAGTGAAGGCGCCTGCTCTGGCTATTTTGCAAATCTCTGATGGTCGAGGTATCTCAGGAGGAGGTGATCAGGACTCCTTCAGATGATTGCGGATTTGTTATTTTCTGCTACTTCTAGTTGGATACCGGGAATTGTACCACTTTGGAATTTTGATTGAGTTTGGACAAGTTAGATCTCAGGTTGGTCCTCTGCCATTGACTGGGTTATCAAGGATTGTTATATGCCATTCTGCAGGCCGAAAAGTCCTTTGATGAACCTACAGATGGACGTATCTTGCGGAGTGGGTTCCGCATGTACCGTTACTATTCCAGATCTTTGTTGGGATCCGTTCATAAGTATTATTTGGAAGATTCGTTAGTCAGGAACTAGTGGGACAATTCTCTAGTGAAGTCAGAGTTCAATGGTTCTATCAATTGTTTGGGTATGGTCAAAAGTTGTTTATGGAAGAACCTTGGAGTTCAAGGCACTACTGTTGCTAGGACAGGACTGGTAGCATGAAGATGGTAGTGTCAGTTGCGGGTGTTAGATTCATAGGTGGTTGGTCATTAGATGTTCAAGAGAATTGTATTTTCGCATGGGATATGTTCGGTTAGAGTTCAATGGTGCTGCAAGATTGGAAGTGGGGACGAGGATTCGTCGGCTAGGGTGAAGATTAAGGCTTCCAGTTGTCAGCATTGGAGGTGGACTAAGGTGTCAAACTGGGCCGGATTTCAAGAGTACTCTTCAAGATTTTTGAGGATGGGCGATCTTAGGGTTTAACTGGTAAGTGATCGCTAGCATTGGTAAGCACAGGTTGTCATCAGTGGATTATTAGGAAGCAAGAAGGATTGGGAATCCTTCAATTTTGATGTGCCGTGAAGACTTAGTCAAATCTAAGTGGGGGAGAACCGATCAGGTATTCAGGAGCAGAAATAGGTGTGAGACTAGGATGAGTTTCGCATCCTTGTCAGGAAGGAAGGTGGTCGAGTGGCCGTCTTGACTGAGGATTGGGTGAATTGGGAGTTCAGAAAACGTTCCAACATTTGGTAAATGCTTTTCCTTGGCATCGGATAGCAGGTTTAGGGAACCAGGTTAGAGGTTTAATTAGAATTCAAGTTCAGTTGAGTGTTAGGTCGAGTGCTTGTTTGACCCGGTATGGACAGTGTTGTAAGACTACGGGGGTAGCCGTAGCATTCACTAACATTCAGATAGTAAGGAAAGTGTTGTAAGACTACGGGGGTAGCCGTAACATTCACTAACAATCAGATAGTAAGGAAAAGTGTTGTAAGACTACAGAGGTAGCCGTAGCATTCACTAACAATCAGATAGTAAGGAAAGTGTTGTAAGACTACGGGGGTAGCCATAACATTCACTAACAGTCAGATAGTAAGGAAAGTGTTGTAAGACTACAGGGGTAGCCGTAGCATTCACTAACAGTCAGATAGTATGGGAAGTGTTGTAAGACTACGGGGTTAACCGTAGATTTCACTAACAGTCAATTAGCATGGAAAGTGTTGTAAGTCTACGGGTGTAGCCATAACATTCACTAGGTTGGTAGATAGCATGAACACGTTGTTAGGACGCGGAAGGAACAGGAGTACCCACCAGTTCGGGTGCAGCAGTGAGGATATGGAAATCCACAGATTGGATTACGGAATTACCCAGATGGGTTTGATCTGGTTGAACCAGCGATACGACCGTAGGAACGCCACTACGGTTATGAGATCAAGGAGGCAATGGACTGTGTAAGGTCATTTGGGATATAAGGCTACCATTGGTCAGGTAGCAATCACTTTTAGCCTTGGATTTGATTACGACAGGATTCGACGCATGGAACCGATCGGTTAGATCAAAAGGTTGTTAGAGCCACAATGGCATGATAACTAGTGGCAACTAGTTCCAGAGAAGGATTTCGTTCAGACGTCGTGTGAGACGACTAAGTGGGAGTCCTTTGGCTCCGCAGCCGGTTGGAGCCCGATATTTCAGATGATTGGCGAACGAATTGAGACCAGACAGGTCTCAGTAGATTTTGGAAAACATCCATGTGGAAACATAGTGCTTCAGGCAGTTCAATTTTCAGGCAGTTTCAGCGTTTGGGTTGTGTTAGTATTTATATTTTAGGTTGCAAGTACAGACGAAATAGCTGGTTGATTGGGATGTGACAAGTCACTCATAGCGGGATTAGCTGAGCCTTAGCCAAGTATAACTGATCTGCATGGATAATTAGGTATGTGATCCTGTTTTATAGTGGGAACATCGAATTGATTAGAAGTTGATTAGTCAATTGAGGGATAAGCGGACTGGATTCAACAATGATGATTCAGTATGAGCGGTTTGGCAATGAGTCAGACCACCTCGAGACTGCAGATTTCAGACGGAGTAGATGTGATCTTTTTGCAAGGAATTCGATCATCTGTGGACTTTAGGGCCTTACGAAGGTTGGTCATGGTTAGCCTGGGAAGGCTAGGGTGTATCCAGGATTGTGGCCATGCTACTTGGGTGGGTTGTCATGTACGGAATGGTAAGGAATGATTTTGAGGACGAAATCTAATTTAAGTGGGGGGGGGGGGAGTTGTAACACCCCGTTTATTAAATAAATAAATTAATAAATGTATAGTAGCCATAAAATCGATAATTATATAACAAGGTATTGGTCTCGAGGAGCTAATTGTCACAATTTTAGAAGTCGGGGGTTAAAAGTGTAAGTTTCTAATTGGTTTCATAAATATTTATGAAGGCAGGGACTACTTGGTAATTATTGGGACTTAATTTGAAGGGTTTTTGGATGGATGGGGTTAAAAAGGTAAAGTATAGACTTAGTTTGAAAAGAAGTTGGGAAGGAGGGACCAAAGGTTTGACAAAAGTTTATATGATTAGGTATTAAACTCGTCACTTTGCTTCACCACACAAACCCTAACCCTATTATGAAGGACCAGCCGCCACTTACACCCTCCATCCTTCAGTCGCTACCTCCTAGCTACCATTGAAGATGGAGACTGTCGGAGCCAACCCCTTTCTACGTCAGAAAGAGAGTACGACATTCGGAGGAATGGTTGCTGTTGTTAACTGTCGAAGCCCAACCGTCATTGCCGCCACACCTCCACTGTTCTCCTTCTCATTCTTTATGTCACCACCCGTAGCCACCGAGTCTATTGTCGGTACTGTCCCAACTGTCTTCGACTACGACTCCATTCCACAGTAGCTAGTTGCTGCCACTGCCATCTTTCGAGCAATCTTCTATTTCAGTGCTCCGGTCGAGATTTGCTGCCATTAGAAGGGACCAGCTGCACTCGTATGGTGCATGGGCTCGCGTTAAGGTGTTGCTGCTTCACCGTGAAGTGTTTTTGTATGTTGTGGGCCAGAAACCAAGAACAACAACCACCATGGCCGCCAGCCATGGTGGCTGCCACCGCTGCCATCTCCCGTCGCCATCAGCCACCGTGTGGTGGTGGTTGTGTGTGTTCTGGTGTGTATGAGTACATTTGGGGTGTTTTGTTTGACCGGAAAACCGAGAAAAGCTACCACCACCACCGTGAGGTGGTGGCTGCCACCATCTACCACCGTCGGCCACCACAAGGGTGGTTGTGTGTGTTTTTCTATTAGTGTGTGTGTTTATTTTTTTGGGTTAAAGCATTGTAAAATGTAATTAGAGATTAGAATAATGAAAAGAAACTCATAACCACCACCGTGAGGTGGTGGCTGCTGCCACCAACCGCTGTGTTGGGTGGCGGTGTGCTTGTTTGTGTTTGGATTTTTTTTGGGATGCTTGAACAAATGGACTAGAACCATAACCACCACAGTGGGGTGGTGGCTGCCGCCGTGAGCCGTCATTGACCACCACTACCCGAGGTGGTAGTGGGTGGTGCCCGATTTATGAAACCCTAGTGGGCCTAATAAAACCCTAGTACCATTGAAGATGGAGACTGTCGGAGCCAACCCCTTTCTACGTCAGAAAGAGAGTACGACATTCGGAGGAATGGTTGTTGTTGTTAACTGTCGAAGCCCAACCGTCATTGCCGCCACACCTCCACTGTTCTCCTTCTCATTCTTTATGTCACCACCCGTAGCCACCGAGTCTATTGTCGGTACTTTCCCAACTGTCTTCGACTACGACTCCATTCCACAGTAGCTAGTCGCTGCCACTGCCATCTTTCGAGCAATCTTCTATTTCAGTGCTCCGGTCGAGATTTGCTGCCATTAGAAGGGACCAGCTGCACTCGTATGGTGCATGGGCTCGCGTTAAGGTGTTGCTGCTTCACCGTGAAGTGTTTTTGTATGTTGTGGGCCAGAAACCAAGAACAACAACCACCATGGCCGCCAGCCATGGTGGCTGCCACCGCTGCCATCTCCCGTCGCCATCAGCCACCGTGTGGTGGTGGTTGTGTGTGTTCTGGTGTGTATGAGTACATTTGGGGTGTTTTGTTTGACCGGAAAACCGAGAAAAGCTACCACCACCACCGTGAGGTGGTGGCTGCCACCATCTACCACCGTCGGCCACCACAAGGGTGGTTGTGTGTGTTTTTCTATTAGTGTGTGTGTTTATTTTTTTGGGTTAAAGCATTGTAAAATGTAATTAGAGATTAGAATAATGAAAAGAAACTCATAACCACCACCGTGAGGTGGTGGCTGCTGCCACCAACCGCTGTGTTGGGTGGCGGTGTGCTTGTTTGTGTTTGGATTTTTTTTTGGGATGCTTGAACAAATGGACTAGAACCATAACCACCACAGTGGGGTGGTGGCTGCCGCCGTGAGCCGTCATTGACCACCACTACCCGAGGTGGTAGTGGGTGGTGCCCGATTTATGAAACCCTAGTGGGCCTAATAAAACCCTAGTACCATTGAAGATGGAGACTGTCGGAGCCAACCCCTTTCTACGTCAGAAAGAGAGTACGACATTCGGAGGAATGGTTGTTGTTGTTAACTGTTGAAGCCCAACCGTCATTGCCGCCACACCTCCACTGTTCTCCTTCTCATTCTTTATGTCACCACCCGTAGCCACCGAGTCTATTGTCGGTACTTTCCCAACTGTCTTCGACTACGACTCCATTCCACAGTAGCTAGTCGCTGCCACTGCCATCTTTCGAGCAATCTTCTATTTCAGTGCTCCGGTCGAGATTTGCTGCCATTAGAAGGGACCAGCTGCACTCGTATGGTGCATGGGCTCGCGTTAAGGTGTTGCTGCTTCACCGTGAAGTGTTTTTGTATGTTGTGGGCCAGAAACCAAGAACAACAACCACCATGGCCGCCAGCCATGGTGGCTGCCACCGCTGCCATCTCCCGTCGCCATCAGCCACCGTGTGGTGGTGGTTGTGTGTGTTCTGGTGTGTATGAGTACATTTGGGGTGTTTTGTAACCCTAATCATCATTTTATGTGAAAACCCTAATTTCACTTGGGCCTTTGTATTGGGTTATTAATGGGCCATCCAAAAACAAGCATATAGACTAGACTAATTTAATGGGCTTTAGGGTAAGGCCCATGTGAGGTTTAGGCCCAATTTGGAAAATTAGGCCATAGATGGGCCATAATTGGGTTTTTATGATTATGAGAAATTGGGCCATATGTCGGGCTTTGACTCATAGTTGACTTTTGGGTCTTTGGATTGGGCTTTGGGCTTGAATCAAGCTAAGTTAGGGGTAAAGTAGTCTTTTACCCCAAGCATGGACTTATGGATATGTGTTAGGACCCAATTATTAATTGGGTGTTATTTTGATGTTGACAGATTTGGGAATCTGTTAGCCAGCAGCCACAACTTTATCCACGGGACTTCAACAGTGTGAGGTGAGTCTCCTCACTGTTTGTATGGGTCGTAGGCAACAATGCCGACCCATTTGTTTGATGCATGGTAGGAAGACCCGAGTGTTAGCCCTAGGCAATATGTATGAAAGACCAGGAGGCGATTCCTGGCACACTCTATGTTATTATGTATGGTAGGAAGACCCGAGGGTTATCCCTAGGCATTATGTATGAAAGACCAGGAGGTGGCTCCTGGCACACTGTATGCTAATTGGATAAGTAGAGTAGTATGTATGCTAGTTGTCTTTGTGATGCTTGCATGGAAGACCAGGAGGTGGCTCTTGGAACTTTTTTATGAGAACGAGGGGGTGGCCCCCGGCTTGGCAAGAAAGACCACGTGGCGGCCCGTGACATAATGGCAAGACTATGTTTGGCACATAGCATCTTTACTGATTATGATATATGTATGGCTCATGGTTATGTATGACAGTATGCGAGTTATGTGCTTATATGCTAGGCAGTATTCAGTTGAAAGAGACTGAATGGGTATGCCAACACCCAGATATGCTAGGCAGTATGTTGTTATGTATGGTATGTGGTATTTGGGGAACTCACTAAGCTTCGTGCTTACGGTTTTCAGTTTTGGTTTCAGGTACTTCATTTTCAAAGGAAAGGAGACGGCTTGATCGCAGTGCATCACACTATGTTTTCTGCACATGGGATCTTTGGGATTACACTCTGATATTATTTTATGATAGTACGTTTGGCTACTGACACTTTGGTTTTGACATGAGATGTTATTATAGATGTTTATATACTTATGGTTTTATAACAACTTATTTAAAAATGAAATTTTTGGCCTTGAATTTTGGGATGTTACATAGTAAGTTCCCCAAAATACCACATACCATACATAACCATGAGCCAAACATATCAGACATATCGAATCAATCAATAAAAGTGCTATGTGCCAATCATAGTCTTGCCATTATGCCACGAGCCGCCTCATTGTCTTCCTTGCCAGGTCGGGGGCCACAACCCTGGGTCTTACAGACAAGTGCCAGGAGCCACCTGCGGGTCTTCCATGCAAGCATCACAAAGACAACTAGCATACAATCTACACTACTTAACTAATTAACTGCCAAAGTTCAGACTCTGGTCTTGCATATAGTTTGTCACGAGCTGCCTCCTGGTCTTTCATACAAACTGCCAAGGGTTACCCCTTGTCTTCCTACAATACATAAACCAAATAGGCCAGCATTGGTGTCTTCACCCCATAGAACGGTGAGGAGACTCACCTCGAATGCAGAAGGTCACTGAAAGAAATCCCTAGCTGCTGCCCTGACGATTTCTCCGGGCTATCAATATCAAGATAACACCTAATTAGCAATTGGGTTCCAAACTATGATCCATAAACCATACTTGGGGTAAAATGGCCATTTTACCCCTAACCCAACTTGAACCAAAACTGAGGCCCAAGTCCAAAAACCATAAAGGCCTAAAACCAAAAGTTACACAAAGGCCCACTAATGGCCTAATTTTCCAAATTGGGCCCAACCCATATGGGCCTTATCCTAAAACCCAAAAATTCCCTTATTCCAACAGTTGATCTCAGATGGCCCAAAAGGCCCAAAGCAACAAAGTCCAAATAGGTAGTCCAAAACCAAAATGACACCATAAGGCCCAAATCAGCAGTACCCACATCTAATGTTAAGTCCAAGCCCAACAACCAAAAACTCCACTGATCAGACGAACGCATGGCGTTCGTTGCCGGACAAATTGATGGGGACTCAAGACGGAACGCGCTGCATTCCTAGGGGCTACGCACGACGTTCAAGGCTAAGTTCTAAATTCTCATTTTAAGGACTTAATCCATTAAGTCCGATGTCTAGAACCCCATAATAGTCCCATAACAGTGAATTAACCCATAAAGTCGAAGGCTTTAAGCCTTTTCATGGCTTAAAAAAGCCCAACACCAAAGATGAACCCCAGAGGTCAAAATCACCCCAAAATGTCTTAAAAATTTCTTAACACCTTAAGACCTCAATCCAAACTTCCGGATCTGATTTCAAGGGACTTCTTAAGTTATAAAGTTTCCAACTTTATGACTTAACATAACTCAATGGGACACAAATCAAAACCCTAAGTCCCAAACTTCATCAATTGACTACCAAATCATGCATGGAATGTTTATACCAATCAAGATCCAAACTTTATGACTCTATAACCTCAACAAGTACCAAATATGAAGCTCAAAGGTTCTGGAGTAACTTCTATTCACAAGAACCACCTCAAAGGGACCAAAACCATAACAAAATACCACTTAGCTAGATCTACATGAAAGAGTTGTCAAGGTTGAGACTTTATACCTCCAAAAGATAGATCTAGGTGTTCAAAGCTTGGATCTAAAAGCTCCAAGTCAAGCAATGACTCTTAAAGAAGTTCTTTATTCTTCCTCAAGCACCAAAAACACACATAAATCACTTTGAAGCTCAAGAATCACTTAAATGGAGGCTAGGTTTTCGTTCTTAGGGTTAGAGAGGATGGAGGCTGAAGGAAATAATGGTTGGAGGCGAGTTAAGGTCTTTAAATAGGGTCCAAGACCCTAATTTAGGGTTTTAATCTGGCTTGACGAGCGCAACGCGTTCTCTTGGGAACGCAGGGCGTTCCTAAATGCACCCGTGCCCAAATTACCATGTACGCCATGCTCACCTGTTTTGGCCCAACACCCCTCTAACTTCAAATGGTCATAACTTTTGCATCCCTTATCCGTTTTCGACGTTCTTTATATCCAAGAAAAGGTAACGAGAATCCCTACACTTAGATAAACTTTATTTAGTCTGAAAACCAACCAAAACTAAATCCAAAATTCATAAAAGACTGAATTATCAAATTACGATTATACCCTTGACTCTGAAGACACAATTGAACACTTGGATCACTTAACCCATAACACCCACACCCGAGAAGGTCCAAATTCTTCCTTCCCTAAGGCCCTAAGCCTCATGACCACTGAAGATTGGGCCGCAACCCCGAATAAAGAAGCAAATCCGAAACTGAGTGTTACAAGTTTAATAAGTTTAAAAGAAACAACCCTTAACTCATTAGTTAAGGTGTGCACTCGTCCAAAATTTAGGAAAATATGACCGCAAACTCATTCCACGGTTTCATGTGGATGCCACATGTCTCCAAAATGTTGGTATTTGTTACCAAGCCTTAAAGCCGATTTTGGATGTGATGCTACTACCTTTTTTATATTATTGAAAAATGAGGACCCTAATAGAAAGGGACTTGTTTTGGAATGTGAAGAACTTTGGTTGAAAATCTAGAAGCATATGTATTGCATTTTTGTTGATTTTGAAATGATCACTTCACTGCTTCTTATTCCTATATAATTTATAAGTACAATGGTTTTGAAAATGTTTTTGAGATTGAAAGTTTGAAATTGAAATTGGATTATTTCCATCATCCAATTTCATTCTAACTAATTTCATATTACTATTAGGCTACCAAGTCTAATGATTAATGAAGATTAATAAAAAACTATATGCAAAGACCTTGTGATTTTTTAATTATATGCAAATAATTTATTTTAGTTATTACTTTTGATTTATTTGTTGCAGATGATTTGACTAATTTTAAAACAATATGAATTTGACAGTTTATGACCTAATTCCACAACTAAGGGTGCGTTTGTTTCACATAATTCTTAAGAGACTAGAAGGAATTGGAAATTAAAATCTATGGGAGATTGTGTTTGGGTTACCAAAGGAATGAAATTAAATTTCCATAATTACCATTTTATTCCTCATTTGAAAAAATTATAATTCTTCCACTGTGCATCATGAAAGTAGATTCAATTCTTCCATAATTACCATTTAACGTGACTTTTGCCTTTATTTTTTATTATTTTTTTTGCCTATGATGAATTTTTTTGTGTCCTTAAATTATTTAAAATCCATGGTAGTTATTTTTTTAATTCAAATTTTGTAGAAGAGTTCAATAAAAAATGTTGTAATTAAATAAAACTTTATCGTGTTTATTAAAAAATATAATTATTTACAAAAATCATTAAGGGTATTTTTGTCTTATTACAAAAATTTATTTTCCAATTCCTTTATGAAATCAACAAACTCATCAGAAAACATATTTCATTCCATGTCAATCAAACATATTGCAACTTCCAGTACATTCAGATTCCAATTCATTTAATAGATTCTATTCTTTCCAAAAATATTTTTTGAACCAAACGCCCCAAACTTTTTTATAAAAATATATTGATTTTCTAAAACAAATGGAACATTCAATAAATCTTCCCTAATAAATGATTTTTTTTTTGTCATTTGTTACACTCTCATTCAATTTGCTAAATGTCATTTTGTGGTTATTTTGAATTAATTTTTTTTCCATATATCATTTTATTAGTTTTTCTATTTTATTAAATTTCATATAATATTTTAATATAATAATTACAATAAATATAGTAATAAATGAATATCAATTTCATTAATTAACTTATCTTTTAACTTTAAAATTATCAAATTTAAAAGCTTGTTAGTTTCTTTTATTCATTTAAATTATTTGTTTAAATTTAATAAATAAAAAATATTTTTATTATAATAATTTATTATTTTTTTTATTTTCTTATAAATTTAAAGTTTTCAAATATTTTGATCTTTGTATTTAATTTTCTTTTAAACTAACTCATATAATATATAGGTTTCACAATTAGTAACAAATATATTTCGAATTCGCCAAGGAGTATCCTAATTCGCTATTGTGGAATACCTGATTTTTGGACTAGTATTGTATAAAAATCGAAACCCAAAAACAATCAATAAATTTATTAATAACGTGTTCCGAATTTTTTGGTGGAACTAAACCAACATTTTTTGTGCTCTGATACGCATTGTCGTTACATTCGCCGTATTAATTGCTTTTAAGAGTAGGGAACAGCTTGTCCATTCCCGTTTTACGCCCAAATCGTTCTCAGTAACCCTCAATCGCTTTTGATCAAGACCGATTTAGCCCTACATTCCCAAGATTTATCAACTACGGAACTAGGGTTCTTGACATCCGAGGTAATTATCTTCTATCCAGTGTACGATTTCATTTCCATTTTATATTCTCGTGATTTACTCGAAGAATGGATTCATTTCGACTCCAATCATAATAGTTCCTTTAATTTCGGATTTTCATGACGATTTGGCACGAAAATGTGGATAAAATTTTCAATTCTGTCGATTCATTATGGTTCAACGCTCTCTGGATTTACCGTAGGTACTCATAGAGTGATTTGTTTATTAGGTTTTGCTACAACTTATGAATTCTTATGATCGCCGTGTATGAATTTTCTTCACAAATTTCTGTTGACGTATCTACTTCTTCCTTTCGATGGAAGGGTGACCATAGAAATTAATTGTAGCTTTGTGTTTCTACTTATTAGTTCTTGTCGTAGTCGCAGCTTAACATTGCTCGAGAATGAATTGCTGTTTTAGATGGATCATTCGGTTCAAATGATCATAATTCATAACTTTGTGCGATGCATGTGGTATATAGGATCTTCATCTGGACTTTAAGCGAGCGGGATCGAGTTTGAGCATCACATAGATTTCAAGTTGAAAATGGCGACACCCTCCTTAATTCTCAACTTCAAATATCTCCAACTTCTGATCTTCTTGTTCGCATCAAAGGCATTTGCCATTAGAAAAGACACCAGTTTCCTAGAAACACAATTCTGCAGAACAACAGTTCAAGGAAGATATTTAATAACCGATCATACAGGTTACGTATGTGATGCCCTATCACTAGATCCAAAATCACACTGCTGTCGACTAAAAAGAGATCAATACAGTTGCCAAGGCTGCAATCTTGTTTCACAATGCTGCAACTCCTATGAATACTGTGTTTCTTGCTGCCTAAATCCTCAACGAACACAAATCGATCAAGCAACAAGGGTCAAAATCGCCAAACCAGTAACTTCAGGGACTTATTCAACTCTTTTCGATTACTGTGCTGGAAGGTGTCGTCATAATTCCGAAAGTGTCGTTCATGAAAACGCGTATCTGAGTGAATTTCATCATTGTTTTGCCCCACCATCAAACAATTCGGTCGGAATCACTGATTCCCAGATTGAAGTCAGACTGCTTGGGATTAATGTTATTGTTGGAAAACAAGGGGAATCGTGTGATTCCGTTTGCAAAACAATAGGGCAATCGTGTGTTGGGAGCAAATTCGCGCTTATTAATCAATGTGAAATTATGCAAAAGTATATGAAATGTAGAGGATCATGTCTTGCAAGTATAGGAGCTGATCAACCTGCTGAAGTTGTTGAAGATGCCCCTAGAGATTTGAATCCTGGTGCGTGTTTATACACACGAAGACCTTCATTGCTTTCTTGTGATGGATCTCATCAGTATACAAGGAGACTTTGCCCCTGTGCTTGAATAAGGTAATTAAACATCAGAATCGTTGTTTTTGTTGTGTTATCAATTCTTCATTTATTACAACTCTTATAACTCTTTATTTTCTACTTTGATTCAGATTCATTTCCTACATGATGATTGATGATCGACCCAATTCAAGTGTGAATCACAAAGTGAGGCTGCTTGCATTATGAGAAGAACTGAAGAAGAAAGATGATTGTGTTGTATGATGAATGTAATGCTACCAAAAAGATCAGGTTAGTTAAAGTTGTTTACTTGTCATCAATCTAAATCCATTACTAACTTGATGATGATCGAATGGGAAGGTGTAGTAAAGTTTTGTGTTTGCCAGAAAACATTTTTTTATTAATGAAAATTCTTTTACTCATGATATAGTATGTGGTGCATCATTTAGTAACCATTGGAAAAATTTAATGCAATCAATATAGAATAGAACATGCTATTTTGTTATTAATGGAAAGAGATTTAAATACTATTTGACTTAGTAGTCAAATGATTTTTTGATTTGTATGACATGAATTTTCAAGTTAGCCTAGCAATTTAAATCTAGATGCTCGTGTGTTAGTGTCATTGACCTATTGTCATTGTTATTGTATTAGATATGATATAATCAAACCATGGGGACGGGATTTGTGAAAATTTCTTTATAGGGATGAAACTTACAGATTGGACCAAACTATATGGACGATTTATGTAGCTACTCTTATTTATATTTGATGTTATGCAAAAAGAAGGGACACGAAGACAAATATACAAATACAATGGTCTGGTTGGGCCGTTATATCCTGCATTAATTAATGTGTTGGGTTGGCTGGTCCGTCTTTTGGTTAACTTGGCCATCAGATTTTTGATTGTTTTTCTGTTAAAAATTGCAAAAGTTCAGTTGTGTTTTATACGATATAAGAGCCAACAAAGCGAGGAATTGGTAAAAACAATTCAATATGGAATCAAGCGATATAATTAAGAAATTGACAAACAACTCAAAATGGAACTGTGTCAACATAGATTGGGTTGTATTTATCTCAACATTTTATGTCAGGTTTTTATTTATTTAAAGAGAAATTACAAAAATGACTAATGTGGTTTGTAAATTGCTTTGGTCATTTCCGCTATAGTTTGGTTGCGGAGTTCTTCCTGTCAAATTTGAAAAACAAAACTATTTTACTTTTAATATATATTTTTTACTAAATTATACGAGTGATATCTCTTGTAGATGCCAAAAGATATATTCAGTCTCTTCTAAAAACTTAATTCGGAGACGTGATTTATATTTTAAAAAGGTGCAAACTATGTCTCTACAATCATGAAATGGCCATATTGATATTTTTCATTTATTTTTGGTGTTTATTGTTTTTATTCTTTTATTGAAATAAATTTAATATATCCGTAGTCCAATAAATCGGATATCATAATTTATCGCACCACCACCGGAAACAACCACCTCGACATCTCACTGTCATTGCCATCACTGCCATTGCCACCAGAAACAACCACCGCTTCTTTCTCTCTCTCTCTCTCATACATACATACATACATACATACATCATCCTCCCAAACAAATGAAATTCCAATAAAACCCTTGGTAATTTCAAAATGATAGGAGAGGGACTTCATTTTATTTTAGATTAGGTCAAAGGATCACACAACAATCAACAATGACATCTGACATGTATATATACTCCAATCACAGACATGAGGCGCACGCAAGTAAGCTTTGAAATCCATTCCATGTTTTTGTTGTTGCAAATATTTAAACACATAAATCGGATATCATAATTTCGGGAACCTAGGGTTGATTGTTGAAGGAGCGTGACCTATAAATAAGATGAACAATGTTTTGTGGCCTGGCCCACTCATGAAAATTTCCAACAGAAACACTACAACTAATCAATTTCAATCGAGATTAACCCTAATCCGAAGGCGGATCATTATGTAGAAACTCGTCGACGGTGGAAGGAAACTCAACTCCGTCACCACCACCACCACCCACCGAAACAAATGCAGCCTTAGCCAAAAGCAAATGTGCCAGTCTCAGAGGCTCTCTTCCGCCATTATTCAACAAGTATTTGATCCACCCATCCAACCTCTCGACTTCCTTTTTGCATCTTGGCCCTTTCACCTTCACAATCCTATCGTAAAATTCATCATCGCCAAAATCAGGTATCTCCGGTCCTTTTGCGTCAAAATCAGACAACTTAAGAACCCGAATCATCGCATCAATGTCGTCAACCGAACTGTTTTCAGATAAACCATTCTCCGAATCCTTCAATTGATTAGGGGTTCCACCGGTGTTTGATGGGAACTTGTCTATATCGTCATGAGAGAGGAATTCTTGAGGGGCTTGTTCGATGGAGTTGTCTTGGAAGGTTGACGAGTTGTTGGTAGGTTGGTTGTATAAGTAAATTGGGGCGCTGCTGAAAGATTCCGATGGTTGTGTTTCAGAGGTTTGTGGCTGTGGCTGTGGCTGTGGTAGCGGCGGCGGAGGCAGATGCGGTGTCGGTGGATTTCCGTCGTCGAGCTTTAAACGCTTCTCTACTTGTTTCAGAGAAGAGAAGAAGAGTTTGTGAGGGGGTTTCATGGTTGTCGTTCTAAATTTATAATTTTAAATTAAAAAACCACATCTGTATTTATAGTTTGATTCAAGAATAATCCGATTTTTTATATATATCTTTTAAGTTTCAATTTCAATCTAATGCTGGTATAAAAAGTTTTGTTTAGACAATTAAACTTTATTTTAGTATTGAAGTAAAACTTTAATTAGGTATTATATTTATGAACAAACTGTTGATATCCATCTAAGATGTTTTTAAGTGAGAAAGTCTTCCAAGTGTTTGATTCATTTCAAGAACTGCAAGAGTTCTTGATTAATCAAGAAGCTAAAGACCTCTCATGGTTCTTTACATATTTGACTCCTAGATGCCAAAAGTCAAAAGTCAAACAACAGATTCATCTTCTTCATTCTACATGAACAACAATTACACCTATTTATTTCAAACTAAACAACTCTCTACACTCTCAAAGCTCTCTTCTCTAACTCACTTCCTGTGTTCATCGACAACCCCAATGAATCTGCAATGCTTCTCACTTCTGCAATCATCGCAACCACATCATTCAACTTGTTGATCGCTGACCCAACACCCTGTTTTCAAAACAACATAAATAATATGAACAAAAACTTGTTACACATTAAAAAAATTGAGGGTTTACAAAATTTTCTAAAAAGAAAATGAAAACATGCACTCACCACTCCCGAAGCACCTGCAGTTATGGCCATTGGTGCCGTAACCGCACTTAATCCAGATGCACACATCACCGGGATCTTCACAGCACGCGAAATTGTATACGCTGCTGCTAGCGTTGGATTCGCCTAAATTTTCACAATCAATGATAACTAATATGCATAAAACAGGACAGGACAGAATAGAACAGGTGTGTGTAAAATCTAGTTTACCTTTTCAATCAAACCAAGAACACCGGGCTTTGAAGGATTGGAGCATTTTCCTCCTTCAGTTTGAATAATGTCAACACCTTCTTGTTGCAATTGCTCCGCAAGCTTCGCCTGTAAAATTAAATTTACATGATGACTGAAATTTATATTGTTCATAGAAGAATGGATTTTGATCTTTATAATAGATAATTACTTGATCAGGGAGGCTTAGTGTGTGAGGCACAGTGACAGATAATGTCACAAATGGAAGAATTCTTCGTGTCTCAACAGTTAAGTTCAGTATCTATAGAAAAAGATGAATCAACAGTTAAGTTCAGTATCTCAACAGTTAAGTTCAGTATCTGATTAATGTGATATCTACAAACCTGGTCGGGTGAAAAGACAATGCCAGCATCATAGAATGAATCATAGTTCCCAATCTCCACCTGCATTAACATTTTAAATTGCCATATGTTTCTTCAATTTTCATGAAATTTAAGATAACAGATTAAAATATCAAAAAGTTTAAGTAAAAACCATGGAAGCTCCAGCTTCTACAGCAGCAAGGAAAGCAGATGGATCTACTGACGACACACAAATCTGCATACGAGCATATGATTATGAACATATTTCAAGAAACGAAGAAATGCAGAAGGAATTAATCAATGAGTTAATGATTACTATTAACATACAGGGAGAGAAGTCAAGCTGGTGACGAGCTTCACCAACTCCGGATCACAAGCTATATCCACATGAGTAGCTCCACCCTGTTAAAGATCAGTAATATCACAGCCTATTGCATATATGAACCAATATACGAGCTTTAACGTACAAAAACTGAAGAACTATTATGGTTAGAAGAGCAATAATCAAGTTCTAGATTGAAAAAGAGGGTAAAAGAAGCTACCTTATCTGCAGCGATAACAACAGAAGCAACGTTGTCTTTGTTGAAATTCTGCAAGCCTGAAATGATCTGAATACCAACCAAAACGTTTAATTGCAAAATCCAGTGAAAGTTAAATTGTTGAAATCAAAGCAATCAACAGAAAATAATGAAATTATCGGTGGTTAATTAGTAGAAGAAGGTTGGGGTGTAAAGAGAAGAGGAAACCTTGAGTGCTTTTCTTTCATGGAAGGATTTGAGAATTGCTTCTTTAGGGACTGAAAGAGAAGCTCTGGGAGTGAAAGAAAGGGTTGAAGGGCGTTTTGGAAGCGGGGGATGAAGAGTATTGGAATTGGGTTTCAAGCGGGTGTAAGAAAGGAGAGAATTGGGTGTGCAGATTGAAGAACTCATCTCTTTCTCTTGCTTTCTTTTACTCTGTTGAAGTTGGGAGGCAAAGGATAGGAGAAAGTTGCAGGTTTATCCTAACCCAAGAAGACACTACTTGCCAAATATTTTATGATAAATATTTTCCTTTTGTGTTAAAAAGAGGGTAAATTGTAAGGGTGAACAAAATTTTATCCAGAAACCGAGAAATTGTTAACTCAAAATTTAAATAGAAACTGATTTGAGTTTTTCAAAAACCAAAAAATTAGATTCAGTTACGGTTGTAGAAATGTAGAAAAAAAATAAATAATAATAAAATAAAATAACAGAAAAAAAAAACGAACCGAACCAAATATTAACAAACATATGTATTTTATATGAAAATAATTCATATATGTACAAATATAAGGATGAACATCGGAACTGGGTACCTGCTTTTGGAACTAGAACCGCCTCGGAACGGCCGGTTTTTGAACTGGAATTGCCTTAAGCGGTTCCAGTTTCGGTTCCTAAAGTTATGGAACCGCCTTAAGCGGTTCCAGTTCCAATTCTCATTTTTTCGGAACCGCTACCTGCTGGGTACCCGCCAAAACCGGTTTAGAATGTGTGTGTGTGTTACTAAGACCGGTTTAGAATATATTGGTCCGATTTTGTCCCTCTTTGGTCCGAATTGATTTGATTTGGATCAAACTAAGTTGTGGTTTTATCGGCGAAAGTTAACGTAACCGGGTTACCCGCTCCCAGAATCGGAACCGCCGGTTCTGTGACTGGTTCCAAAAATTTAAGAACCGCCTAGAGCGGTTCCGGTTCTTGTCAAATGAGGCGGGTACCCGCCTATGCTCATCCATATACATATACATGTTTCATGAGTTATAAAAACAAATAGAAGCTACCGCCCTCCTCATGCTTTGTTAGTCAGCTACTTAAAAGCATCATATATCTTTCATAGATTGAAACTCAGTAAATCTTCTCTCTTATGACCTATATAAGCAACCGCCATCCTCATGCTTTATTAAGTTTTAACTTTGAGTCCCATATCGGTTAAGGAATCAAAACTTCAACCATCTTCACTTTTATTATATAAGTGATGACTTGAGGAGGTTTAACAAAAGGCTTAAGGTTTGACTTAATAAAACAGATACCAACCTGGAAAACCATGCAAAAAACCGAAAACATAGAAACCAAACGTTGGTTTGGTTCACTTTTTAGAAATGCTCTTTGGTTTGGGTTTGATTTATGCTAAAGCTCATGTAAAGTGACCCATGCTCACTCCTAGAAAATTATAAAAAGATATTTTTTTTAGACTTATAGGTATACACACCTTGCCATGGAACGGTACTGATGTGGAAGCTTTTGTACGACATGCACACCATCTTTGGGTAGCGTGGAAGTGGGATGTGGCTAGGGGTGTTCAAATATATCCGATACGAAAATCCAAAACTTCGATACGAAAATTTCGGATATGCGAAATTTGGAAATCCGTATTTTCGTATTCAGATATGGATAGTCATTTTATAAATTTTTGGATATTTTGGATATCCGAAATCCAAAATTATGTTTTTCCCTTTTTTTTCTATTTTTTATTCAATAATGTAAAACACCATTAAAAATAAATCAAAATCCATTTATTTTTATTTATTAGTTAATTGATCTTTACATTATTAAGTAATAACTTAAGAATATTGACAAGAAAGTCCAAAGATATAGTGGACTCATGGGGAAAATAGAAAAATAGCTCCCCTAAAGTCATATATATAATAAAAATTAAATATAAAAAAGATATACTGTTATAAAATTCACTATTAATATTAAAAAAAATACAAATATGGTCAAAACATTATAAAAAAACTAATTTAAAGAAAAATATTTCTCATAACATTATAGACAAGTTAGTTTTTTCTCTATATAATTATATTATATATACTCTAGAAATTTTGAGTCCCTTAGAGACATGAGCCCTAAACAACCGCCCGAATTGTCTACAATTAGGGCAGGGCTTAAATATTGATCAAAATTGATTAATTGCATTTCATTTATGTCTATTCATGCATTAGAGCCATTTAATAAGTGAACCAAAAGGAGTTTCACATTTAGTTTTACTGGCATAATGATATTTATTGATTAATTATGTACAACTCATTATGTACTTTACAACTTTTGTCATGATTAAGTACATTTTTATTGGATATAAGAGGCTAATTGGTGTCATTATTTCATTATGTAAAAGAAAATACAGAGATCTTCCTCTTATATATAATGCTACAAACAGTCCCTTCGGTCTTACTTTTTCTATATTGTATTTATGTATGTAAAGATTATGATGTATTTTCGTTTCGCTTTTGGAAAAAATGTTGGTTTGCTGTTTAGAAAGATACTTAATTAGATTGACAAAGAAACAATAAAAATTGATATCCAAATTCGAATTTGAAATTTCGGATATCCGAAATTTCAGATACAAATTCAGATATTAAAATCTACTATCCAAATTTCGAATATCTGAAATTTTGGATATCCGATTTTTGAACACCCGTAGATGTGGCCTCACAACACACGAAACCTTCTTATGCTTCTTTAATGTATAATCTTTCATGCATAAAGTATAATTATCGATTTGGTGATGTAAAGTGGTGAGACCTTCCACATCGGCTATTGCAAAACTAATTTGCAATGCTACATCACAAAAATCAAATGTCATGTGTACTTTGTCTTTTAGAATTTGCAAGACTTGCAAACATTAATTGTACAAATATTTAAATCAAAAAACTTTATTTCCCACTAATTTCTCTTTCCAAAAATTGATTTCTTTCTCCAATTATTTTCTCTTTCCAAAAACTAATAAAGTGACGGTGAGTTGGCATGTATTTGCAAGATGGTACCCCTTGCACCAATGGGGATGCTTAGAGTACTTATTAGGTAAATAGTGAGGGTACTAATATGGCATTGAGGTGGTAGTATTTTTTTGTTTGGTGGTGTAATATTTATACCTTATGACCTTATATTCACTTATAAATTTATTATAACTAGTGGTGATGATAAATGTTTTACTATTGATCATATAAATTGAATAAAATAATATCAATTGTATTACATGTATAGTTTAGGAGAGATGACATATTTACTAAAACAAATAATAAGAAATTATAGAAACCACAATGACTCAAACTGTAACTTAGTCTTCTTGTCAAAGTTATCAAAATTTGGACTTAAAGTGAAAAATATTTCAAACCATAGGGACCAATAGTGTAAGTAACTAATTTCTTTCAAATTAAAAATTACACCGACTAAAAGTGTAGTTTCAGAAAATCAAAACTGTAGAAGCCAAAAATGTAATTCATGCTGACTAAAAATTTCAGGGGCCAAAAATATAATTCCACAAAATTAAATTAAGTGTATTATTTTTATTTTATTTTTGCAAATTAAAAATGTACATGAACTAGAAGTGTAATTCCAAAAATTTAAAACTATAGAGGCCAGAAATGCAATTTAAGCAAGCATGGGGATCAAAAATATAATTTTAGAAAAAATAAAAAAAAAACATTACCAAAAGTATCATATTCTTGAATATGGTGTAGAAGATAAAAGTAGGTTCCGTTGAGATTCCAAAAGATATAAAGATCTTCAGATCAACATCAACCACATATTTGATATTTTTAATTTGCCGTTTTAGCGCTCCAGCATATCGGCGCAGCGGGAGAGTTATAACCATAAATGATTATTCAGCGTCGTCCGTTTCTTTTTCCCCATCATCTTCCCCACCACCATAACCGTCACCGCCACTACCATTACCACCACATCTGCTACCAACCGACCTTACCTCTGTGCCACCAGCCGACTCCACCACTGCCACCTTCATCATATATACCATTGTCACCAACCATCATAATCATATATGATTACTCAATATGTGAACAAACATATATATATATATATATATATATATATATATATATATATATATATATATATATATATATATATATATATATATATATATATATAAAATCATGTATGATTAGGAATATATGTATAAAAATGTATAATAATATATGATTATACTTCTTTGTCATATAATCATTTATGATTATGCATACTCCGCTGATGCCAGTATGCTAGAGTGTTAAAGCGGCAAATGAGAAATATATAACTGAAGTTGAATCTCAAAATCTATTTTTTTAGAATCTCAAGTGAACCGTGCCCTTAAAAGCTATATAAAATTTTCTAGTATAAGATTAATTTTTTTAAATCAACTACTATTTGTCGACGATACTCCTTCAATTAGCATAAATTAATATGTTGATATGGACACATTTTGCTTATATGACATTAATATTAATATGTAGATATTATTTGCTTGTAGGGTATATGATGTATGAAGATTGATTTCATGGAAACATGTTTTAGGTTGAAATTGGAGGATGAAACAAGGATGATCCTTAGCCACTATTTGAGTAAGTTTTGAATATGATTCGTTCCAATCCCGTATGAATTTTACCGTTTTAAACATGATTCGTCATCTATACTCTGCTAGATGATTGGATCATCGTTTAAGTCAAGGCTTCTCATCATATTTCACCTCTCATCATCTATTTCATCTTTCATCTCTCATCATCCATATTTCATCTATCCATCTTTACCCAATACATTTATAAGTATAAAAATATATATACCGTTTAAATCACGTAAAACATGTATAAATCGTCCATCTAACATTTATATTAGGAACACATATAATAACCACATATAGCATGTATTATTATTAAATATTCCATATCTATGTGTAATATGAAAGTAACTATGCACTCACTTGTTAAAGTGATGCTTCGAAATTCGGGCAACGCTTTCGCTTCTAGCAAATGTCTTTTCCTTTGACGTAACCTAGTGTCATTATTGCTACATTTTAGTTTATTATTTATTGCGACTAATTATTAGTCTAGATTCATTATTAACTCAAAGTCTACTTCATGATCTATCAAGTAAGGAACAACTAGGTAGGATCACATCGGAGATAGAGTCCGTTTGGTATATGAAGTATACTGTTTGGAAATCTTATTTTAAACACTTCACTAAATCACAGCCTAGACATCATCCCCGTAAGTAGATCAATCAGTATAACGACCTGGAATCACTGATAATTCTTGTTTATAAGTTCATAATAATGATAATGAACTTAAACATAAGTTATACTTAAAGTAAGGTAAGCATAACTCACTTACAAGGGGGTTTAGCGAGGAACCGGGTTCTGCGTGGGCATAACTTCTGAGCCGAAATCTCTTCTTCTTGGGGCTTTCCGGCGCTCCGGGACTCGCTACTAACACCTAGGAGGTGCTAGGGAAAGGCTTAGAGGGTTTGGGGAGGTTTGAGAGAGAATAGGTTAGAATGGTGTGAGAAATGAAATGATTGTGCCTCTATTTATAGGCTAAGATTTGTGTGTGTTGGATTAGTGTCTAAGTCCATAACTATAATTGACCCGAGAGTAGCATGGTCCATTTGGGTTGCATATCACCCGAACAATTTGATAGGATGGACTTTTGACAAGAGGTTATTTATGATTTGTTAATATATTATAAACTCTAATATATTAATATGAAATCATATTATTTAATTAGTATCGATCAAGAATTAGTTTGGAATTAATTTTGTGATCAAAAGAGACTAATTAAATAAATAGGAATTGATTTGGTAAATCATTCATTCTTATAAAGTGGGCTTGTGATCCATAGTTCTTTATGTTGGGCTAAACCCATGTGGTGAACCATGGATACTTCATGGAGGTTAAAACCTATGAAGCCTAAGGAATGTGGAAAGTCATGCACATTAGGGTTTGCATGGTGTAACCCTAATTAAGCCACACTATATAATAAGCCCCTTAGCCTCCAAAATGGTGCACTAGTTCTTGAAAGATCATTGAGCCGATATTGGTGTGAGGATATTCTCTCAAAAGTCATCCTTTGTCCAATGGTATATTGTGATTCCATTTGAGGCATTCATATTGTTGGTGCTAAGTTCTTAAAGGCCAAAACTACAAGCTACAACAAAGAGGTAATTCTATAACTCATTTCTATGATGTTTATGTCATTTGTATGCTAGTTGTAGGCTTAATACTTTGGAATCAATATTGCATGTATAATTAGAGAAAACATAGATCCAAAGCATCTAGGGTTGCATGTACACCATAGGAGTTTTAGAATGCTCAAAACCCTTCAGTGGTATTAGAGCCTAGGGTTGATTTCCATTATACTTGATGCTACTTGTTTTTAAAGCTTAAAAAATCGATTTTCTGCTTTCTGGACAGTGGACTCGCCAAGTCCACTGGGGAACTCGCCGAGTCAGTTCATGCACTCGACGGGCTGTTATTGAACTTATAAACATGTTTTTGATGTAGTAATGATCATGCTTATCCAATTTAAAAGATAATTGTCAAAGTTTCATGATTTGTATTAGTTTAAAAGATTAGGCTAATTTCTTGAAACTTGTTTGATATGAAATCATGAGTTTAATTAGATCACAGGCAAATTGTTTGATTTTCTTGTTAGAACTTTTTATCTAATTGTTTTGATGAAATTCATAACTTGTCCTCAAGTTATGGAAAGTGAAGAGTCTCCTTTTTAAATGTCATATTAAGTGGTTTTAAGTCTTCCATAATTTTCCCTCAAGTTATGGAACTTGAAGAGTCTTTTACATAAATGTTTTTATGAACTCCATAACTTGTCCTCTAGTTATGGAATGTTAAGAGTCTTTTCATTAAAACCTATATTAAACTTATAAGTTATGGAAACCAAAAGTTTTTGAATAGTTCAAAACTTGCCCTCATGTTTTGGAATTTGTAAATGCAAAATCTTACTTTGAAACATTTAGTTCCAAACTCTAGAATTTTAAAATTTTAAAATTCAACCCTTATACTATTATAATATTATAGGATTAATAATTTTATATATGTATAAGAGTAAAGTCAGTATTACCGTTAGTAAGCCTCATTCACGAAGCCGGTCTATAAGGGGGTATAAGGTTACTGCCTATAAAATGACAGTTTAATGGGTGTCCACTCTAGGACTGTTCACTATTCGGATAAAACCAAATTATCCAATTGGACAATTTGGTTCGGATATTCGGACTTTTGGATTGGTTTTTTACAAAACCGAATTATTATTTTGGATTTTGGATTGGTTTTGGTGTATAAAATAAGAACCGAATAGTCCAAAAAAACTGAATAAACATTTATTATTTATCTATTTATAATATAAATCCATAGTTATTTACTAATTTGGTAATTTATTTTTTCAAATAGGTTCAAAACGTTTTACCCGATAAAAAAACATTAATATGCATTTTCTCTCAAAAGTTTTCTATCTATAAAATATTTAACTATAATATATCTTCTTATTAGTTGTTTATAAATTTCAAAACACAACTAAATAATTTGTTTTTGGTTGTTGTGTAAAGTTGGGTAATATTATAATTATATATCGTTTTAAAATGTTTCGTTTTTAGAAAACCGAATTATAAAAAACCGATCCAACCGAATTGTAATTGGATCGGATCGGATCGGATTTGAATTTAGATTGGACTATTCGGATCCATGTTTTGAAAACCGAAATAAATTTGGATTCACTTGATTGGATTGGATCAAACCGATCCATCCAAACGAACACCCCTAGTCCACTCTCACCCACCGTTTCCTTGACTGGTGGAGGGTCGTTAGCCGAACGGGTTTGACAAGACATTTAAATTCTCATTAAAAATATAATGAAATACTAAGTAACTAAACACTTATAAATTCCCAATCTTAGTTACTTAGGAAAATGTGAATTTGGTGTTAACCCATGAAATTGCATTTTGCACCTTGTTAAGTTGTTAGTGGAGTGCGTGTGGTTAACTGGCACACTAATCTGGACTGACAGTGCGTGGCAAAGGGTAGCTTGATGTTAATCATAGATCAATGAAGTGTGTGTGGTTAACCGGCACATTGATTAGGTGGTTGTAACATTGAGTGTACCAAGCTAATTTGCATGGTTATTCACACCTTGTTTGTGATCCTTGACATCCCAGTCACAAACTTGAAGGGCACAATCGACATTTAAACATGCCATTGAAAGTTTCAATGAATCTCAAAGGATCTAGGAATTTCAATTCACTTAAAACCTAAAATTCTTTTTTGTTTTTCGTGGTGGAAATTGGTAAATCGTCATTTACCTACTTTCAAATATTTTGCATTCAGATTACGACATCCCTTTTCCGAATTGTAAAATATTGTGTTGGGTCCTAGCCTTAATATTTCATGTCGGGTGTTATATTAAAGAGTAAAATCAACTCAAATTGAATTTCTCCCATTATAGATGTCTGGTTCAGACAACTATGGTCTTCTCGAATCTTTTGAAAAAAAAAACTTTCTTTATAAAGATGATTTTCCACAAGGCGATCAAGGTGAAAGATTAATCCCTTCTTCGTGCTGTAATGGAACTTCACTTCCTCCACCTCCTCCAATAATTCTCCCTAACCCACAAGTTCTAGGTCACTTAAAGCCCTATTGGCAGGAAGGAAAGTCTGTATGTGCTCACGTCTTGGAGATGAAGTTACATACTGACAAGCTGAGAGAGTTGGGTGTCAAAGTCTTGAGGAAGTTGGTTGTTGATTGGGTTCTTCAATCACTTCCTAAGTCATATAGCGGGTTCTTTAAGGATTACTATATGGGAGGTCACGACATGACCTTTATTGATCTTAATGTATTTGCTTGTTGCTGCTTAATCGATAGTGATTTGGAGCACTGGTAAAGCAAATTTGATTGGAAGATCTACTTTCCAAACTTCCATGGACATTGATAGTGGTAACATTAGAAGTCCAGAAAGCTTTCTCTTCCCAATGGAAAGGGATCGGCCATGGTCAAGTCATTTGACCAAATGGTAAAGAGAAAGGTTAAGTCTGAGATAGTCCTGTGTACCATTCCCAAAGAGTCCATATGTTCCTATTGCCAGTAGAAGGGGCATTGGTTGCGAAGCTACCATATTTACCTGAAAGATCGCAAGGATGGTAAAGTCAAAATCTTTGACTCTACTTCAGGTAAGTCTACTGTCTAACTCTATTAAGTTCCTATTTGGAGATTCTTAATACATGATGCAATGTAATTACATTTTTATGTTTTGTAGAATCAAAGGAAGCTTAAAAGAAGAGTAGCCTGAGTTTGATCGCGAAGAAATGGATTTTGATCGCAAGGTTCGATGATCAGATTCTTGAGCTGCTGCTTAAGAGTTATGATAGATTTCTTAGAAATATTTAGAAACATATTTTCAATTGTAATTGCATTGTAAGGAAAAGGTTTCTACAATTTTATAAATAAATAAAATTTTGTTTTATTTTATTATATCTCCTTACAATGGCATTTGTGAAAATTGTTGCTTATATGTTTCCATTGATAGCAATATTGGAAAATGAATTTGATTCTTTTGTTTGTGTTAGTGTCGAGAATTTGCCAAATAAGAAAAGATTCTCATCACCCAAGTTTCAGTTGGATAGAAACTTGGAATCATGCAACTTTTAGTGTGTGATGAATGAGAACCTTTGTCTTTTGGAAATTAACACTAATTCCTTGTTCACATGAATATGTGAGTCAAGTGAGGGACTAGGAGATTGGGTACACTTGGTTATGTACTGGTCGAGGTCCACCATAAAGATCGATAAGACTATTCGTCATGATTTACTGAAAGAAAGTAAATATGGTTATGCTTACAAGTTTAAGTATAATTTTGAAACATTGGAAAAGTTTCAATGTATGGCAGAACGAATGAGAAGAATCAAATTAGGCAGAAAGATAAAAGTTTCTCCAATCTAAAAAGATGGGAGAGTACTTTAGTATCGCGTTTTATGATCATCTTAATGATTATGGAAAACCACATCACAATTGATCCTCTAAGGACATCTTAGTGCATTCATATGGCTAGGAAGAGGAATCATGAATTGTTGAAATGGTTAAATCAAGAAGATGAGTCATACTTCGTTCCAAAACAAGTCTTGGAGTCATACTCCAAGATTGTAACCTAGAGCGACATAATCATAAGAGGGTTTATAACACTAATCAAATGTAGAGTAAAATATTTTTGCTCTTGTACATTTGAAATTGGTAAGTTGTGATGTCTTGGTAAGGACAAAGACCAACTAAGACCAATTGTGTGAAGTGTTTATCTTGATAAGAATCCGCACTAAGTCTTTAATATTTGGTTGTCAAGGATTGATTCTTGACAAGAGAATCTTATATGTCAAGAGGTCTGTGGGAGTCTTAAAGATCTTGACAACTTTCAAGAACTGATCTAGAACAAACCTATTGTTTATCACTAGCACACGACTTGAGGTTTGTAACCTATCGTGTTGACATATTCTTATTTCTGTGCTCATTCCAGTTAAAAGTTGACTATTCATGTGAGTTCTATGAGTTCTCAATTGTTTGCATAACAACTTGGAAGCAATGTTAGGCCCATGTGTTGCTAGGTAGCAAGAAATTAAGATTGAACAAGTTCAGTCCATATGAGTTTGGATTTGTCACTAACCTTATCTTATGATTATGGTTATGACAAATTCACATGGATAGGAACACATACACCATAAAATATAAGTTTCATAAGGTTTCTCTCCAATTCATGAAAATGATTGTGAGGAAACGCTTTCACTAAGTAGATTTTAAATAGTTAGCAATTGTGATATTTGCATTCTCAAATTCGATTATGATTACGACATCCCTCTTCATAGTTCGAATTGTGAGAAATGGAAAAGGTCTAAATATTTGAGACTTATTGTTGTAAGTTCTAAACTTGTTTAGACACACATGTGAGCTATCTAAGGAAAGGTGTATGGAGAAGCCAAGATAAAGTCTTATCGAAGCATCTCGTATTAGAAATTTGAACTTTGGTAATGAAAGTCCATAAGTATTGATTTCTAGAAGTCCATCTGATTTCTGGGTACATGTCAAAGCTAGTGGGAGCATAAGTGTTATGCTAGTAAGATAATAATTATTATGCTAGTGAGAGCATATTTATTATGGTAAGTGTTGCAAGTTAGCAGTGTTAATTATAGAAAACAAAAGTTTCAATTCGCAAAGTTGTGGGTTGGAAGAGTTGTTTTGCTATAATTAAGGGAGAGGAATTTATACTTCATTTCAAAATCTAAAAGCTTAGATTGAGTTTTTAATCAAATTTAGTCAAATATATATGAATGTTATGTTGGAATGGTTCAACATAAGGAAATTCTATATATGGAAAGGTTAATTGCGTTCTAAAATTTCAATTATGATTACGACATCCCTCTTCATAATTCGAATTGTGAGAACATGGAAAATAGAATATTATAGGAGAAGACTGATCAAGTATCATGTCTTTATGTTAGACATTATGAATCGCATACCATATGCTTCGGGTATAGGATCGATTGCATATGCTATAATATTCTCGTGTTCTAAATTTTCCAAATGCCTAGGGCATTAAGAGGGAAAAAAGGACTAGAACCAGATATGACTAAAGTGGTTAACAACTATTAAGGACAATCTGAGGTTCACCAAGGATTGGTCGCTTGTAGTTGGAAGTATAAAAATGGATGGACCATATTGATATATTCTGAAAAGAGGCAACTCTTGTTCAGAAGTGATAGTCAAAATGGGAATATGGATATGTTTCCATAGGTGGAAGTTATTCCTTAAATCTGTGTAAGATTAGAAAACTTAATGTAAGAAGGATGTTCAAAGGTATGTACTTTGAATTTGAGACTTTGTTTCCGTTGAATTGCTCTCCATTGGAATACTTTGTAATGTCTGTTGCCAAGTCTCTGTGACTTTTGTGCATAGTCATTACAAGAGGATCATTGCATATAAGTTTAGAATCTAACAAATTATAGTAAATGACAAGAATTTGATATTCTTACATTTATGGTAAGGATTTGGGATTGTGAAATGAGCATCATTGAAATGTTGTCAATTGATCTATTTCACAAAGTTAGGAGCATAGAAAAACATAGTGTGCATGCTTGGAGCATGGCATAACTATTGTTTTAATTCAAGTATTACGTTGATTATTCGAAACATTATACAATGAATAATGAGTAATCAATATGGCTCAAAAGTTTTAGGGCCATATAGGATTAGTATTATTCTTGTGTTTCACTTTGCATGTTTTGACTTCTTGAATAACTAGGTTATTCAATCCATCCACAGTCGATCATACTTTAGAAGTAGGTATTGAGGCAAGACTGTCATAAATGGGTCTATAGTCTGTCTAGGTGTTTTAGACATAGTTGCAGTGTTCACTAGTACTCTTGGAATAAGATTCGAGTATTGAATTCAACCCACGCTCATCTAAATCACTTCATGGATTTTATCACGACGATAATATCTTATATTCTTGAAATGGAGACATGTGAGTTGTAGTTACAAGTTGGTTGCACTTTAACATACGTAAACACACCGGTAGCTTGGTGTTATAAAACATATCGTTGTGTGTAATTTGATTATTAAGAGCAAGAAAGCATTTGGGTCGAAGTTTATCCGTTCCTTTTACCCCAAGTGGATAAAAGCGATATCTGTGGGCCCCTCGATGATTTAGTGATGACACCCCTAAGTGCTTGGCCAAGCCTGGACTGATTCAATTTGTTCAATTAGTCAGTCGTCATAAATCGGAAATCGGGTAACAACAGATGGACAGAGAGAATGATTGTAATCCATGTATCAGTCCATATGATATCTAGAATGGAGGAATATATGATCCCTTATCTAATGGACGCGTCATTGAGTAGGTCCGAGTTCGACAATGGCTTTTAAGAGCTACGATTGCTAGTCGGGTTGTGGTGTCGTACTTGCAATAATAGTTATTAGACTTATCCAAGTGAGAGACTGTTGGATTAGTGTCTAAGTCCATAACTATAATTGGTATGTACTTGACCCGAGAGTAGCATGGTCCATTTGGGTTGCATATCACCAGGACGATTTGATAGGATGGACTTTTGACAAGAGGTTATTTATGATTTGTTAATATATTATAATTTCTAATATATTAATATGAAATCATATTATTTAGTTAGTATTGATCAAGAATTAGTTTGGAATTAATTTTGTGATCAAAAAACACTAATTAAATAAATGGGAATTGATTTGGTAAATCATTCATTCTTATAAAGTGGGCTTGTGATCCATAGTTCTCTATGTTGAGCTAAACCTATGTGGTGAACTGTGACATCCCCATTTTCACGGCCAGAAAAGACCGATTTTGTTTATGCTTTATAAAAATCAGAGTACCTCTTTTAATAAAAATGTTGCAGAATTTGTTCCCAGTAAAACATGATAAATACGTTATCAAAGCATTTCTAAAGAAATGTATTTTTTATTCATTTTAAAACATTTGGGATATCATCGTCAATACAAAAACATAAGCATAAACAGAACTTACATTCATTATCACTAGTGATTTATATCTCCTTAATCTCTTAGTGTAATGTAACTTAATATCGACACCTGTGATATAAATAAACTGAGTGGGCCAGGTTGGGAAACCTGGTGAGTACATAGGGTTTTCAACCCACAATAATATAATTATTATGTTTGATCATCAAACAGTTAACCCAATTACCCATCCCCATTATCTTTTTTATTCTTAAGGATCTACCCTAAGAATAAGCTATTTCTCGTTCATTCATTCCTAAGGATCATCCTAAGGAATCGACACGAAGTCCATTGTTTCCATGGTTTACACAACGGGCACTAAGTCTGCATAGTCACTAGTGTTTAGGCATCAAGTCTGCATGATCACTAAGGTTTAGGCATCAAGTCTGCATGATCACCAAGGTTTAGGTGTAACGTCCCAAAAATCAGGGGTAAAAATTTCATTTTTAATATAACTAAAACATTGATACCATTTAATTCAAACAATCAAATCATATTCAATCAAATCGTTTATCAGAGTTTATCCCAAAATCATTCATTGCGGAAATCATAGGTGTGTGCACCGCGATCAACCCGAGCTCTTCCTTTCCAAAATGATGATACCTGAAACCATAAACAAACCTGTAAGCACGAAGCTTAGTGAGTTTCCTAGAGCATACCATTCACACAAACCACATATCACATATCCCGATAGCTATAAAAGCTACACACATATCATATATACTGTTAGCTATAAAAGCTACCATATATCACATAAGCCATGCATACATAAAATCTGTAATAGTGCCATGGGCTACCCCACATGGTCTTTACTTAGGACTGCCATGGGCTCCCCCACATGGTCTTACATCCAATGCCATGGGCTACCCCACATGGTCTTTACCTAGGATTGCCATGGGCTACCCCACATGGTCTTACATCCAAAGCCACGTGCTTCCCCCTGGGTCTTCCATGCAAATACCATATATAACCAACTAGCATATCATGCATCACATAAATATCTACACATAACACATACATAAACCTGTAAGGATGTCGTGGCTACCCTAGGCTCTTATACCATTGTGCCATGGGCTACCCCACATGGTCTTCCATGCAAGTATCACAAAGACAACTAGCATATCACATAATTACCAACATACCACCTAGCATAAAGCTAACTATCATATCACACAACATAAGATGGGCTGACCTTGGTGCCTTAGACCCATTGGTATGGTGAGAAGACTCACCTGCAACTTTCGGCTGAAGAAATAAGATCACGTTGGTCCAACCACCAACACGAACTCCTCCACTGGTCAACACCAAATAACTGAACTCAATAAATGCCAATAATTACCAAAATACACCTAAAAGTCAACTGGTCAACTCTTGGTCAAAGTCAAAGTCCTTAGTCAAAGTCAAACTTCCTGACTGACTCTACTCGCCGAGTCAACCCGTTGACTCGTCGAGTCCAAGAATCTTCGAGTCCCATCCTGCTCAACTCACCGAGTCGTCCCTCAACTCACCGATTCACGACTTAACCAGAAAATGTTAGGGTTCCATGACCAGACTCACCGAGTCCAAGACAATCTTCAACAGACTTGCCGAGTTGTTCTTCCAACTCACCGAGTTCATGCACATATTCATACAAGTCGTCGAGTACACTCATGTGACTCGCCGAGTATCTCCAGTTCTTAATCCATTCAGAGGCTTTTCAAGCCATGCAAGGGCTCCAATCCATAGATCTACCCTTCTACAAGCTATCCCTCACGTAAAGTTGCAAACTTTACGTGATACCAAGGAGATATAAGCCCAAAACACACTAAGGATTGGGTTTTAGACAAAGGGGCTTTACCAACAACCCAAGAACTGAAGCTTTATGACATTCTAATCCATCATGAGTCTAGATCTGGAGCAGCAACCCCAGATCTAACTCCCAAATTCGAGATAGGTCTCAAAACAAGCTAAGGGACTCCCAAAACAACCACCAAGGATAAACCAAAAAGGAAATAGCTTAAGATAAGGCTACTTACCTCAGAGATATGCCCAAAACTGATGTAGATCACAGATCTATACAAGCCCTTGGTGCTAACTTCCAATTTCTCAAGCTCCTTCCACCAATTTCCTCTTCTAAGCCCCCAATCTCCTCAACAATGAAGCCTCACACGAATTTTGGGGTTTCTGGAACTCAAATGGAAGGTAAAGAGGCTGAAGGAGGAAAATAACATTCTTTATATAGGGCACAACCTCGGGATTAGGGTTTTTCTCTCTTCAGCACCAACTCGTCGAGTCCAACTACCGACTCGACGAGTTGGTCACTTAACTCGCGACCAAAATCCCGTTCTGACTCGGCGAGTCGGGATACCTACTCGTCGAGTCCCCTTCTTATTTACACTTTACCCCCTGAACTCTTGATTCTGACTTGTGATGTTACATTTCCTTTCTGGGCCTTCCTGATTTCGGGTGTTACATTAGGCATCAAGTCTGCATGATCACCAGGGTTTAGACATCAAGTCTGCATGATCACCAGAGTTTAAGCATCAAGTCTGCATGATCACCTAGGTTTAGAGTACACAGGGTGAAAACATCGTTCTCAACACTTACAGGTTGCGAGTCTGCTAGTGTTCCACTGGAATGTCAAGAATAGTCCGTGGTTGTCATCCATACTCTGCTAAATGATGGGGCCATCGTTTGGGAAAAGGCTTCTCACATCGTCCACCCCTCACCCTCACCTCGTGGTCTACAACACCTCTCAACTCATCATTCAACTCTTATTACATCTACCCATGTTTTACCCCAATATTATCGTAGATATATGTAACACCCGTAGATTAGGGCTAGTCAATTTAGAGACGATAAGCGTCAAAAAATGACTTTTTGATAGAAGATTATTTACAACGAATAATCTTAACTAAATTGTAGTATATGTCACAAGGTTTCCGTGCATATAAAGAACGCCGAAATCCGAGTTATAACGAAGAAGTTATGACCTGTCGAAGTTTCACGACAGAACCGGCACGACGCTGAATGACGTAAAAAGTGAATTTACGTTAGAGCGATATTTAGCCTTAGTGATCTAAATGAAAGTTGTAGATTTTGTTAAACCGTGAGCGTGCATAAAAAGAACCTCCAAATCTGACTTCGTATGAGGAAGTTATGATTTTTCTAAGTTTCGACTTAGCGATATGTAGCCCGAATACTCGATTTGAGATCGAGCTGTTTTTAGCCGAAACAATCTAAATGAGAATCGAAGATCTCGTCATTAGTAGTGCAACGGTAAAAAGACAGACGAAAACGGACGTCGGATGAAGAAGTTATGATTTTATAACGAAGTTTTCCTGTTCCGGCCTACTAAAAATAATATAATAAAAATAAATTCAAAATTAGCCGACGGAGTCTAAATGAAAGTTGTAGAGAATAATCTCACCTTCACTTGGATATAAAGAACATCGAAAGCGGAGCTCGTATGTGAAAGTTACGCAATTTAGAAGTTTGACGAGTCAAATTACGCCAAGCGTAATTTGAGTACGCCCAACGTACTCAGAAGGGTGCAAGTTGCCTGACCAGTACTCGAGTGCCACCAAATGAATCATGCAGTGACGTCGAAGTACGCCCAGCGTAACCAAATTACGCCCAACGTACTTGGAAATTACGCCCAACGTAATCCCATACTTAGCAGCCTATAAATAGAATGCGAGAGCTGCCGATTCCTTTTGTTCAAACTCTTTCTTCTCTCTAGTTTTTGCCTCGATTTGCATGCCAATTATATCCCGAAGCCCCGGTATCATTCCCGAGCCCCGAAGCAAGTTCTGAAGCCCCGAGGATCCCGAGAAGTGAGATTCCCGAGCCGAAGCTCTACCCGTGAGAAGCCCGTTTTTGTGAAGATCTTCCAGATCTATCGAAGAATACTACTTCTACAAGTCGTAGTGCTGTTCGAGCATCGTCTAATCAAGTGAATGTATAGTCACTTTCATCTTACACATAGATATGAAGTATTTCATAAAATACATGTTATGTGTGTGTGTGTGTATATATATATATATATATATATATATATATATATATATATATATATATATATATATTGTTGTTTATATGCATGAGTGCATAGTTACTTTCTTCTAACACATAAATATAATGTATTAGCTATGAAATACGTGCTATGTGTTATATATCAATTGTCTATTTGAGATGGAATTGGATTTGATGTTTTTATACAGGTGTTAAATGATTTAAATTATGTTTGTATTTATATCTACAAAAATGTTGGGTAGAACATGGGTAGATGGAATAGTTGGTGACGATGCGACTTCGTGCCTATTGAGTAAGCTTGGTGACGATGTGACTTCGTGCCTATTTGATAAACCTTGGTGACGATGTGACTTCGTGCCTTTTGTGTAAACCTAGGTGACTATGAGACGTAGTGCCTATTGTGTAAACCTTGGTGACTATGAGACGTAGTGCCAATTGTATGAACCCCGACGACTATGCGACGTAGTGCCTGTTGTATAAACCGTGGTAGCAAATGGACTTTGTGCCAGTTCCTTAGGTAAATCCTTAGGAATGAATGAGGAAAGTATAATCGATTCTTAGGGTAAAACCTTAAGAAATAAAGAAGATAATGGGGATGGGTAATTGGGTTGATTGTTTGATGATTGAATATAATAAATGTATTATTGTGGGTTGAAAACCTTATATGCTCACCAGGCTCCCAAGCCTGACCCACTCAGTTTTCTTTGCATTACAGGTAATGGCACAAGAGTATAAGTTGGTGGACTTGACAAGAGATTTTGGATTGTAGATCAGTGGTTATAAATGACTGTTGTAAGGTTTATTTTATATTGTTTATGCTTTTGATCTGTATCGGAACATGACATCCCGAGGTTTTATTAATTAATAAAAATACCTTCTTTTTGAGAAATATTTTGATAAATGGTTATCATATTTTGTTTTTGGGACAAATTCCGCAACTATTTTCTTTAAAAGATAACTCTGATTTTAAAACAAAGCATAAACAAATCGGTATTTTCTGGCCGTGAAATTGGGGATGTCACAATATAAAATACATATACAGTTTAAATCATTTAAAACATGTATAAAATCGTTCATCTAGCATAGACAACAAATATTCAGATAATACGCACACATAACACGTAATTTATATAAAATACTTCATATCTATGTGTAAGATGAAAGTAATTATGCACTCACCTGAGATGGTGGTGACTCGGCACTCGGACAGCACTTCGTTACTCTTAACACAATTTTCCTCGGACAAAACCTAGTATCATTACCACTAGAGTTTAGTCTAATATTCACCGAGACTAATTAATAGTTTGACTATTATTACTATTATATAAGCGTTAAACAATATTTATATAACCCATAATAATAGCCCAAGTATTTATTATAAGGCCCTAATAACATTACTATATTGAAAAATAAGCTATACTAAAGATATGGTAGGCATAGCTCACTTACAGTGGGTATTCTTGAAAACTGGGCTTCGCTGGAGCAGCGTTCCCGAGTCGAAAGGATCTTTTCTCGGGGCTTCAGGAGCCTTGGGGCTTCCTTCGGGTGCTAGGGGTTTACCTAGGCTTTTAGGGGGGGTTAGGGGGCTAGATAGAGAGAGAGTTTAGAGAGAGAAAGTGAAGTTTGGAAGGTGTGAAGAATGAGGGAGCCCGACACCTCTATTTATAGGCTTGAGAAAGCCTTAGCCCGTATTCAACCACGTCACCGGATTTCGCACAGCACCCTGCCGACTTCTAAACCCCGTAACTTTCGCATACGAGCTCCGTTTTTGACGTTCTTTATATCCACGCGTAGGTAAAAGCAATATCTACAACCTTCATTTAGACTCCATCGGCTAATTTTCGATCGATCTTAAATTTAAAAGTAGGAGGAGATTAGACTGCTAAATGACCGCGAAGAATTCATAACTCCTTCATATGGACTCCGTTTTCGTCTGTCTTTTTACCGTTGAGTTCCTTTTAATGAGATCTTCAACTCTCATTTAGTTTGCGTAAGCCAAAAACCTCTCGAACTAAAATTCGAGTTTCGGGCTGTACACTGTTAAGCCGAAACTTTGAAAAATCATAACTTCCTCATACGAAGTCAGATTTGGGCGTTCTTTTGTATTATGTTCTCGATTTAACGTATACTACAACTTTTGTTTAGATTACTAAGGCTAAAAAGTCATCTATCTTAAATTCACTATTTACGTCTCCCGGTGCCGTGCCGGTTTTGCCGAAAAACTTCGACGAGCCATTACTTCTTCGTTATAACTCGGATTTCGGCATTCTTTATATGTACGGAACCCTTGAGACATATTCTAAAACTTGGTTAAGATTATTAATTCTAAATAATCTTTTGTTGAAAAGTCGTTTTCGACCCCTATTATCTCTAAATTGACTAGCCCGGATCTACGGGTGTTACATGAACCATGGATACTCCATGGAGGTTAAAACCCATGGAGCCTAAGGAATGTGGAAAGTCATGCACATTAGTCTTTTCATGGTGTAATCCTAATTAAGCCACACTATATAATAAGCATCTTAGCCTCCAAAATGGTGCACTAGTTCTTGAAAGATCATTGAGCCGATTTTGGTGTGAGGATATTCTCTCAAAAGTCATCCTTAGTCCAAAGGTGTGTTGTGATTCCATTTGAGGCATTCATGTTATTGGTGCTAGGTTCTTAAAGGCCAAAACTACAAGCTACAACAAAGAGGTAATTCTATAACTCATTTCTATGATTTTTATGTCATTTGTATGCTAGTTGTAGGCTTAATGCTTTGGAAACAGTATTGCATGTATAATTAGAGAAAACATAGATCCAAAGCATCTAGGGTTGCATGTACACCATAGGAGTGTTAGAACGATCAAAACCCTTCAGTGTGAACGCTAGGACTTTGGTGACCACGTGTCACCATTTGGTGGCAAGGCGTGGGGAGGAAGCAGTGGCTCAGATCGCGCCACGTGTCACTCGCTGGTTACTCCAAAAACTAATTATCTTCTAAAATTCGTTACTTTCGCATACAAGCTCCATTTTTGAGGTTCTTTATATCCATGCGTAGGTATTGACGGGATCTACAACTTTTTTTAGACCCTGTCGACTAATTTTGAATTTATTTTTAATGTTATATTTAACAGACTTAGATAGTTAAATCCCGTTAAAAATTTATAACTTTGTCATCCGACGTCCAATTGCGAATGTCTTTATATCATTAAGCTCCTTTTAATGAGATCTTCAATTCTCATTTAGGTTGTGTCGGCTAAAAATCGATCGGTCTAAAATTCAATTTTCGGGTTGTGCACTACTATGCTAAATCTTAGAAAAATCATAACTTCCTCAAACGAAGTCAGATTTACACTCTCGATTTAAAATATACTACGACTTTTGTTTAGATATCTAGGGCTAAAAAGTATTTCGTCAAAGATTCACTTTTTACGTTACGAGGAGTCGTGCCAGTTTTGTCGCAAAACTTTGACGGGTCATAATTTTTTCGTTATTAATATTAGAGTATCCCAAGGTGTTTTTCAATATCAGAGTATCCCAAAATCATTAGGCCAAGAGACAGGAGGATGTGTATTGTCATGCCTTCACCTTTCCACAATCATCAGAAGTACTTGAAACAATAAAATAAAACTGTAAGCCAAAGCTTAATGAGTTCCCCCAAGGTAACACCATATAAACACAACAAAAAACATAATGCATAAATGAGCCTTTAGACTGAATGGACCGTCTCGTAGAGCCTACAATCTATCTGGATCGCTCCTGAGCCTTCGATACGAATGGACCGCCTTGCAGGGCCTACAGCCTATCCAAACCGCTAATCAGGCCTTCGACCTGAATGGACCGCCTTGCAGGGCCTACAACCTATCTGGACCACCCCGAGTATCTTGGCCTTCAACACAAAGCAGGATCGCCTCAACCCAACCAACCATAACATGTCGACATATACATAACAGATAAACATATAACTAGTCAACATACAACATGCAGATCTACAGATCATTACCGTATGCTAACATTCTATATACCAGGATACCGATATAATAGATAGTAACATACTATCATAACCATAAGATATCTAATGGGCTGACCTTAGTGCCTTCGACCCACAAGTATAGTGAGGAAGACTCACCTCTCAATCTGAACAATAGATGATGAGGTCCTGCCTCCGAATTCAGCTCTAACCGTCACCTATCCATTCAAATGACCAATTCTCAACCACAATCCAAAATACCCAAAATACCCCTAGGTCAACTTGGTCAAAGTCAAAGTCAAATTCAACACCCAGCTGAGTCAACCTATACGAGCCAACCCGACCTAGTTGACTCAGCTGAGTACGTTGGGCGTACTCGATGTTTGACCAACTTACGGGGTGCTGACCGCGTACGCACAACATACCATTTGGTACGCCCAAGTACACGTTATGTTCAACCCTTTTTCCATTAAGAGCTTTACTCCAAATCTTCACGTCCAAAGTCAGATCCAAGGATAAAATACCATTATGAGTCATAAAGTTTCCAACTTTATGAGTTTGCATGTCCATTAAGTGCTTAAAGCACAAACCCTCAACATCTTAATGCATTAAGACCTTCTCTAGCTTGCATGGAGTGGAACTAACCGTCAAGACTACATTTTTATGACTCAAGACCCCCCATAAGGTCTGAAAGAACGACTTATTGGATCAAGACATTCCATGCTCAAGAATCACCATTTTTGGGACAAAAAGTGTCTTAAAAGGAGAAATGCCTAGATCGACAAGATGGAGTGATCAATATGTGAACTTTTTACCATTTGGAGGTTGCTTTCAAGAAGGAAACCTTAGATCCAAGATGCTTCCCAAACTCCAAGCTCTTCTCACCACTCTCTTCTTCTTTAAGAACACTTCTAAACACTCTAAAGGGCTCCAAAATTCTCTCTTTCACTTAGGGTTTGCTTAGGGTCGATTCACATAGAGGAAAGCTAAAGAAGAATGAGGTATGAGGCTATAATGAGGTTTAAATATGGATCAAACCCTAAAAATTAGGGTTTGCCATTTCTTCACATACACCCCGCATATGAGGTGTCCACCAAACGTGAGAGGGTGCACCCTAGTATGTCTAGCGTACACAATGTATGTGTAACGCCTGTTCTAGGTATCAATTGAATTTTTTAAGTTTTTAGGGTTTTGTACTGGGACTCGATGAGTTGGGGAGCCCAACTTGACGAGTAGAAATCGATTTTGGACGCGGAACTGAGGGTTTACTTGACGAGTTAGAAGGCTCCAACTCGAGAAGTAGACATTGTAAAGGAAAGCCCTAATTTTTAAGGGTTTGTACCCAATTTAAGGAGTTTATGGGTAATTTGTGGCCTCCCTCATCGTCCTATCTGTCATGAGAGAAACCCTAGGTGCGCTTTAGTGCCTTCTTGAGTGTGTGTGTGAGCTTCGGAGAGTGAATCTTGTGCTTTTTAGAAGGAAACTTGAAGGTTGAAGAGATTGAAGTGAGAAGAGGGCTTTAGATCCGACATTTACCTGGTGTTAGTATCCATTTGGAGGTAAAAAGTTGCTACCTAGATCTCTATTTGCTTATATCTCATCTTATGGAAGAATATGGTCACTTTTGGTGCAAAAGGGTGTCATACTCGGATTTGGACTTGACATGAGTAAATGGTTCCAGATTTGGACACCTTTACATCTTCAAAGGCATAAAGTTGCTCCCTTTACCTAGTCTAGGCCCTTTTCTATGTCCTAAACATTGTATGAACCCTAGTTTTAGTGTTTTTGCCATTTGAGGCCATGTATGTACGTAAAGTTTGCAACTTTACGTGGTATTTCGGTCTTAAGGGAATGGATCTGTAGTTTGGAGGTTTGGATTCGACTGGAAGGACTGATTATATTGAGGCAAGGGGAAAACTCGACAAGTTGCCTTAGTGACTCGACGAGTTGGATCGAGTTTTCCCATTTTCGGTCTGATGAGTAACTCGGCGAGTTGATGAGATAACTCGGCAAGTTGGTTACGGTTTTCCCCGGTTTTCTGAACAATGAAGGAACTCAATGAGTTTCTAGATGCGCTCGACGAGTTGGGTCAACATGGACTGTTGACTTTGACTTGGACCATGGTTGACCAAGTTTGACTTTGAGGGTATTTATGGTATTTTGGGATTTTGACAAGTTAATCATATGATGGTTATAGGTGGTTGAGTTGGAGCTGCGCGTTAGGAATTATCCGATCTTATCTTATCAGTTTACCATTTTGAGAAGGTAGGTCTCCTTACCATACCAATGGGTCTAAGGCACCAAGGCCGACCTATTATTTGTCATGTGATATGCTAGTTGGTTATGGGATATGTGGCATGTTAGTTATTTGTGATATTCACATGAACGACCTCAGGGGGGGGGGGGGTTGCCGAGGCACTTATGTGTAAGACCTTAGAGGGTTTCCATAACATGCTAGTATATTTGCATGTGTAGCTTGTATGTTATTTCTTGGTAGTAAAGACCGTGTGGGGGTTCCCAGGGCAGGAAGACCATGTGGGGGTTCCCATGGCAGGTAGTTAAGACCACGTGGGGGTTCTAGTGGCACTAGGTGTAAGAGCTTGGAGGGTTTCCATGATATCCTTATATGTTGTATGCATGACTTATATGGTTTATGTAGCTTTTATAGCTGATAAGGTGTATGTGATTATGTGGACTGTGTGGGGTATGTTCCGGGGAACTCACTAAGCATTAGCTTACAGTTTGTGGATTTGTTTCAGGTACATTTGAGCCTAAGTGAATTGACAAGGCTTGATGGCGTGACATGCACTCTTCGACATTTGTTTTGATGGGACACTCTGATATTTGAAATAAAATGTTGATGTTATGGATTTTGAAAATGATTGTCATTGAGATTTCATATTTTATGAGAATGTTTTGGTTAATTAAAAATGAAAATTTTATTTGAAAATTTGGATCGTTACAGTATGCTCAGCGTACTACACTTGGATAATATTACTATATTGTCACAATGGGCCAATTTGCAATCCTTTTCAATCCCAAGGGCTAAAGTACAATATAATTCAAACATAGGGTTGAAATTGAAATTACATTGACATCAGGATGTTACATGTCAACAAAAAGCAAAACACCATGGTACCTTACTCTAACTTATTAGCTTATAAGCTAATAAGCTATAAGATAATAAACAATAATCTATTTTGCCAAACACTTCCTAAATAACATGATGAATAAAGCAAATTTATGGAAAACCTGAAAAATTAAATTTATATTTTATATCTATTCCAGTTGCGCCAATCCTTGGTTAGCGTAAACTAACCTATAATTATCTACCCATTTATCTCTTTCCATATACATATGTTACAGATAATGTATAATAAATAGGCTGTTACCACATTATTGTCGGTAATATAGTAAAACTAGTCGTTGAAGATAAGGGATTAAAAGTCTCTAATCGACTATGGACTGTTAGTCTAATACGGGAAACAACATTTCTAGAATGATTACACACCAATTTTGAAATCTTTTTTAAATAAATCAAGATATCAACCGCCAAAATTAACATAGTGATCAAAAAAATTCCTCTCGACCAAAATAAATCGATCGGTCGCCAACCAAAATTTTTTAACCGCTCCTTGAATAGTAGTGGATCATTCGATCTAACCCTATGCAACATCAACCAATGAAGATAGCAATAGGTGCCCTTGATAGAAGGCACATCCACCCACTGCCTGAATGTTGTGATGCAGAATAACTCTAGCCTTCTACCGATTAAACAGTCTATGGTAGCTTTTACCGTACCAACATTGGCCTTAGTATTCATTGCCCCTTGATAAGATTGCAACCCATACTACATTAACAAATAATTTTTACACTCGAGTAACCCTATCAAAACATTAAGAATTTCTAAGGTAATTTAACTAGATTTATAAAAAAAGACTGGATTTTTCGTAGGTACACATCTTCTAAAAGCCTAAAACATAGATTTTCGTAGATAAACATCTACGAAAATTATACACTTGCCTGCTAAAGGATCCTACCAAATGTTACAGGTATTAATTTTCGGGCTAAAAACATTAAAGATGTAGATATATATAAAAACTAACAGATTTGGTAAGATCTTCGTCATTTGCATCCATTTTCTTCGAAGAGAGTTTGAGGTTTTGTGAAAATGTAGTGTACAAAAAAGGAAGATGAATTTTTTTATGCCCTTCTAACCGAACCAGCCCTAACCCATAGTTTTTCGTAGTCCACTTAAAGATTTTCGCAGTCGACTTTCACAAAATGACGTCATTTTGACAAAAAGAAAATCGCAGATGACATATTTTCGTAAAGAATCTATATAAATCAATTTTTATTTTTATAGTTACTTTATAATAAAATATTTTAAAATATAACTAGGTCATTTTCTCTTTATTAGTCATGTGACAAATATGGAAATTAATTAATAAATTATATCTACCTCACTTTTTGAAACAAACATGGCTGCTAGATTGATTAGGAGAACTTGGACACAAACTTTAATAAGCTGTCAAATTATCACTAACAAACGAAAAAATGGGTAAATGTGTACCTTTCAATTTATTAATGGAGGTTCATTGCAATATTTTTTTATGTATATTTAGTGGAATAATCATTAAAATACTTAAATTGGTGGCGTGATAATTACAAAGTGATCATTTTTGAACAAGTATTAGAAATAATCTTCAACTTTCGTGAAACGAATTTATAAAATATTTTTTTTCTCAAAATTTCTTCACAAATAGACCACATTAACACTTCAAAATAGAAATGGAAATTTTTGACGAAAAAAATTAGAATTTTCCAAGGTTAATGAAATTAAGATCAGAGCCGGTCCAAACGTATATAGGGTCCGGGACGAAAAGAAAAAAAGGGCCCTTAGAGACAAATATAATAAAGATTAAAAAATAATATCATTTATTCTTCACTATAAACGTATTCAATTAGCAATAACAAGCAAGCCAAATTATTTATTTTTTAAGGTAGATTGAGTTTGAACCAACTTTAAGCCTTAACAATCATTTAGGTAATATTTTTTTTTATATATATACACTATATAGCCCATAAAATTTAGGCCCCCTGGAGACGTGGGCCCTGGACGGTCGTCCGGATTGCCCACCGTCTGGACCGGCCCTGCTTAAGATGACTCATGAAATAATTTCTTAATTGTCTTTTTCTTCACGAAATATCTGTTACAAAGTAATCGATTATCTTACAATAAATACTCAAAAATTGCACTTTTGTGATACCACCTCATTCATGCTTATTTGGTACAAAAGCTTTTGAGAGTTTTTTGGGATCTTTTTAAAAAATCAGGGAAAAAGAAATAAAAAGTTTTGTTTGGCGTCGTGAGTTTTTATTTTCATCTTAAACAAAAAACTTAGAATCCATTAACTATTTCAAGTGACTTTTTGAACCTTTTAACTAGCTTCATATATTTAAAAGCTAACAACTTATTTTGTAAACATTTTTCATATACAAAGTTTACAACTTTAACTTTGAGACACCAACTAGTTTACTAAACATGCCAATATAGATATGATGAAAACGGGAAGTAAAGGGGCAACCAACTAAACAGTCCACCAACCTTAAGCAAAACCAAACTCCAAGATGAAAAACAAGAATAAAATTACGCAATAGAGCATCCGTGCAAACATCAAGCAGAAACATAAAGAACTTCACCAAAACAACAACAAAAGGCAACAAATCACCAATCAAAATAGCAAATCATAAGCAACACAAGGGTTAGCAGCAACAAACAATAAAGGAGAAGAGCATCATGTAAAATTGCCTCAAAGACAATAACACAAAAGCACGGTGCATAACACACCAGAACTCTGCATGGCAAAGCCCTTTGACCTACACCCACCAAAGAAGCACGCACGCACAACATGCGAACGAAAATCTACATATTTTTGTTTATCGAAATGGCTACCATTTATTAACAAAAATGATAAATTTTTGTGGTGTTTGTTTTTTTTGTTTTTTTTTTTAAATAAATTAAAACACTATTATATTAATAATTAAAGTTAAAAGGTCTACATTTTCAAATATTTGTTTTAGTTATATATTATTGATAAAATTTTATCCATAACAATATAATTATGTATAACATTCTTTTAAATTATTACTATTGATGTGTATTCTTTAATGCATTATTTTTTTTTTTATTTATAAGTTATAGTCTATCGCTATCACAACTAGTCTTTTTAGCTAGGAAATTTTGTCTTCATGTAAAGATCAACTCTTATATAGCTTGTAATCTAAGCTCATGTCAAGTGTTATGCTCAATCAAAACCAACCATTTAAACCCAAAATTCATGAGTAAAAATCAAAACCTAATTCAATACATCTCCTATACTCAAATATGAGTTTGTAACCCTAATGTTCCGGTTCCATCACAGAATGGGCCATGATCCTCTTACTGGGCCTAATGGGCTAGTAAACTCTCAATTTGACTATTTTGGGTCAAGGAACCCTATTTGGACCTTAAATAGACTCATATTCATTAAATAATAGCATTTTGGGCCATAAGATTTCTCATGGGATTTATTGGGCATAAAATGTCCCACTTCATTCTCATGGGCCTTTATGGGCCGTGAACCACTCTCTTGAACAGTGATGGGCTGTAAACCATCTCTTTAATGTAATTGGGCCGTAAACCCGTCTCCTTAATGTAATTGGGCCGTAAACCCATCTCTTTAATGTAAATGGGCCGTAAACCCCATTCCTCCATATTCACGGCCCACACTAAAAAAAAGAGAAAAAGATGGGATTAATTAAGGCTTGACACCTCATGTTTATCTTGTGGATTTCCATGTAATTAACCATCAAATATCAAGGCAATCTCATACTCCCATGCAACCATTTTGTCGCAAACCCTTCTCTTCTCTCCCTATTATCTATCTCTCGACCAAGGATCTTTCCACCACCACCACCACCACCTTCATCTTCATTTCTAGTTACTACATTCCTCCAAGAACTTCAAGCAAAAATCCACCCATTTCTTCCAAATTTTGTGAGTTTAAGAGTATACAAGAAGATCTCTCCAAGCTTCATAAACTAGGTAAGTCTTGGTGAAACACCATTGTTTTGTTTCAAGTCTATAACGAAATCTTTGTCCTTACAACCTTATTTTCGTATATAAGGCTCTAGAACCACCCACATCTTCAAGATCTCCACTCAAGAAAGCTTCTAGGGACGAGATCCTCATCATTCCTCACCAAAAACCGAAATCTTCAAACCAATGTGAGTTCATACCCACTATTTTCGGTTTTACTATGTTTTGGGGAAGAATACAAGTTGTTTTGTGTAGATCTATGTGTGTATGCATGATATTGTGTGTTTTTCATGATATATGTGTGATTATGTGTTATAAACTCCATGAACTTGAAGATCTAGTAAAATGTAATGATATTTGTAGAACATAATACTCATTTCATCTTATTATGCAAAGAAAAGGTTTAAAAATTCATAAAAGTTATTTAAAACTAAGAAACTTGCATAATAGGGCTAAAAATGACAAAAAAAACCAAAAATGAGGTATTTTATATAACTCAGGGTTTCTAAGGGACCAAAAGGGATGTATTTTGATAAATATGAATCTTTATGGTATTTGTGATCTTAAAAAGGGCTAGGAGTGTAAAAATTCATAAATGGGCTTCTATTGGGTTTTTACGAAATTTTGGGTCGAGTTTGTAAATTTTTGGACTTTTGTGGGCTTAAATGTCATTTTCAACAAAGTTGTGCCAAAAATATAAAATTTTGATAAGAAGGACTAAAAGTGTAAATTTATTAAAACTTGGGCCAAAAAGATGAATTTATTTATAAATGGGCTGAAAATGCACATTTTCATAAAACCAAGCCAAAAACGATATTTTTGATAAAAGTGAGTTAAAAATGTTATTTCTACTTAAAACTAGCCTTAAATGCAAATTTTAGCCTTAAAGGACCTAAAATGTCATTTTTTTTTTACCAAAAATGTGCCATAATTGTAAATTTTCGGTTTTTAGGACCAAAAATGATCTTTTACAAAAAGATGAGCTTTTTATGCCACTTTGGTAAACAACATAGCTTAAACAACCAACGTAAAAAACCACAGATCGATTTCGGTATTCACGTCCTTATTGGGCCTGGAAATAATATACATGTTAAATGGGCCTTAGTTGTCCTCTTACATGTATATTGGGCCCGTGATATATGGTCTCATTCCTTTTGAGCCTGGAAATAGTTTACATGCTTAGTGGGCCTTAAATGTCCACTTACATGTTTATTGGGCCTGAAATATACCTTATATGCTCTCTTTTTTGCGTAAATTCGATTAAGGATCTAGTGAGACGTTTCGGTTGACACCTATTGAGTGTACAATCATAGCCTGTAGTTATAACCAAAGTCTCTTGGAGGGAGAACAGGAGTTTGTGTATAGATCTATACGGGGGTGACACCCCACACCTGAGCTGTTCGGTACAGCTAGACTAGGCTAGTATAGGGTGACAAAAACCTTACCTTATTTCGTCGGCGTTCGATAAACGCCAAGACACGCGAAATTGTCATTATCTAGTATGGTTATAACGACTCACTTAGAGGAATTAACGTTATAAAATTTTCGAGAAACCATCTTTTCTTTTTGGATAACATGGTAACATACCCACGTTGGTACTCAAACTCGAGTGTTGAGATTCCAACATTCTCATAAGCAGACAACATCGGGTTGTCTGGGGTCATTCTCTTTATACTCTCACAAACATTAACACACATGCATTAATACAAGATCGGACACAAACATTTCAAATATTTCAAATTGTTTTTCAGAAAATATCGGATTTTCTGGTGTTTACAAAGCAATACAAAATCTTTTACTAAAACATGCTTATGAACTCACCAACATTTTTGTGTTGACCTTTTTAAATTAACTTGTATTCTCAGGAAACCATTGAGCAGGTTGGTCAGCAAGACTACATGGATATTTTGTTATGTTTTGTTGTCATCATACTTTGAATATTTTTGCATGTAATATTGAAATACAATATTTGATGTAAACCAATGATAGTTGTAATATTACATGCGTGATGATGATGATGTTATGTTTCAATTATATACCCTGTGATGATACTACAAAAAATGAATCACCCAAGCGCTCGGACGTTTCCGCTGTCTGGTTCGGGGGTGTGACAGATTGGTATCAGAGCATTGTTTATAGTGAACTAGCATATCTAATCATACAAGATATGCAACTATAAATTACAATGGGACTAAAACACTCTGAATAAAATAAAACCTAGGTATGCATTAATACTATAACGCTAAAAGTCTCTAGAGGAAATTGAATACCATGGTTAAACCCGAACAGTTATGTAATCGTATTGGGGGTAAATATAGTCTGATCAACTATATTTATTCAAAATACGACCAACATGTGTTTGGGAGTGATCATGTTGGGAAATGAATCTAGAATCTTACCTTGTATCCAAAAAGCTCTAAGGAACCCAAACATAAACAATTAAAACACTATAGGAGTATTTTTGGAATGCTATCTACATACTTTCCTTACACACTTCTCACCCCTCAGTTTCTCACACAGTCATCATGGAAGAACTCCAACAAGGTATCCTTTACTATCAGGCCCTGGTGGCCAATGGGTTGATTGAAGGAGAACCTGTTATGGGTCAGGAGGCAGATCCAGGCGTAGGAACTGAGGAATACGTGGAGACCGACTATGAGTTCGGAGAGCCTGACGAGGATATGGAGGAAGTAGGGGACACTAATGAAGTCCCCAGCGAGCCTCCCACTTCAGAGGTGATGCAGGGCCACCCCACAGCACCGAGGGATCCCATCGATCAGACTCGCTCCTTAGAAGAGGAGGTTGCCACCCTTCGACAACAACTTTTAGCAGAAGAAGCCCGAGCCGTGCAAGCAGAGCATGAGAGGGATGAGGTCACTAGGGAGATGAGCGAGATGGTTGACCTCGTGGCACGACATTTTGACATGTGATTTCACCACCAGACCCTTCTCGCCGCAATTAGTATCCGCCCATCTACTACCACTACTATTATGATTTCCTTTGATGTACTAGTCTATGTACTATCGCCTACATGATTAACTGATTACACTATTCATGGAGTTGTTACACCGTCGGATCCCATTTCCTTTCATGTATTGTACGCCTTATAAAGGCAAATTTTCATGTATCAAAAGATTAGCATTAATGAAAAATGGTTATATATTCTCATGATGTTGTTATCTGTTATGTGTTCTATTACTTTTATTACATGTGGATTGTATGCACTCACTTACTCACACGCAACCAAATCACCAAAACTGATATATAATTAAGAAATCGAGAAAATAGAATGTAGTAAATACTCAATATCTTTTCGTTCCATGACAGAAGATGCATCAGAGACTGAATCAAGGAAACCACATGACACCAACACCACCGAAGATAAACTCAGCTGAATTCCAAGCGGCAGTGTCAGCTGCAGTCACAACAGCACTGGCACAGATTCACAACGGAAATAACAGTGGAGGTAACGGGCAAGGAGCCGGAAGTACAAACCAGGGGACGAACCAAGGACCCACAAGGACATGTACCTACAAGGATTTCATGAATGCCAAGCCTTGAACCTTTAACGGGACAGGAGGCGTGATAAATCTAAAGAGGTGGATAGAAAAAGTTGAATCAGTATTCGAGATCCGTGGATGCCCCGAAGAGTGCAAGGTGAAGTTTGCAGCTTGCACATTCATCGATCAAGCACTTTCTTTGTGGAATGGTCACGTAGAGGCCATGCCACTACTAGTGGCGAACGCTATGCCATGGGAGGAGCTGAAAGAAATGTTAATGGCGGAATACTGTCCCAGAGGGGAGATCCAGAAGATGGAGCAGGAACTGTGGAATCTCACAGTCCAAAACTCCAACATCAATGCTTACATCTCGAGGTTTAGTGAGTTGTCACTCCTGTGTGTAGGCATGATCACATCTGAAGTAAATAAGATTGAAAGGTTCATTTGGGGACTAACCTCTCCAATTCAAAAAAATGTAATCACAACAAACCCGAAGACGTATGACAGTGCTAAAAGACTAGCCAAGAAGTTATACGATCATGGCAACAAGAAGGGTGCCAAAGCTGGAGAAACTGAAGACAAGAAAGAAGGGAAAGATAACAAGAGGAACAAGGACAACAAGCGAAAGGGGCGAAACAACCAAGAGTCATCGAAAAAGCAACAAACTATAGCAGCCCACACTGTTACTGCTTAGGTTACCTCAAGACCACATGCTCCAGCCTTAACTATGTAAACTACTACCAGACAATACTCAGGAACCTTGACCAAGTGTAACAAATGAGGCTTTCACCACTATGGAGAATGCAAAGATATGCAATGTACAAGTTGCAACCGTAAGGGCCATACCACCCGATAGTGCCGATCTCAACCCCAACCGAACCAACAACCAAACAACAACAACAACAACAACAACAAAAACCACAACAACAATAACAAAAACAATAATGCTGGGGCTAGTCACACTTGTTATGGGTGTGGAGGAACTGTCCATTTTAGATGCGATTGTGGCAAGGCCAACAACTAAGGGGAAGGAGGATCGGGAAGGGTCTTGACGTTGGTTCAAGGTGAAGCAGTTCAAGACCCAATGGTTGTTACTGGTATGTTCCCACTTAACAACACTTACGCTTGCATTTTATTCGATAGCGGAGCCGAGCGAAGCTTTGTTAGTAACAAATTCAAACACTTACTAAACCAACAACCTTAGAAGCTCAACGAAGCCTTCACGATGGAGATAGCTAATGGGAAAATCGAAACAACCAAAGATGTTTATGTAGGGTGCACATTAACACTAAACAATCATTCATTTCAAATAGATTTGATGCCAGTAAATATTAGGAGTTTTGATGTGATAATCGGCATGGATTGGTTAAACCCCCACCGTGCTGATATTATGTGCCACGAGAAGGCCGTTCGCCTTCACCTCTCCAACCACGAAACCCTAATAATATATGGTCATAAACCTGGCGCCAATCTTCATCTTATCTCGTGTATCAAAGCACATAAGTGCCTACACAAGAAAAACTATGCTTTCCTCGCTCATGTTGTGGACAAAGCCAAAGAAGAAATAAACATTAAAGACATCCCAGTGGCATGCGACTTCAAAGATGTATTTCCTGAAGACCTTCCAGGAATACCCCTAGAAAGACAGGTTGAATTCTGAATCAACCTCATACCGGGAGCCACATCAATTGCCAAACCACCTTACAGGTTAGCTCCCGCCGAAATGCAGGAGTTATCCAGTCAATTAAGCGAATTATTGAGAAAAGGATGCATCAGACCAAGTTTCTCACCCTGGGGAGCTCCGATCTTGTTTGTCAAGAAGAAGGATGGATCCTTCAGAATGTGCATCGATTATAGGAAATTGAATAAGCTTACTGTCAAAAACCGATACCCACTCCCTCGGATTGAGAATCTATTCAACCAACTTCAAGGAGCTAGTTACTTCTCCAAAATAGATCTAATATCCGGTTATCACCAGCTTCGAGTCCGAGAAGAGGACATCCCAAAAACTGCTTTCCGAACTCGATACGATCATTATAAATTTGTTGTGATGCCCTTTGGTCTAGCAAATGCCCCCGCAACATTTATGGACCTCATGAATCGAGTCTGCTGCCTATTCGTCGATAGTTTCGTAATCGTCTTCATCGGTGACGTTCTCATATACTCCCGAAGCAAGGAGGAGCACGGTCAACATTTCCGTCAAATCTTGGAAACTCTAAGAGCTGAAAGGCTATATGCAAAACTCTCCAAATGCGAGTTCTGGATTCTCAGTGTAAAATTCTTGGGTCATGTAGTCAGTGAGAAAGGGATTCACGTAGATCCTTCCAAGATCAAGGCCATTGAAGGTTGGGTGATCCCAAAGACACCAACAAAAATTCGACAATTCTTGGGTCTTGCAGGCTACTACCGCAGGTTCATCCATAACTTTTCCAAGATAGCCAAAACCCTCACCACCTGGACACAAAAGGTGTATCATTCAAATGGACGGAAAAGCAAGAAGTTGCCTTCCAAACCTTGAAGCGAGCCCTCTGTAGTGCACAAGTGTTATCCTTACCGAAGGGAAATGAAGACTTCGTAGTATATTGCGATGCTTCGAACCAAGGGTTAGGATGTGTCCTCATACAGCATGGAAGGGTGATAGCTTACGCATCCAGACAATTGAAGACGCATGAAGTAAACTACACCACCTATGATATCGAGTTGGGAGTTGTGGTCTTCACCCTAAAGATTTGGGGGCACTACCTATACGGTACAAAGTGCACCGTCTTCACGGATCACAAAATCCTCCAACACATTCTAAACCAAAAGGAGTTGAACATGAGGCAACGAAGGTGGGTTGAGCTGCTAAATGGTTAGGAATGTGGGATCAAGTACCACCCATGCAAGGTTAATGTGGTAGCCGATTCCCTAAGTAGGAAAGAATACTCAAGTCACCGGGTTAAGACATTATCGATAACCATCCACTCCCACCTAACCTCAAAGATCACGGGAGCCTAATCCGATGCATTGAAACTGGAGAACGCCACCAATGTAACGTTGCGTGGGATGGATAAAAACCTTGAAGCCAAAGAGGACGGAGCTTACTACTTCATGAATATAATCTGGGTCCCTAAATTTGGGGGATTCAGAGAGTTAGTCATGAACGAGGCATATAAAACGCGATATTCCGTCCATCCAGGTTCGGATAAAATGTACCTGGACATTAAGCAACATTATTGGTGGCCAAATATGAAGGCAGAGATCGCCACTTACGTGGGAAAGTGTCTCATTTGTGCCAAGGTGAAAGTGGAGTATCAAAAGCCATCAGGTTATTAGAACATCCAGTGATACCCGAGTAGAAATGGGAAATGATTACCATGGACTTCATAACCAAATTACCTAAGACAGCGGACAGATTGGATGCTATCTGGGTGATTGTCGATAGGTTAACCACATCCACCCATTTCCTGCCAGTCAAGGAATCGTACAAGATAGAAAGATTAACACAAATCTATATAAAAGAGATCGTGAGACTTCATGGAGTACCAGTATCCATTATCTTAGATCATGATAGTAGATTTACTTAACGGTTTTGGATGTCACTCCAGAAGGCAATGGGAACACAACTAGACATGAGCACTGCTTACCACCCACAAACCGATGGCTAGAGTGAATGAACTATCCAGAACCTCGAGGACATGCTCTGAGCTTGTGTGATCGATTTTAGCAAATAATGGGATGCCCACTTGCCCTTGATTGAATTCTCGTACATCAACAACTATCACACGAGTATAAGGGTTGCTCCTTTTGAGGCTTTATATGGTCGCAAATACAGATCGCCTCTTTGCTGGGCTGAGGTGGGTGATACCCAGCTGGAAAAAGGGCAATCACCAAGCAGCACTCTTACAGGGCCATAAATCATTCGAGAAACAACAGAAAATATAATCCAAATCAAGGCTCGACTCCAAGCATCGCGAGACCGACAAAAGAATTATGCTGACAAACAACGAAAGCCTCTGGAATTCCAAGTTGAAGATCGGGTACTATTAAAGGTCTCTCCCTGGAAAGGGATGATCCGTATTGGGAAACAGGGAAAACTATATCCGCGATACTTCGGTCCGTTCGAGATTTGTTGGGTCCATTATGTGTTGCGTCTTCGGCTCGGTTCTTAGTCCAATTTTGTATCCGGATTGGGCCTGTCCATCCGTGATTTAATAATTAGGGTTTCATATTTATAGTTGCTTGCATGCATCTTTGTACTTAGCGTTTTAGTCGATCATTCATAACGATCATTGTTGTTTTATCGATTGGAACCCTAAAAGCCTCTACAGTGGAAGTTCTTCATCGAGCTCTGCTGAGGCGTGAATCTATTGAATCATTTAGCTCATTATTGATTCATTCTCTTGTTTGTTATTTTGTTTACATTATTCTGATTAACCTGTGTAAGATCTAAACGATCAAAGAGTTTTTCAACTCATCAATTAGTATCAGAGCAGGAGGCTGTGTAATTCATACACATCTCTTCTGTCAGAGAAGTGATTAGGGTTCATTCCGCATTCATTGATATTTATTGAGCCGTCACTCCATAATTGACGTATCTCATTAATTATTAATCTTGCCCTAATATTACGTATTACAAGTCTGATCTTATAACAGGTTAAACGATCAAGCATGGACGATTCTCAATCCAATCCTATCAACATCTCTAACAGCATCGGACCAACAACCAAGATCTGAATCCTCTACACTCAAGACTATGAAGTATGGACGCACCATTTTGAAGATTACGTTATTGGATTGGAAGATAACGAGTATCTGATATGGGAAGCAATAACAGTTGGCCCCTTCACTCATTCAAGCACTTCAAGAATCATTAAAACTCAGAAGGAGTACAATGATCTATTGAAAGATGTAAATGACGTTGCTCAGGACGAAAAGGAGAAGTTTCAATGCAACATTAAGGCATTGAGACTAATTCGATTCGCCCTTCAATCAGACACATTTCGGTTAGTAAGTTCATGTGGTATAACAAAGGAAATCTGGGATCGGCTGCGAGAGCTGTACTCCACAGATGAAGATCTGGAGAACTTGATTCAGACCCTACTTCTCTCAGAATTTGGAGAGTTCAAGAAGAAGCCAGAGGAGGTTGTTACACAAACGTTCGATCGGTTCAATCATCTTCTTAGTAAGATGATCAAACATGACATAGAAAGAAAGCTCATCGAACATAAGGTCACTTTCTTAAATGGCCTAAGACCCGAATGGAGGGCAGTTGTGTCGACGGTTAAAGCACATGAGCAGTTCAAATCATATTCTTTGGCAAAACTTGTAAGGATTCTGAAATCCCAGGAAAAGATTGTGCTGCAAGAGAAGAGTGTGGTTTCAAACTTGGGGTCTTTGGCCCTTCTGTCTAAAGGTAAGAGTGCAGCAGCAGAAGAAAAAGATCTGAATCTGGGAGACTATGATCTGACATCTAAAGATTATGCAATGACGGTGTCAAATCCCAGGAGGTTCATCAAGAAGAAGTTCCCTACCAACAAGAACCATAATTGGCAGGGAAGCTACAGCTCCGAAAAAGCGAAAGAGGAGCCGAAGGTTGAAGAACCAAAGAAAGAAGCGAAGGGTGAAGCTGATTCTGGTGTTAGCTGTTTTTACTGTGGAGGGAAAAACCACTATGCAAAAGATTGTGTGTTGAAGAAAATGGCGGAGAAAGATGATGAGAAGGATGAAGAAGCAAGTCTCCTAAAAAGACTGGAGGAGATTAAAAGGAAGAAAGCTGCTACTAATCCCACTATGAATGCTCTAATTGTGCAAGGTTTGGTAGATGATGATGAGTTCGGTGGCGTACAGGTGTGGTCGACCGATTCAGAAGATGATGAAGTGAGAAAACCTACTCATGGAAAGGCTTATGTGGCGAAGTGTGGTGATGCTAGTGGAAGATGCTTGATGGTGACAGATGTGTCCCAGATGAGGGGATACAACACTGATGGTGGAAATGAAGTGGCTAAGGAGCGAGAGGACGTGTGCTTTACAACGAAGCCTCTCAATGTGCAGATCAGTGAACTTGATGAAATGATCACGAAGGTACAATCCATTTTTGTTTCATTTAAAATTCCACAAACATCATATGAAAAAGAATTAAATAACTTGAATTCAAGAATTTCAAATCTAGATAGTTGTTTAACTCAAACACGAGTCACGAATTCTAATCCGACTGACCAAATAAGCAGGGTGTCATCCAAGAGTGAGGAGCAAAGAATGTGGATTGAGCAGAAGGAGTTGGAGCTGGTTAAGTGTAGGGATGAAAATATCTATTTGCAAAGAGACAATCTTAAGTTGTTAAAACAGAGAAATGTTTTTTGTTTGATTGCAAAAAGACTTTATACTAACATTACACAACAGCATCTAGACTGTGAAATAGGACAAAAAATACATCGCATGATTTTGCCCTTCCTTGAGCTAAAGGAGGATGAAATCGATGCCGAAGCATACAACTGTTAAAGTGTTGTATCTTCTGATGATGTAAATCCCACTTATATGTTTGGTCTGGACAAAATTGAATCATTTATAAAGTCCAAAGACCATAAGGACATGCTTAAGAATCTTTTGGATGAAAATGATAGGTTGAAACTCAGAGCCGAAACTATACAAAAATTTGACTCATTGAGTACCAAATTACAAAAAATAAAATTGATGTAGAAAATGCATCTGAACTTAATGAGGACGATGACAGGAGTGAAATCTCTGTAGAGGATGAGATTGACTGTTCAGAGTTTATTAGGAGCAAACCTACAAACCACAAAAACTTGATTTCTGAAAATTCTGTGGAATTCGCTCGTCTGTCTAAAAATATGTTCCCAATCCTTAGAGAAAAGGTCGTTGTATACCAAAAGGTAAGAACCACTCCCAATCAGGTTTATAAGGTCACATGAGTAACTGAACATCAGAAAGCCGAACTCACTGCATTGGTGAATGAAGATAATGCAGATGGTTGTGATGAGTATTTCTGGACTGCACCAATTGACAATGCAGATGAAACAGTCGGTTTGTCAGAGCGAACATCATGGAAGGTCAAAGGTAGATATGTGGCAGTACTACTTAATAAACCTACCAACTTTGATGTGCCCAGTACTAGTGGCACAAAAGAGGTTCCAGTGGAACACGTCTACTCAACAAGCGAAACCTCTTCCATGGAAAGTGAACCTGTTGTTCCGAAGCCGAAACAGAAGGCAAATATTCACAGACAACCGAAACAGGTGAACAATCAAAAGTAGCAGAGGAATCTGAGATACAAGAAAAATCTCTCAGAGCGAAAGCAATTTTGGCGCTCTTAAAATCCTCACTATACTCACTTTGATAGAAAATCCAATCCAAAAGGAGAACATAATAAGGATAAAAGGAGCTTCGGTCCGTTGGATCAAAAGAACCAAAAGAAGACTTTCGGGCCACAGAAAGAACAAGACCGGAAGGATGGGTTCGGTCCTGAAAGTAACAACAACCGAAAGCTGGTTTCGGTCCACCAAACAACAACAGACAAAGACCAGGGTTCAGTCCTTCAAGCTTTTACAGCAGAAGACCCAGCTTCGGTCCATCAACAAATAGCAACCGAAGGTCCAGGTTCGGTCCATCAAATGATCACAACCGAAAGGATCATTTCGAACCTCAAGTCAGGAAAGATTCTCATTCTAATTTCTATTCCTCTAATTCTTCTCGGTCTCATTCTTCTTCTAAGACTAATTCTCGTCCTACACCACGCTTACAATTGACGAAGGATTTGAAAGGAAAAAGTATGAATTCCTTAGCAAATGAAGACCGAAAGCAAGCTAAAGTCAAAACTCCTGAACCAAAATCCAAAAGACTTGAATCTAACTCCAATAAAATCAAAGTGTTTACTATTAAGAGGAAAGATAAAACAACATTAATAAAATGAACTTATCTTGTTGATGCTTCTCTTACTATTCATGTTTCTGTAAAAGGCTCACGAGGACCCAAGAAACTTTGGGTTCCTAAATCTGCTTAATTTTTGCAGGTTATAAGTGACGAGCAGTTCGACGTAGAATGGTACATAGACAGTGGCTGCTCACGTCACATGACAGGAAGGAAGGAGGAGCTAAGGGAGTTTCGGTCCCTTCAAAATGGTGGTAACGTCAAGTTTGGTAACAACTCCTATGGAATGATAAAGGGTTATGGGATGATAACCAATGGAGATTTTACAATCAGGAAGGTGGCTTATGTAGAGGGGTTACAACATAACCTCATCAGTGTGTCTCAACTGGTGGGAGGTACAAGTCCCAAAGTATCGTTCGATGACGAAGGTTCAGAGATAATAGAGAAGAAATCCAACAAGGTTATTCTCAAGTCAGAACGAAAAGGTGAAATGTTCCCTCTGAATCTTAACCCAATCAAAGGGAATCCAGCCATATGTCTATTGTCTAAAGCTCATTCAGACGAAAGTTGGTTGTGGCACCGAAGGCTCTCTCACCTCAACTTCAAAGACATCAACAAGCTAGTCATCGGTGATCATGTTGGAGGTCTTCCACTGCTTAAGTTCGATCGAGAACACTTATGTGCTGCTTGTGAAATGGGGAAACAAAGTCGCCAAAGTCACCCAACAACCATCAACACCAAAGTTGTTGAGCCACTTGAGTTGCTTCACATTGACTTATGTGGTCCATCATCAATCGAGAGCATTGGAGGTAACAAGTGCATCCTTGTTATTGTCGATGACTTCTCACGGTTCACTTGGGTGTTCTTTCTAAAGCACAAATCTGAGGCTACTCCCAAGCCGAAGATCTTTATCAAGCAAATCGAAGTGCAATTGAGAAAAATCGTTCGAAATATCAGGAGCGACAATTGACTGGAATTCAATAACAAAGAATTCGAAGATTTCTTAGCAGAAAAAGGCACCAGTCACAATTTCTCAACCCCCTATACACCTCAACAGAACGGAATTGTCGAAAGGCGAAACCGATCCTTGTGTGAGGTGGCCTGAACAATGCTGAGTTTTGCCTCTCTTCCTCTATATTTCTGGGCCGACGCCATTGCTGCAGCTTGTTTCACTCAAAACAGGTCTTATCTCAACAAGCGTTTCTCTCTCACCCCCTATGAGGTTCTTAACAAAGGAAGCCGAATGTTAAGTTCTTTCATGTGTTCGGCTCGAGGTGCTTCATTTTTAACTCCAAAGAGCATTGTAACAAATTCGATGTCAAAGCCGATGAAGGCATCTTTCTGGGATATTCTCTTACTTCAAAGGCGTAAAGGGTTCTGAATAAGCATTCTAAACGTATTGAAGAAACCTATTATGTAACGTTTGATGACAATTACGTCAAGAAGTTGAACTCTACCGAAGGGGCAATTGGTGAAATTTTCTCTCAAACTGGTCGGGTCACAGCCTCAATCGCCAATTTGTTTGACCAGTTCATGGATTTATTTGATGAAACTGAGAAGGCTATGCACTATCAAGCCATGGCAGCAGACAACAAGATGGATCACCTTAAGAAGATTATCGAAGACGCAGCCAAAAAAATGGCAGAAGAAGAACCGGTTAGAGACGAACCTCCTTAGAGCAATACTTCAGTCGAGGGGGAGAATCAATTCTCTTCGGATCGACAGGACTCACATATCCAGGGGAGAACCCAATCTTTAACAGAACCGAAAGCCCAACCAGAACCGAAAGCCCGGTTGCACCCGAAAGTCCTGTAGCGACCGAAAGTCCGGAAGAGCCCGAAAACCCAGCCAGAACCGAAAGCCTGGTTGGACCCGAAATTCATGTAGCAACCGAAAGTCCGGAACAGACCGAAAGTCCAGTCGGAGAAAGAATTTTTGGTTCACATCCAAATGATTCATCATCTGTCGAGGGGGAGAATTCCAATATGCAGTATGATGATGATATTCAATCAGAGATGGAAGAAATGGTAAATGCTTAATTGGATCCCTCTTATGATCCAAATTATCCTCCTCTCACCAAATGGACCAGAGATCATCCTGTATCTCAAATTGTGGGTGATGCATCAGAAAAGGTTCTAACTCGGTCACAACTGAAGGCGAAGGAAACAGCTCTATTCTCCAAAGTAGAATTTTACATGTTTAATTCTTTCATCTCCAAAATAGAGCCAAAGACCGTCAATATTGCTCTCGATCATTCTGATTGGGTTCAGGCAATGCAAGACGAACTCAATGAGTTCGGAAGAAATAAGGCCTGGAGACTTATTCCAACACCAAAAGATGCCTCGGTTGTCGGTCTCAAATTGGTGTTCAGAAACAAAATGGACAAGGAGGGAAATGTGATCCGGAATAAGGCTCGGTTAGTGGTAAAGGGATATTGCCAGGAAGAAGGAATCGATTACGAAGAGACATTCACTCCAATTGCAAGGTTGGAATCCGTTCGCATATTTGTTGCTATGCTGCACACAAGAACTTTGAGGTCTACCATATAGATGTGAAGTGTGCTTTTCTGAATGGGGAACTTGAAGAAACCGTGTACGTGGAGCAACCTCTTGGTTTTGTAAATGAAAAGCATCCAAATCACTGCTACATCTTAGATAAGGCAGTTTATGGTCTGAAACAAGCTCCTAGGGCATGGTATGAAACACTAACTTAGTTTTTAAAGATGTCTAAATTCAAACAAGTTTCGGTTGACCCAACCTTCTTTCGTAAAAAGTAAGGTAACCACCTTATGATCGTTCAAATCTATGTCGACGATATCATCTTCAGCTCCACGAATCCTAGCCTAACAGCTGAATTCAGGAAGTTGATGGAGACTAAATTTGAAATGAGCTCAATGGGTCCGATTAACTTTTTCCTTGGTTTAAATATTAGACAGGGACCCGAAGGCATCTTTATCAACCAGGAAGCATACACTAAGACTCTCCTTGCTAAATTCTGCATGATGGGAGACTCAAAGGTCAAAGTCCCTATGGCGTTCGGCACCAAGCTCACACCGTCTTTGGAAAAACCGGCCGTTGACATAACGCTATATCTCTAAATGATTGGTTCCCTGATGTACCTCACAGCTAGCAGGCCCGATATAATGTTTTCAGTATGCTATTGTGCTAGGTTTCAAGCAAATCCTCGTGAACCACACATGCTGGCAGTGAAGAATATATTCTGGTATTTGAAGCGAACCACCTCTCTCGGTCTTTGGTATCCCTCAAACTCAGGTTTCTTCGTTCAAGCCTACTCAGATGCAGACTTAGGAGGATGTGGTCTAGACTGAAAAAGCACCACAGGAGGCTGCCAATTCCTAGACGGGAAGTTGGTTAGCTGGCAATCGAAGAAACAAACATGTGTTTCTCTATCTACAACCGAAGCAGAGTACATTGCAGCTGCCTCCTGCACATCACAAGTGATTTGGATCCAAAGCCAACTCCGGGATTATGGACTCAATATGAAAAAGATCCCACTATATTGCGACTCAGAAAGTGCAATTAGGATCTGTTATAACCCAGTGCAACATTCCAAGACCAAGCATATAGCACTGAGGTATCACTTTATTAAAGATCATGTGGAAGATGGAAACGTCAAAATTCACTTTGTTCGAACCACTGATCAACTGGCCGACATTTTCACCAAAGCCCTTCCTGAAGCAAATTTCAATAAAATCCTACAAGGCCTAGGTATGATGGAATTGGAGTCAGTACCAAAAACACCTTCTCAAAACTAAAAGTTGGAAGCGAAATGAACCGAACGCTCGGTCTATTTCGGGCTCGGTTCACACGGGAACCGAAATGAACCGAACTCTCGGTCTATTTCGAGTTTGGTCCCATTGCACTTGTTTTCGCTTATCTAAAAAAGGAGATGTCTTTGGTTGTATAATTTTGTACAATTGTTTTCCAAAAATCCAAAAATATTTTTTTTAAAGGAACCGAAATGAACCGAGCGTTCGGTCCATTTCTAGTTCGGTTCAAAATTTTTTCTGTTTGGTTTGTTTTGTTCTTCTCTTTTCAAAATATCAAAATTCCAAAAATATGTTCTTTCTTTTGTCTCTACTTCTGTTTATGTTAACAGTTTCTGGAATATCAATGGGGCAGGTATCATTCTCACACTTTATACTAGCTAAGTGTCCCTAGAAGCGTGCTGCTGCATGTTGTCCTAAGCCTTAACTGATTTTGAATAAAGCCTTATTGACTGGGTATATACAAACCTTGTCTTCCCAATTAGGCTGCTAAATTTATTCTAATCATGAGCTACCTTACTCTTTTCTCATATGAGTTAAGAGTTTTCTGCTTGGTCATTCCTTTTATAGCAGAGGTACTTTGGTTTCTTTACAACACCTCAAACACTTTTCTCCATCTCATTCCGGTTCATATATGTAACCCTTGTGACTCTCAGAAATAACCACTGAGGTTTATGGTTACATAATCTCTGTGTTTATGATCTTAGCTTCGTGTCACTACGTGCTAAGTGAAACCCAAAATTCAATACCCACTATGAATTGACGGTGAACAATTAAATTTGCTCTAGCTTTCACCAATGAATTAACGAAACCACCCATGTGGTTGTACCATGAAATCTCTATTTTGTTTTTGTGTGATTCTTATGAAATTGTTACACACCATAACATTTCTTCCCATAGAATCCAGTTAATTTTTTTTTGATTTCACACCAAACATTTCCAATAAGTCACTGAATATAGACCAAAACCTACTTGTTCAACAGACCACATCGATCTCATAGGTACTTCATTCGGTTTCGGTCTTATGTCAAGATCCGGAATTCTGAACTAAAGCTAAAGCCACCCTTCTAAGCCTCATGAAAAGATGCCTTTCAACACTTCTTAACAAGTGCTTGATCGTAATTCAACGGGAAACCACACATACACTTTAAAGTCTCTCTTGACTTTGAAGGAAGAGATTCGTGCCCGAGATCCACTGTTTCGTGTCTATATTGACATCACAAATTCCCACATAGATGTTGCTTTCTTTCTTTATCTTTGACACTCTATGCACGAAAATCTTTTTGATTTTCCAAAAGTCTAGTTTGGTTCTCTACACGCTATTTTCCTTTATGTAGCTTTGGTTCTTAGGGATATACTCAACAAGGGAATGCTGGGGTTTTTCTAAGTCTTTGGTTTTATTTAATGATGACAGCTCACTTAAAAGATAAGATGATGACTCAGCCGGAAGGTTAAAGGTTTCAAGAATTCAAAAAGGGATTTGGTGGGCAGGCGTGCTAAACTGAAACGTTTTTCTCTCTCATGCGTAATCATCGGGGTTGCCTACTGTCACGTTTCAATCAACTCAGGAACCGTTTCGCGTTTCAAGAGGATTTGGGGGCGAATTTTTCTCTCTCCTCCATACCCGGTATAAAGGGTAAAACCCTAATTGTTTTACCTCTTTACCGCAAACCAAATTTCTGAGAACAAACAAAGGCATTTCTTCTCCCACTGTTCATCCTCTTCTTCGAAGCATTCAAAAATGGCAGATTCCTCCTCTGTTCATGAAACCTCCAACATTCTCCCAATCAGACCTCTGCAAAGCCTGGTCATCGACCTCACCCCAATCTCCTATGATGCCTTCATGTATCCCATCGTGGAGTGTCTCAAATACTCTCCACTGGTTCTCGTACTCACCAAGGTTGAAATTGTGCCTATGGAATGTCTATCCCAGATTTTCTCCACAGCTCACTAGGAAAAATCCATTGATCGCATTTACTTTGACATCCTTGACACCAAAACCTCCATCTCAAAGCAGCGATTTTGCTCGCTTCTAGGGTTTGAACCTGAAGAATCGAGGGTTAACCCTGATTCGGTCACTGTGGGTCAATTATTCTCCATGTTCTACAACATGGGTTACACTGAAATCCTTACTACTGTCATGAAGTTCAAGAAGTTGTGCCTTCCTCCTCAATGGAACGACATCTTCACGGTATTGCTCAAAGGTTTATCTGAGAGGAGTGCATGTTCTGATGGGGCCATTCATTTATTCATGACAATTCTTTATGGGTTGTACAATGGGATCAACCTCGACTATGGCTCAGTTCTCTGGCAGCAGTTGATTCAAAGCCTTGCCTCTTTTTCTCGACACACTGAAATCTCCTATGCCAGGTTCTGGACGATCGTCACCAAATGGGCAATGGAAAAGTATCATGTCCCTACTGTGGCCACTTCTGCACTCTCTTCGATTGGCGTGTTCCACACTACCAAGATCATCGTTACTGATCCCTCCAAGTTCATCTTTGTCGGCTCAATTCCTGAGTCCATGTATGCTTGTGTATCAGCGGAGAGCCACATCATCAAGACCTACATGGAATTTCTTCCTCCGGGTCCAAGAGAGCTGACTGCAGAGATGGTTCAATCCATCAACGACGCAGACAAACCTGCTCCTAGGGGCAAGAAACCAGAGAAAGGGAAAGGAAAGAAAGTGGTCAAAGGAGCGAAAGGCCTTACTCCTAAGAAGAGAAAATCCACAAAGGCAGCCCAATCACCTCCATTGAAGAAGGCAAAAACACAGCCTAAACGAAAACTTATTCTTGCTTCTTCCTCAAGCGAATCAGAGGATGAAAGTTCAGACTCAGAGGGGTCGGTTCGAGGCGACTCTCCTCCTCGTTCGCCTTCACCTGAGGTACCTATCACAACCGAACCTGTCTCTTATCCACCTATTACTATCACTATTTCCATTCCCTCATAACTTCCTCCACTCATATTCAACCCACCTCTATTCCTATACCACCTCCCATTTTCTATGAAGCCACAAAACCAACAACCACTAGAGTTCGAACCAACTTATCTGATACGGGGGATCATACTTCAGCACCCAAACACACACCTACAAGCAAACCCACTTCCATACCCGAACCTACTCCCACACCCGAACATCCAACATCGCCTTTTTCTCCCAATCACTCAGCCGAAACCGAGACATTTCTTGGAGGGGAAGATATGACCTTCGATTCAGTTTACTACAGTCCCTACCAGGTTCATAGCGATGATGATGATGATGCTCCTGTCACCAAAAAGCATATCAAGGAACTTCACGAGAAGATTGATAATCTCGTCGCTTCTTCCTCCTCCTCTCGGTCCCATATCACGAAAGCTGCCATTCAGGGGATGGTCGACACTTTCACCAAGGTACACGAAGCCTCCATCAACTTTGCTACTATTGCTATTGATGCTTCAACAAAGGCTTGTGCTGCTGCGACCGAAAAAGTCGAAAAAATATTTCGAGATGCTACCATCTTCTTGGAGTCTTTGCAGGGGTAGCCGAATCCAATGCTACGAAGATTAATTCGGTTGTTGAGAAGCTGGCTACGTCTTTTGAAACAGAACAGCACCACTTCGCCAGTCTTCGTCAGACCCTTGAAGCAGACAACAAATCCTTTCAGACAACCATTGAGGATCGTCTAACCAAGCTCCAAGAAGACCTTGCCACATAAAATTCTGTGATGGATGCGCTTGCACGCAAAACAACTACGCTAAAAATCAAGAGTCTTCAACCTTCCCAAACTGAGAAGGAGATTGATTCTCTTTGATCCGAGCGTGCTGTGGTTAGAAGTTGTGTTTCGGATGTCCATGGAGCCCTCTCGAACATCATTGAGGTGCATGAACCGATTCTCAACTACTCAGTGAGGTGAACACTTGCTGAGAAACTTGCTCCAGCCCTTGCCATGCTTAGCTAAATTGAGGGGCTTCCTGAGCAAGTGGTCCATCCAAAACAAGGCAGAGAAGGAGCTTCAAAGGGCAGTAATCAATCTCAACCTCCTCCTGTTTCCACAGCTCACTCCCAACCGCCTCCGGTTTCTTCATCAGTTCTAACTAAAGCAACCAAACCACCAAAAACTGGTCATGCATCAGGTTCGGGTGCGCAAGACAAAGGCAAAAAGGTTCTCGATGACAGTGATGGAGACGAAGACAAAGAAACCATTGCTGATATTTTGAAGAAACAGGCCAGGGACAAGGAACCTGACATGAATGCTCGGATTGCTAGGGAGGCGGAAGCAAATGAAAGGAAGATGAAGGAGGCTCATGATCTCCTTGAAACTTGAAAAACCCTTTTCCCTCCATGGACTCTTGAGAAGCTTATCAAAGAAGCTATTGAGTCCCCTAGCATCCTCTGGCTTGAACCTATGATCTCTTTGGACAAGGCTAATTCTGTCGATTCTCAATTCGACATGCCCTTGACCCTAAAGGCATTTATTTTTCATGCATTTCCCCACATAGCTGAAGTCCCTCATCCTCACCCGAAGGTTGATAGGGAACTTATCGATTTCTATATGAGGTTTGCTCAGCCTCAGTATCAGATGTGGAGTGCACAGAAGATCGTCAATGTTCGGGTCCTCAAACCATTTCAGGAGGGTAACTTCACGAACGTCAGATTCAAAGTCTTGAGGGGTTCAGATAAAGCCGAACACGCCATCACTCTCGCTGATCTTCCTAATCTAAATCCTCATGATTGGATCATTCTGCATAACATCCTCCTCACCAATGAAGCTGAATATGGGCCGATCATAGATCACTTCAAGAGGATGTTGGTTTGTTATATCATGGAGGTTGCGAAGATGGATCAGGAAATTGCAAATGTACTTAGGAAGAAGCCCACCATCTCCCCAGTCGGTTCTGCAAGTGATCTGAATAAAATGTAGATGGGGAGGATTGATCCGAAGCGAAACTCAGTTATGTTCACCAGGAATGAAGGCCATAAATGTCTGTTCGCTTTAGCTGACAAACATCTTTACACCACTATGTGTCTGGAGCATGTTCTGGGGATCATCAATCGGTGTAAGCAAAATTCTGAAGATGATAAGAAATACTTCAATGACATGATCCACTGGTATATTCGTTTTCGACGAACTATTCTTGCCCTCATTCCTTGCCTGTTCGAAACTACGAACAAGGTTAATGCAGCAGGATCCAGTAAGCCGAAGTAGAGTCTCGACCGATTGACACAAAGGGGGAGATTGTTGGGTCCATTATGTGTTGCGTCTTGGGCTCGGTTCTTAGTCCAATTTTGTATCCGGATTGGGCCTGTCCATCCGTGATTTAATAATTAGGGTTTCGTATTTATAGTTGCTTGCATGCATCTTTGTATGTAGCGTTTTAGTCGATCATTCATAACGATCATTGTTGTTTTATCGATTGGAACCCTAAAAGCCTCTACAGCGGAAGTTCTTCATCGAGCTCTGCTGAGGCGTGAATCTATTGAATCATTCAGCTCATTATTGATTCATTCTCTTGTTTGTTATTTTGTTTACATTATTCTGATTAACCCGTGTAAGATCTAAATGATCAAAGAGTTTTTCAACTCATCAAGATTCTTGCCCAAATTGGTCCGGTGGCATGTAAGCTGCAGCTGCCTACAGAGCTCAGCAACGTACACCCCGTGTTCCACGTCTCAAATTTGAAAAAGTGCTTAACAGATGAAACCCTTGTCATTCCTCTGGAAAAGATCGAAATCAACGAGAACCTTCTATTCGTCGAGGAACTAGTTAAGATAATGAACAGGGAAGTGAAGAGTACGAAACAGAGTCACATTCCAATTGTGAAGGTTCGATGGAACGCTAAGCGTCGACCGAAATTAACGTGGAAACGCGAGGAGATGATGAAGCAGAAGTAACCTCACCTATTCTCTCATTCATAGTCTATATTCAAAAGAATTTCGGGACGAAATTCCCTTTAACGGGGGGATGATGTCACAACTAGTCTTTTTAGCTAGGAAATTTTGTCTTCATGTAAAGATCAACTCTTATATAACTTGTAATCTAAGCTCATGTCAAGTGCTATGCTCAATCAAAATCAACAATTTGAACCCAAAATTCCTGAGTAAAGTTCAAAACCTAATTCAATACATCTCATATACTTAAATATGGTTTTGTAACCCTAATGTTCCGGTTCCATCACAAAATGGGCCAAGATCCTCTTACTAGGCCTAATGGGCTAGTAAACTCTCAATTTGACTATTTTGGGTCAAGGAACCCTATTTGGACCTTAAATAGACCCATATTCATTAAATAATAGCATTTTGGGCCATAAGATTTCTCATGGGCTTTATTGGGCCTAAAATGTCCCACTTCATTCTCATGGGCCTTTATGGGTCTTGAACCACCCTCTTGAATCGTGATAGGCCGTAAACCCATCTCTTTAATGTAATTGGGCCGTAAACCCATCTCCTTAATGTAATTGGGCAGTAAACCCATCTCTTTAATGCGTGGCATACTCATTGAGAACACAGGGCGTAGAAGGTTAGATGTTTGCGGGTGGTTTGTATGTACGCCCGACATACTAAGGGGTATGCGAGGCGTACTGCCATGAGAGCAAAACCCTAATTTCGGGGTTCCTACCATATATAAACAACATTATACCACCCCTTTGGTCATTTTAAGTCGGCCACCACCTCTTTTGACATACATAAAACCCTAGAGTGCCTTGGGTGAAGCTTGGAGCTTGAAAGAAGATTCTTGGTGGTTTGTGCAAAAGAAGAAGAAGGTGGAAGAACCAACCTCTGGAGAAGAGCCTAGAGATCCAGTGTTAGCATCTCCATTTCGAGACTTTAGAGGTATAAAGTCTCTATTTTAGCTACTCATTGAATATATATATATATATATATATATATATATATATATATATATATATATATATATATATACTTTTGGGTTGATTTATGGCCGTTTTAGTCCCTTTTGCTTGGTATTTTTGAGCTAGGGTTGTTTTAGGAGCTCAATCTAGTAGATCTGGACATTTTAAGGGTCCCTCATTCATAAAGGTGCAAGCTTTGTGGAGTTTTTGAGTTCATGCATGCATTAAGACCATCCAATAAGCTCTTTTGAGCTCTAGATCCCCATTAAGCCACATGTTAGTAAAGCTGCCAACTTTACTTGAAAAGTCATCCACATGAATCAGACTGGAGAGTTTAAAACAAGGGCTGAGGTGATAAGTGCTTAATGGAGGAGATTGGGGTCCAAGGGAGTAAGCTGGGTGTACCCATCTGGTACGCTGTGCGTACTGGCCCCAAAGGATGTACGCTGGGCGTACCAGCTGAGTACGCAGGGCGTACTCGTCCTCGTTGACCCTTCTTGTTTTTATTGAGTATTTAGGCTTTGGATCTTGGAACAAGAGTTGGATAGGGCTAACCATTCAACATTTAAGGCCTTTTTGGATATTGGACCTTCTCAGGATAGGTCCATGATGGATTTGGTCCTAATTGGGATAATTGGACCTTATGGGGCCTTGTGGTGTCATTTCGAGTTTGGACTATGGTTTGGGCTTGTGTTGTTTGAGGTTTTTTTGGGCTAGCTTTGAATGTGTGTTTTGGTTTACGAAATGTTAATGGGCTTCAAGGAAAGGCCCATGTGAGGGTTTGGGTCCAATTTGGAAAATTTGGTCATTAGTGGGCTTTATGGATCTTGTAGTTGGACCTTTTTGGTTTTGGGCTTGGGCCTCAGTTTTGGTTCATGTTGGGTCATTAGTATGATGGTCATTTTAACCTAAGTATGGATTAGGGATCATAGTTTGGAACCCGAACGCTAAATTAGTGATATTTTGGTATTGATAGCTTGGGAAGTCGTTAGAGCAGCAGCTAGGGATTTCTTTCAATGAACTTCTGCATTCGAGGCGAGTCTCCTCATTGTGTTTCGTGGGTCAAAGGCACCAATGTTGGCCCATGTTTATGCTATGTTAGTATGCTAGCTGTCTTCGTGACTCTTGCATCTGTATGTGTTTATATGGTTTCCTAGCTAAGGTCCGATGCCGGGCAGGACCCGATGACTATTTGTATGCTATATATCTATGTGAATATTGCATGTGTATGTGTTTATTTTATATATGTTATATGTATGTTGGGTGGGGCCTGATCTATTACAAAGCTCAACTCAATGACGGGGGGCCCGATGCCCGGCCGGGCCCGATGTCGGACGGGGTCGGATGCTGGGCGGGGCCCGATGACAAGATGGGGCCCACTATATGTTTATATTATGTTTGGTATATGGTATTTGGGGAACTCACTAAGCTTTGTGCTTACAGTTTGTGATTTACGGTTTCAGGTACTTATGGTTCGAAAAGGAAGGGCACAGCTTGATCATAGTACATACACCTGTGTTTTCCGTAAAATGTGATATTTGGGAACGAACTTTGATAATTTTTTTTTTATTTTGAAATGCTTTTAGATGTTTGGACAAGCTTACAATAGTATTTCGGTTATTATAAAAATGATATTTTTATCCTTGATTTTTGGGATGTTACATACAACCTATTTGGACCGCTCTTCGAGCCTTCAGCATGACTGGACTGCTTTGCAGGGCCTACAGCCTATCCGGATTGCTCTTCGAGCATTCAGCATGACTGGACTACCTTCTAGGACCTACAATCTATCCGGAACACCCTAAGTATCTTGGCCTTAAGCACAAAATAGGACCGCCTCAACCCAACCAAACATAACATTTCAATATATACATAACAGATAAGCATATAACCAGTCAAAAGAAAAACAGACAGATCTACAGATCACTACCACATGCTAACATCCTATATACCAGGATACCGATCTAACAAATCTCTACAACATAATAACATACTATCATATAACAGGATATTCAATCCAATGGGTCGACCTTGGTGCCTTTGACCCAGAAGTACGATGAGGAAGACTCACCTCTCAATCTGAATAAAAGCTGATAAGCTCCCAATTTTGAATTTTAGCTCTAACCGTCACCTATCCATCCAAATAACCAATTCTCAAACACAATCCAAAATACTTAAAATGCCCCTATGTCAAAATCAGGTAAAAGTCCAAATTCCAAAAATTCAACTAAGTCAACCCAGCTGAGCATGCCCTGCATACTCAGCTGTACGCCCAACGTATGTATTGGTTGACTATGCATGGTCCTGTTGATCATGTGCGCGCAGTGTATGCAACTAAATGCCAACCCAACTCATTAAGAGCTTAATTCCGTAAGCCCTTAAGTCCATTTTCCAGATCCAAGTCCAAAATGATGTCCTTGATCATAAAGTTTCCAAATTTATGGTCATGCATGGGCATTAAGTGCCCAACACCAAAGATCCTAACCTCTTAATCCATTAAGATAACTTAGGCCATGCATGATAAGAAAATATTATCCAAAATTACATTTTTATGAATCAAGGGGCTCCAAAAGCTCTAAACGACAACTCAAATGGATTAGAGTAACCCCCACTCTTAATACCAAGCTTATGGGACCAAAAGAACATAAAATCAAGCCTAAAACAAGATCTAAGTGTAACTTCACCAAGTTTAGAACTTTATACCTCCAAGTGGTGTCAAATGATGATGTGATCATGGATCTAAGGTACTTCCCTCCTCCAAGATCTTCTCTACTTCCTTCTTTCTTATTCAAAGGCACAAAACACACACAAAAGCTCAAAAATTCTCACAAGGTAGGTTAGGGTTTGCAAAAACATTTTGAGAGGATGGAAGCTGATGAAAGGAACCGAATTTGAGTGTTAATGAAGGATAAATAGGGTCCAGACCCTAAATATTAGGATTTGGGACTTCACCCTTTATGCCTTGCATATGAAAACGTACGCTCAACGTACATAGATCCGCCCCACAATTCCAAAAGAGGAAATATTAGCCCCTCCTATCCACAAATCTTACATTTTAAGGACCAAAATGTAATAAATTTCAGTATAAGGGTTAAAAGTGAAAGTACCTCAAAACAAGATGTTACAAAATATTATAGCATATGTAATCAATCTTATATCCGAAGCATATGAGACTCGATTCATTATGTTTCACATAAAGATTTGATACCTTTTCAATCTCTTGCTATAATATTTCCGTATATCTAATGTCCTATGTTGAAACATTTCAACATGATATTTGTTTATGTCATTTACTAAGCCTTATTTAACTATATGATCTAAACCTTTAGATTCGAAAGGAAGTATGAGTGTCCTCTCCCTTAAGTCTACTATAGCGAAACAATTCCCAAAATTTGCAATTTGCAAATTAGAGACATTGTTCTCTACGAACAATATTGTCAACATGCAATATCAACATAACAATTATGCTCCCACTAGATTTGAAATGTACCCAAATGTCACACCCCCGAACCAAACGGCGGAAACGTCCGAGGGCTCTTGTGACTTAAATTGAATACCATCATAATGAATATACATGAAGCATAACATAAATCATCACCATGCGTTAAAATAATACAACCGATATTGTTTACATCCAGTACATAGTTATAGCCATTACAACTTCATAACAAAAATTGTCTGGTGGATATCATAAGCAAAACACCATGACATTACTTGGTACTTATTCTTCGGTTTACCTGTTACCTGAGAATACAAGTTATTTTGAAAATGGTCAACATATGAAATGTTGGTGAGTTCATAAGCAATGTTGTGGTAAAATGATTTGGTGTAGTTTGTAAAACCCAGAAAATCCGATATTTTCTGAAAAGATCATTGTTTATAAAAAGCGTGAAGATCCGTGAATATATGCTTGTTGATTTTTCAAAACATGTATAATTGTTGAACTTTGTATAAATCACGCAAGTGAAAATGTTGAACTTCCCCGGAAAACCCGATGTTTTCCGAATACATAAAATACAGTGATTTCTCTATTGTTATACCGTTACGACGAATGATTTTTGATTTGTCGGGTAGCGTTGGATTAATCTGGGTTTGTGCGTCGTTATAATCACGCATAAAGATGACTAGTTTATAACTACAGGTTACGAACGATCCTTAAAGGCGTAGACCGTTACTACTCACTTAATCCACACACCATGATTACTCTTGTTTAACGCCTTGAATCTGTTTACTTTGATTTCTCATAAGCCCAACAACCGAGGAGAAAGGAGAGTACGAAGTCCCGTATTTCCACGAGTTATTTAAGGCTATCGGAAATGCGAAAGACCCGTTGGCCCGACTCGCATTTGACTTCTCGACCTTACTAGCAGTACTAATGGGCCAATAGGTCCCAATAGCTCATTAGAGCCAACGAAAGTCCTTTTACATGAAATCAGGTCATAGGAGGCCCAATTACACATAAGCGTATTCCCTTTGGGCCAAAAGATCATGTTAATGGGCTAGCAAGGCCCAACAAGCATGATTTGAAACTTTCAGCCCAAAGTTTGTAAGTTATCTCGTCATAGTTATCGCGTGTTTAACGAATGACGTTGGTTTAACGATTTTGTTTTGTTATTGATTCGAGACCGAATCAAATCGTTATTAACGATATTGGTTATTGAGAGTGTATTTGTTTTCCATTTTGTCGGTAGTCGTGGATCTTGTATTTTGATTTGATTTGTTTGTAAGTAGAGTTTGACCCTTTTCATTACCCTTCTTTTATAAAAATAACACTTTTGGTCCTTTTAAACAAAACAATTGCATATTTAGTCCTTAAAACTCTTTTTCTTGACACTTTTGTAATATATATTTGTTGAAAACACGATTTTAACCCAAAAATTACGTTTTTGACAACTTCAGTTCCTCCAGAATAATGTTTCTCGGTTTGGGACCCATTTTTTTTGCAACTTTTACAGTTTTGGCCCAAAATATAAAAAGTTTACATTTTTGGTCCTTTTTGATAGTGAAGGGCATTTTTGACCCTTAAAAACATTTTTTTATGCTAATTACCCCCTGTTTTACAGAAAGTTACATTTTCAGCCCCTCAAACTTATCATTTTCGCATTTTGTGGCTTATTGGGCCGAGAAGCCCATAATTAGTCCATTAAGCTAAAAATTTACATTTTAAGTCCTTTGAAATTCCTAATGTTCAGAAAAACATTTATAGAAACTGTTTTGACCGTTTTAGCCTTCAAGAAACCATGACTTGTTGATTTTTACCCCAAGTTTGTATTTTTGAACATTTAAGCCCAAAAATGGGTTTTATGTTAGAATATGTTCATCATAACCTTATAAGCTATTATTCTTGACTTGTTTAGTGTAAGATAGCTTAGGTTATGTTTGTTTCCTTTATCATGTCTTAAATCTCGGTTTTACACCCTTTTTTGGTAACATATTCATCACAAAACACATGAAATCACACACATACATGCATCAAATCACACATAGCATACATATACACATAGATCTACACATTTTCTTGTATTCTCCCCCATAAAACTCATAAAAATCAAAAAGAAAAGGGTATGAAGCTCACCTTGAGTTGTGATTTCAGTTTTGAAGGAAAAGATGAAGAATATTTGATCCTAGCAACCCTTCTTGGAGGATCTCGAACTTAGGTGCTTCTAAGATGCAAGATCACAAGATTGAATGGATTTAGAAGAGATTTTTGATGAAATGAAGTATCTAGATTATGGATCTAAGCAATATCTTACCTTAGATGATGAGTTTTGTGGGTTAAATCTCTTTCAAAGCTTTCTTAATCTCGAAAATATGGAGAGGAGTAGAGAGAGTTTTCTTGAGAGGATTTTTGAGTGAAGTGTGTGTGTGTTTGTTTGGGTTCGGCCGAGAGCAAAAGAGAGAGGAAAGGAGAGACTGAGATTGCATGAAAATATGAGAAGTGCATGGATGTTTGAAGTGTAATGCTTAGTTATCCCAAAAACAAAAATGATGTGGCATGCAAAAGTCAACCCTTCCATTTCTTTTGGGCTTGGGCCGAGAATGGAGAGGGAAAAGGAAAGAAATTGGGCCCTTGAATGCTTAAGCCCAAATTATAGATAATTTAGATGATTTTTGTCCCAAAGTAAATCAAGAAATGGTTTTTATGGCCTATTAGGGCTAATTGGTTTAGTTATGGCCCAACAAGGTCCATTTAGGTATTTTATTTCATTCTAGGCCCAATATGGCCCAAAATATTTAAAATATATAGAAGGGGGTCCAATTAGAGCCCTTTTTAAGAGTTCTAAGCCCAAGATAGTCAAATTGGAAGCTTATTGGTCCATTGGGCCCAATAACGAAATCCTAGTCCAAAATGGACTTAAAAAAGGATTCCTAGGGTTTTCCAATTATTTGTTGACTATTTGAATGTTTGTATGAAGTGTTTGATTGAAGTTTTGTTGTTATTGAATAAGCATCCTACATGCCTTCAGATTGTTGGTTCACATTTGTTATCATTGTTAAATTTTTACAAGGCATTGAATTTCCTAGTTGTGACACCAAAAATCAACTGGACTTCTTTAGCTGATAAACCTTAATTAGATTACATACGTGTTTGTTTAAATCCTTCAAGTATGACATATATATATATATATATATATATATATATATATATATATATATATATATATATATATATATATATATATATATCTTGACAGTTCCATCAATTTGATGTGATTCCTCAAAATTCAAAATATGAAAATGGATGATGTAATCGCATTCTGAATTTGAGAATGCAATTAACACAACCAATATCTATATCGATCCTTATCAGATCTTATAATCTATCATCAAACGTATTTCCTCACAATCATTCTCATGAACTAAAGCGAAAACTTTGCCATCTTGATTTTATGATGCATATGTTCCCATCCATATGAATCTATCATTTCCAACCTACAATCATAAGAAAAGGGTTAGGACAAAACCAAATTCAAATTTAGCTTTCCTTCATGGACACAAAATCAGTATTGTCAATTTCTCTCCCTCTGGTAGCACAAGGTCCTAACAGTGTTTGCATGTTGTTAGCAGCTCACCTATGTTAATCAATGTACTTTCACTGACCAACACACTTTTGCTTTTGCAATTAAATGAAAACATAGAACTCATAAGCATTACCAACTCAACTATAAGTGCACAAAAATAAGAATGTGTCAATGAAACATCATAAGTTATCAACCTCAGGTCATGTGCTAGTGATACTAAAAGGTTTATTGTCAATTGATTCTTGAAACTCTTAAGATCAATACAGCTCATACTGACTCGTTGATATATGAGTTTTCTCTCAAGGAACATTCCTTGATGAGGTAAAACAAATATTCAAAAGTCGTGTGGATTCTGAACAAGAAAACACTTCGTAGAATAGGTCTCAGTTTATCTTTTGTTTCTCGATTCATGAAAACATCACAACTCCAAATCTATAAGTACTAGAGTAAGAAAACATTTTTACTACACATATTTCGAGGTGTTTTCAACCTTCTTAGTTTGAATTGAGTTTCAAGATATGATTCATAGTTACTAGAGCATGGCTCTACAAATTGATTTGGAGTGAAGTATGACTCATCTTTTGATTGAACTATTTCCAACAATATCTGATTCCTCTTCTTAGTTATACGATTACACTAAGATGTTCTTCAAGGATCAATTGTGATATAAATCCACAATCACTAAGATGATCATAAAACATGATACTAAAGTACTATCCTTTCCTTTTAGATTGAAGAAACTTTTATCTTTTTGCCTAATATATTCTTCTTATTCATTCTACCACTCTTTGAATCTTCTCAAAGTATCAGAATTACGCTTAATCTTATAAACTCAACCAGATTTATTAAAACATCAAAAAATCATGACGGTAGAGTAATCATCCTTTGTAGTGTGTGACATCCCCATTTTCACGGCCTGAAAAGACAGATTTTCTTTATGCTTTATAAAAATAAGAGTATCTCTTTTAATAAAAACGTTGCGGAATTTGTTCCAAGAAAAAAAGCATGATAATTTCATTATCAAAGCATTTCCGAAGAAACATATTTTTTTTTTCATTTTAAAACATTTGGGATGTCATTGTCAATACGGAAACATAAGCATCAACAGAACTTACATTCATTTACACTAGTGATCTATATCTCCTTAATCTCTCAGTGTAATGTAACTTCACATCACCTGTGATACAAGTAAACTGAGTGGGTCAGGTTGGGAAACCTGGTGAGTACATAGGGTTTTCAACCCACAATAATATAACTATTATGTTTAATCATCAAACAATTAACCCAATTACCCATCCTCATTATCTTCTTTATTTCTAAGTACCTTCCCTAAGGATTTATCCTAAGGGTCGTCTCCTACATCATATTTACCTCTCATCTCCTTACATTGCATTTCCTTATATGTTTGTTCCTAAGGACTCTCCCTAAGGATCATCACCTATATCGCATAAACAATATTGATTCAGGGATTACTCCTTCAATACGTGCCCAACAAGGTTTAGGGCATCATCGCATAAATACGTAGTTACAACATCGCCTGAACTTATGATTCATAGTAAGGGGTTAGAGTATCATCGCATGAATACGTAGTTACAACATCGCCTGAATTCGTAATTCATCACCTATAGGTTATGAGCCTGCTGGTGTTTCCACGGGGTTGTCTCTAATAGTCCGTGGTCGCCATCCATACTCTGGTAGATGACTACATCTCCAAATTTCCGGACAAGGTTATAGTATCTTTCATCCTACATCACCGATTCATCATCACCTATCTATCCTCACCTAGTTATCATCACCTATCTCTCATCATTTTATTTCATCACACATCAACTATTTCATCAACCCATGTTTTATCCCAACATAGTTGTAGATATAAAATAAATATATAGTTTAAATAATTTAAAACATGTATAAAATCATTCATCCAGCATAGACAACAAGTATCTAGATAATATGCCCACACATAATTTATATAAAATACTTCATATCTATGTGTAAGATGAAAGGGACCATGCACTCACCTGATACGGTGGTGACTCGGTACTCAGACAACACTTCGTTATTCTCAACACAATTTTCCTCGGACAAAACCTAGTATCATTACCACTAGAGTTTAGTCTAATATTCACCAAGACTAATTAATAGTCTGGCTATTATTACTATTATATAAGCGTTAAACAATACTTATAGAACCCATAATAATAGCCCAAGTACTTATTATAAGGTCCTAATAACATTACTATATTGAAACATAAGCTATACTAAAGATAGGGTAGGCGTAGCTCACTTACAACGGGTTTTCTCGAAAACCGTGCTTCGCTAGAGCAGCGTTTCTGAGCCGAAAGGCTCTTTTCTCGGGGCTTCCTTCGGGTTCTAGTGGGTTTTCCTAGGCTTAAGGGGGGTTAGGATAGGCTAGAGAGAGAGTGTAGAAAGAAAAAGTTGAAGGGGAGAGGTGTGAAGAATGAGGGAACCCGACACGTCTATTTATAGGCTGGAAAACAGCTCTACCCATCGACCCCTATTATCTCTAAATTGACTAGCCCGGATCTACGGGCGTTACATAGTGGATCTGAAGATTGCATATCAACGTGTACTAGATCCATTAGTCCTTCACTTTACTCACATAAGCATGTGAACCATAAATTAGTCATAATTTTCTAATGAACAAGATTCTTATGCATCATGCAATTCAAATTTTATAACTCCAAGTTTATGTCAAATTGAAACTTGGTGATGAGATTTGTTTTCACTTAGTCAATTATGACAATACCACAAGCGATATTATAAGAATCAAATCCACAATTAATATTTATAATATTAGGAACATAACCAACACTTCCATAAATTCCATTGCAATGAAATATAAAATAAGGCAACCAGACAAACCAAAACTTCACTTTTTTTGAAAATAAAAAAATGGAACTTCTCCTTACAATGCATAGAATGAAAACTATGTTTCTAGACATCTCCAAAGAGTAATAGCAATCTATTAAATTATCCTAACTCCTTAGCAGTAGCTCCAAATTCTGACCATCAAACAATGTGATAAAAGTCTATTTCCCATGATCAGATTTAGCTCACTATGCTTAAACTTCATTCTTTTTCTTAGATCCTACAATACCATCAATATGTGGTCATCACATCATGTATTAAGAATATATGAGTGGGAACTTGTTATAATAATTGAGTTAGATAATGGATGTACCTGAAGTAGAGTCATATGAATTGTCGTTGCTATCTCTGATATCCTTTAAGTACTTTAGGCAGCTTCACAACCAATGTTCCTTTAATTGGCAATAGAAACAAATGGACTCTTTGGGGTCAACATATGGAATGATACCAGAACTATGGACTCTTTGGGGTCAACATATGGAAAGATCCCAAAACTATCCTTTCTCTTTACCATACGATGAAACAGTTTGATCTTGGACGGTCCCTTTCCATTGGGAATTGTCACCATTACCAATGTCCATGTAAACCTTGGAATGAGATCCTATAATCATATTTGCTTCACATGTGCTTTTAAGTATTTATGCTTCATCAACCATCAACATTTGGGTCAGATCAATTAGGTTCATATCGATATTCCTCATAGAAAAGTTCTCAATGAACTAATCATATGACTTTGGAAGCAAGAGAAGAACCAAATCAATGGCTTGATCCTTTGGCAAAATGACACCCATACTATCCAACTTGTCAATGTATGATTTAATTTTCATAACATCCGCATATACAAAATTCAACTTTGATGTCTACATGCCAATAAAGCTTAAGTGGTCTCATATCTTTAAACTTGGGGAAAAGGAGACTGTGGAAGAGTCACCTAAAGAGGAGGTGGAAGAGTTGAAGAAGCATGATGTCTAGTTCCACCATTATGCAAAGAAGGGAAGACATTTTCACCTTGATCAGAATGTGGAAGATCATCTTTAGAAGAAAGAGGAAAAACATTTCCATAAGGAAGACTATTTCTATTTCATAAGACATCTAAGAATTGGAAAAGAGAGAATTTAAGTTTGTTGATTTTAAGCCTTAATTATTAACCCAAAAATTAAATTAAGGCCAGGATCCATATTTTTGATTCAAACTTTGAAGAGGGATGCCTTAATCAAATTTGAATATATTTTAGGTAGGTAAGGCTTTTACCAATTTCAATCTTATGAAACTCCTTTATCTTTTGAGATTCATTGAAAATTATCAAAGCATGTTTATCCTCGAATTATGCTCTCACTTTTGTGACTAGGATGCCGATGATCACAAAAAAGATGTGAATAACCATACAAACACGCTTGACAACCTCGATGTCATTTATCATATCACATTGATGTGTCAGTTAACCACACACACTCCATCAACAAAAATAATTTACAATTTGTACCATCATTTAACATTATAGTCCCACATTTGTGTGCCGGTTAATCACACACACTCCACTAGCGACATATACAGAATGATGTCCATTTTCATGGATTATCATACAACTTTCACATTTTTCCTAAAGTAACTAGAGTGAGATTTTGATAGAATGGTCTAGTACTTTATATCAGTATACTTTTAATGAAATTATGTCCTATCGAACCCGTTCGGCTAACGACCATCCACCACACAAGATAGCGGTGGGTGAAAAGGACACCTATTCAATGGTAATTTATAGGTCGTTTCCTTATACCATATTTATAGTATGGCTTCTTGAATGAGGCGTACTAGTGATTCGGATGAACTTGTCTTATACATATAATAATTAACTTTTAATGATATATAAGGTGTATTTTAAAACATTTCAAAATACAAGGTTTAAACTTTTAACTATCTAAATTAAACTTTTATTTTAATTAATTTTAAACCAATTATAACTTAATGTTTATCTTTTAATTAAATTAATTTAAATCATTTAGGGATTAAATAATAATTTTCTATTAAACAATTAATAAAATAATTCAAATTTAATCCTAATCGAGAATCCTTCTAATTTTCGAAATTAGGGTTTGGGGTTATCCAATTTTAATTATTCAAAATTTAAGGTTTTTAAAATAATGATTAAAGAAACTAGAAAACCGTTAAGAAACCGTAACATTTTCGAAAATAAGGGTTGGAGGCTAGGATTTCAAGTAACCCTAGCCAAGTCGAAATTTCAAGGCTATAGGGTTTAATTTCTATAAACCCTAAATTTTATCCATTCGCTATTATGCACAATCAATAGAAAACAATCTAGGCTCTGATACCACTGATAGCGTTTATAGATTATAAATCTATGCGTGAGGCAGAAAATTACTTAACTCTTAGGTTCACATGCAACCTATTTGTATCTATGTTCTCTATTGATAGCAATAAACTATGAAAATAAAGAACCCCGATGTAACTTATTATATTTATAATATACCTAGGATCAGGGTTACATACCTCTTGATTATTGTAGTAAATTATCACACTAATATCCTTTTTGAAAACCTTGGAAAGTAAGTACTAAACGTTTAATGCCTCCAATGGTTTGTACTTAAAACCCTAGAAACCCTATAATGAAGAAGAGAGATAGGATAGGGATAGAAGTTTCATTCCTAAGCTTGTAGGTAAAGATATGAACGAAAATAATGAGTCAAGCGGTCTTATTCATAGTTTAGGTAACTTGCAGACCAAGCAAGATTTGAATTGCTTAAGTAATAGATTTAATCTCAATTCAAATATTTTCCTTATCTGTAACCAGGAGGCATCCAAAAATCCTATGAACCCCTCCAAAACAATCCATGCCATGGGGGGTTCTAGAATTTCTTCTTTTGTTCTAATTCTAGTTAATCCTGAATTAATTTAAGATTAATTCTGATTAATAGTTAGTTAATTCTAATTGAATTCTTATTAATTTATTAACCATATGCACTAACCAGTCAATTATTTTACTATTGATCTCATGTTAATTTATGAATCACATAACAAATTAACATACCAATTATCTATTCTCAATTAATATATTAATCATAAAATATATTAACAAATCATTTCTCTCTCTCTCTCTCTCTCTCTCCTAAGATCATTTCTGGCTATTTCAGGTTATTAGGGCAACCAAAAAAAGAATTTGCATCTATTTTCAAGTCAATACCAATTTAGTTATGATATTAGACACCTTAATCTAACAGCTTTGACCATGATGAATATCCTCGAGTATGAGATAATAAAAATATCCTCAGTATTGATAGGATTCAACGGTAAAATGAAGCATACATTTGGAGAGATCAAACTGCCTATATACATCGAAGGGGTAAACTATATGCAACACGTTTGTCTTATTGATGCTTTATCTTCCGACAACATTATTAGGTAGGCCCTAGATCCATGACATGAAATCAGTACCATCAACATACCGCCAATGAATCAAGATACCTACCGCTTAGGGGCCGTGAAGTGTTGGATAAGGTGTGTAAGTCCGTAACTATATTTGGTATGAACTTGACCCGACCCAGCATAGTCTATTTGGGTTGCACTTAACCTAAAAATTTGTATAGTAATATTTTTGAGAATAAGATATTTATGATGTATTAATATTTTTATAATATATTAATATGAAATCATATTATTTAATTAGTATTGATCAAGAATTAATTTGTAATTAATTTAGTGATAAAAAGGGCTAATTAAGTATGGACTCTTATATATGTATATATATATATATATATATATATATATATATATATATATATATATATATATATATATATATATATATGGATTGGGCTAAGATTTATTTAGGATGGGCTAAGAGTGTAAGGAAGTCCATGGATACTCCATGGAGCTTTTAACCCATGGATCCTATGTAAATGGAAAGTCATAGGTATTAGAGTTTACATGCATGTAACCCTAATCCTCCATACTATATAAGGATGTCCTTGGTACTTGAAATGGCAATAGTGTGTGTGAGAACAAGGGTTGGCCGATTTCTAGAGTGCATCATATTCTCTCAAAGCTTCCAACTTGTTTTTGGTGATTTGTGATTCCACTTGAGGCATCCACATTATTGGTGCTAGGCTCTAAAGACTCCAAGCAATCAACCACAAGTTTAAAGGTATGTTACTCTACTAAAGTTTTATATTACAAGTACCCCATAACATGCTAGTTAGGTTGAGAACCTTGGAAAATCAAATTTAGATGTATATTATAGAAAACATAGATCCAAGGTTTCTAGGGTTGCATGTACACCATAGGAGTGTTAGAATGCTCAAAACCCTTCATGAAGATCCTCAACGATAAACAAGAGTCCAAAATATGATATAAAGCCTTTATGAGCCTTCCACAGTACCGATAAAAACATAACAATTAAAGAAAAGGGCATGATACATATTAGAAGCAAAAGAACAAGATTTAAAAAAAGCGCCCTTAAATCTTGAGGATCCTGACGCCAAAGTACTTATAGGATTCTCAATACCCGAAGAAATTAACCAAGACCTAGTGAAGTTCCTAAAGGACAGAAGAAAGAACTTCACGTGGAAAAACAAAGATATGAAAGGTATAAGCAAAGATATTATAACTCACAAGTTTTATATAGATCCTTCTTTCAGACCTATACATCGGAAGAGAAGGAAGTTCGCACCTAAAAGGAACTAAATCATCCAAGAGGAAGTTGAAAAACTTCTTAAGACAAGAATGATTAAAGAAGTCAAATTCCCAAGGTGGTTGGCCAACATGGTGCTAGTACAAAAGAAGAACGAAAAATGGCAGGTATGCGTGGACTACACAGATCTTAATATGGATTGCCCTAAGGATCCTTTCCCTTTTCCACGCATCGAATCTATAGTAGATGCCAAATCAAGCCATGAATTAATAACACTTATGGACGCCACAACTGGGTTCCAGCAAATACAAATGGAACCATCTGATCAACAAGACACCGCCTTCATAAGCATGCCATATATATTGCTATATCGATATGCCCTTTGGTTTAAAAAATGCAGGTGAAACATATCAAAGACTAGTAAATCCTATGTTTAAAGACAAACTGGGGAACACCATGGAAGTATACATTGATGATATGGTGGTCAAATACAAAAAAATTAAAGATCACCTTAGGGATCTTGAAGAGGATTTTAACATACTGGATGAATCACTACTAGAAAAACAGCCTTTTATGATGCGCAAACAATGACACGCGTTGATAGAGGACACTTATTTGTACGTGCCCTAAAAAACAATGTTAGTTTTGCAAAATATGAAGGATAGAGGACACGCATTTGTGCGTGCCCTAAAATTAGTGTTAGAAAAGAAAAAAATGGAATTGCGGAGGGCGCCTTTCATAAATTGTGCGTCATCTAAGTGTGTCGCTTTATAATTTTTTTTAATGAAAACACGCGTTTTAAGCGGGATTTCACCTACTGTTGGATCCCAAAAATTAAACACCCCCCTCCCCCCTCTTCTAATCAGCAAGAAAAAGCCCTAGGGCCTTCTTCTTCATAGCATAATTGCTCTTGCTTTAGTGATCAAATGCCTGGCGGCGACGATGATTGTTTTGATGTTTCCAATCTTTTTCTCAGTGTTGTAAGCCACTATAGGGACTGGTGTTATGCATTTTCTTTACTCATTGACTCATACACATTCTGCAATCAGGGAGCTGAACTTATGGAGTCGGCGATTGGGGGTCTACGACTCCTCACACTCAAAACACTGGTGATTTTAAAGTTTTTTTCCCCGATATCAAAGAAAGAAGGACTAAGGCTTTTATGTTCTAGACCTCACAAGTGCGCACCTAAGAACTAGCCCTTTTATATCAGCGCGTTCAGGCAGAACAACGATATCTGCTCTTCCTCCTCGAAAGGTCAGTTCTGGGGTTTCGAAACTATAGGGCTCAAGTTAGAGGTTGAAGATCAGAAATCGAAGGTTGAAGATCAGATTTGGGATTAGATGAGTCGCTGGTACAACTGATGCCGTCGTGGTGCACGTCAGATGAGTCGCCAGAGTCCAGGCCAACTAACAGTGTCACTGGAGTTTCGGGAAGCTAACGATGTCATCGAGTCGAGTGCAGGTGACGTGCCGATTATTGGTTTATCTAGGAATATTTAACGTTTTGAGGGTTTTTGATTTTGGATCGATTACTGAATGTTTGTCATTTTCTTTCTAGAAAATCAATGTAGTGCCTGCTTCTTAATCTTGTGCTCTATGAGTACCATTGTTACCGTCTCTGGTAACAACATCTAACCTTATGTCAGATTCGCTCATTCAGGTTCTCCCATTCTCCTTTACCTCCCTAAACTTCTTTTCAATCAAAACAATTAAGTTTTTACTTTTGAAAACTAAAAACAGACATTTGAAATTCATTGATGTAATTTCTTATTTTGACAAGCATAATGATGTAGGAAAATCTTTGCAACAGGTTATCAGAGTGATTCCTATTCTTCATGCTAATTTTGGATCTCAAGGTAAATCATATGTTGAAAATAAATCCATCATCACTAACTGTTCATCATCATCCCCAACTACTTACTTCCTTTTTATTGTGTTCAAGCTTCTTTTTATTTTTTATTTCCATGTCTGGTGCAAGTTTTTATTTTTATTTTAATGTGTTGGATTTTTATTGCCCACCAAGTGTTTGATTATTTGCTTCACTGAGTTTTGCAATATTTGATTATCGAATCATGGCCCCTGTCTTCATGTATGTGCCTTTCTTGCAAAATGGTATGAGTTGTCAATACATTTTTCTTACTTTTTAGCTAAAAATGTTCCATTGAGATCGACACATTAGGGTGAAAAGGGGTATTGGAGATATAGGTGAACAAGATAGAGAAAAAGGAAAGTAAAATATATGTAATGAAGGATTTGGTTAAGGGTTTGTTGAAAATATGACCGAGTTAGCTAAGAATCCATCATAACCACCTTATTTGTGATTGAATGATACAGGGGTACAAGGAGGCTCAACAACTGTAAGATTATATTTCAATGTTTTATAAAAAAACATGAATCTTTCAGATAACTCATGTGACATGAAGTGTATGTATGTATGGAGAGACATTATGCATAATAAATATCCCTGAAACTTTCATATAAGCTAGCCTGTGATTTTCTAATTGTAACATGAATGAAAAAATTGACATAGAATAGCTAAAACAGTAAATTTTAAGTCCAAATTACAACTCTATTATTTGTTTCTTGTCTGAATGCTAATCTGGAATCTATCCAGGTAAAGGGCTTAAATCCAAAATTCATTTATTTCTTTTATGAGCTTTTCATTTTTAAATATTTTTTAGTCTGATGCTTACGCCTTACTATCACTTCATCTCTTCTATCTAGAATATATGATATGGGTTATGATAAGTAGCAGTATATTGTTTATGGTTATCATTTTCATGTCTGTTTAAAAAACTAATTTTATGGGTTTTGGACTGAGATTCAAGGCTGATAACACTTATGTGTGGTGTCCGGTCACTTTGTTACTATGTATTTTTCTAGTTTTCTAATTGATTAAACATGTAATGTGTTGTTTACTTTGCTGTCGTGGATTCCAAAATGGAAATGTCATGCCATTGTTGACTTCTTCACCTTTGTTTTAGTAAAAGAAAAGATTTTTTTATAAAGGAAATTTCTTTGGGATAAAGATTTTAGAATTAACAGATGTGTGGATGATGGTGAACCTACTATTGTTTACCTTTGGTGCATTGAAGGTGTTTTATATTGCAAAGTAATTCAAGTTCCTCTTGTTGTTGACTGCTTACAGCCTGTTGTCAACATAGTTCCATTGCAGGTATTTAAAAAAAACACTATACTCTTTGTTTATTTCTTTTTTTTTTGTATAAAATCACCTATCATGTATTATGTGTTTGACTGATAAAAAGACAAGTGTTAATGTCACTACTACTCTATTGGTCATTCTTCATTCTAATCCATTTGTTAAGTGCATAATACTTTGCGTATATATTTTTGATGTTATATACATGTAAATTGTTTTTTTTAAATGCAGTTGTTGGCTTATTATTTAACTCTTCTACAAGGTTATTACAATACATCAAGGTGATTGAGTATGGGTGAGAATCTGGAACAACAGAAGCTTAGTTTTCCGATAGTCCAACACCAACAGCTGCCATACACACCGCCGGAGTCATGCAAAGCTCCATAGCTGTCACCCAACAACAATTACCTGTTTTCAATGATTGTGGAAGTGGTGGGTCCCATAGGTTTTAAAACAATTATAAATCGAAAACTTATACAAACATCACATAAAAACTAATTGAAATAGCTCTCCTATTGTGGAGATATAATGAACCTTTTCATTTTAAGTTTTTTCATGTAAAAGCTCCACCAAAAAGCTCTCCTATAGTGGACACTCTTATCAAATGGTGTATAAAGTAGAATCAAAACTAACTATATATCTTATGTACATATAACATGAAAACAATTCATATAGAAATTCATTCCACTTTCACTTGGAAACGCTTTAAAGATGCTCAAGGAACGTAATTGCTCATTCCATTCCATTACTGCAGCATAAACAGAGTCTAATGTGATTGGTGTGTGCAGGTATTGGCTGCAATTTGTGATGAGCTCCCTCCAAAAAGTGTTATGCTTATATACATAGCAGCATCATGTTACCTTTTTACCCTCTGCAGGGGATTCTGGTCAAACTAGTGTTTCGCATAAGCAAATATCAGGAAGTATGAGAACATATGTAAAGTTAAATACTGTTCATTAACTACTTTATGCCTGAAACTCATGTTAATGGGAAAGTAAGTTCCAGTCATCCCTCTGAAAATTCTATCTGGCTAGGGCCCACCAAAAATGCAGGTAAAAATTACGAATTTCTATCATCTTCATATAAGAAGGTAAAATTATTGTGAAATTTTACTTTGTTTCATGTTTTTTGTTTTTCAGGTTCTAATAATCTTTTTCCCTATTTTATGTCCCTTCACTGACTGCTATCCATCAGTTTTTAAGCAATGGGACATTCCCACAACAACCACAGCAAGGTGGCGGCATGTATCCAGCACTATCAGTGGCTACCGCCTCTAATTCTAAATACCCACTTCAACAGTATAAAGCCAGGAAGCAATAACTCGGGACATATTAGAATGGCGGGAAGCTATGGACCATATGCTTCAGGAGCCCCTGCTAGTTATAACCCTGGTTCAGCTGCTACACCTATACTGATTAATATTTCATTAAATTTTATTTTTTATTTCTATCCTAATATATATTCTTGACTTCCTTCTTGTTCAGCTTGATCAACTTGACAAAATTTTCATGGTTTTAGGTAAGCAAATATAAAATTGAAATTTGGTAAGGCCCACTAAAGCCTGTCAAAGTTCTTAATCCATATTTGGATAAATATTTTGACATTTCTTTCTGTTACAACATTCCACTTCTTTTTTTTTTCTTATATTTACTTTGAAAAATTACTCTGTATTTGTTGAATAGATCTTTAGTTTAATCTGAATGACAAGATCAGGTCATCCAACAGTAGAAAAATGGCAAACACTTGCCTATCTTCCACATTGGCAAACAGATCAGCAACACATCCAAGGGCACAAATAGTAGGTTTCATTTATATAATTTATATAATTTATTATTATTATTATTATTATTATTATTATTATTATTATTATTATTATTATTAGTCATCATCTTAATTCTTTTACCTATCATTTATGCTCCTTACAGTGATAGTCCTGGTCTTTACAGTGTTGCTCACCTCTCTCCAAAAAATCCCGCATATGATCTACTCTCTAAAATGTTGGAGTATGTGTTGCCTCTTTAAATTAATAAAATTTTCAATTATATCATGTATATGTATAGTTGTATACAACCATCATGTATTTGTCTTAATTAAATAGTAAATACCATGGCTTTATTGTTGCTTGCTACAGCCATCTGAGATGACCCTTGAAGAGATAGAATCTCATTCAAGTAGACACTACTAAGCTGAAGAGTACCGCATGGAAAGAGCGACTTGAAGGTATCATGTTTGTGTAATTGTGATAAATAAGAAACAAGGATGTGATAAATAGCATGTACTTTCATTGATTTGTTTATTGTCACGTTCTAACTTTCATTTCTTCCTATTATAGGTTGTACTTAAAATTTTTGCCCAATTATAGCAATGTCATCCAAATAATGAAAGTAATAATAATATGCTATAATTGGGCATATTTTCACAAGTACGATGCTATAATGAAAAGCAGCAGAAACATTCTTTGGAGAAATCGTGAGAGTCTGTGGACCAGAAATGGTGTGTAGACTTTTATGTTTTCATTTTTTTTGTTTTTCCTTTTACCATTTCTGAAATCTCAACCGATGATGATGTTTTGTTTTCATTCACTTTAGTAAGGTCATGAAGAATGTAAGATATTCAAGGACCTGCGTTGGCAATTGTTCTTGAACGAATGAAGTCACATGGTTCATACGGCTCCCCTCGCCTTGTTTACATTTTTATAGTTTTTTTTGTGATAATTGGATGTATATTAAAACTTATAGAGTGTTGATTTACAGTCTGTTGAAGGCATGAAAGTTGTGTGCCATGAGTTGGCAGCTACAAGCAATGACCCTGAGGGCAGTTTAATGGATGATTTAGTCAAAGATGCTGACAAACTCATTTCTTGCTTAGCAACTAAGGTAAATGTTCATAACTGGATTTATTGTAGTAGACTTGAACTTCATGTTCTTCTTTTATTGTGTATGCATATGAATATATAAAGGTGGCAAAGACTTTTGACTTCAGCTTGATGGGTGCATCTTCTAGCTAGATATTTTAAATATGTTTGGGAAGATTTTTCAAAGTATAACTAGGAATAAAACTGACAGTAGAATTGTGTAAGATAAGTAAAAATGAAAATACTTAAGCAGCAAATCAATTGTACTGCAGATTGATAGTAAATCCTAACCTGTGTCTGCAAGTGAGTCCTCATGTCATACTTAAGGGCTTAAGCCAATTCGACACACACATACACACATTTAGTAATAGGGTTCTTAGGTTCTATATATATATATGTGTGTGTGTGTGTGTGTGTGTGTGTGTGTGCGTGTGTGTGTGTGATTATTGAATTTGAATGCTCTTTTTGTCCACCAACAGGTGCTCTTCGACACTCGTTACAGGATAGGCTTAGTAAAGTTTCAAGCAAGAGTCGGGATGAAATATTTCTGAAGCTTAAAACAAGTACAGGTGAGTCTGTTTGCTTAAAAATATCAAGAATTTGGCAAATGCATCACAGTACTTTGGATTCTTTTTATACTACTTAAGCTTGATTGTTTGTTTGCTTCATTTTTTTTAAAAAAAAATCTATGTTTTTGACATATCCGAGATACAATTTAGTTCCTTGTTTGATGTATTTCACCATTCCTAGGGGAGGGTGAAGGAATTCAATTCCTTGGGAACCTGGATCTTTGTCTCATTGGACATTCATTAAGGTATTTTTTTTTAATTTTTACTGCCGGTAATAACAATGTGCTTTATTTTCTACCCATAGTAGTAAGATACTTACATTCCATTACCAATATGGGAATTGTACTTTATTTGTCACATATTGCTATTGTTACAAGTACATTTCTATTATTTATAAAGAAATGTAAATATGTTGCTATTATTAAATTATGGGTCGTATATTAATATAATCATTGAAAATTTGAAGTATGTTGCTATTATGGCTGCAGAAATGAAGGTAGATTGTACCTTTATTGGAAGCTAAAGATCAATGTTATTTCAGGATATGGTGAAGGTTCCAGCAGTTCACATTTTCACTGCTATAATACCAGCACTGATTATAGCAGCCTTGTACTTTTTTGACCATTGCGTAGCTGGACAAATGGCACAACAGAAAGAATTCAATCTCAAAAACCCTTCTGCTTACCATTATGATATATTGTTACTTGGATTCATGGTATTAAATATTAGTCTATTCTAATTTCCTTTTTCCCTTTTCTACATTTTCTATATTGTTATTATTTACATTTCAACAACCATTACGTGTGTAAAATTAGACTTTGATTTGTGGTTTGGTTGGTGTCCCTCCATCAAACGGTGTCCTCCCACAATCACCCATGCACACAAGGAGTCTCAACTCTTGAGAGACAGGGTAAGGCGTTGTTTCTTTTTTATTCTACTAAAGTACCAAAATACCCCTGTTAGTTTATATTCTCAAGCAGTTCCAGTTCTAGTGTCTCTTCTAAGATCAGGTCCACTTGGTGTAAAGATCCAAGCAGCTATAGTTTTGGGCTCATTATGTAAGGAAAACGAACTACGGGTCAAAGTATTACTTGGGGGTTGCATTCCTCTGCTTCTCACTCTTCTAAAATCAAAAGAAGGTCAAATCACAGCTGCAAATACCATTTATGTTGTTTATGAAGGTGATGCCAAATATCATGTTGGATCCAAAATCTTTGCCAGAACAATGCAGCTAGTGAAGTCTTCTAAAATTACAACCACAAATTCAAGGCAAAAGGTGAAACTCTAAACTCTAAATAGTATGATTGATAAAAAAAAATATTTTAATCAAGTTCTTGTTAAAAAATATATTTTATAAAATGAAAATGCACTTGAAAAATGAAAACAACATATAAATGAGCACAAATTTGTAAAATTAGGACTTAATGGTAGTTTCTCTATTAATATCAACGATTTGTTTCTGCATTAAGTAAAAAAGAACAACTATATATAGGTGAGGTGTTGTTATTAGTCCATACAAAATCACTTTTTTATTGGCAGATTGAGATGGTGTAGAAGATTATTGCACACATGGCAGATTGAGATGGGTAATCATGTAACGGATTGTTCTTTTTCCTTTTCCACATATGACCTGCCAAAATGTTGATACTTGTTGTGTTGTTTCTTTTGCAATTTTATTTTTAGGAAATATTTTACTTTATTAAATGTTTAAAGTTACAGGACATGAGTATCGGCACATCATGGAACATTTTAGGGTAGTTGTTGGTTTTCCTCTTGGTGATCCATCAATGAAGTGGCCAACATCATGTAATAACATTTTAGGGGATGATTTAGGTATATGTTTTTTAATGAATAATGTAATCATATGTATGAATATGAAATAAAGTTTGTTATTTGTATGACAATAAATTTTATGCAATGGATTGTGTTTTTTGTATATGGTATTTTCTTTTCTGTTATGAGACATTAAATGAAAATTTAATTTGAAAATTAGTAAATCTATAAATAATATTTTTTTTAGCATTTAAAATTATGATACGCAAAAATGTGTGTCGTCTTCATTTATGACATGGCCTTTCTTGACAGGGGCTTCCTTGATACGCATTGCGTGTCATAAACACGCGCGTGGTAAGGTTACGACACACAAATGCGTGTCGTCTTCCTTTATGACAAAGCCTTCCTTGATACGCATTGCGTGTCATAAACGCGCGTCATAAATGCGCGTCGTAAATGCGTGTCGTCTCTCTTTATGACAGGGCCTTCCTTGACGCGCATTTGCGTGTCGTCTGAGCGTTTTACGACGCGCAATGAGCGTCGTAAAAGGATGTTTTTCTAGTAGTGAATACAACATGATGCTAAACCCATCCACATGCTACTTTGCAATGAAGGCTGGAAAGTTCCTTGGTTAGATGGTCACTAAAAGGAGAATATAAGCAAGCACAAAAAAGATCAAAGCCATACTCAATCTAAAATCTACAACTTCAACCAAGGATATCTAAAGATTGACATGAAGAGTGTCATCTTTAAATAGATTCATCTCAAGATCCTCAGAGAGGTGCAAACATATTCAAGTTCAACATCACTGTTGGTGAAACAACTAGATAGGGAGCCACTCCTCCTTTATCTTTCAGTTTCATCCAATGACGTTAGTGCAGTCCTATCCAAGGATCTTGACGGAGATCAACATCCTATTTACTATGTAAGTTAAAGTCTCTTGGATCTTGAAACCAGGTACTTTCACCTCGAAAAATTAATACTTGCATTAGTTACAACTTCTACCAAACTAAGTAATTATTTTAAAACTCGTACTATATACTTCAAAACTAACTATCCTATTAAGAATGTCATAGGAAAATTACAAATGTCAGGTATAATGGCTAAGTGGTCAATGAAGCTCAACACGTACGACATTAAATATGAGCCAAGATGGGCAATAAAGTCACAAGCATTAGCATATTTTAGTGATGATCTACAAACTGAGGTTGAATTAGAAATTCAAAGGTTTCCGAAAGAAGAAAGCATGGGGGAGTGGATACTATTTATAGATGGAGCATCCAACTTCAGAAGAACAAGCCCTGGGATCATACTAAAATCGCCATATGGGGACATCCTATAACTAATAGTTAGTTGTGAATTCAATGCAACTAACAATGACGCATAATACGAAGCACAAATAATGGGGATACAACTAGCTAATTATCTTTAGATCAAGGATGTCTAGGTATATGTCGACTCACTATTAAAAACAAACCATTTCAATGTGTTCTATGCAGTCAAAGGTGAAAGATTAGCATTATACCTTTAAACACTTAAAACGTTAGCCTTAGAATTTACAAATTTTAGTTTAAACCAAGTTCCTAGAGAAGACAGTACCGAAGCAGACACACTAGCCAATCTAGGATTTTGCCTCAGGATCCCACCGAAGCCAAGATCCCAATAGTTCAGATAATGATCCCAATATGTCAGAAGATCTCACTGCCCATGATCTTAATCAAGGATCTAACATCGTAGCAATCGAAGATCCAATTATCTGATCCCGTCACCAGGATCCTAATGTTCAAGATCAATGTACAAACATTCACGATCTGCAACAACATACAAATTCTTGGATCCAACCCATCATGGAATACCTCCAGAATGGTAAGATCCCAAAAGAAGAAAAAAGTGAAAAAGCATTCAAAATGAAGGTCTCACACTTTGTGATGATCCATGGAGTATTATACAAGAAGTCTATGGTAGGGCCATATCTAAGGTTCTTAGAAAATCATAAAGCCATGGAAGTCTTAAAAGATATACATGAAGGGGATTGTGGCAACCACATTGAAGGTAGATTTTTATGTTCCAAGGTATTAAGAACATGATACTACTAGCTAACCATGAATAAAAGCACCTTCTTACACGCTTAGAAATGTGATGCTTGACAAAGACATAACAATATCCTTCATCGGCCAACAGAACCTCTACACCCATCATTTCTCCATGGGCATTCATGAAATGGGGGATGGACATAGTTAGGAAATTACCTAAGGTACCAGGTGGAAAAATATTCATTCTAGCAATAATAGATTACTTCTCAAAGTGGATCAAAGCTGAGGCTTTTGTTTAAGTTAGAATATCCTTACTAGATTCGACATCCCGACGAAAATCATATGTGACAACAGATACCAGTTCATTATCAAAAGAACATGGGGCATTTGTACTAGTTGGGGAATCAATATGATAATGTCCACCCCAGTTCACCCTCAAGCTAACGGCCAACCATAACCAATAACAAGATCATAGTCAGCTACCTAAAAACAAGACTAGATGAAAAGAAGGGGAAATGGGTTGAAGAGCTTTCTTTCATTCTATGGGCAGATGGAACCACAACAAAGATGACAACAATTTAAACTCCATAATCCTTAGTATTTGGATCAAAATTCGTGATTCCAATTAAAGTGGTGATTTAAATGACAAGATACCAACTCTAGAATCAAGATAACAACAATAGGATCTTCGCTCATGATCTTGACACAGTTTATGGACTAAGGGATCTTGCCATGATCAACATCGCTGCCCATAAACAAGGGATTTCCAAAGCCTACAATAAATATATCAAGGTCAAAAGATTCCAAGTAAGTGACTTGTTCCTCAGAAAGGCGTTTCAAAATACCAAGGATCCTAAGGCATGTAAAGTGGCACCTAAGTGGGAAGGACCCTATCTCATTGATTCGGAAGCACGAAAGTGGGAATATTGGTTAGCTACTCTAGAAGTAAGTATCTTTCCAAAATTTAGGATTTCTATACAACTCAAAGCATACTTCGTGTAAGTAAAGATCATCACACTTCCTTACAAAAAAGTCAAGGTACATACCTACTTGCTACCATCACTTTTCGCTTTGATTATTTTTTCTCAATATCATTATTGACTTAAGCATCGGAGGGGAGTTAGCCAAGCTAATGCCCATCTCCCAAGCTAACATTTTCAACATGCATAGAATTAAAGATCTTGGCAACCACAAATGAAGATTGGTTATCTCTCATCCAATCAAGGGCACCTAATCCCCTCTAGTGTTTAAAGAGTTAATGACCTATTTCATCCATGTTTGGGTTTCCACACCTTGCTTGGACGCACGATCTCTAACTATGGAATGTGGATAAAGGGATCATTTCATGATTTAGTGACTTGGAAATCCTCTTATCTCTGAACATATGTTAAGATCCTACATGTTAATCTACGGTTTATAACATTATCATATTATCTTACGATTTGAGATCTTCCCTAGTATAATTTAAGTTGGGATCTTTCCCACTATAATATAAGTTGAGATCTTCACTGATATAATCTAAGTTGGGATATTCCCTAGTAACTTCGTAAGTTGGGATTTCCCCAAGAATGCATTTAGAGGGATCCTTCATAGTTCAAGTCTCAAGATTATGAAATACTAAGACCATTCAACATAAAACTTCTCCGAATTTAGAATTCCAAAGAAAAGTTCAAAAAGACAACTAAAAGTTTGGTTGAAGTTTAAGGAAGGGAGTTTGAAAGCTCTCACCAGGTTCTATCTATCCTTATCTTCTAATCTATGTTTACTAAAACACTATGCCTGAAGTTATCCCTAAAATAAGAAAAAGATATCTTTAATAGTTCATTTTCTCTTAAAGATTCTCCAACTTTTTAACCAAAATTTATCTCTCTCAAACCTTAGGATACCAACTATTTCAAGATCCTGATCAAAAGAGTGTCTATCTCAGATTTTAAGATCCTAATAATTTTTGTAAAACCTAAAATTATTGAACTCTTTAGGGTCTTAATCATTTAAAGATCCTTAGACCCTTAGAAAATTCTACTTTGACCATATATATTTCTACAACCAAACTATTCACACAGATAAAGTAATAACACCTAAAGCACTAAAATTAAAAGGGTTGCTCACCAACCCATCAAAAGCTTAATTGTTTACGAACCAAATTTAAAAATTGTTTTTTAACTTATCTAACCTAAATACTCTCCAGGTTTGATCGCCACCCGCTGGAGTCGCCTTTGCCTCCTCATTCTTCTCTTCCTCTTTATTTTCACCCTCATTCTTCTACTCCACTTGCCGCATGACATATTTAATGACATTAATTTTCTTGCCAGTTAACTTGGAAAGGGCGTCAGAACAACCGGCCACATTCCAAGATCCTATGTATCCTTTCTCCATGTCCTCTGCCATCTTGATCTTCACCTCCTAAATATGTTCGGCGGAATTGCTCTTGAGCTTAGTGATCACACCTTCAATCTCTTGGGCATGCTCTTCTTCATTCCCTGCCTTCTCCTTGCTCAGCTTCTCCAACCTCATCAAGAGATCCTTGTTGGTCTTCTTCCAAATCTTCTCCTACTCCTTCAAGATGTTCTCCGCGTCCTTAGCCTTGAGCCCCAGATCCTTAATAGATCGAGAAACATGATCCAAAACCTAAGAAAGATCATAATTAGTAAATTAAAATTAAACAAAAAAAATAACTCAATATTGATTACAGTTTGTGAGAAGGATATCAACATCTTCATAGCCTCCTATGCCCCTGGTTTCTATAGGCTAAGATCCAGGATCTCATATGGCTTTCTTTTCCGAGATCAGGGAATCTTTTTAGTCAAATCATCCAGAGCCCTCTTTGGAGGAAGAGAAGAGGAAGTATTTTCCTTTTTGACCACGAGTTGACCACTTTGGAGGAAGAGAAAAGGATATTAACTTCTACAAAGGAACTTCATAAGTTCAAGATCCTCAAAACAGAATAAATGAACAAAGGATCCTTATGAGTAGACATTGGGAGAGTAGTGAAGGAAATTTCTTGATAGTTGGACTATTCAAGCTTGTAGGATCTTTTGACTTTTGGAAAAGTGAGAAAGCTCTTGATCTTCTCTTCAGTCTCTTCAGTGGCAGGAGCAAGTTCCTCAAACTCGGTGGCTGCATAAAATCAAACAAAATAAGAAATAGTGAATTTCGGGATCCTTAACATAATAAATCAAATCCTACACTTTTTGGTCCAGTTCATTGGTAGAAGATCACTGTTGCGGATAGAAATCTATTTCACAAAGAAAATTTTCCCGTTCCAAGCACCATCTTATTGTTTTGATTTCAAAATTAGGTGTGTTTTGTTGGTTTTAACCTTGAACTACAATCGAGAAGACCCAAAAGTTGGAAGATCATAAATGTTGGGTAGTTCAGTCAAAGCCTATGTCAAAACCATTGGACTGTTTTAACCGTTCAATCAAAAAGATGACCTTACAGAGCGCGTGCATGGTTTGGATACAAGAGATTTTCAGTACCTTAAAAAATTCAGAAACGACACCAGAGAATGGATAGGTCAAACCTAAGGAAAAGGGATACTCGAGGAAGCAAACCCAAGTAAGAGAACAAAATCTAGTTGGGTCTATGCATCAAAAGGTTTGAAAACAGTGTTAGCAGGAAAACCCTCACTTGTTTTTAAAGATTCAATGGCATCATCGTCGAAAGAGTTGGTCTCCTCATATATTAGGAGTTTTTGATCGACAAAATCCTCATCAGAAGGAGCAAGGATGCTTGTGCGCGAACAATATATGTTTTTACCCATGGATTAAAAAGAAAGCAGTAAAACTAAGAGAGAAAGAAGCACAAGATTTTCCTTAAAGACGACTGGTAATGCTTGAGAGAAAAATGGAAGAGTTAAAAATGCATCGGTAACCACTATGCCCAATTTATTTGAATCAAAGAGGAGAGAGATATGACATGACATGATAATCATTCCTATTAACTGATAAAATTCTATCTGTTGGAGTTTAAATTTTGAAATATTTATCTTATTTTAATTCTAAAATCGATTATACTCTTTGAATATTCGAAAATTTACTTCGAACATTTTGCAGGTATAATTTGGGGGCAACTGTTAGGGGTCAAGATCCTATAACATGTCGAAGATCTTGGATCTTAAAGTGGAGTCAGGATCCTGAAACATATGTTTTAATGAGTCAGGATCCTGAATATTACCAATATTATTACCTAATGAGATTATCAAATATATTTATCGTTTATTATTCACATGTGTGAAAATAGTAAACACAAGACACGTCTATGTTGAAGATTCAATGCAGTCAAGCTTAAAATCCAGATTTACCAAGTCAAGGCAATGTGTAAAAGCATGCTCAATAGAATCCCAAGAATATAGAACATCTAGATAGCCCACCTAGGTTGTAAATACACATGTATAAATCGCACAACACACACCCAGTGTGAAATGATCACTTGTACTCGTATTCTCAAACACATTTATGTAATTTATGTTTTGATTAATTGTAACATCCCAAAAATACTAAGATTTTTTTTCTTGCTTTTAAGTCAACCAAAACCATCATTCATTCATTTAAAATCCATCTAAGTATGAAAAGGTGGAAAAATAGTTATCAGAGTACATTCCTAAGATCATATAATGTTGAACACCGGTGGATGCTATGTGATTATGTCGGGCCTTTCCCCTTCGAACCAGAGGTACCTGAAACCATAAACATAAACTTTAAGCATAGAGTTTAGTGATTTCCCTAAAATACCACATACCATACATACATATCCACCTAAAGCTGTAATGAATCTATTTCACCCCTGAGTCCCTTCCAACTCTCTGAGTCGCTTTTGACTCTTTGAGTCCCTTCCGACTCTATGTCCCTTCCGACTCTCTTAGTATCTTTCAACTTGTACGAGTCTATTTCACCACTACATCTAAGCATCATGGTTGTAGAAATCGAGTTTAATTGGCTATTCATCGCTTAGTGTTCTCCAACCGTCGAAGATTAGGGTATTAATCGAAATTTTAGGATTAATCGGGTTTGGCGGGATTAACTGGTCAAAAAATGTCAAAAAATTAAATTAAATTTTAAAAAAAATTCAAAAAATCAACTTTTTTTACTCCAAAATTTTCGAATATTATACCAAAATGTTCATATTTTTGTATTTTCCAAATTTCAAATTACAAAATTTCTTATTTTCTAACTTTGAAGTACTTGTTTTTCTTAAGATATATTAATATTTGATTAATTTTAATATTTTATTAATAATCTATGTTCCCCGATTAATCTCTACCAAGACCGATTAATCCCTTAACACCAATCGACCGTCGAGCTACCGTCGAACGATATTTACAACCTTGCTAAGCATACAATCATATTAGCAAGAGTCACAAAGACAAAAAGCACATGCATGCGTGTTAGTAAATGTCACAAAGAAAACAATCGTACTACAAACAATCCATTGGGCCGACATTGGTGTCATCCACCTAGAAGTACAGTAAAGAGACTTACCCTATAGTCTAAAAGATAATCGAACTGATCACTACTCCAAATATTGTCTCTATAGGTCAGCTATACAATAAAAAAGGACACAATCTCAATCTACTATTCAATTTACCCAAAATAACCTAAAGTCAAACTTGGTCAAAATCAACGGTCAATGGACAAAAGTCAAAAGTCAAAGTTCCAAGTTAGGCTGAGCACACCATGCGTACTCCATCTCTATGTATGACGTAGAGGGTACCTTCCCAAAATATGAGGCTTCAATCCAATACACGTTGTGTGCTACTATGGTACGCCCTGCATACTTACTCAGATCCCAATATCCTCATTAAGTGCTTATTGCCTTAAGTCCTTAAATCGAATGCTCTGATCTAACCCCTAGTAACCTCCTTAATCATAAAGTCCACAACTTTATGATTTTGCATGACTAGAAAGTGTCCAAGTCTAGAAACCCTAACATATCACAAGATTCTAAGCCTAATACTCATGCATGGATGAAAGGAAAGGATCAAGATCACATTTTTATGACTTCATGCACTTCAAAACATCTGAAAAAGGTTACTCATAAGGTATGGAGTAGATCATACTCAACTAAACCGAGATTATGGGACCAAGAGGCACAAAATCTTAAGAACTAACAAGATCTAGTGAAACAGTCATTAGTTTCAGAACTTTATACCTTCTGGAGATTGCTTGGGAGGTGTAAATCCTAGATCTACAATACTTGAAGCTTTCCTAGTTCACTCTAATGATCTTGTCCCTTCAAAGATGAACACAAAACACTCAAATAGCTCAAAAACTCTCAAATGAATATTAGGGTTTGCAAGGGATCATTTGGGAGGATGCATGATAATGGTGGAAGGGATTTATCAGGGTTAAGGTGTTTAAATAGAGCTCAAAACCGTGGATTTAGGCTTAGTGTATCAGCCGAGTACGCCCTACGTACCCCTTGAGTACCCCCTGCATACTCAAGAGCATCCGCGTCAACTTTTAATAACTTACAGCTAACGTACGCCCCAAGTACACCCGATGTGGACTATTTTTGCAATAAATTAATACTTTTAGTCAAGAACGTAAATACCTGATTTGGTTGGGTGATACAATTCTCCCCCACTTGAATTAGAATTCATCCTGGAAGTCCGCCTCCATAAATAACTCTGGATAATTCTCCTTCATCTCCTCCTCAGGTTCCCACGTCCGTTCTGAGCCTTTCCGGTGTTGTCATTGCACCTTCACCAATCCTACCTCCATGTTTCTCAGGGTTTTTATCTTCTTATAAAGGATCGCAACTGGTCTCTCAATATAGTTCAAGCGCTCTCCATCTGAATATCATCTGATGACACCACTATGGAATCATCGACCAAAAAATTCCATAGTTGAGAGACGTGAAAAGTGTTGTGAATTTGACTAAGCTCCTCATGTAGGTCCAACTTGTATGCAACCCTTCCCACCCAGGAAATAACCCCCTGAAAGGACCATTGTATCTGGGAACCAACTTGTAACGTCCATAAAAATCATGCCAAATTTAAACTTTTTAAAACATTTCAAAACCAATAATTATTACAAACTTGTTTTCAAAATAGTTTGATGTCAGAGTATTCCAGAATCAAATCATGAAACATAAGGAGGTGTATGATCAAGCCTTCACCTTCCCGCGATCATCAGAAGTACCTGAAACAATAACTGATAAATGTAAGCTCGAAGGCTTTGTGAGTTACCCCCAAAATACCAACGCCATACATATATAAACATATCATATAAACAATAACATGCATAATGAGACTTCGGCCTGGCTGGACCGCGTCGCAGGTCTTCAGCTTATTCGGACCGCTCTTCGAGCCTTCGATACTTCTGGACCGCCTCGTAGGGCCTACAACCTATCTGGATCGCTGGCCGGGCCTTCGGCCTGACTAGTATACCCTAACCGGGCATGCAGTCTATCCGGTCCGCCCTAGGTATCTTGGCCTACAACACAAAGTAGGACCTACCTTAACCCAATACTCCAAACCAACAAACATGTGCACATAAATATCATATGCTAGCTAAAATGTATAGATAGTCATACAAATCTAACAGATCGCTCACATGGAAACCATCCTATAACCTCGATATCGATCTAACCGATCACTAACATAGCAACCATCCTATACCCAAGATACTGATCTAACAGATCACTATCATGGCATAATCCTATAACCATGATACCGATCTAACAGATCACTAACATGGAAACCATCCTATAACCATGATATAAACCATAAAGCATAACATGCAATAAACTTGGATACAAATCCGAAAAGAGCCGAAATTGGTGCCTTAGACCCTGCTGATATAGTGAGGAGAACTCACCTCACAAGTAATGCAGAACTGGACTGAAAGTCTCCGACCGCTGTCTCCCTGGAAATCTTGAACTATCCAAAATAATGAATACTAAGTCAATAATTGGGATCTCAATATTTCCTAAGGGTCCCGCATAGAGTAATTGTCCACTATAGCCTCTTTTTTAATTTGGGCCAAGGCCTAATGCCAAATCCATGATCTTAAAAGTCCATATATCCAAAGCCCATTAATGGCCCAATTTTCCCAATTGGGCCCAACACCCTAATTGGGCCTTATTCTAGGATCCATTATCAAAACTGGCCCAAAACCTAATTATTCAGAATGTCCATAAAGGCCCAATTCCAACTACTCCAAAGGCGGCCCAATCCAGAAGTCCATTTCATCAAAAGCTCAACAGAGGGCGTACGCGGGGCGTACTCCTCTGGTACATGGGGCGTACTTATGTTTTGTGTTGACCACCATCGGGGTGGTTGACTCAGTACGCTGGACGTATAGAAATTACGTGGAGCATATGCGAGTTTTACCAAAACTCTAATAAGTGGTTAATGGCTTAAGCATGTATGCCCAAATTCCAGATCCATCAACCAAATGTGTCTTTGAACCATAAAGTATCGAACTTTAAGACTTTGGATGTCCAGAAAGTTCTTAAAACATGGTCTTAACCCATTAAGACCTTCCTACTATATGCATGGGACATTTTAAGCCATTGGGACATCATTGTTATCACTTAGGACCCTTTCTAGGGTCTGAAAGGACAGCTTATTATGTTCAAACCATAACATGCACCAACTTGGGACTTTTGGGATAAGAAATGGTTTCATAAAGCCACTAAGGCTAGATCCACATCATACACATAAAGGTTGGAGCTTTTTACCCTCTGGAGCTTCTAGAGCACAAAGAAACTTCAGATGTATAAGCTTGTCCTCCTTCTCCAACTACTCAAAGCACACTCTTTTAGCTCACACACTCAAGAAAGAGGTTAGGGTTTGGGGAAAACGGCTCAAATCTATGGAGGCTGAGGTGATGGAGGGTTTTGAGCTCATAAGGACGTTTATATAGCACTCAAACCCTAATATTAGGCTTTCCACCTGACGTGAGTACGCTTAGCATACACAAGTGTACGCTTAGCATACTAGGGCGTGCCTAGTACACTCAACGTACCTTATGTACGCTTAGCGTACTCTCTTGATCCTAAAGTTGCAACTTTAGCCCTTAGTCTTCTAATGGCTTTACTTTTCCCATGGGACTATAAATGAAAAAATAACCAGAGAGGATTCAGAAATATCTACAAAATCTCGGGATGTTACATAGTTTGCCCCGCTTCCTAAATCATATGACACCTTTCCATGGTGACACCTTCAGGAGTACCATGTCCCCTCCTTGAAAAATGCAAATATGATCGGCGCCTATCGGTATAACTCTTATGCCCACTCTACGCGGTCTGCAATTTTTCGTGTACCTGCCAGATCAACTTGGTAGTCCAGAGTACCACCTTTGTGCTACCTGTGACTCTCTGAATGACCTTACCCCAGCAAATCGGGGTCAGACACTTCCTCCCGTAGAGCATCTTAAAAAGTGGTCGATAAATACAGGTGTGGTAGCTATTCTTGTAAGGAAACTTAGCCAACAGGAGATACGTATCCCAACTACCGCTCACTCTGTCCATCGGTCCACGGATGAAAAATTATGCTGAAGTGCAGACGAATACACAATTCCTCATGAAATCTCTTCTATAACCTAGAAGTGGACCGAACATCCCGATCCGAAACCATTGAGACTAAAACTCCATGACGTGCCACGACCTCTCGAATATAAACATCTGTCAACTTCTCTACAGAGATGAATTAAATGCGCACTTTTGTTCAACTAATCCATAATGACCGAAATCGAATCCACCCCTAGCGATGTATGTGGCATCTTCAAGATAAAACTCATTGTGATCTCTTCCCATTTTCAGAAAGGAACACCCAATAGCTTCATCTTGCCGTGAGGTCGCTGATGCTCGACCTTGATTTCCTGCAATTCAACCACCTCTCCACATACCAGGCCACATTCTTCTTCATGTATGGCCACCAATAATTGAGGCGTAGGTCTCTATACATCTTAGTCATACCCAGATGAATAGAAAACTTCGACTTTTGCGCCTCCTTCATCAGAATCTGACGAGTACCCCCGAAATAGGGAACCCAAACTCTCCGATGAAGGGTCAACAATCCCCATTTATCATAATCAAAAGAGGACACCTAACCTACTATGCACTCACTCTTTTGGTGTTCTTCTTTCATAGCCTCAACCTTAGACTCACGGATCTGCTCTAGGAGTAGGGTAATAACTGTTATTCTCAAACATACATCCCTGATAGGGGTACCGGACGCCTTGTGGCTAAGAGCATCATCCACCACGTTGGCCTTTCTAGGGTGATAAAGGATCTCACAATCATATTCCTTCACCACATCGAGCCACCTGCATTGCCTCATATTTAAATTTGGATGATCAATCAAATACCTCATACTCTAGTGGTCCGTGTAATGATACAACGAACCCCATACAAGTAATGATGCCAAATCGTGAGGGGTAAAACAATCGCCCTAATTCCAAATCATAGGAGGGATAGTTCGCCTCAAGAGGCTTCAGCTGCCTCGAAGCATAAGCTATCACATGACCCCTTTGCATGAACACTGTCCTATCCTGAAACCGACACATCACAATATACCACGAAATCATCCACACCCTCAAGTAAAGTCAAAATTGGAGCCTTACAAAACTTTAGCCTTAAAGTCTCAAACATCGCCCACTACTCAATCCCCCCAATGAAAAGTAATAGATTTCTTCGTTAACCAGGTCAACGGAACTGCGAACCTAGAGGAATTCTCAACAAACCTCCAATAATACTTGTCTATACCAAGGAAACTACGAATATCATATGCAGACCTTGGAAACTCCCAATGCATCACGACCTCGATCTTTGCCGGATCGACCAATATACCATTCTGATTGACGAGGTGTCCCAAGAACTGCACCTCGTGCAACCAGAACTCACACTTGGAGAATTTGGAATAAATCTTTTCCTTCTTTAGAGTCTCCAAAATGTATCACAGATGATCCTTATGCTGCTCCTTAGTCTTAGACTAGACCAATATATCATTAATGAAAACAATCACCGACCGATCTAGCATCAGCCTGTAAACCCTATTAATGAGGTCCATGAACACTGCTGGTGGTGAGCCCAAAAGGCATCACCATGAACTTGTAATGACCATAACAAGTCCTGAAAGTCGTCTTATGAACATCCTCATCCCTAACCCTCATCTGATGATAGCCTAAAAGTAGAGCAATCTTCGAAACACCTACATCTTGTGCGAAGCTAACCGATTAGGTGCCTTGGTTATTGGAGTCGCACCTGGAACCCGATCAATACATAACTCAACCTGTATTTCTGGAGACACTCCAGGAAAGTCCTCCGGGAACACATTGAGATAGTCTTGAACGATGGGCACATCATCATTTGTCTTCTTCCTCTCCTCTCTAGTATCCAATACATAAGCCACAAAACCAGAACATCCCTGCTATAGATATCTCCTAGCTCACATGGCTTAATAGAAAGCTAGTCCATGTTGGGCACCCTCTCCATGAATAATTAGTTCTCCCTTACTTAGGGTTCGAATTCGAACTAACTGGTGTCCACAATCAAGAATCTCCCCATTAGAGCTCAACCAATCCATCCCCACGATCACCTTACTCTCGTGCAAAGGTATAGGAACCAAATCAATCGGATACTGCTCACCAAATAACTATAAAACAGAACCCTGATGAATCCTCGATACTCACACTGGACGATCGTCAATGATATCCACCTCTAACGAATACTCAATCTCCTTTGGAGCATCACTGAATCTCTTGTTGAGCGCATGATATACAAATGATCGGGTGGCGCCTAAATAAAAAAGAACTAAAGCAGGAACACCATTCACTACGAACATCCTTATAAAACATCATATATAATAAGAATAAACATCAAAGAAATAAATGAAATAAAAGAAAAATACATACAAGTAACCATATTTGGTGTTGCACGAGCCTCCTTGGCTGTCAGATGGAAAGCTTAACTCCTCGCAACCGGCATCTCCGCCTTGCCCTGGAAGCCATCGGTGATCCTGAATGTAGCTGGAGAGGGTGCTGCAACCACTCCTCATACCAAACTTGGACAATTTTCCTTCTTGTGGCCCTATGATTGCCATGGAAACAAATTAGATTGGATACCTGGATGGTGGGGTAATCCCTGCTAAAGTGAACGATCTCGCCACACTTATAGCAGTCGTACCCACCCACCATGCAAAATCCATCATGCGTCTTGCCACACTTGCCACAATAGCCCGACCATATTGGCCTCTCAAATGTGAATCAACAACCTTGGGCTTCTTACCTGTGCCCTCCAATACCTGCACCTGAACCAACTTCCTCTTCCTCACTGCCTCCATATCAATCTCCCGCTTGCGAGCCCAAGGTATCATGTCATCAAATGTCCTACAACTCGACATGCTCACAATATCCTAAATCTTATCCTTCAGCATATCGTGATACCTGATCTTCTTCATCTCCTTGTCCGCCACATACTGTAGAACCATCAAAGCCCTCTCACAAAACTTGGCGGTGATCTCTTCCACCGAATCAGTAGTTTAGCGAAGGTCCTAGAACTCCCTCACTAGCTGCTAAATCTTGATCACTGGTGAAAACTCATCCTTAAATCTCGTCACAAAACCATCTCAATTCATTGCCTCAACAGCCTCGGCTCCCAAGGCATGGCCTACCTCCTCCCACCAATCATGATCCCTGTCTTTCTAAAGACAGGATGCAAGTCTGACATTTTCCTCATCGGGACATGCGGTAGTCCGGAAAGCTTTCACGATGTCTGTCAACGATCGCCTGCTAACAATGGGGTCCTTCTTCCTAAAGAACCCAGGAGCCCCACATGCACGAAACCCTTGGAAAGTCAGAGTGTGTGCACCCACCATAACTACCATCTCAGTATGGAATGCGTCTTGGCGCTCATCCAACAAATCCATAATGCCCTCCTTGATCGTACCAAATATCACATGAGTCTGCTCCAGAATACCACAAGTGATCTCTGAAGAAATGAACTCTCACACATGCTCTTCTAAATGTCTAACTCCAAAACCCTAACCCGATCCCTCACCAGGACCTGAACCACCTCGAGTGACCACCATTATGAAAATAAACAATGCAAACCAACAAAAAAACACTCAAAGAATCTCACATCCCATGAGTTCCTTAGTATCCTAATGACTCCCCCTAATTCGAGTACATATCTTGTGTTTCCAGTAGTGTGGGCCCAATACTACCTTCCACACCTATCTGTACTTTCCTTAAAAGTCGCCCCGATTCCCCTAAGTGACTTCTTTACTACCAAACATTCACCATTCCCACTAAACAACACATTTTCCCAGCTAACATACTTCCTAGGTTCTCCTAGTATATCCTTCCCACCACTCTCTGCCATTAGATGCAGAAGGAACCCCCACTAACACCCGCTAACTACCTTACAAATATAATTATATGCAACGGACACTAGATCTTTGATTGCAAGGTCTCACACTACAATGGTCGGACTCAGGTAAGAGCTTCACAATAGAGTTAAACCAAGCCTTATAAAATTATCTATTTTTTGTAACATGTAACCTAGCATATTCACTTGATAGTTAACTAGTATAACAGTGATTCCTAAAAGCACAAAACAAGTAGCATTCGAGCATCGAATTCTAACCAGTGCACTACCTAATCAGGCCACCCTATCATATCATCTGAAAGTTGTACTAGTATGCAGTTCTAGGGGCTTATATAGTAGGAACATAAATGCATCTCTCCTAACATATAATTATGAGAAGATCCTTAACCCTAATCTAGCGTGCTATACACATATGCACATACTAAAACAAATAAACATGTATGGGTATTTTGGAAAATACTTAGTTGAGCTCGGCCGATTGCACACATCACACCCCATTTTTATAAAAAACCTTTAAGAAAATATTTTTCTTTTTTACCAATTCCATAGTTAGAGTTCAGTCACACCTGAGAGTGTGCCTGACTCCCTCAGACCAAGGCTCTGATACTGTAACGCCTGTGTTTCCAGGCTTGCCATTTTTTTAGCAATGTAATAGTCTAGGTTAACCTTTGTAACCCGTTTTAAAATAATAGAAGTGTATTATTTGAGTATTATGTGTTTTGTGCTTAATTGCTTAATTATGTGGTTTGATTAATTAAGAATAAAAATAAGCGTCAAAATTTAAGTGTAAAATAAACTTGATATCTTTGGATAATGTTGTAGTAGTTGAAACGAGGTTTCCGAATATATATAGAACGCCCAAATCTGACTTCGTATGACTAAGTTATAATTTATCGAAGTTTCGGCTTAGCGGTGTGCAGCCCGAAATACTCGATTTGAGATCGAGCGGTTTTTAGTCGAAACAATCTAAATGAGGATCGAAGGTCTCGTTGTTGGTATCGAAGCGATAAAAAGTTAGGCGAGAACGGACGTCAAACGAAGAAGTTATGAATTTATAACGAAGTTTTTCTGTCCCGGCCTATTAAAAATAATTAATAAAAATAAATTTAAAATTAGCCGACAGAGTCTAAACAAAAGTTGTAGAGCGTAGTCTCACCTTCGCGTGGATATAAAGAACGTCGAAAACGGAGTTCGTATGAAGAAGATATGAATTTTCAAAGTTTATTAAATATTTTGTATTTAAATTAAATCTTTAATTCGGATGTATATCCAAAGGAGTCACCGATCTGATCCGAAGTACGCCCTGCGTACTCGTGTACGCCCCGCGTACAGCGAAGCATGACGCACCTCGCACACGAGTTCTTCGGATGACGATTTCGGACCTGTACGCCCTGCATACTCCGAGTACTCCGAGGCTCCGCGTACTCCGAGGCTCCAGCCTCCTATAAATAGGATGCGAGGGCAACCGAGTTCTTTTGCTATTTTCTCTCTTCTCTCTCCCGTTTTGCATCGATTTGCGTGCCATAAATACCCCGAAGCCCCGGTATTATTCTCAAGCCCCGAAGCAAGTCCCGAGATCCCAAAGATCCCGAGAAGTGCGATTCCCGAGCCGAAGCTCTGCCCGTGAGAAGTTCGATTTTTGTGAAGATCTTCCAGATCTGCTGAGGATTACAACTTCTGCAAGTCGTAGTGCTGTCTAATCATCTTCTGATCAAGTGAGTGTATACTACCTTTCATAAACACGATAATAATACAAGTATGGATTGAGTGTATTAAGTATATTGTTGTTTATATGTGTGAATGTATATTCACTCTCTTCTATCTCATGGATCTGATTTGTTTTCTATGAAATACGTGTTATGTGTGTGTGCCTCATCTGTTATGTGGAATATGTATTGATTAAAGCATGCTATACAGGTTTTTAAACTATGTATAAAAATGTATATTTTATCTACTAATATGTTGGGTAGAACATGGGTAGATAGTTGGTGTGTAATAAACAGATGAGAGGCCTCGTTGTTGTCTGATTTAGTCATCTAGCGGAGTTTAGATGACGACCACAGACTTTTCTAGACAGTCTTGTGGAAACATTAGCAGGTTCGCCACCTGTAGGTGTTAATGAACTTGGGTGTTCATTCGCTGTACTCCATCCCCCTCATGGTTGCCTTATTTGACTTATATTGCTGAGGAACCCCCGAAGCATGGGTTGTCGCCCCGATGAAATATTCTTAGACTAGGTCCCTTGTGTTAGTTTTTTTAGGGACATAAAGTGAGAATAACGGGAATGGGTAATTGGGTTATTGTTGGTTGGTGGAAATTAAATATGATTATTTATTGTGGGTTGAAAACCCTATATGCTCACCAGGCTCCCAAGCCCGACCCACTTAGTTTTATTTGTATTACAGGAAGTGGCGCGAGGGCATAAGATGGATGAACCATCAAGTTGTTTTGTTTACAAGTCTGTATATGTATATATTTGTTGAATGACTTGTAATGTTATCGTTTATGCTTATTGGTCTGTATCGGAACATGACACCCCGAGTTTTGATTATATAATGAAATATACATTTCTTTTATGAAATGCTTTGGTAAACATTGTTTTATCATGTTTTGTTTTTGGGAACAAATTCCGCAACTCTTTCAAATCAAAAGGATTTACTCTGAAAATATTTTAAAAGCATAAATGAAAATCGGTCTTTTCTGGCCGAGATTTTGGGGATGTCACAGATACTAACTTTTAACATCCTAAAAATACTAAGTAAATTTTTTTGCTTTTAAGTCAACCAAAACCATCATTCATTCATTTTAAAACCATCACAGTAGGACAAGGTGGAAAAATAGTTACCAAAGTACAATCCCAACATCATATAATGCTTAACACTGACGGATGTTATGCGATCATGTCATGCCCTTTCCTTTTGAACCAGAGGTACCTGAAACCATAAACATAAACTGTAAGCACAGAGCTTAGTGACTTCCCTAAAATACCACATAACATACATACATATTAGCCTAATGATGTAATAGGTCTATTTCATCCTTGAGTCCTTTTCGACTCTTTGAGTCCCTTTCGACTCCCTCAGTATCTTTCAACCGGTACGGGTGTATTTCACCCCTACATCTAAACATACAATCATATTAGTAAGATTCACAAAGACAACATGCACATACATGGATGTTAGTAAGTGTCACACAGACAACCATCATCCTACAAACATAATCAAGTGGTCCGACATTGGTGCCTTCCACCCACAATTAAAGTGAAGAGACTTACCTCACAGTCTGAAGGATAGTGAACTGATCACTACTCTAAATATTATCTCTACAGGTCACCTATATAATAAACATAGTCCCAATCTCAATCTACTATTCAATTTACCCAAATTGACCTAAAGTCAAACTTAGTCAAAGTTAACGATTAATGGCCAAAAGTCAAAAGTCAAAGTTTCAAGTCAGGCTGAGGGCACCTTGCATACTCCATCTCTACACATGACATAGAGGGTACCTTCCCAAAATATGGGGCTTCAATCCAGTATGCGTTGCGTACTCCTATGGTACGCCCTACATACTCAGTCAAATCCCAATATCCTTATTAAGTGCTTATTCCCTTAAGTCCTTGCATCCAAATCTCAAATGTAACCCCAAATAACCTCCTTAATCATAACGTTTCCAACTTTATGACTTTGCATGACTATAAAGTGTCCAAATCTAAAAACCTAACATATCACAAGATTCTAAGCCCGATACTCATGCATGGATGAAAATAAAAGATCAAAATCACATTTTTATGACTCCATGCACTTCAAAACGTCTGAAAAGGCTACTCATAGGGTCTGTAGTAGCTCATACTCAACTATACCAAGATTATGGGCCCAAGATGCACATAATCTTAAGAAGTTGTGACATCCCCAAAATCTCGGCCAGAAAAGACCGATTTTCATTTATGCTTTTAAATATTTTCAGAGTAAATCCTTTTGATTTGAAAGAGTTGCGGAATTTGTTCCCAAAAACAAAACATGATAAAACATTGTTTACCGAAGCATTTCATAAAAGAAATGTATTTTCATTATAATCAAAACTCGGGGTGTCATGTTCCGATACAGACCAATAAGCATAAACGAATACATTACAAGTCATTAAACAAATATAAACATATGCAGACTTGTAAACAAAACAACTTGATGGTTCATCCATCTCATGCCCTTCCGCCACTACCTGTAATACAATTTAAAACTGAGTGGGTCAGGCTTGGGAGCCTGGTGAGCATATAGGGTTTTCAACCCACAATAAATATCATATTTAATTTTCACCAACCAACAATAACCCAATTACCCATTCCCGTTATTCTCACTTTAATGTCCCTAAAACAACTAACATAAGGGACCTAGTCTAAGAATATTTCATCGGGGCGACAACACATGCTTCGGGGGTACCTCAGCAATATAAGTCAAATAAGGCAACCATGAGGGGGATGGAGTACAGCGAATGAACACCTAAGTTCATTAACACCTACAGGTGGCGAACCTGCTAATGTTTCCACAAGACTGTCTAGAATAGCCAGTGGTCGTCATCTAAACTCCGCTAGATGACTCAATCAAACAACAACGAGGCCTCTCATCTGTTTATTACACACCAACTGTCTACCCATGTTCTACCCAACATATTAGTTGATAAAAATATACATTTGTATACATAGTTTAAAGAAAACCTGTATAGCATGCTTTAATCAACACATATATCACATAACAGATGAGGCACACACACACATAACACATATCTCATAAAGAAATAAGCAGATCTATAAGATAGAAGAGAGTGAATACTCATTCACACATAACACAACCAAATATATACACATAGCACGTATTTTTATATAAAATACTTCGTATTATTGTATTAGAAGAAATAACTACACACTCACTTGATCAGAAGATGATCGGACAGCACTACGGCTTATAGAAGTAGTAATCCACAGCAGATCTGGAAGATCTTCTCGAAAATCGAACTTCTCGCGGGCAGAGCTTCGACTCGGGAACCGCACTTTTCGGGATCTTCAGGATTTCGGGACTTGCCTCGGGGCTAGAGTATGATACCGGGACTTCGGGGTAGCTTCGGGGGTTTTTGCACAGAGCTTCGACACGAAAACGAGAGGGAATTGGCAAAAATACCCGGAACCCTCGCATCCTATTTATAGGAGGCTGGAGCCTCGGAGTACGCGGGGCGTACTGCGTTACGCGGGGCGTACTGCCCAAAACGTCATTGCTTACGTATCCGAAGTGCTCGAGTGCGAGTGTCGACATCCCTCGGAGTACGCGGGGCGTACTCGAGTACGCGGGGCGTACCTCGGATCAGATCGGTGACTCCTTCGGATAATGCTTCCGAATTTTGAATTAAAAATAAATACAAAATGATTAATAAACTTCGGAAATTCATAACTTCATCATACGAACTCCGTTTTCGACGTTCTTTATATCCACGCGAAGGTGAGACCATGCTCTACGACTTTCGTTTAGACTCCATCGGCTAATTTTGACTTTATTTTTATTAATTATTTTTAATAGGCCGGGACAGAAACTTTCGTTATAAATTCATAACTTCTTCGTTTGACGTCCGTTCTCGCCTAACTTTTTATCGTTTCAATACCAACAATGAGATCTTCGATTCTCATTTAGATTGCTTCGGCTAACAACCGCTCGATCTCAAATCGAGTAGAACAGGCTGTATATCGCTAAGCCGGAACTTCGATAAATCATAACTTCCTCATACGAAGTCAGATTTGGGCGTTCTATATATATTCGGAAACCTCGTTTCAACTACTACAACATTAACCAAATATATTAAGTTTATTTTACACTTAAATTTTGACGCTTATTTTTATTCTTAATTAATCAAACCACATAATTAAGCAATTAAGCACAAAACACACAATACTCAAATAATACAATCTTATTATTTCAAAACGGGTTACAGAGGTTAACCTAGACTATTACATTGCTACAAATGGCAAGCCCGAAACACAGGCGTTACAATTCTCTCCACCTTAGAATGATTCCGTCCCCGGAATCACACATCAACAAACAAATGCGGATAGCGACTCAACATGTCACTCTCCGTCTCCCAGGTGAGATTCGGCCCATTCGTGTGTTTCCATTGGACAAGCACTAACCCAACCATTTTGCGTCGCAACTTCTTAGTCTTTCGGTCAACAATTGCCTCTGGTTCTTCAATCAACCTTTTGTTCTCATCAATTCTCAATTCAGAAATTGGAATTATATCGGGAACTTCTCCCGTGAACTTCCTCAAATAACACACATGAAAGGTGTTGTGAATTCCATTCAGTTCTTCGGGTAATTCGAGCTTGTAAGCTTGATTCCCAATCCTATGAAGGACTTTAAACGGTCCAATAAACCTTGGACTCAACTTTCCCCTTTTACCAAATCTTATAAGTCCCTTCCACGGCGAGACTTTAAGCAAAACCGAATCTCCAATCTCAAAAGTCATCGGTCTTCGCTTCTTGTCAGCATAGCTCTTTTGACGATCTTGAGCTGCTAACATTCTTTCCCTAATTATTTTCAACTTTTCAGCAGTTTGATGAACCATCTCCGGTCCCATAAACTGCTTTTCCCCAGCCTCAAGCCAACAAGACGGCGTACGACACTTCTGTCCATACAAAGCTTGATAAGGTGCCATCTTAATGCTCGAGTGAAAACTATTATTATAGGAAAATTCTACCAACGGTAAATGTTCATCCCAATTACCTAGGAATTCCAAGGTACATGCTCTCAGCATATCTTCAAGTGTTTGTATTGTTCTTTCACTCTGACCATCAGTCTGCGGATGGTAAGCTGTGCTTAAACATAACTTGGTACCCATTTCCTCTTGTAGACTTTTCCAAAACCTTGAGGTGAAACGGCTATCACGATCCGATACAATCGTTAAAGGAACACCGTGAAGCCTCACAATTTCCTTCACGTAAGAATTCGCAAGCTTCTCCATAGACCATTTCTCCCTGGCCGCTATGAAATGCGCACTCTTAGTGAATCGATCAACGACCACCCAAATCATGTCGTGACCATTCTTTGTTCTGGGCAGTTTAGTGACAAAATCCATAGCAATGTCTTCCCACTTACCCATAGGCACAGGCAATGGTTCTAAACTCCCGTAAGGTTTCTGATGTTGTGTCTTGACTCTCGCACAAGTCACACACTCGGCCACATACTTTGCAACATCAAGCTTCATCGTCGGCCACCAGTAGTAGGGTTTCAGGTCCCTATACATTTTAGTGCTACCCGGATGAATCGAGTACATGGTCTTGTGAGCTTCTTCCATCAGAAGATCCCTAATTCCTCCTGACTTAGGTACCCAAATACGATCTTGGAATACCTTCAGTCCATGACCGTTAGTACCAAACACCAACGTTTTACCCAAACGTTCCTCCTTTCGGTCATTTTTCTCAGAAGCTTCCTCTTGAGCTTTCTTTATACTTTCCACAATGGTCGAGACAACTTCAATTTTCAACGCTCTTGGCCTCTTCCTTTCAAGATTGACTTTCCGACTGAGAGCATCAGCAACAACATTAGCTTTACCGGGGTGGTAAAGTATCTCACAGTCGTAGTCTTTAAGTAATTCTAGCCAGCGTCGTTGCCTCATATTCAATTCTTTCTGATTAAAGAGATATTGGAGACTCTTATGATCAGTGAAAAGTTTGCACTTCGTGCCATAGAGGTAATGCCTCCATATTTTCAGAGCGAAAACTACCGCTGCCAACTCCAAATCATGAGTCGGGTAATTCTTTTCATGCTCTTTCAACTGTCGAGACGCATATGCTATCACCTTTTCTCTTTGGGTCAAAACACAACCCAATCCAACACCAGACGCATCGCTATAAACAGCGAAGTCTTCAACTCCATCGGGTAGAGAAAGTATCGGTGCCTCGCATAGCTTCTTCTTTAACTTCTCGAATGCTTCTTTATGCTTCTCACTCCAAGCATAAGTAGCTCCCTTGTGGGTCAAAGCTGTTAATGGAGTAGCAATCGAAGAAAAACCTTGGATAAACCTTCGGTAATATCCGGCTAATCCTAAAAAGCTTCGAATCTCTGTGGGACTTTTCGGTTGTTCCCACTTCGTCACAGCTTCGATCTTCGCTGGATCAACCATTATCCCTTCTTGGTTGACCACGTGACCCAAGAATTGGACCTCACGAATCCAAAAATCACATTTGGAGAACTTCGCATAAAGCTTCTCCTTCTTCAAAACTTCTAACACTTCTCGCAAGTGTCTGCCATGCTCCTCCTGGCTTTTCGAGTAGATCAGAATGTCGTCTATGAACACTATCACATATTTATCAAGGAACGGGTTACAAACCCTATTCATCAAATCCATGAACGCTGCTGGAGCATTGGTTAGTCCAAACGACATAACCAAGAACTCGTAGTGTCCATATCTAGTTCTGAATGCAGTCTTCTCGATATCTTGCTCTCTTACTTTCAGCTGATGATATCCTGACCTAAGATCGATCTTCGAGAAATAGCTCGAACCTTGCAATTGATCAAACAGGTCATCAATCCTCGGCAACGGATATCTATTCTTTATTGTTGCCTTGTTCAGCTCTCTGTAATCGATGCACATTCTCATACTTCCATCTTTCTTCTTTACAAATAACACCGGAGCTCCCCAGGGCGATGAACTAGGTCTAATGAAACCTTTGTCCAATAACTCCTGAAGTTGCATCATCAGCTCCTTCATCTCCGTCGGTGCTAATCGATAAGGTGCTTTTGCTATTGGCGTGGTTCCTGGTAACAAGTCTATTCTGAACTCCACTTGTCTATCAGGTGGTAATCCAGGAAGATCCTCGGGAAATACTTCCGGATAATCACACACCACTGGAATGCTCTGCATCACCTTCTTTTCCTTCTTAGCATCAATCACGAATGCTAAATATGATGTACATCCCTTGGTCAAACACTTTCTGGCTTTCATTAGAGAAATGATTCCAGAATTCACTCTGCGTTTGTCCCCATACACCATAAACGAATCTTTCCCAGGCGGGTTTACTTTAACTATCTTCTTCTTGCACAAAATTTCAGCATCATTGGCGCTAAGCCAATCCATTCCCAAGACGATGTCGAAACCATTTAGTTCGATAGGCAATAATTCCTCGAGAAACTTATTCCCATTAAGGTCGATCAAGACGTTTTTCATACGATGGCTAACAGGTACAAACTTGCCACTAGCTACTTCGACTAATAAAGCATTATTTAGTCTATCAACAGGCAAAGCTAGCTTTCTACCAAACTCATGCGAAATAAAGGAGTAGTTGGCTCCAGAATCAAACAATATATGAGCAGGTAATTCGTTTACGAGAAAGGTACCTGAAGCGACATCAGCTTCATCTTTCGCAGCCTCAAGTGTCATCTGGAAGGCTCTTGCCTTCGGCTTTGGTGGAATGTTGGGCCTAGCTGCCTCCTTCTTCTTCGGACAGTCTTTCAAAATGTGCCCCTCTTCATTACACCCAAAACACATCCTTTTGTTATTCGGACATTCATTGGCAAAATGTCCAACCTTTCCACACTTGTAGCAGGTTACATCCTCGCTACATTTCCCAAAGTGCTTTTTCCTACACTTATCACACCACTTCGCTTCGCCTCCTTTTCCTCCAAACTTTTTCGAATCAAATTTCGAAAATTTACTCTTCTTACTGGAACCAGATGTTCCTTCAAACTTCCTTTTCTCACCAACCTCAACCTTGACGGTGGTTCTCCCCTTGATCATGTTCTCCACAGACTTGGCAGCCCAGATAGCTGCCTCTAGAGTAAGTGCCTGACGTACCGGCACCTCGTACTCCCATGGAAGTCCCTTCGCATACCGATCCACCTTTGTCAGCTCGTCTGGAACGATACGCAAGGCAAACTCCATCTTATCGGTGAAGTTATTGGTGTATTCATCTACTGACATGCTACCCTTCGTCAATGTCAGAAACTTGTTCTCCAACTCCAACAGATTTTGAGCCGAGCAGAACTTGCGCTTAAACTGCACCAAGAACTCTGCCCATGACAATTGCAGTGGCTCGCTAGGGCTTAAGGTCTTCCCTAGAGTGTTCCACCAACGAACGGCTCCACCTCGGAATTGTCGCACGGCATAGATAGTCTGCAACTTGCCTCTACAGCCACATGTCATAAAGGCTAACTCCATTTCGGAGATCCAATCCATAACCCCAATCGGATCCTCCTTTCCATTGAAGGTCGATGGTTTGAAAGTTAGAAAGTCCTTGTACTTGCATCCCATTCCATCATTCCTTCCTTCATGGTTATCTTGCCTAACTATCGGTGGGTTGGCTGGACCAACAGACCCACTGAAGTTTCCTCCTTCTGAGTGCCCTTCATTCAGTTCAGGCTCTTCCACACGAATCGACAGTTCTTCACGATTTTGTTGAAGCAACCGTCTAGTTTCATCCATCTGACGATCCAACATCGTCTGAATCATCAATTGCACACCAGCCATGGTTATTGGCTCAGGTGCTGCTGCTACGACAGGTATTGGCTCAATCACTGGTGGTTGATTCCTGTTTTAGTCAGCATTTCCAACTCCACTTCTTGTTCTCACCATTTTGATCTACACCGAATAAGGTGAAATTAGATCCTCAATCATGATAGATATTCAAATCATCCTTATCACTCCGAAACGTTTACATGCTAGTTCTAATATCGTAGACGTACGCTTAGAATCCTACACACATAAGGTTTCTAGATCCGGTCGGCAACAGACCATAGATCCGAACAAATACTATCATATATGGCAACATATAACATTTAGCACATAAATCATTTTAGGCAACTTTCCTAAAATAAACTAGTGCTCGTGTCTAAATCACAACAGACACACATCTCAAAACTTCACTTAGCATTCTAAGTTTAAGTCTAGAAATCCTACAAATTCCTAGTTCGCTTAAACTAATGCTCTGATACCAACTGTGACATCCCCAAAATCTCGGCCAGAAAAGACCGATTTTCATTTATGCTTTTAAATATTTTCAGAGTAAATCCTTTTGATTTGAAAGAGTTGCGGAATTTGTTCCCAAAAACAAAACATGATAAAACATTGTTTACCGAAGCATTTCATAAAAGAAATGTATTTTCATTATAATCAAAACTCGGGGTGTCATGTTCCGATACAGACCAATAAGCATAAACGAATACATTACAAGTCATTAAACAAATATAAACATATGCAGACTTGTAAACAAAACAACTTGATGGTTCATCCATCTCATGCCCTTCCGCCACTACCTGTAATACAATTTAAAACTGAGTGGGTCAGGCTTGGGAGCCTGGTGAGCATATAGGGTTTTCAACCCACAATAAATATCATATTTAATTTTCACAAACCAACAATAACCCAATTACCCATTCCCGTTATTCTCACTTTAATGTCCCTAAAACAACTAACATAAGGGACCTAGTCTAAGAATATTTCATCGGGGCGACAACACATGCTTCGGGGGTACCTCAGCAATATAAGTCAAATAAGGCAACCATGAGGGGGATGGAGTACAGCGAATGAACACCCAAGTTCATTAACACCTACAGGTGGCGAACCTGCTAATGTTTCCACAAGACTGTCTAGAATAGCCAGTGGTCGTCATCTAAACTCCGCTAGATGACTCAATCAAACAACAACGAGGCCTCTCATCTGTTTATTACACACCAACTGTCTACCCATGTTCTACCCAACATATTAGTAGATAAAAATATACATTTGTATACATAGTTTAAAGAAAACCTGTATAGCATGCTTTAATCAACACATATATCACATAACAGATGAGGCACACACACACATAACACATATCTCATAAAGAAATAAGCAGATCTATAAGATAGAAGAGAGTGAATACTCATTCACACATAACACAACCAAATATATACACATAGCACGTATTTTTATATAAAATACTTCGTATTATTGTATTAGAAGAAATAACTACACACTCACTTGATCAGAAGATGATCGGACAGCACTACGGCTTATAGAAGTAGTAATCCACAGCAGATCTGGAAGATCTTCTCGAAAATCGAACTTCTCGCGGGCAGAGCTTCGACTCGGGAACCGCACTTTTCGGGATCTTCAGGATTTCGGGACTTGCCTCGGGGCTAGAGTATGATACCGGGACTTCGGGGTAGCTTCGGGGGTTTTTGCACAGAGCTTCGACACGAAAACGAGAGGGAATTGGCAAAAATACCCGGAACCCTCGCATCCTATTTATAGGAGGCTGGAGCCTCGGAGTACGCGGGGCGTACTGCGTTACGCGGGGCGTACTGCCCAAAACGTCATTGCTTACGTATCCGAAGTGCTCGAGTGCGAGTGTCGACATCCCTCGGAGTACGCGGGGCGTACTCGAGTACGCGGGGCGTACCTCGGATCAGATCGGTGACTCCTTCGGATAATGCTTCCGAATTTTGAATTAAAAATAAATACAAAATGATTAATAAACTTCGGAAATTCATAACTTCATCATACGAACTCCGTTTTCGACGTTCTTTATATCCACGCGAAGGTGAGACCATGCTCTACGACTTTCGTTTAGACTCCATCGGCTAATTTTGACTTTATTTTTATTAATTATTTTTAATAGGCCGGGACAGAAACTTTCGTTATAAATTCATAACTTCTTCGTTTGACGTCCGTTCTCGCCTAACTTTTTATCGTTTCAATACCAACAATGAGATCTTCGATTCTCATTTAGATTGCTTCGGCTAACAACCGCTCGATCTCAAATCGAGTAGAACAGGCTGTATATCGCTAAGCCGGAACTTCGATAAATCATAACTTCCTCATACGAAGTCAGATTTGGGCGTTCTATATATATTCGGAAACCTCGTTTCAACTACTACAACATTAACCAAATATATTAAGTTTATTTTACACTTAAATTTTGACGCTTATTTTTATTCTTAATTAATCAAACCACATAATTAAGCAATTAAGCACAAAACACACAATACTCAAATAATACAATCTTATTATTTCAAAACGGGTTACAGAGGTTAACCTAGACTATTACATTGCTACAAATGGCAAGCCCGAAACACAGGCGTTACAGAAGTACCAAGATCTAATGAAGCATTCATCACGTTCAGAACTTTATATATTCTGGAGATTGCTTGAGAGGCGCAAATCCCAAATCTACAATACTTGAAGCTTTAAAAGTGCGCACCAATGATCTTTTCCCTTCAAAGGTGAACACAAAACACTGAAATAACTCAAAACTCTCAAATGAATATTAGAGTTTGCAAGGCGTCGTTTGGGAGTAGGGGTGGCAAATCTGACCATCGTGTCGTGTTTTGTCTGACACAACACGACACGGCAAGGTGTTATGTAACACGAACACAACACGACACAATGTCGTGTTTTTTTAACTAACACAAAGACGAACCACTTAAAAAATGATAAGCACAGAACAACACGAAAGATAATTTAATATAACAATTAGTTTATTTATTTGTAACGCCCATAGATCAGGGCTAGTCAATTTAGAGACGATAGGCGTCAAAAATGAATTTTTGATGAAAGATTATTTAGAATGAATAATCTTAACTAATTTGTAGTATATGTTACAAGGATTCCCTACATATAAAGAACGCTGAAATCCGAGTTATAACGAAGAAGTTATGACCTGTCGAAGTTTCGCGACAGAACCGGCACGACACAGCGCAACGTAAAAAGTGAATTTACATTAGAGTGATATTTAGCCTTAGCAATCTAAATGAAAGTCGAATAATATGTTAAACCATGAGCGTGCATAAAAAGAACGCCCAAATCTGACTTCGTATGAGGAAGTTATGATTTTTCGAAGTTTCGACTTAGCGGTATGCAGCCCGAATGCTCGATTTGAGACCGAGCGGTTTTTAGCCGAAACAATATAAATGAGAATTGAAGATATCAATAATTGTAGTAAAATGATAAAAAGATAGGCGAAAACGGACGTCGGATGAAGAAGTTATGATTTTATAACGGAGTTTTCCTGTCCCGACCTACTAAAAATAAATAATAAAAATAAATTCAAAATTAGCCGACGGAGTCTAAAAAAAAGTTGTAGAGCGTAGTCTCACCTACGCGGGGATATAAATAACGTCGAAAACGGAGTTCGTATGAGGAAGATATGAATTTTTGAAGTTTATTAAATATTTTCGATATTTAATTTAAATATATATTGGCCGATATTATCCATGGGGGGAGTCAGCGACCTTATCGTCGTTACGCCCCGCGTAACTAGGATTTACGCCCTGCGTAAATCGACCTTCCAGCCCCTATAAAAGGGTATCGAGGGCAGCCGAGTAGTTTGCACATTTCTTCCCTTTTTCTCGCGTTTTTGCATCGTTTTTCGTGCAAGAATTGCCCCGAAGCCCCGGTATCATTCCCGAGCCCCGAAGCAAGTCCCGAGGCCCCGAAGATCCTGAGAAGTGAAATTCCCAAGCCGAAGCTCTGCCCGCGAGGAGTCCGGTTTTTGTGAAGATCTTCCAGACCTGCCGAAGAATACTACTTCTACAAGCCGTAGTGCTGTCCGACATCTTCTGATCAAGTGAGTGTGTAGTTACTTTCTTCTAACACATAAATATTAAGTATTTTCTATAAAATACGTGCTATGTGTATAATTTAAAGTTGTTTGTATGTGTGGGTGTATAGTCCCTTTCATAAACACGGGTATAATACAAGTATTGTTTGAATGTATTAAGTATATGTTTGGGAGAGTGTGTGGTTACTTTCTTCTAACACATAAATATGAAGTATTTGTTATAAAATACGTGCTATGTGTTTATATATTGTTGTTTATTTGAGATGAGTATGGAATGAATGTTTTATATAGTTTTTAAATGAGTTAAACTGTATATGTATTTTATATCTACAAATATGTTGGGTAGAACATGGTCAGTTGAGATAGTTGGTATGTGATAAAATGATGAGGTATGAAAGATGATTAAGAATGATATTGGTAGATGCACCAATTAAAGAATGCCATAAAACTAGCAGATGCGCTTGAGAATAATATCGGTAGATGCACCAAGTAGTGAATGTCGTGATCTTGGCAGATGCGCCGAATAGAGATTGTCATAATAATAGCAGATGCGCTTATAGGATAATCTTGGCAGATGCGCTTATAAGATAATGACGGCAGATGCGCCTTATATAGCAATAGATTTTGTGCTAATTCCTTAGGTCAATCCTAGGAATGGATGAATGACGGGTAGTTGAATTCTTAAAGTAAAATCCTAAGAAATAAAGAAGATAATGGGGATGGGTAATTGGGTTGATTGTTTGATGGTTGAATATAATAATTATATTATTATGGGTTGAAAACCCTATATGCTCACCAAGCTCCCAAGCGTGACCCACTCAGTTTTCTTTGTATCACAGGTATCGATACGAAGATATATTTCACGGAGAGATTAAAGGAAATGTAAAATCTTTAGTGTAAATAATGTAAGTTCTGTTTATGCTTATGTGTCTGTGTCGGAACATGACATCCCGAGATTTTGTTATATAATAAATGAAAAGGCCTTTAGATCAATCAATTTATCAAACAATGACAGTAAATAGGAATAAGAAGAATTCACAAAGAAAAACTTTCACTAAGAAAGATAATCTCACAAAGAGATTATCATGTGCACAAAGTTGCGATTAGGGTTTGTGAAAAGCGTATCATTCACAAACCTATACAAAAGTTTATATACTGCTATTCAAGACAATCCCTACAAATCAGGGATATGCCAGCTAACTAATTTACGCTAACTATGGAAACAAGATAAATACAAAATCTGTTACAATACACTGAATAAACTAAACACGCTGAGCTGCTCAAACGCTGATGCTGATACTGAGATATATGCTGATGCTGAGATTTATTTCAAACATCATCATATTTCAAGGTTCGACCTTTCAATCTCCCCCAATATGATGATGTTCAAAACTAACTAAGTTAAAACACCTCTGGACAAGAACTCTTCATACTCAGCTTCAACCTCTATTTTTACTGGCCAGTAAGGACTATCCAGCAACTCCGGTCTTCTATTAAGCAGCTCCATAGCTATAAGAATGTGAAACTCTCCGGAGAGATCTTGATGACTCATGCACATTTGCCTTAAGCCAACGAGATGAGTGGTTGGAGCCTTTGGGATCTCAGTAGTTCGCTGAAAACACATCTTTCTGTTTTTATCGAGATACAACATCCTGTGTTCAGGAACTGAGATAAACTTATGCTGAACCGGGTCAACACTGATAGGAAGAGAATTGTTTATTCCACTAGCACCAAAGTCCAGAACCAACACATCTTCACTATCAACTTGAAATTTGGTTCTTCGAGTTCTAGGAACAGATGACCTTTGGCCTTGATGCTGAGGTCGTTCTTTAGGAACAAGATCCAAACGCTGAACTTTCTTGATCAACAGATGAAGAGCACAAGTCAGTTTAGAGGAGTGAGCTGAGGTTTGCTTGGATGCTAATTCGAGTAATTCCATCCATTCAGAATATCCATATTTGATCAGCTCATCCCTCTTGACAACTTCAGTGTATGAATGCTGAGGACCTTGACGAGTTATCAGCAACGTAAGAATTTTCTCATTGCGTGGTTTGGAAGCTTTAACTTTAATGATCTTATCACCACACACTCGTCGTTTAAGAACGTCTTCAAACCTCTTTCGATCAATCCTGTCAAGAACACTGTCAGTCTTAGGCTTACTGCTGCTAGGAGAAGGCTGAGAAGATTGAGATTTGGATTGAAATTCCAAGAATTTCTGCATCTAAGCTTCAAAAGATCCTTTGGCCTGAAGTTTATGCTGAATAAGAGTTTCATCAGCTTGAGCAATATTCTTTAGAAGCTGAGCTTGATTAGCTTCATCAAGAATTTGTTTAACTTGATCAGGAGACATGTTCTCCTTGGACCGGAATAATAGGATCAGCAACAGGATCGACTAATTTCATGTCTGGCCTTTGAGATTCACTATCAAGATCATCTGAATCTTCTTCTTGAACTGGAATAAGGGGATTAATGAAGTTCATATCCAGTATTTGACATTCATCATCTGGTTCATCATCATGCTCACTATCTTCAACCAACTTTTCAGTAGCTGCTGGACTATTAGGCCCCGCAGAGTTAGACTCATGCATCGGCTTTGGTGATTCAGGCTGAACAATGGTGTTGTCAACAGGTTTGGTGTCTCTCTCATTTGGTTGATCATCAGCATTATCATCAGCATCAGCATCAGTATCTCCCCCTTTTTGAGCATCATCAGATTGGGGACTAGAGGGAGGAGTATGTAGAAGAACTTCCTTTAGCTGATTAACATCAGCCTCAATGCGTAGAAGACGCTGACTTATGTCCCGAGTCAGTGTCAGAAGTTCAGTAAATGATGAGGCCGGGAATTTGAATAAATGAAGTGGCTGGAGCTGCTGGTGAGCTAGGTGGCATCCCCAGAAAATATTGGTCCCCCTGGGGTGGATTCTCCCCCTGTGAGGGATGCTCCCCCTGAGATGGGTGCTCCTCCTGAAATGGTTGCTCCCCCTGACTCAGTGAATCCTTTTGAGCTGAGGGAACTTTCTCAGTAACAGAGACGATATGATGAGAAATTTGAGGAGATAAATGACCACCATCATGTGGTTCATCCTCTTGACCGGCATGATCTTCATGGTTACCATCAGCGCCTCCTTCATCAGTATCAGCGGTGAGAGAAGGAACAGTGTATGGATTTGCAATCCATTCTCTCATCCTATCAGAGATTCCGATGTCAGTATCCAGGGGATCATCTTGATACATTCGAATAGACATGCGAGGGCATTGGATGGGATTTCCAGAGTGTGAGAAGTAGTCTGCAGCGAAAAATTTATCGAGCACAAGAGCAATCCAGCGTGGAAAGGGAACGTGATCAACGCGTACATTTGCATGAAGAAGCTGAACAAGTTGGTTAAAGAATAGGGCCCCATAATCAAGTCTTTTGTTGAGAAGAAGTGAGCAGACGACTTGTTGCTCATAATTACTCAGTTGATCACCACTTCGAAACTTGTGACCCACACACTTGCACAGAGCACCAGTGAAAAATTTCCATCCTGGGGTCATACATTGGCGCAGAATAAGAGCCGATCGAGCACCAGCCTTTGAGTGATCATATATTAGTTGATCGAATAGACGTCTACACTGTTCAATAGAAGGAAGTTCAGAGAAAGGTTCAAAGATAGGTAACCTAAGTGCAGCACTGAGGAGTTCTAAGGTAATAAAGACAGAATGTCTTCCACGACCAATGGTCCCGGTGATGACATTGTTTTCATCATTGACTGTTGCTGTGTAGTAGAACTCACAGTCTTGTTCAGGAAAGAACTCTGATGGAATGTCACTGATGGCGTAACGAAGACGGCAGGAGGCTAGGAAGTTAACAAAATCATCGAGTCCAAGACCTCTATGAACATCTGGAATATCAGGGTTAAATACAACGTTTGTGGCTTTGATGTATATTGGGAGAGGAGGAGAATTTGGGGCAGGGATTACCCTTCGTGAAGTAGAGGAGAAGGTGAACAAAGAAGCAGCCATTAGAGAGTTGTTAGGGTTCTAGGGTTTTGAGTATAAGTGAAAGAAGTTTGGATTGTGGAAGGAAAGTTTGAAATAAGGGAGAGAAGAGGTTTAAATATGGAATTAAACGGGCCTTTAAAAAGGTAATGATTATCTTCTTCAAAAATAACGGCGTATCGTAACAACCTGTCAGATAAAAAATAGCCGTTGGGTAAAAGAGCCGTTGACTGAAGATGAAGCGTCAATCAGTGTTTGCAGAAGCGCTGAGATTAGTGTCACAAAAGTTACATGAAGAAAATATTTCTCCGTCAATTCAAGGTACAACTTGCTCAATTGGGGCTAGCAAGGAGATTGGTGTGTGTGATAGATACTAGTTGTATTATCTAACCATCGACACAGAGTGTTGTGACTTTATCAGTGAGTGGTTTATCTTACTGAATCATTAGACACTAAATGAGAAGAGGGTAAGGAAAGGATTGTTGCGTGTGATAAACCTTGGTGTTTTGGTCTAACCATCGGCAAAGATTTTTAGATTCTTATCAGCGTGTGTTTTGTCACACTGAATCACAAAATCAGTGTAAGATTGGTAAGAAGAGATAGTTGCGTGTGATAGATCTTGGTGTTTTGATCTAACCATCGGCAAAGAGTTTCAAGTTGTTATCAGTGTATGGTTTAATACAGTGAATCATTCAACTTTAGTTTAGAAGACTTGAAGAAGAGAGAAAGATAGGAGATCAAACCAAGTACTCAGTATGCAAATATCACCAGCATGTCATCATCAGCACAATGTACATCAACTTATAAGATAATACCAAACATTAGCAAAATTAATCAACAAAATTAATTACAAAGTAATCATTCCAAGTTCTCCAATAATATAAGCAGTTGTTTGAGAATCCAGTGCCTTGGTGAAGATGTTAGCAAGTTGCTCTGAAGTCTTGACATGTTCTAGAACAACTTTTCCCTTCTCAACATTATCTCTTATTGTTTGATTCTTCTTAGAATTAATAACACCCAAATACTCAAACATTTTGATTTTTTCATTCATTGAATAGGAAACAAAGTTTTTAACCTGATACATTGAAGAAGAGTCAGTGTTGTGCCTCCTGGAATTTTCAACAGCATCAAATGTACTTGTGCCTTTTTCAGGAACATCCGTGTCTTCTATCTTTACCATTAGACACTTGACTTCATCATCTGATGACTCCTCATCAGTCTTCCATTTTTCTTCTTCAGCAACAAGAACTTTATGTTCCAAGTTCTCTGCTTTCAGTTCTCAATCAGCTTGTTGTACTTCTGCTTCCAGTATTCATCCGAGCCTTGTTTTTTTTGTTTACATTCCTTTGCAAAATGATCAGTGCTCCCACAGTTAAAGCACTGAGCCTTCTCTTTCTTATCAGTACCATGCTTTTTATCAGCTTCTGATCTTTTTGAGAACTTTCCACCCATCTTCTTCTGAAACTTGGAGAAGTTTCGGCCTGATTTCTCAAAGGTCTTTACAATCAAAGCTGCACTAGCCACAACTTTTTCAAGATCATCAGTGTCAGTTTTAGAGGAATCAGTGTCTGAATGGCTTTCAGTGTCTGAATCTGACACTAGCTTTTTGTTTGAGAACAAGGCTACAGATGATTCACGCTGAGAATCTTTCATCAGCTCCTTTCTTTGAAGCTTGGATTCCTCATAGTATCGAAGATTTCCATACAGACTTTGTAAGTCCATAGTGTTGATCTTCTTACTATTTTTCAGCACATCAACATGGTTCTCCCAACCTGCACCCAGAGAATCCAAAAACTTTTGCACTAGAACAGTTCTATGCTTCAACTGATCTAATCTCCGTAGATCATTAACAAGAGTATTTAATCTGTTAAAGATTTGAGTCAAGGTTTCACCTTTCTTAGCAAAAAAATGTTCATACCTTCGGTTAAGATCATTTATTTGAGTAGCCTTGACTTCTTCAGTGCCTTCAAAAGATACAGTCAGAGTATCCATCATCTCTTTTGCTGAGATGCAATTTTGAACTAGCCCAAAAATATTGTATGGCAGAGCGTAGCTAATTGCGGCACGAGCACGAACATCTAGACCATTTTTTCTTTTGTCATCTGCCGTCCAGTTTTCTCTAGGTGTTTTCTTCATAGCACCATCAGGAACGTTGTTTTTCAGAGGCTGATACATTGGGACATATGGACCCTTTTCGACAATATCCAACATGTCTTCATCTACTGACTCTAAAGCATATAGAGCTTTTATTTTCCACATGGCAAAATTTGTTTCATCAAAAGGAGGAATTTTAGCGGAGGGATGATTTGATGAGTTCGACGAAGAAGAAGATGAAGCCATTTGTTTGATAAGAGAAACCCGCTCTGATACCAATTGAAAAGGACTTTAGATCAATCAATTTATCAAACAATGACAGTAAATAAGAATAAGAAGAATTCACAAAGAAAAACTTTCACTAAGAAAGATAATCTCACAAAGAGATTATCGTGTGCACAAAGCTGCGATTAGGGTTTGTGAAAAGCGTATCATTCACAAACCTATACAAAAGTTTATATACTGCTATTCAAGACAATCCCTACAAATCAGGGATATGCCAGCTAACTAATTTACGCTAACTATGGAAACAAGATAAATACAAAATCTGTTACAATACACTGAATAAACTAAACACGCTGAGCTGCTCAAACGCTGATGCTGATACTGAGATATACGCTGATGCTGAGATTTATTTCAAACATCATCATATTTCAAGGTTCGACCTTTCAATAAAAATACATTTCTTTACATAAATGCTTTGATAAATCTTTATCATATTTTGGGAACAAATTCCGCAACTGTTTTCTTTAAAAGATTACTCTGATTTTAAAAACCAAGCATAAACAAATCGGTCTCTTCTGGCCATGAAATTGGAGATGTCACAGTTGGTATTAGAGCATTAGTTTAAGCGAACTAGGAGTTTGTAGGAAATTTCTAGACTTAAACTTAGAATGCTAAGTAATGATTGTGAGGAGTGTGTCTAAAATATGTTAGGTAGTACACCTAAATTGACACAAGCACTAGTTTATTTTAGGAATGATGCCTAAAATGCTTTTATGTGCAAAATGTTTTGTGTGATAGCTATATTGATGCTATTATTTGTTCGGATCTATAGTCTGTTGTCGACCGGATCTGGAAACCTTATGTGTTTAGGATTCTAAGCGTATGGCTACGATATTAGAACTAGCGTATAAACGTTTCGGAGTGATAAGGGCGATTTGAATATCTATCGTGAATGAGGATCTAATTTCACCTTATTCGGTGTGTAGATCAAAAATGGTGAGAACAAGAAGTGGAGTTGGAAATGCTGATGAAAACAGGAATCAACCACCCGTGATTGAGCAAATACCTGTCGTAGCAGCAGCACCTGAGCCGATAACAATGGCTGGTGTATAATTGATGATTCAAACGATGTTGGATCATCAAATGGAGGAGACTAGGCGGTTGCTTCAACAGAATCGTGAAGAACTGTCAATTCGTGTGGAAGAGCCTGACCTAAATGAAGGGCACTCGGAAGCTGGAAACTTCAGTGGGTCTGTTAGTCAAGCCAACCCACCGATAGTTAGGCAACACAACCATGATGGAAGGAATGATGGAATGGGATGCAAGTACAAGGACTTTCTAACTTGCAAACCATCGACCTTCAATGGAAAGGAGGATCCGATTGGAGTTATGGATTGGATCTCAGAAATGGAGTTAGCCTTCATGACTTGTGGCTGCAGAGGCAAGTTGCAGACTATCTATGCAGTGGGTCAATTCCGAGGTGGAGCCGTTCGATGGTGGAACACTCTAGGGAAGATCCTAAGCCCTAATGAGCCACTGCAACTGACCTGGGCAGAGTTCTTGGTGCAATTCAAGCGCAAGTTCTGCTCGGCCCAAAACCTGCTAGAGGTGGAGAACAAATTTCTGATATTGAAGAGAGGCAGCATGTCAGTGGATGAATACACTAATGCCTTCACATACAAGATGGAGTTTGCTTTGCGCATCGTCCCAGACGAACTGACAAAAGTCGACCGGTACGCAAAGGGACTCCCTTGGGAGTATGCGGTGCCAGTGCGTCAGGCACCTACTCTAGAGGCAGCTATTTGGGCTGCCAAGTCTGTTGAGAATATGATCAAGGGGAGACTTGCAGTAAGGTTGAAATTGGCGAGAAGAGAAAGTTAGAAGGAACTTCAGGTTCTAATGAGAAAAGAAAATCCTCGAAGTATGGAGGAGAAGGAAGGGATGAGGCAAGGTGGTGCGATAAGTGCAAGAAGAAGCACTCAGGAAAATGTGGCGTGGAGGTGACATGTTTCAAGTGTGGAAAGCATGGGCATTACGCCGATGAATGTATTTTCAACAAAAAGGTGTGTTACGAATGTAATGAAGAGGGGCACTTCAAGCAAGACTACCCAAGGAAAAATCAAGCAGCAAGGCTAGAGGCGCTGCCAAAGCTAAAGGCAAGAGCATTTCAAATGATCCTTGATGAAGCAGATGGAAATGTAAGGAATCAGGAATAAGGATCTTATATCTAAAGATCAAGTTATCAAGTAGCGATATGAAAAGTATCATGTATGTAGCCTATTAAAGGCATAGTATAGGGTGAACTTGAACTTTTGTGTAATCGTTTCAAGGAATTAATATAAACCCTAGTTTTGCTAACTGATGTGTTGAATGATTGTCTGATTTTCTTGTATGGTGACTTGGTCGACTGTGGGACAATACTTGGGACGAGTATGAGTAGGTGTGAAAGGTAGTAGATGCATATACTACCGGAAGCACAGGACTCGCACTTAGATCAGGGAAAGTCACAAGGTTACCAAGAAGCTAGTGATTGATTCCATTTTATTAGGGTATGTCATTACCATTGTTTCGGTAATGACTAGTAAGATGGTTCTTGTACCGACCCTAGTAGTCATGTTTAAATTTGAGTTCGACTACGAGGAGTATGTTACGTGGTCTAGAGGACCAAGTTAGATGTAACATCTGACTTAAGTCAGAAGGTTGAAGTTAATGCGATTGATAGTGTCACGCTCGTTGTTAAAAGAAGTTTGCAGGTAGAAATGCTACATGCTGAAATGTGATTATATCACATTAGAATATGAAGGAAGGTATATTCCATTTTGGAATTTAACTCTAAGAGACCTGAGTCTAAGCATTGCATCATTCGATGAGAGGTCAATAGAGCACGATCCATCGGTTTGTTACAATAGATAAAGGAAAGTATTTATCCTAAGAAGAAGAAGGAGTCCATAATAACAACTTATTTGGTAACTCGAGGGTTACGATTGAAAGTACAACATAGTACGATAAGCAGATGCAAGATTGGGCATCGTTTGTGGTCAAGAAAGCCATAGAGTTAAATACTCTTTGGAGGAAACATAGAATTTAAGGTTATTACCTAGGATAAAGAGATAGCATATGGAATCATTGTACAAGTTCTATTTTCGTTGATGATTCCGGGACGTAATCATCCTAAGGGGGAGATAATTGTAACGCCTATAGATCAGAGCTAGTCAATTTAGAGACGATAGGCGTCAAAAATGAATTGATGAAAGATTATTTAGAATGAATAATCTTAACTAAGTTGTAGTATATGTTACAAGGATTCCGTACATATAAAGAACGCTGAAATCCGAGTTATAACGAAGAAGTTATGACCTGTCGAAGTTTCGCGACAGAACCGGCACGACACAGCGCGACGTAAAAAGTGAATTTACGTTAGAGTGATATTTAGCCTTAGCAATCTAAATGAAAGTCGTATACTATGTTAAACCATGAGCGCGCATAAAAAGAACGCCCAAATCTGACTTCGTATGAGGAAGTTATGATTTTTCGAAGTTTCGACTTAGCGGTATGCAGCCCGAATGCTCGATTTGAGACCGAGCGGTTTTTAGCCGAAACAATATAAATGAGAATTGAAGATATCAATAATTGTAGTAAAATGATAAAAAGATAGGCGAAAACGGACGTCGGATGAAGAAGTTATGATTTTATAACGGAGTTTTCCTGTCCCGACCTACTAAAAATAAATAATAAAAATAAAGTCAAAATTAGCCGACGGAGTCTAAAAAAAATTGTAGAGCGTAGTCTCACCTACGCGGGGATATAAAGAACGTCGAAAACGGAGTTCGTATGAGGAAGATATGAATTTTTGAAGTTTATTAAATATTTTCGATATTTAATTTAAATATATATTGGCCGATATTATCCATGGGGGGAGTCAGCGACCTTATCGTCGTTACGCCCCGCGTAACTAGGATTTACGCCCTGCGTAAATCGACCTTCCAGCCCCTCTAAAAGGGTGCCGAGGGCAGCCGAGTAGTTTGCACATTTCTTCCCTTTTTCTCGCGTTTTTGCATCGTTTTTCGTGCAAGAATTGCCCCGAAGCCCCGGTATTATTCCCGAGCCCCGAAGCAAGTCCCGAGGCCCCGAAGATCCTGAGAAGTGAAATTCCCAAGCCGAAGCTCTGCCCGCGAGGAGTCCGGGTTTTGTGAAGATCTTCCAGACCTGCCGAAGAATACTACTTCCACAAGTCGTAGTGCTGTCCGATCATCTTCTGATCAAGTGAGTGTGTAGTTACTTTCTTCTAACACATAAATATTAAGTATTTTCTATAAAATACGTGTTATGTGTATAATATAAAGTTGTTTGTATGTGTGGGTGTATAGTCCCTTTCATAAACACGGGTATAATACAAGTATTGTTTGAATGTATTAAGTATATGTTTGGGAGAGTGTGTGGTTACTTTCTTCTAACACATAAATATAAAGTATTTGTTATAAAATACGTGCTATGTGTTTATATATTGTTGTTTATTTGAGATGAGTATGGAATGAATGTTTTATATAGTTTTTAAATGAGTTAAACTGTATATGTATTTTATATCTACAAATATGTTGGGTAGAACATGAGTAGATGAGATAGTTGGTATGTGATAAAATGATGAGGTATGAAAGATGATTAAGAATGATATTGGTAGATGCACCAATTAAAGAATGTCATAAAACTAGCAGATGCGCTTGAGAATAATATCGGTAGATGCACCAAGTAGTGAATGTCGTGATCTTGGCAGATGCGCCGAATAGAGATTGTCATAATAATAGCAGATGCGCTTATAGGATAATCTTGGCAGATGCGCTTATAAGATAATGTCGGCAGATGCGCCTAAAAGAGAATGTCATAAACCTGACAGTCGTGCCTCATAGTGTATGACGTAATCCTGGCAGAGGCGCTTAAAGGATGATGTTGGTAGATGCGCCTTATGTAGCAATAGATTTTGTGCTAATTCCTTAGGTCAATCCTAGGAATGGATGAATGACGGGTAGTTGAATTCTTAAAGTAAAATCCTAAGAATTAAAGAAGATAATGGGGATGGGTAATTGGGTTGATTGTTTGATGGTTGAATATAATAATTATATTATTGTGGGTTGAAAACCCTATATGCTCACCAGGCTCCCAAGCCTGACCCACTCAGTTTTCTTTGTATCACAGGTATCGATACGAAGATATATTTCACAGAGAGATTAAAGGAGATGTAAAATCTTTAGTGTAAATAATGTAAGTTCTGTTTATGCTTATGTGTCTGTATCGGAACATGACATCCCGAGATTTTGTTATATAATAAAAATACATTTCTTTACAGAAATGCTTTGATAAATCTTTATCATATTTTGGGAACAAATTCCGCAACTGTTTTCTTTAAAAGATTACTCTGATTTTAAAAACCAAGCATAAACTAATCGGTCTTTTCTGGCCGTGAAATTGGGGATGTCACATTATTTAATATTTAATCATACATAACACGAAAAACACGATAAACAAATGTTAAATCGTGTCAATTTCGTGTCGAATTTTGAACACGAATACAAAACGACACGATATTGTGTTTTTTACACTTGACACGAACATGACACAAACACAAATTCGAATTTCAGTTTCGTCTCAAATGTCGTTTCGAGTAGTGTATTTTTGTCGTGTCGTGTCACCAATTGCCGCCCCTAATTTGGGAGGATGGAGGCTAAAGGTGGAAGGGATTTATGAGGGTTAAAGTGTTTAAATAGGGCTGAAAACCCTAAATTTAGGGTTAGTATATCACCCGAGTACACCTTGCGTACCCCTTGAGTATGTCATGCGTACTTAAAAGCATCCGCGTCGCCTTTTAGTAACTTACGTCCAACGTATGTCCAAAGTACGCCCGACGTAAGGACTATTTTTGCAACAAATTAATACTTTTAGTCAAGAATGGAAATAACTGATTTGGCTAGGTGTTACATTAATAAGATTTAGTAAGACATGTGATCATTGCTAGAGATCCTAGGAAGGATCAATGTCTTTCCTTGTAATATCACTTCGTGTCACTTTTATTTCATTTTCATATTTGTATTGATTGCAATATCACAACTTTTTATATAATTTGGTTGATATTTCATTGATCGTTTTTTTTACAAAAATAATAGGTATTATATATTTAATATTTAAAAAATATATTACTCTTTTTATTTATTTTTTCAATTAGGACCGACTAAAATAAGCCACAAAAGAAATGAGATTTTCACTTTCAAATTTTAGTTCCAAGACTTACAATATGCATATTTTGACTATAAAACATTATTTTAATATATAAAACATATTTAACATTTTATTCAATAACCAGATACAAAGTCACTTTATACTTGTGTTCGAATTATTATAAATTCAAAGAAATATGACTATAGTTAATGACTTCAAAATTTCAATATGTATATGTAATATACCTATTGTAATTAGCAACATAAAAACTGAACCGTAGCTAAAACTGCTAACCAACTAAACTTAAATGCGAGCGAAAAACCGATATGTGTGGTTCTAACAAGTTAATAACCGATATATGACGCTTCAGTCAAAAACCGTACCATGCTCACGCTACATATATGTATTTAATAAAAATTAATTAATATACAAAAGTAATTAATTTTCTATTTATTAAACGTATGCATAAAGAATGACCGTGGTGCGTTTGGGATTAGGATCGTGAGAAACCAGTCAAACCACTATAGCGGCAGCGCCAGTAACGATAACATTGGCATTAGCGGTGATCATACTCCATGTCTCCGCTGGTAATTAATGGTTCAACCGTTGTGGGTCCTTTTTATCACAATACTTCTGCAAAAAGGAAAGATTACATCTTTGTTGGATGTCCTAAAACATTTACATCTTTGTTGAATGTCCTAAAACATTTGTATTATTATAAAGTACAAATAATAAATGAAAATTTACCGAAAAGATAAGACATGCGTTTATGGAAAAACCAATATGAAATTTGTTTCTACTACAAGAAAAGGTGTAAACTTTGAACCGATACAAAATCGGAGTCTCTCTAGAAACCCCACGAAACTAAGAGTCTAAGACACAATGAAAACCGATGCCGTTATGCACTGGGAATTATGTTAATGTTATCTTATTAATATTTATTTACCTTGTGTTGATAAGAGAATAATAATACTTGACAAAATTCACGAATATTTCTTTTTCGTTATCATGACTATAATTACGAAAACTTGGCTGAAGTCATTAATGTCTGCGCATAAGCATTCAGTCGACAACCAAAAAAAATTACGGGTCATCCAAGTATCTTAATTTTGTCTATAGAATCTTCGATTCTTTGTAACCTTCGTTTTCAAAGCAACCAACCATTTTCTCGTACGTGCCTTATTTAAACACACCATCCTTTTCCTATAACGAATCATACCCTAATTAAATCGCCATGGAAATGCTTCCTGTCAAACCCACCCAGAACTGCACTAGAAAGAAACATACCAAAAACAAGCTTAAAGTCGTCTACATATCTTCTCCTATGAAGGTTAAGACCAGCGTCTCAAGGTTTCGATCCCTTGTCCAGGAGCTCACAGGTCGTGACTCCGATATTAGCCGCTACAATGTTGATCGTAATTGCTTCGATCCTGTTGCACCAGCCTTGACTCCAACCACGAGTCCACAAGGTGAGAAGGCAGTTGAAAGTTGTGATGAAAAAGGTATGCACTTCACTGGCTCGGAGTCTCTTCTTGATGATGTGTTTGGAGTTGAGCAGTTGGAAGGGATGTTCCCCTCTTATTCTTTATACGAGTCATGGTTGCAGTAAATGGTGTTCGAGAGAGGTTTGTTGGGTTATCGAGTTAGAAGGGTTGTATTAGAGACGTGAGAATTTTAAAAAGAGGTGTAATGAGAATCTGGTAACAGTGACGAGTATCTAACCCACGAACAATTGGTCGAAAAGATCAGCTCTTGATGTCAATTGAGTGAAGACTTGATATGTTCCTTGATATGTGTTATGTAATATGATCGGTGTTTTTTTAACTGTGATGGTATTTATTTGAGTTCTAGAATGTGATAATTATGAGTTAAAGACTAAAATAATAATAGGATGTATTTTCTTTCTTCGTATAGATATTGACATGTTTAGGTGTTATTTATTTATTAAAATGACATCCATAGAAAAAAATATAGACAAAATGTCTGCGTTTAAAAGAAAAAAACTTTCTATTTTTTAAATTCTACATATTGTTTGTTTTATAACACTGAAATTTAAATAAACTAAGTTTTTAAAAACTTTTTCGATGCAATTAAATTATATTTACAATGAGCCTAAACGGTGTTATACAACTCTTGTCGCTGATATTCTTATGTGACACCTATTACCAGCCGCAAACACCCCCCTTCAACCTAATTCTTTTGTAGGCAGTAAAGTTCACCTGTGAGAATTTTTCTCTCTTGATCTATTGCTAAATTAACTCCTCTCTATTATTTGACGGTGACACTCTAAGCTACCCAATGTTCTAAATAACGTAAGACGTGATTTAGCGGCAATGTTAAGCCTCAAGTTTTTCCGAGACTAGGCGAGCCACGTCGTTTGTAAGATGTGACTTAAAGCGACAATTTTGTATATAATTAATATTTTTTATATGTATTTTCATCTATTATTCATTTTTTATAAACATATATGAGTTAAGGCGACATTTTGGTAAAACTTGGAGCATTTACAAGCCTTGGAGCCATGGCGCGCAATGACAAAGTCATAACAAACTTTTTAGAACCTTGAAGTTGGCACATCCTAACAACTTTTAAAAATGAAAGAAGAATTATAAAAATGTCACTATCACGAAAACTTATGTGTTGTTCGGTAAAATTGTAGAACACCAACATTGTTTTATTTATTGGCAACATAATAATGAACAATATAACTTCAAGGTGTAAATAATCACGCCTTGAAGCGCACAAGAATCTATCACTAGGGTTGAAAAGCTACTAGTACTAGCTAGCGAGGACCGGAGAAATGAGTCTCATATCGGGTACGGACCTCATCTTAAAACATCCTAACCGAGCCATGTTTAACGAGCCTCCCAATAACCAATTGTTTTAGTTTTTTTTAATCAAAATATTAATAAAAACCTTTGATGTTTCTTTTTGTATAAGAGTAAAATAATTATTTCCATGAAATATATATTTTCTCAATTTATTATAAGAGTTTGTGAATATTTATTAAAATCAATTTCTAATAAATAACCAGTTATATCAAGTTGTTGTTAGTGTGACCTTTAGGACCATATGTTGATTAGCAATAACATTTTAATATGACTCTTGAGGATACTTGATATTTCATTTAATTTCAAAATTTATATCCTATCTTCAACTAACAAATAGTTGGTAGATTTGGATATTTGATGTTGTTTAATTGGCTTTTCAATCACTAGATATTCAAAATCTGAATTTTTATGTTCCTTTTCTAGTTATGAGCTTGATTTCAACATTAGTTTATGTATTGTGCTTTAATTCATTGGGTCAATTGTTAATTTATGCCTTAGTTTTATGATTATGGAGTGTTGATGAAATCCTAGCTTTCTATGTGTGGTTTGCGGATTTCCTAAACCATAGATATTCATAAATCTAAATTAAGCTCCATTTGATGTTAGGAAGTTGTTTTCATTTTAAAATGATGGTTTCTATTCTAAATTCTAATTTATATTCTGATTCATGCTTCAATTTGGTATTTGTTGAGCTTTTATGAGATGTTAAGCTTCAGTAAAGTTCATATGAAGATTTTAAGGAGTGAATAATCTTTTTGAACTCAATTTTTAGATGTTTAAAGTTGTAGGTATCATTTTTGGTGAAAATTTAAGTTCCTTAATCTTATTAAGCTTCTAGGCGAATTTGTTGAGATGTTTTGGTGTTTGATTTATATTCCAAGGATATGAACCTTCCGGGGATCATTTATTATGTCAATTGAAGTTTTTGAACATGTATTTGAAGCTCATTGAGTCATTTATGTAAGTTGTAGGATGTTTGGATGCATTGGGGTCAAAGTAAGATGTCTCAAAGTTAAAATTTGGCCATTTTTTGATGGGTTTTATAGGTCATAATTAAAACATGTGGCAGAAAAAACTTAACCCTTAAGTTCATTGCAACCTATTTGGATGTAAATTTTCTCTACTGATTGCAACAATCTATGAAAAAATCAAGAACCCTAAGGAAACCCTACTATAATAGAAAATTACAAGGAATTAGGGTTTACATTCCTTTTGATTATTATTTCAGATAATCAACCAAATCCTTCTTTAAAAAGCTCTTAGAAAGCAAGCACTAGAAATCTAATGCTTCTAATGGTTTGTACCTGATATATGCATATTTAGTTCATATTAAGTATAGATTTTTATTCATTTATTAGCTAAATTATTGAATATCATGGACAAAAGGTACTTAAAAGTGTTTAAATTATATTTTCAGTCTAAAAGTGAAGCTCGGAGGCAAAAGGAAGCAGGAGAAGCGGTTGAGAGCTCAAGAATTGAACAAAGAAGAAAAACACTAAAAACAACACCTACTCGGCGAGTAGGGTCGACTACTCGGCGAGTCCAAGCGAATATTCGAGAAGATAAAGACTCGAAGACTCAGAGACTTATCGCATACAGGGACTGAGAGATGGACTCGGCGAGTCGTCACCTGACTCGACGAGTCGTTTCGCATATATAAAGATAACTTCTCAGATCGACAGGGGAGAATTCTGGAACCATTCTGGAGAGGTTAGCTACGATTGAAGAGCCAGAAAAACCCTAGAGAACGAAGATACAAGCTAGCATTCAATTCCAAAGAAGATTTGAGGCAAATTTCATCATTCTACTCAATCTTTTGTTTTTCATTATGGTTAGACAATTAGAATTTGTTTGGTTGCTGTTATTTACTTCAATCATGAGCTAAAACTCTTAAACTTCTGTTTGGGGATACAAAATTGATACTATGGTTTGATTATTGGTAGGATTAATTTAATATTGGTGATTTTTGTTATTTTAGCTTGCTAAAGAACCTTGTGTGTGAATGATAATTAATTTTCTATTAATAGGAAGGTAATTAAATAGCATGAACATCTTTTGGTTATTAACCTCATATGTTTATGTGACCACTTTGTCATATGTCTAGGATTAATGAACATGAAACTAGAATTAACAAGAAAATTAAGTAAATTCATGTGTGAGCTTGTATGATGACCATCAATAAGAAGTTAACTAAAGGACCAAATTAGTTAATTATTGCAAGTCTAAATTAACCCGGATAATTAATCTAGTGAATTTAATTTAGACAACTGATCACTGTTTGAGTTAGTTATTTCACTAAGGGTTAGTGTAGTGAACGCGAAGCTAATCATTAGAGTCGGTAGCCAATAAAAGAATTAATGTATTGCACTATTACCATGAAATCAACCATAGGATCCATTGAGTTGAACTAAACAAAAGTTCCTTCCCATTATTGAATCTAGTTAGTTCTTTGCTTTCCTAGTTTTTAGATAGTTAGTAAGTTTCTAGTCTTGTAAAACTAGAGAAAACCCATACTTATTAATTAATTTAGATAAAATTAGTTTTTAGTTTTAATTTACCGTTCCCTGTGTTCGATACCCTACTTATTTAGCCTTATCACAATTGATAGGTCCACTGCCTTTGTGTGTTTATTTTTATTAAAAAATAGGTTTAAAACTAGTTGAGTTTTACACACATCAAGTTTTTGGCGCTGATGACAGGGAACGGTTCTAAAATTAACATTAAATTCTAGTTTAATCGATCCTTTGTGTGGGATTTATCTTACACAAAGTTAATTAAAAGGTAATTTAGTGATTAGTATAAGTTTTAATAAAAATCCGTTTTAAAGAAAGTAATATTTTTTTTTTCTGTTTTTTGCCTTGAACTCGCCGAGTGCACTCGTGCCGACTCGGCGAGTACATCGCTGATTCACAGTTTTAATTTTTATTTATTTTTTGTTCTTTTTACGCGTTCTTTTTGTTTTGTTTACAGTTGTTTCATGACCCGAGGATCTGATACACCTCTGGTCCCTCCTCTTGAAGACCCGGAATCCGCACTAAGGAGGAGCAAAGGCAAAATCGTTGGAGAATCCGCTTCTTCAAAGAACTCGCCACTCAAGAACCTCGAGTCCGTTTTTAGCAAGAAGAGGAGCAGCAGATCAGGAGCATCCAGTGCCTCTGTGACAATCGAAGACCCAATTAAAGAAGACACCGAGTACGAGACCGAGGAAGAAGAAGAACCTACATACGAGAGCGAATCCGATTTTGAAGACGATTTAGCTATCACTATGGCTAATATCGATGAAGTCCCCATGGGGGAATGGAAGAAAAGGATGCGCGATGACACTGGCCCGGGACTTGTGCAGCCCGCAATTCCTACTACCGCTACTTTCGAGCTAAATGGTCATATTCTTGCGCAACTCAAGGAGATTCCTTTTTATGGGAAAGACCATGAAGACGCCTACAAACACTTGGACGAAGTGAATAATGTGGCTGACTACTTCAATGTACTAAATGTTCCACGCGAGACCCAGCTTCTTCGCATGCTTCCAGTCACGTTCAAGGGTGCTGCAAAGGATTGGCTGAAGTCACTTCCTCCCGGATCGGTCACCACATGGGCCAAGATGAAAGAAGAATTCATAGACCACTTTTGCCCACCTTACAAAATAGCCAAGCTAAAGAAAGCCATTGCCAACTTCGAGCAACAACCCGGAGAATCTCTTTATGAACCTTGGGAAAGGTACAAAGGTCTTCTTCGAAATTGCCCACACCATGACCTCAATAGCCAACAAGTGGTCTCCATCTTCTATGATGGAGTCAATGTCACCACAAGGCAATTGGTCAATTCACAAGGCCCGCTCACGAAGAAGGCGCCCCCGGTAATTAAGGAGTTAATTGAAGAATTCTCTAAGCATTCTAGAGAATACCACAATCCAAGAAACGAAGTAAGTCGGGGGGTAGTGAACTCGGAAAATGATAGCATGGTGGCGGTAATAGCTAAGATCGATAGTCTAGATAGAAGGATGACAAAAATGGATCAAACAATCCATGCTATTCGAGTTGGATGTGAGAATTTTAGAGGGCCCCATCTCACAAAAGATTGTAATTTGGATGAAAATGGAAACAAGAAAGCTCTAGTGTTCTACTCAAGCGGCGATCGATACGACGAGAATTGGCGGAAACCGAAGAAGGAATGGCTCCCATACGAAGAATACAAGAAGGCTAAAGAGGAGAAATACAAGCAGAAGGAGAGGGGATTTTATCAAAAGGAAGAACCGGTAATGGAAAAGAAAGCCGATTTAGAAGTATTGTTCACTAGATTCATAGCCACGTCCGAAAAGAGACACAATGATCACGATGCTGCAATACACGAGAACAGAAATATGCTAAGGAATCAGCTGGCATCCATTCTCAACATTGAGAAACAGCTGGGAGAACTTGCACATCAAGTGAACGAAAGAAGACCGGGTCAACTTCCAAGTAACACCGAAAACAATCTGAGAATGGAGAATGTGAGTGCAGTGACTTCCAGCGATGAAGAAATTTTCACACATGCACAGAGGATCTCCAATAGGAAGACAGAAAAGGCAGAAGAGTCGGCTCCCACTAAGCCCAACCAGACTCGCCGAGTCCCTCTAATGGACTCGACGAGTCCATGCGTTAATGACAAAACTGTCATTCCCTTAAAGCCATATAATCCCCCTTTTCCATTCCCAATCAGAGCCATGCCTGTTGAAAAAGTTGAAGCTTATAGAGCTTTTATGGAGCATGTTAAAGCCCTACAAGTCAACGTGCCATTTGTAGAAATGATGCTTAAAACACCCAAGTATTTCAACTTACTAAAAGGTCTCTTTGCTGCTAGGAAAGATTTAGTTGAAGTCGCGGAAATAATATTGAGTGAGTTACCCGGAAATAAGGGCGATCCGGGGAGTATCATAATTCCGTGCCAATTTGGAAATGCACTTGTCACTCAAGTGTTGACCGACTTGGGTGCAAGCATTAACCTGATGCCTTTCTCTTTCTTCAAGAAACTGAATTTATCGGAGCCAAGGCCGGTAAACATGAAGATCCATTTGGCAGAAAAGACAACAATTCATCCAAGAGGCGTTTGTGAGGATCTTCTTATTAAAGTCGACAAGTTCATATTTCCAGTAGACTTTGTGGTGCTTGATATGGAAGAAGACCCCGAAATTCCGATTAATTTGGGGAGGTCATTTTTAAACACCGCATGTGCATTAATTGATGTATGTGAGTCTACACTAACATTGAGGGTAGGACACGAGTCAGCAATATTTAGAGCTTTACCAGAGGTCAAGCAAGAAGAGGAAGGAAAAGAAGAGATCTCATTTATCGATTTGGATGATGAGATACTACAAAAAGAACTTGCACTTTTGCAAGAAGAAGATCCAAGCAAGTTTTTGCTACCTTCTAGAGAGGATGGAGATGTTAACAAGGACTTGGAGGAGATAGAAAAGCTACTGGAAGGAGCCGACTCGGAAAACACAGTGGAAATGGTGAAATGCGATCCGACTCGCCGAGTCACTTTCCTAGACTCGACGAGTGCAGTCGGAATTACCAAAAACTTGGACGACTTAGATCTGCTTGTTGCTAGTTCTCTACATGTGCTGGGCATGGATGTTTTTCCTCATTCGTTAGAAGAACAAACAGCAAAAGGAGAAATGGATACTGAAGTTCAACACATTCATATAGCATGTCTTGATGCAATTCCGCTTGAAGATGAGGTAAGCACAGAAAAAGAGGAGAAGGCAATGGATAGGAGAGTTGATGCTGATCAACCTTTCATTACCAAACCTAGAGCACGAACTTTCACAAAATATGAAGTAATTAAGTTTGGGGAAAAGGAGGTGCAAGAGAAGGTAAAAAAGAATGGGGTGAAGAAGAATAAGAGGAGAAGGGAATTTCAAGCAGCTAAGGATGATACTATAAGAAAGAAGAAAGAAGACTTAAAACGGGCTTACAAAAAGAAGATTCACGCTTACAAGACAAAGTACAAACCACAAAAGATTAGGCGTGCGTTCCCGATGCTAGAAGATGACGAAACGTAGATGGGAAGGAGTCTAGCTAACGACTCTTTAAAAAGAAGCGTTTGGCGGGAGGCAACCCGTTATTTAGAGTTTGCTTTCTTTTATCTTTTTAGTTTTGTTTGATTTTCGTTTTTAGGATTTTAATCTTCCAAATCGTCGGACATGTCTTCTTGAGAGTGCGTATGGACTAAGTGTGACGACAACGGAACACCTTGTGGGAGCGTTCCATAAGGGCACGGAAAATAGCAGTCGAGACCAATGGCCGGTCATAAATACCCATCCGACAAGTAAGATCAACAACGGAGCACTGATGAAACTCGCCCCCAAGGAAAAAACTGAAACTCGTCGGGTGATAGCAATCATCTCCCCCACGAGAAGATACCGTGGAGAAAAACTCCAGGCAAAGCTCCCGGTACACCGGCTCTTGAATTCTAAAGACCCGGCTCAACCCATCGCAAACCATCGTCTCCCGCACATAAGTAAACTCCTTTAAAAGATAAGGGGACAACTCCTCTTCATACCGCACACTTCGCAACCAATCCCAATCAATCCTGTTGGGCACGTAAATCTCTTTCTTTCTGACTTCAGCAAACTTCTTCTTCCATCTCGTCATGGTTGAAGCCGATTCAATTTGAGGAAAATTCAACCAAGGAAAATCTCCTTGGTGTCCACTGGAACTTTGACCTCTATTGAACATTGTCCTTGCAAAACAGAAAACACAGAAAATCATCAAAATAGATCACACCTGGATCCCTGACTGGACTCGTCGAGTTCATGAACGACTTGGCGAGTCGCATGAACTGTACGAGTCAGTCGACGATTCTGTCAAAATTCAACCACGAAATCTCAAAATTTCTTCAAGGGTTTTGTCCAGGGACATGTCTAACATTTATTAGGGCAAGAATAATCATCCAAAACATCATAATTGATGTAAAAGCAAAACCCTAAAAATTTACTATAACTCAAAATCTGGTATTCTATGAAATTGCTACCCTAGATCATCTAAAATCATGCCTTTAACAGAATTTAGGAAGAAATTAAGTACCTTTTGTGATGGAAATTGAAGAACTCTAAGAAAAGATGAAGAAGTTGATGAATTCTTGAGAGAGAACCAAAGTGGAGGCGAACGGCGAGTGAAGGGGGAAAAACTGATTTCAGTAGGGTTAAAAACCCTAGTTACCGGTTGTAAAAAATGAATTTTTTTTTCTGTAAATAAAACAGACTCGTCGAGTCGTAGGCAGACTCGGCGAGTCTGGTCGCGATTTTATCCTCATCTGAAATCCAAATGGACTCGTCGAGTCATGGACAGACTCGGCGAGTCTCTTGCAAACAATTCAAAAATTAAATAATTTTTCCATTTATTTAGAAAAGAAAATTTTAATCCACCTCACACTTAGTCCATACGCACTCTCAAGCAGACATGTCCGACGATTTGTGTCACAACTAGAAATTTAGTGCCTTGTAACTACAACACATAAGTAAAATTTTGAATCAAAAACTTAAGAGCATGTATGATGCTTACTTTATGACATTAAAATTTGCAATCAAATACACCATACAAGCATTACAAATGGTCAATAAGCAATTGGAAACCCTAAAAGTTCTTGCTTAGGTCCATTTTGGACTAGGACTTCCTTATTGGGCCCAATGGACCAATAAGCTTCCAATTTGACCATCTTGGGTTTAGAACTCTTAAATGGGCTCTAATTGGACCCATTTCCATTTAATTCAATATTTTGGGTCATATTGGGCCTATAATGAAATAAAATACCCTAATGGACCTTATTGGGTCACAACAAATTTATATAGCCCTAATGGATCATAAAAATCATTCCTTGATTTATTTGGGCCGAAAACTACATAATTAAGTAATAATATGGGCTTAAACACAAGAAGCCCAATATTCTTCCTTTCCTTTCTCCTCTTCTCGGCCCAACAACCCAACATGGAAGAGGGTTGACTTTCATTTGCCACCTCTTTATTACCTCTTGGATCTCCATGCACTAACTCATGTTCCCATGCACACATCACTTCACTCACTTCTCTTCCCCCTCTCTCTTTTTCCTTTGGCCGAGAGTCTCCCAAACACACACACTTCACAACAAAACTCTCTCTAAATCACTCAAGACTCATCCCTTCTTCTTCATCCAAAAATCTCGAAATTTTGCTTGTGTTTCAAGAGGATTTCACAAGATAATCATCATCCTTTGGTAAGTTTTCACACGTCTAAGTTACAAAACTCCTCTCTCATGTAAGATCACTTATTCTAAACAAGTTTTTGGTGATCATACTCCTAGAAAACTCCTTAAGTTCGAGATCTTCCAAGGAGGCTTGCTAGGATCAAGTTTTCTTCATTTCTTCCTTCTAAACCGAAAACAACAAACAAAGGTGAGCTTCATACCCCCTATTTTTCGGTTTTTATAAGTTTTGTGGGGGGGGGGGGGGAATACAAGCAAATGTGTAAATCTATGAGTATATGTATGCTTTGTGTGATTTCTATGCTTGTATTTATGTTCTCATGTGATTGTGGTGTTGGATCTAGTCAAAAAGACCTTAAAACCGAGATCTACATTAAGTTGTATGAAATAAGTATAAATTATGTTATTTCACCCAAATCATTTCTAGAAAAATAACCAAGTTGGTTAATATTAACATCTTTGGGCTTAAAACCCATTTTTGGACTCAAAATGCTAAAAATATGAAACTAAAGGGCCCAAAATGTCAAAATACAAATTCTGAGGGATGAGATGAGTTAAAACAGTTTCAAGAATGTATTTTCTGGAAATTTACTCTTTTGAAGGATTAAAATGTGAATTTTTAAGCATAATGGGCCAAAAATGAACTTTTCGGCCCAATAAAGCCCAAATTGCGAGATTTTCAAATTAGAGGGGCTAAAACTATACTTTTCTGTAAAACAGGGGACTACTAGTGCTCCAAGTCCATTTCAGGGGTTAAAAATACTTTTCATATTTAAAAGGGACCAAAGATGCAAAAAATTTCTATTTTGGGCCAAAAGTGTAAAAAATGCAAAAATAGAGGTTTCAGCCGAGAAAACTTCATTCTGAGGGACTAAAACTGTTTTTCAAATAAATTTGAGCTGAAAAAAAAATACCTTTTCAACAAGTTTTGATACTAAAGTGTCAAGAAAAATGGTTTAAGGACTAAAATGGAAATCCTTTCATACAAAGGGTCAAAAGTGTAAATTTATCCAAAAGAAAGGGGCTGCAGAAAGTAAAATCCTAATGTTTTAAACAACAAATCCGTTATGATGAAATACTCGTACCACGACTACCAACGAAACATAATACACCTTCAACACCAAAAATCGTTACCAAACGAATTGATTCGGTCTCGAATCAATAATGAATCAAAAATCTATACACGACGATACTACAATACACACGCTAAAATTACGGGAAGTCAATACACACGCAGGAATTCACCAGACGTCGATACACCATCTTTGGGCCCGAAAGTTTCAAATCGTGCTTGTTGGGCCTAGCTAGCCCAATGACATGATCTTTAGGCCCGAAGGAAACTCGCTTACATGTTGTTGGGTCTTATATGACCTAATTCCATGTAAAAGGACTTTCGCTGGCTCTTGTGCTGTTGGGCCCCAAGGGTCCTTTGGTACTGCTAGCAAAGTCGAGAATTCACCAATGCGAGTCGGGCCAAGGGCCTTTCGCATTCACGAACAAAATTTTCATGTATTAAATGCGGATAATATTAGTGAAATTTTTACGTTCTTTGATATGATATTACAAATTGCTATGTGTTGCGAATCTATGATTGTACGTTACATGATATAAGTACCTAAGTTCGTGCCATACACCTAGTTAGTAGGATCACAACCACACGGAAGCCACGTACACTCAACATCTTTCCGTTTCATGACAGAAAGATGCCTCACCGACCTACTCACGGAAACCTTGGACCAACCCCACCCGAAGTTGACTCAGCCGCATTCCAGGCAACGGTCTCTGCTGCGGTCACCGTAGCGATGACACAAATTCATCAAGGGAATAATGAAGGAGTCAACGGACAAGGGGTCGGGAGTTCGAAAAACGGAATGAATCAAGGACCCACCAAAACATGTACCTACAAGGACTTAACAAACGCTAAACCACGAACCTTTAACGACACTGGAGGGGTGATCACTCTAAAGCGATGGATCAAGAAGGTGGAATCGGTGTTTGAGATATGCGATTGTCCTGAGGAGATGAAGGTGAAGTTCACAGCCTGCACTTTTGTTGATCAAGCGCTCACTTGGTGGAACGGACGCGTGGAAGCCATGACACTCCCTGTAGCCAACTCCATGTCGTGGTCGGAAATGAAAGAAATGCTGATGGTTGAATACTGCCCAAGAGGCGAGATTCAGAAAATGGAGCAAGAGCTGTGGAACCTCACTGTGCGGAATGCGGATATCGATGCCTACATATCGAGATTTAGTGAACTATCTCTGTTATGCCCGGGTATGATCACCTCAGAAGGAAAGAAGATTAAGCGATTCATCTGGGGACTAACTTCTCCGATCCAAGGAAACGTGATAGCTGCAAATCCCGAAACTTTTGACAGTGCTAAAAGATTGGCGAAGAAGTTGTATGAACACAACAACAAGAAGGGTGAGAAGCCAACGGAGACTAAGACCAAGAAGGAAAGTGATGGCAAGAAAGGGAAGAACAACAAAAGGAAGGGGCGCTAAGGCTCCGAGACTTCCAAGAAGCAGCAGACAGTGGCGGTTAATGCTGCCACCGCTCAGGTCCCAGCTACATCACATGCTCCAGCCTTAGCTGCCCCAAATGCTTCCAGACCTTATTCCGGTAATCTTCCCAAGTGCAACAAGTGCGGTTTCCATCATAATGGAGAATGCAAGGAGTTGCAGTGCACCAGTTGCAATCGAAGGGTACACACGGCGAGGTACTACAGGACTTACCCTCCTCAGAACCAACAACAGGGAAACAACAACAACAATAACAACACCCGCAACAACAACAACATCAACACCGGCGGCAACAATGCAGGGCCTAGCCACACCTGCTATGGGTGTGGGAGGATTGGGTATTTCCGCCGAGATTGCCCTAACAACAACAATCCCGGAAATGGAGGAACGAGAAGGGTGCTGGCCATGGGTCAGGGGGAAGCAATTCAGGATCCCGCAGTCGTTACCGGTACGTTTCCCCTAAACCACACTTATGCATGCATCCTATTTGACACTGGAGCGGAGAAAAGTTTCATAAGCATTAAGTTTAAGCATTTATTAAATCAACAACCCCATAAGCTCAATGAAACCTTTACGGTGGAAATGGCCAATGGGAAAACCGAATCCACGGGGGAAATCTACATTGGATGTACCCTAACCCTGAACCAACACGTCTTTCGAATAGACTTAATGTCTGTGTCCATTAGGAGTTTCGATATGATTATTGGCATGGACTGGATAAGCCTCTACCATGCTGAAATTATGTGTCGCGAAAAGGTCGTTCGTCTTCGCCTTCCTAATCACGAAACCCTAGTTATTTACGGAGACAAACCCAACACGAACCTTCGCCTCATCTCATGCATCCAGGCACAAAAGCATCTACGAAAGAAAGATTTGACGTTCCTGGCCCACATAGTGGATAAAACCAACGAAGAGACTAACATTCAAAATATTCCAGTAGCACGTGAATTTCCAGACATATTTCCTGAAGATCTTCCTGGAGTACCCCCAGAAAGGCAAGTTGAATTCCGAATTGACCTCGTTCCAAGAGCAACCCCTCTCGCTAAATCGCCCTATCGGCTAGCTCCTGCCGAAATGCAGGAATTGTCCAGTCAACTCAGCGAACTCCTGGACAAGGGATTCATCCGACCTAATTACTCGCCATGGGGAGCTCCGGTCCTGTTTGTCAAAAAGAAGGACGGATCTTTTAGGATGTGCATCGATTACAGAGAGTTAAAAAAACTCACTATCAAAAATCGCTATCTACTCCCATGAATCGACGATCTATTTGACCAGCTCCAAGGAGCTAGTTACTTTTCTAAGATAGATCTACGGTTCGGATACCATCAACTCAAAGTCCGGGAAGAAGATATTCCTAAAACCGCTTTCCGAACTCGTTACGGACATTATGAATTTGTCGTAATGCCCTTCGGTCTAACGAATGCTCCTGCCGCATTTATGGATCTGATGAACCGAATCTGTCGACCATTCCTCGAAAACTTTGTCATTGTCTTCATTGATGACATTCTCGTCTATTCCCGAAGCGAGGAAGAGCATGGTCAACATCTCCGACAAATTCTAGAAACTCTACGATCGGAAAAGCTATACGCAAAACTCTCCAAGTGTGAGTTCTGGCTCCGTAGTGTGAACTTCCTAGGTCATGTTGTTAGTCAAGAAGGAATTCATGTGGATCCTTCCAAGGTCAAAGTCGTCGAAGGATGGGCCGTCTCGACAACACCCACGGAAATTCGCCAATTCTTAGGTCTAGCAGGCTACTATAGGAGTTTTATTCAAAACTTCTCTAAGATTGCCAAGCCACTTACCTCACTTACACAAAAGGGCGTATCATTCAAATGGACGGACAAGCAAGAGGTTGCATTCTGAACCCTGAAGCAAGCCCTCTGTAGTGCCCCGGTACTATCTCTACCGGAGGGAACGGAAGATTTCGTGGTCTACTGTGACGCGTCGAATCAGGGCTTAGGTTGCGTTCTCATGCAGCGTGGAAGGGTGATAGCTTACGCATCCCGCCAACTAAAGACGTACGAAGTGAATTATACAACCCATGATCTGGAATTGGGAGGCGTAGTCTTTGCTCTGAAGATTTGGAGGCATTACCTTTATGGTACGAAGTGCACCATCTTCACGGACCACAAAAGTCTCCAGCATATCTTGAATCAAAAAGAGCTGAATATGAGGCAACGAAGATGGGTCGAAATATTAAACGATTACGAGTGTGAAATCAAGTACCACCCGGGCAAGGCCAACGTGGTAGCTGACGCATTGAGCCGGAAGGAGTACTCTAATCGTCGTGCGAAAACACTCTCAATAACCATTCAATCTCACTTAACCACTCAGATTGGAGTAGCCCAGTCAGAGGCCATGAAGATGGAAAATAGAGCAAGCGAAGCATTATGCGGAATGGAGAAGAATCTAGAGGCAAAAGAGGACGGAGTATACTATTTCATGAACCGTATTTGGGTCCCTAAACTCGGAGGATTTAGGGAGGTAGTCATGAAGGAAGCCCACAAGACGCGATACTCCATCCATCCCGGCTCAGACAAGATGTATTTGGATATTAAGCAACACTATTGGTGGCCTAACATGAAGGCAGAGATTGCCACCTATGTCGGTAAGTGCCTTACTTGTGCCAAGGTAAAAGTGGAGTACCAGAAGCCCTCAGGGTTATTACAGCAACCGGTAATCCCTGAGTGGAAATGGGAAGGGATTTCTATGGATTTCGTGACCAAGCTACCCAAGACGTCGGATGGACTAGACACCATATGGGTAATAGTCGACCGACTGACGAAATCTGCCCATTTCCTGCCAATAAAGGAATCCTACAAGATGGAGAGATTGACACGTTTATACATTCGAGAAATCGTGAGACTCCACGAAGTACCAGTGTCTATTATCTCGGATAGAGGCAGTAGGTTCACTTCATGTTTTTGGCAATCACTCCAGAAAGCACTGGGAACTCATCTTGACATGAGCACCGCTTATCATCAACAGACGGATGGTCAAAGCGAACGAACCATTCAAACGCTCGAAGACATGCTTCGCGCATGTGTGATAGACTTTGGGAAGTCTTGGGATACCCATTTACCTTTAGTCGAATTCTCGTATAAAAACAGTTACCATTCGAGCATCAAGGTCGCTCCTTTTGAAGCACTATACGGGCGTAAGTGTAGATCACCGTTATGTTGGGCTGAGGTGGGCGACACCCAGCTAGCAAAAGCACTCACATCGGACAAGGCGCTGACGGGACCGGAGATCATTCGTGAAACCCCGGAAAGGATCGTTCAAATCAGAGCTCGATTACAAGCATCGCGCGACCGACAAAAGAGCTATGCCGATAAACGGCGAAAGCCCTTAGAATTTCAGGTCGGGGATCGAGTACTGTTAAAAGTCTCACCTTGGAAAGGAGTCGTTCGTTTCGGAAAACAGGGAAAACTGAACCCACGATACATTGGACCTTTCGAGATCGTCGCCCGAATAGGTCCAGTGGCGTATAAACTGCAACTACCCGCAGAGCTAAACAGTGTGCACCCCGTGTTCCATGTCTCTAATCTAAAGAAGTGCCTGTCGGATGAAACCCTCGTCATTCCCCTTGATGAGATTGAAATCAACTAGAATCTCCTGTTCGTTGAAGAATCGGTTGAAATCATGGACAGGGAGGTGAAGCGTACTAAGCAAAGTTGCATCCCGATCGTGAAAGTACGGTGGAACACGAAGCGTGGGCCAGAATTCACGTGGGAACACGAAGATCAAATGAAGCAAAAGTACCCTCACCTATTCTAGCATTCTCAAATCTAGCTTTCAAACAGAATTTCGGGAGGAAATTCCCTCTAACGGGGGAATGCTGTCACAACTAGAAATTTTGTGCCTTGTAACTACAACACATAAGTAAAATTTTGAATCAAAAACTAAAGAGCATGTATGATTCTTACTTTATGACATCAAAATTTGCAATCAAATACACCATACAAGCATTACAAATGGTCAATAAGCAATTGGAAACCCTAAAAGTTCTTGCTTAGGTCCATTTTGGACTAGGACTTCCTTATTGGGCCCAATGGACCAATAAGCTTCCAATTTGACCATCTTGGGTTTAGAACTCTTAAATGGGCTCTAATTGGACCCATTTCCATTTAATTCAATATTTTGGGTCATATTGGGCCTATAATGAAATAAAATACCCTAATGGACCTTATTGGGTCACAACAAATTTATATAGCCCTAATGGATCATAAAAATCATTCCTTGATTTATTTGGGCCGAAAACTACATAATTAAGTAATAATATGGGCTTAAACACAAGAAGCCCAATATTCTTCCTTTCCTTTCTCCTCTTCTCGTCCCAACAACCCAACATGGAAGAGGGTTGACTTTCATTTGCCACCTCTTTATTACCTCTTGGATCTCCATGCACTAACTCATGTTCCCATGCACACATCACTTCACTCACTTCTCTTCCCCCTCTCTCTTTTTCCTTTGGCCGAGAGTCTCCCAAACACACACACTTCACAACAAAACTCTCTCTAAATCACTCAAGACTCATCCCTTCTTCTTCATCCAAAAATCTCGAAATTTTGCTTGTGTTTCAAGAGGATTTCACAAGATAATCATCATCCTTTGGTAAGTTTTCACATGTCTAAGTTACAAAACTCCTCTCTCATGTAAGATCACTTATTCTAAACAAGTTTTTGGTGATCATACTCCTAGAAAACTCCTTAAGTTCGAGATCTTCCAAGGAGGCTTGCTAGGATCAAGTTTTCTTCATTTCTTCCTTCTAAACCGAAAACAACAAACAAAGGTGAGCTTCATACCCCCTATTTTTCGGTTTTTATAAGTTTTGTGGGGGGGGTGGAATACAAGCAAATGTGTAGATCTATGAGTATATGTATGCTTTGTGTGATTTCTATGCTTGTATTTATGTTCTCATGTGATTGTGGTGTTGGATCTAGTCAAAAAGACCTTAAAACCGAGATCTACATTAAGTTGTATGAAATAAGTATAAATTATGTTATTTCACCCAAATCATTTCTAGAAAAATAACCAAGTTGGTTAATATTAACATCTTTGGGCTTAAAACCCATTTTTGGACTCAAAATGCTAAAAATATGAAACTAAAGGGCCCAAAATGTCAAAATACAAATTCTGAGGGATGAGATGAGTCAAAACAGTTTCAAGAATGTATTTTCTGGAAATTTACTCTTTTGAAGGATTAAAATGTGAATTTTTAAGCATAATGGGCCAAAAATGAACTTTTCGGCCCAATAAAGCCCAAATTGCGAGATTTTCAAATTAGAGGGGCTAAAACTATACTTTTCTGTAAAACAGGGGACTACTAGTGCTCCAAGTCCATTTCAGGGGTTAAAAATACTTTTCATATTTAAAAGGGACCAAAGATGCAAAAAATTTCTATTTTGGGCCAAAAGTGTAAAAAATGCGAAAATAGAGGTTTCAGCCGAGAAAACTTCATTCTGAGGGACTAAAACTGTTTTTCAAATAAATTTGAGCTGAAAAAAAATACCTTTTCAACAAGTTTTGATACTAAAGTGTCAAGAAAAATGGTTTAAGGACTAAAATGGAAATCCTTTCATACAAAGGGTCAAAAGTGTAAATGTATCCAAAAGAAAGGGGCTGCAGAAAGTAAAATCCTAATGTTTTAAACAACAAATCCGTTATGATGAAATACTAGTACCACGACTACCGACGAAACATAATACACCTTCAACACCAAAAATCGTTACCAAACGAATTGATTCGGTCTCGAATCAATAATGAATCAAAAATCTATACACGACGATACTACAATACACACGCTGAAATTACGGGAAGTCAATACACACGCGGGAATTCACTAGACGTCGATACACCATCTTTGGGCCCGAATGTTTCAAATCGTGCTTGTTGGGCCTAGCTAGCCCAATGACATGATCTTTAGGCCCGAAGGAAACTCGCTTACATGTTGTTGGGTCTTATATGACCTAATTCCATGTAAAAGGACTTTCGTTGGCTCTTGTGCTGTTGGGCCCCGAGGGTCCTTTGGTACTGCTAGCAAAGTCGAGAATTCACCAATGCGAGTCGGGCTAAGGGCCTTTCGCATTCACGATAACCTTGAACGACTTATGGAAATAGCGGGGGCTTCGCACCCTCTTTTCTCCTCGGTTGTGGGGCTATGGGAAATCAGGGTGGTTGGAGTAAGTGAATAGTACGGACGACGCCTAAGGGATCGTTTGTATAGTTGTAAACTAGTCGTTTTCATTAATGCGTGTTTATAACAATTCACAATCCATAATTAATCCAATGTCACCTGGAATTATCGAATACACACGTCACAACGGTATAATAAAATACAAAACGCGTAATTCAAAATATTAGGAAAACATCGGGTTTTCCTAGGGTTTTCAATTCATACACCTACAAGATGCATACCAAATCTAACATTTTTTTTTACAATTATAGAAACAAACAAGCATACTTACGGATCTTCACACTTTTTACACGATGCTCTTTTCAGAAAATATCGGATTTTCTGGTGGTTTTCAAAACAATACAAAACATTATGTTTCAAACATTACTTATGAACTCACCAACATTTCATATATTGACGTTTTTCAAAATACTTGTATTCTCAGGTAACAAGTAAATCGAAGGGAAAAATGTACTCAGTGATGTCTTGTTGTTTGTTTAACTAGTATCGAACCATCTACTTTTTGGGGAATGTAATGTTATGAAACAATGTACTAAATGTAAACACTACCGGTTGTACTATTTCAATGCATGGTGATGAATGATGTTATGTTTCATGTATATTCACTGTGATGGTATTCAATTGAGTCACAACAGCCCTCGGACGTTTCCGCCGTCTGGTTCGGGGGTGTGACAGGTTGGTATCAGAGCTTTGTTTATAGTGAACTAGCATATCTAGCCACACATTGATATGCAACTATAAACCAAAAGAGGGACTAACACAACTCTGAACAAAACAAGTGAAACACAACAATAAAACACCCTTGCTTGCATTAGGAATAAGAACATAACGCCGAATCAAAAAAGATAAATACTAGTATCTCGGTTAATCCAGGATTGTTCTTAGTAGTATCAAGAAGCGGATGTAGCCTGATCAACTACATTCCCTCCAAGGTATAACTAACACATGTTCTGATGAGATCACGATAGCTAGGGAACCTAAAAGCATACCCCTCTATCACCAAAAAGAGAACGTCTGTTTAGTCTATGCCATAGTTGTAGAGTTGTAGGAGTAACGATAGTTTATACCTTCCCCTAGTCTTCATGGAGGGAGAGCAGCAGGGTATCCAGTTCCATCAAGTCCTAGTGGCTCATGGAATGCTTGAAGATGAACCAGAAGGGAATCAAGAGGACAAGACCCGGACAAAGATCACGCCATGTCGTTTGTAGACGAGGCGCAACCAGACCACCCCGCCCCACCAGTGAACCCCCCAAGGGAGAACCACTCTCCCAAAGCTGAGATCGCCGCCCTGCGGCAACAGCTGTACGCCATGGAAGCACGTGCAGTGCAAGCTGAGCATGAGAGGGATGAGGTTATTGGAGACATGACTGAGATGGCTCAGTTGCTGGCTCAACACTTCGGCATATGACCCCGCCACTATGTAGGACGCATCACGGAGTGTTAGGGATAGACTTATCTTACTAGGTCCTTAGGAACTATGCTATGTACCCCGACTCTATGTTTAAGTGACTACACTACTCATAGAGCCGTCATGCTGCCGAACTAGTGTCACTTATGTATGCTCTTACGAACAAAATTTTCATGTATTAAATGCAGATAATATTAGTGAAATTTTTACGTGCTTTGATATGATATTACAAATTGCTATGTGTTGCGAATCTATGATTGTACGTTACATGATATAAGTACCTAAGTTCATGCCATACACCTAGTTAGTAGGATCACAACCACATGGAAGCCACATACACTCAACATCTTTCCGTTTCATGACAGAAAGATGCCTCACCGACCTACTCGCGGAAACCCTGGACCAACCCCACCCAAAGTTGACTAAGCCGCATTCCAGGCAGCGGTCTCTGCTGCGGTCACTGCAGCGATGGCACAAATTCATCAGGGGAATAATGGAGGAGACAACGGACAAGGGGCCCGGAGTTCGAACAACGGAATGAATCAAGGACCCACCAAAACATGTACCTACAAGAACTTCACAAACGCTAAACCACGAACCTTTAACGACACTTGGGGGGGGGGGGGGAGGGGAGTGATCACTCTAAAGCGATGGATCGAGAAGGTGGAATCGGTGTTTGAGATATGCGATTGTCCTGAGGAGATGAAGGTGAAGTTCACAGCCTGCACTTTTGTTGATCAAGCGCTCACTTGGTGGAACGGACACGTGGAAGCCATGACACTCCATGTAGCCAACTCCATGCCGTGGTCGGAAATGAAAGAAATGCTGATGGTTGAATACTGCCCAAGAGGCGAGATTCAGAAAATGGAGCAAGAGCTGTGGAACCTCACTGTGCGGAATGCGGATATCGATGCCTACATATCGAGATTTAGTGAACTATCTCTGTTATGCCCGGGTATGATCACCTCAGAAGGAAAGAAGATTAAGCGATTCATCTGGGGACTAACTTCTCCGATCCAAGGAAACGTGATAGCTGCAAATCCCGAAACTTTTGACAGTGCTAAAAGATTGGCGAAGAAGTTGTATGAACACAACAACAAGAAGGGTGAGAAGCCAACGGAGACTGAGACCAAGAAGGAAAGTGATGGTAAGAAAGGGAAGAACAACAAAAGGAAGGGGCGCCAAGGCTCCGAGACTTCCAAGAAGCAGCAGACGGTGGCGGTTAATGTTGCCACCGCTCAGGTCCCAGCTACACCACATGCTCCAGCCTTAGCTGCCCCAAATGCTTCCAGACCTTATTCCGGTAATCTTCCCAAGTGCAACAAGTGCGGTTTCCATCATAATGGAGAATGCAAGGAGTTGCAGTGCACCAGTTGCAATCGAAGGGTACACACGGCGAGGTACTATAAGACTTACCCTCCTCAGAACCAACAACAGGGAAACAACAACAACAACAACACCCGCAACAACAACAACATCAACACCGGCGGCAACAATGCAGGGCCTAGCCACACCTGCTATGGGTGTGGGAGGATTGGGCATTTCCGCCGAGATTGCCCTAACAACAACAATCCCAGAAATGGAGGAACGAGAAGGGTGCTGGCCATGGGTAAGGGGGAAGCAATTCAGGATCCCGCAGTCGTTACCGGTATGTTTCCCTTAAACCACACTTATGCATGCATCCTATTTGACACCGGAGCGGAGCAAAGTTTCATAAGCAATAAGTTTAAGCATTTATTAAATCAACAACCACAGAAGCTCAATGAAACCTTTACGGTGGAAATGGCCAATGGGAAAACCGAATCCACGGGGGAAATCTACATTGGATGTACCCTAACCCTGAACCAACACGTCTTTCGAATAGACTTAATGCCTGTGTCCATTAGGAGTTTCGATGTGATTATTGGCATGGACTGGTTAAGCCTCTACCATGCTGAAATTATGTGTCACGAGAAGGTCGTTCGTCTTCGCCTTCCTAATCACGAAACCCTAGTTATTTACGGAGACAAACCCAACACGAACCTTCGCCTCATCTCATGCATCCAGGCACAAAAGCATCTACGAAAGAAAGATTTGACGTTCCTGGCCCACATAGTGGATAAAACCAAGGAAGAGACTAAGATTCAAAATATTCCAGTAGCACGTGAATTTCCAGACGTATTTCCTGAAGATCTTCCTGGAGTACCCCCAGAAAGGCAAGTTGAATTCCGAATTGACCTCGTTCCAGGAGCAACCCCTCTCGCTAAATCGCCCTATCGGCTAGCTCCTGCCGAAATGCAGGAATTGTCCAGTCAACTCAGCGAACTCCTGGACAAGGGATTCATCCGACCTAGTTACTCGCCATGGGGAGCTCCGGTCCTGTTTGTCAAAAAGAAGGACGGATCTTTTAGGATGTGCATTGATTACAGAGAGTTAAAAAAACTCACTATCAAAAATCGCTATCCACTCCCATGAATCGACGATCTATTTGACCAGCTCCAAGGAGCTAGTTACTTTTCTAAGATAGATCTACGGTTCGGATACCATCAACTCAAAGTCCGGGAAGAGGATATTCCTAAAACCGCTTTCCGAACTCGTTACGGACATTATGAATTTGTCGTAATGCCCTTCGGTCTAACGAATGCTCCTGCCGCATTTATGGATCTGATGAACCGAATCTGTCGACCATTCCTCGAAAACTTTGTCATTGTCTTCATTGATGACATTCTTGTCTATTCTCGAAGCGAGGAAGAGCATGGTCAACATCTCTGACAAATTCTAGAAACTCTGCGATCGGAAAAGCTATACGCAAAACTCTCCAAGTGTGAGTTCTGGCTCCGTAGTGTGAACTTCCTAGGTCATGTTGTTAGTCAAGAAGGAATTCATGTGGATCCTTCCAAGGTCAAAGTCGTCGAAGGATGGGCCGTCTCGACAACACCCACGGAAATTCGCCAATTCTTAGGTCTAGCAGGCTACTATAGGAGTTTTATTCAAAACTTCTCTAAGATTGCCAAGCCACTTACCTCACTTACACAAAAGGGCGTATCATTCAAATGGACGGACAAGCAAGAGGTTGCATTCTGAACCCTGAAGCAAGCCCGCTGTAGTGCCCCGGTACTATCTCTACCGGAGGGAACGGAAGATTTCGTGGTCTACTATGACGCGTTGAATCAGGGCTTAGGTTGCATTCTCATGCAGCGTGGAAGGGTGATAGCTTACGCATCCCGCCAACTAAAGACGTACGAAGTGAATTATACAACCCATGATCTGGAATTGGGAGCCGTAGTCTTTGCTCTGAAGATTTGGAGGCATTACCTTTATGGTACGAAGTGCACCATCTTCACGGACCACAAAAGTCTCCAGCATATCTTGAATCAAAAAGAGCTGAATATGAGGCAACGAAGATGGGTCGAAATATTAAACGATTACGAGTGTGAAATCAAGTACCACCCGGGCAAGGCCAACGTGGTAGCTGACGTATTGATCTGGAAGGAGTACTCTAATCGTCATGCGAAAACACTCTCAATAACCATTCAATCTCACTTAACCACTCAGATTGGAGTAGCCCAGTCAGAGGCCATGAAGACGGAAAATAGAGCAAGCGAAGCATTACGTGGAATGGAGAAGAATCTAGAGGCAAAAGAGGACGGAGTATACTATTTCATGAACCGTATTTGGGTCCCTAAACTCGGAGGATTTAGGGAGGTAGTCATGAAGGAAGCCCACAAGACGCGATACTCCATCCATCCCGGCTCAGACAAGATGTATTTGGATATTAAGCAACACTATTGGTGGCCTAACATGAAGGCAGAGATTGCCACCTATGTCGGTAAGTGCCTTACTTGTGCCAAGGTAAAAGTGGAGTACCAGAAGCCCTCAGGGTTATTACAGCAATTGGTAATCCCTGAGTTGAAATGGGAAGGGATTTCTATGGATTTCGTGACCAAGCTACCCAAGACGTCGGATAGACTAGACACCATATGGGTAATAGTCGACCGACTGACGAAATCTGCCCATTTCTTGCCAATAAAGGAATCCTACAAGATGGAGAGATTGACATGTTTATACATTCGAGAAATCGTGAGACTCCACGAAGTACCAGTGTCTATTATCTCGGATAGAGGCAGTAGGTTCACTTCATGTTTTTGGCAATCACTCCAGAAAGCACTGGGAACTCATCTTGACATGAGCACCGCTTATCATCAACAGACGGATGGTCAAAGCGAACGAACCATTCAAACGCTCGAAGACATGCTTCGCGCATGTGTGATAGACTTTGGGAAGTCTTGGGATACCCATTTACCTTTAGTCGAATTCTCGTATAAAAACAGTTACCATTCGAGCATCAAGGTCGCTCCTTTTGAAGCACTATACGGGCATAAGTGTAGATCACCGTTATGTTGGGCTGAGGTGGGCGACACCCAGCTAGCAAAAGCACTCACATCGGACAAGGCGCTGACGGGACCGGAGATCATTCGTGAAACCCCGGAAAGGATCGTTCAAATCAGAGCTCGATTACAAGCATCGCGCGACCGACAAAAGAGCTATGCCGATAAACGGTGAAAGCCCTTAGAATTTCAGGTCGGGGATCGAGTACTGTTAAAAGTCTCACCTTGGAAAGGAGTCGTTCGTTTTGGAAAACAGGGAAAACTGAACCCACGATACATTGGACCTTTCGAGATCGTCGCCCGAATAGGTCCAGTGGCGTATAAACTGCAACTACCCGCAGAGCTAAACAGTGTGCACCCCGTGTTCCATGTCTCTAATCTAAAGAAGTGCCTGTCGGATGAAACCCTCGTCATTCCCCTTGACGAGATTGAAATCAACTAGAATCTCCTGTTCGTTGAAGAACCGGTTGAAATCATGGACAGGGAGGTGAAGCGTACTAAGCAAAGTTGCATCCCGATCGTGAAAGTACGGTGGAACACGAAGCGTGGGCCAGAATTCACGTGGGAACACGAAGATCAAATGAAGCAAAAGTACCCTCACCTATTCTAGCATTCTCAAATCTAGCTTTCAATTAGAATTTCGGGAGGAAATTCCCTCTAACGGGGGAATGATGTCACAACTAGAAATTTTGTGCCTTGTAACTACAACACATAAGTAAAATTTTGAATCAAAAACTAAAGAGCATGTATGATGCTTACTTTATGACATCAAAATTTGCAATCAAATACACCATACAAGCATTACAAATGGTCAATAAGCAATTGGAAACCCTAAAAGTTCTTGCTTAGGTCCATTTTGGACTAGGACTTCCTTATTGGGCCCAATGGACCAATAAGCTTCCAATTTGACCATCTTGGGTTTAGAACTCTTAAATGGGCTCTAATTGGACCCATTTCCATTTAATTCAATATTTTGGGTCATATTGGGCCTATAATGAAATAAAATACCCTAATGGACCTTATTGGGTCACAACAAATTTATATAGCCCTAATGGATCATAAAAATCATTCCTTGATTTATTTGGGCCGAAAACTACATAATTAAGTAATAATATGGGCTTAAACACAAGAAGCCCAATATTCTTCCTTTCCTTTCTCCTCTTCTCGGCCCAACAACCCAACATGGAAGAGGATTGACTTTCATTTGCCACCTCTTTATTACCTCTTGGATCTCCATGCACTAACTCATGTTCCCATGCACACATCACTTCACTCACTTCTCTTCCCCCTCTCTCTTTTTCCTTTGGCCGAGAGTCTCCCAAACACACACACTTCACAACAAAACTCTCTCTAAATCACTCAAGACTCATCCCTTCTTCTTCATCCAAAAATCTCGAAATTTTGCTTGTGTTTCAAGAGGATTTCACAAGATAATCATCATCCTTTGGTAAGTTTTCACATGTCTAAGTTACAAAACTCCTCTCTCATGTAAGATCACTTATTCTAAACAAGTTTTTGGTGATCATACTCCTAGAAAACTCCTTAAGTTCGAGATCTTCCAAGGAGGCTTGCTAGGATCAAGTTTTCTTCATTTCTTCCTTCTAAACCAAAAACAACAAACAAAGGTGAGCTTCATACCCCCTATTTTTCGGTTTTTATAAGTTTTGTGGGGGGGGGGGGGGGAATACAAGCAAATGTGTAGATCTATGAGTATATGTATGCTTTGTGTGATTTCTATGCTTGTATTTATGTTCTCATGTGATCGTGGTGTTGGATCTAGTCAAAAAGACCTTAAAACCGAGATCTACATTAAGTTGTATGAAATAAGTATAAATTATGTTATTTCACCCAAATCATTTCTAGAAAAATAACCAAGTTGGTTAATATTAACATCTTTGGGCTTAAAACCCATTTTTGGACTCAAAATGCTAAAAATATGAAACTAAAGGGCCCAAAATGTCAAAATACAAATTCTGAGGGATGAGATGAGTCAAAACAGTTTCAAGAATGTATTTTCTGGAAATTTACTCTTTTGAAGGATTAAAATGTGAACTTTTAAGCATAATGGGCCAAATATGAACTTTTCGGCCCAATAAAGCCCAAATTGTGAGATTTTCAAATTAGAGGGGCTGAAACTGTACATTTCTGTAAAATAGGGGACTACTAGTGCTCCAAGTCCATTTCAGGGGTTAAAAATACTTTTCATATTTAAAAGGGACCAAAGATGCAAAAATTTTCTATTTTGGGCCAAAAGCGTAAAAATTGCGAAAATTGAGGTTTCAGCCCAGAAAACTTCATTCTGAGGGACTAAAACTGTATTTCAAATAAATTTGAGCTGAAAAAATACCTTTTCAACAAGTTTTGATACTAAAGTGTCAAGAAAAATGGTTTAAGGACTAAAATGGAAATTCTTTTATACAAAGGGCCAAAAGTGTAAATTTATCCAAAAGAAAGGGGCTGCAGAAAGTAAAATCCAAATGTTTTAAACAAGAAATCCGTTATGATGAAATACTAGTACCACGACTACCGACGAAACATAATACACCTTCAACACCAAAAATCGTTACCAAACGAATTGATTCGGTCTCGAATCAATAATGAATCAAAAATCTATACACGACAATACTACAATACACACGCTGAAATTACGGGAAGTCAATACACACGCAGGAATTCACCAGACGTCGATACACCATCTTTGGGCCGGAAAGTTTCAAATCGTGCTTGTTGGGCCTAGCTAGCCCAATGACATGATCTTTAGGCCCGAAGGAAACTCGCTTACATGTTGTTGGATCTTATATGACCTAATTCCATGTAAAAGGACTTTCGCTGACTCTTGTGCTGTTGGGCCCCAAGGGTCCTTTGGTACTGCTAGAAAAGTCGAGAATTCACCAATGCGAGTCAGGCCAAGGGCCTTTCGCATTCACGATAGCCATGAACGACTTATGGAAATAGCGGGGGTTTCGCACCCTCTTTTCTCCTCGGTTGTGGGGCTATGGGAAATCAGGGTGGTTGGATTAAGTGAATAGTATGGACGACACCTAAGGGATCGTTTGTATAGTTGTAAACTAGTCGTTTTCATTAATGCGTGTTTATAACAATTCACAATCCATAATTAATCCAATGTCACGTGGAATTATCGAATACACACGTCACAACGGTATAATAAAATACAAAACGCGTACAAAACATTATCAAATCTAACAAATTTTTTTTACAATTATAGAATACACACGTCCTAGGGTTTTCAATTCATACACCTACAAGATGCATACCAAATCTAACAATTTTTTTTTTACAATTATAGAAACAAACAAGCATACTTACGGATCTTCACACTTTTTACACGATGCTCTTTTCAGAAAATATCGGATTTTCTGGTGGTTTTCAAAACAATACAAAACATTATGTTTCAAACATTACTTATGAACTCACCAACATTTCATATGTTGACGTTTTTCAAAATACTTGTATTCTCAGGTAACAAGTAAATCGAAGGGAAAAATGTACTCAGTGATGTCTTGTTGTTTGTTTAACTAGTATCGAACCATCTACTTTTTGGGGAATGTAATGTTATGAAACAATGTACTAAATGTAAACACTACCGGTTGTACTATTTCAATGCATGGTGATGAATGATGTTATGTTTCATGTATATTCACTGTGATGATATTCAATTGAGTCACAACAGCCCTCGGACGTTTCCGCTGTCTGGTTCGGGGGTGTGACAGGTTGGAAGATTAAAATCCTAAAAATGAAAATCAAATTAAACTAAAAAGATAAATGAAATCAAACTCTAAATAACGGGTTGCCTCCCGCCAAACGCTTCTTTTTAAGGATTTGTTAGCTGGACTCCTTCCCATCTACGTCTCGTCATCTTCCAGCATCGGGAACGCACGCCTAATCTTTTGTGGTTTGTACATTGTCTTGTAAGCGTGAATCTTCTTTTTGTAAGTCCGTTTTAAGTCTTCTTTCTTCTTTCTTATAGTATCATCCTCAGCTGCTTGAAATTCCCTTCTCCTCTTTTTCTTCTTCACCCCATTCTTTTTTACCTTCTCTTGCACCTCCTTTTCCCCAAACTTAATTACTTCATATTTTGTGAAAGTTCGCGCTCTAGGTTTGGTAATGAAAGGTTGATCAACATCAACTCTCCTATCCATTGCCTTCTCTTTTTCTGTGCTTACCTCATCTTCAAGCGGAATTGCATCAAGACATGCTATATGAACGTGTTGAACTTCAATATCCATTTCTCCTTCTGCTGTTTGTTCTTCTAACGAATGAGGAAAAACATCCATGCCCAGCACATGCAGAGAACTAGCACCAAGCAGATCTAAGTTGTCCAAGTTTTTGGTAATTCCGATTGGACTCGTCGAGTCTAGGAAAGTGACTTGGCGAGTCGGATCGCATTTCACCATTTCCACTGTGTTTTTCGAGTCGCCTCCTTCCAGTAGCTTTTCTATCTCCTCCAAGTCCTTGTCACTACTATAAAAGCAGCCTTTTACGATGCTCATTGCGCGTCGTAAAACGCTCAGATGACGCGCAAATGCGCATCAAGGAAGGCCTTGTCATAAAGAGAGACGACACGCTTTTGCGCGTCGTCTATAGACGACGCGCATTTACGACGCACAGTTATGACATGCAATGCGTATCAAGGAAGGACTTGTCATAAAGGAAGACGACACACATTTGCATGTCGTCACCTTACAATGTGCGTGTTTATGACATGCAATGTGTATCTAGGAAGCCCCTGTCATAAATTAATATGACACGCATTTGCGTGTCATAAACTTCAGTAACCATTTACGTTGCGTCTTTAAGATACTCATTTACGCATAATACAAAAATATGTAAACAAATATATACCTAAACAATCAATTTCATCCAATAACATCAAGCCAAAAAAAATTTAATACATTGATATTAAGGTAATCTAATTGTACATTGTTATTAAAAGGTTTTCCATAACTATATAACCTAATACTACATTGCGTATCAAGGGATACCTTCTACAAGGAAATGCTATACAAACTAAAAAGATATAAACTAAGATGATAAATATCAAATTCCAACTAAGTCGAGTTATATCTTGCCTTTCATAATTCTTTAAGACTAATGAACCTTTGCTCCGATAATTCTTGTGACCTGATCAAATAAAAGTCAAAAAATTAATATGCTAATATAATTAATAGAAGAATCAAACAAGTAATGTTATTTGCAAATACTTGTGCCAAATGTGAGTGGTCAAATGAGGGAAAAGTGAACATCTGCAAGCTTTTTGACACCAACCTACACACAAGCACATATACATATCAAACAAGGATGTAAAAATCACCCGATGTAAAAATCCCAACATTTTTTATTGCAATTAAAACCTTTTTCTGCAACAAATAATATTATTAATCGGCCAACAAGATAACAAAAAAATTAATAATTACCAAATTTATGATTATTCTTGATTGGTATTTAAATGGGACCCAAGCATTCAACCCTCAAACAAAACTACCTAAATATCGACAAAACAGGGCAAAAGGCACATTAAATATTATAAGGGTAAAATGGTAATTTAGTATTATTCAAATTCAGACGGTTTATTTGGTCTAGAAAAGAAAAAAAGGAAAAACTTATGTATACAGACGACAGTTTATCCAGGAAGACATCATTTACCTATTCAGCTACCTTATCCATATACGGAAAGAACAAGAACAAGTCACAAAACTTAGTTTATTTTTCCCAACAACTCCCTAAGTGTGTTGTTATTCTTGAAGCATCATTTTTATTTACCTGAAAGTGGATAGAAAAAAATATATATAATACTTACTAGGTGGAGGTGGAGGTGGTGGTGTAGTAGGATTTGGACGAATCCGTCTAATAGATCCATCATGGGGGAGGCGCCAGTTGTAGATGAGTTTATTATTAAGTAGAGTCAAGGATAAGAGATCAGATGTAGATGAGTTTTTTTTTACGAGCAAAACTCAATTGAAGATCAGATGTAGATGAGTTGTGAGGCATGGCACCAAATCCACCTCCATCAGCCAATATCACAGCTAAAAATCGTAACGCCCCGTTCCTAAAAGTACTTATTTGAGAGTCCTCGGGATTTAAGAGGAAGAGTATTTTGGTCCTTATATGGGAAAGTGGGAAAAGAATGCCAAATATGAAAATTTGGGACACGCCGATTACGCCCAGCGTAAGCTGGGATTACGCCCAACGTAAGTGCGTAATTGGACGCGGGTGCAAGGTTGAGTATGCCCAGCGTACTAGGGGTACGCCCAGCGTACTCTCAGAGTTCTAAAACCCTAAAATTAGGGTCAGCCACTATATAAGGAACATGTTGGTTCATACCCTAGCTTCCATAAGCTCTCTCTTAACCTCAGAAACCCTTGATAGCCGTTCCACCTCCATTGTTGGGTGTGTTTGGCCTTGGAAAGCTTATTTTGGAAAATGAGAGGCTAGAAGAAGAAAGAGGAAGTTGTCAAAGAAGGAGTTGAGTGGCTGGAGCTTATAGATCTGGAAAGATATCATCATTTGGAGCCTATCTGAGGTATAAAGCTTCTTTCTTGTCATTTATATTGCATAGATTTAAGTGTTGTGAAGTTTTGACATCATTCTTGTCCCAAAAGTCATCATCTTGATGCATGTTTTGAGTTGGTCGAGATTATCTGTCCTTTCAGACCTTTGGAGAGGTCTTGAGTGAGAGAAATGAGGTCCCAAGGGCTGTGGTTGTTCCATGTGTGAGATAAGTAGGTCTTAATGGATTAAGATCTTGGATTAAGAGCTTTATAGACGTCCCAAGTGATAAAGTTTAAGACTTTATGAATCTTAGGCATATTTGGTCTAAGGATCTGAAGTTTGGGCTTAAGAGCTTAAACCATTAAGAAGTTATGAGGACTTAATGAGAAGCGAAGTTACGCCCCACGTAACTTAGGAGTACGCCCCGCGTAGCGGTTCAGTGCCCCGATCCCCAGTTGCGAATCAGTGTGTATGCCCAGCGTACCAAGGAGGGTACGCCCAGCGTACTCCCTCTGTTGGGTTTTTCATTTTGGGCCTTAGGGATTGGGCTGTTGGATTTGGGCTGTGACTGGACATTATGGATGGAGTATTGTGGACCCATTAGTTGTTATGGACCATGAGTCTAGGCCCATTTGGTGTGGTGGGCCCAATTTAGTAAATTGGGCCAATAGTGGGCTTTGCTTCGGACTTTTGGACTTTGGGCCATTAGTGGGCTTGAGAGCTTACCGAGTGTTGGGCCGGATTAAGTTAAGGGTAAAATGGTCAATTTACCCTTGGAAGGGTATTGTGCTTAGCCTAATGATTATTTGTGCTATGTTGGCTACTTCAGGATTTTCGGTGAGTCGGTGATTTGAGAATCTGCTTCTTCAGTTCAGCGTTTCGGCAGTGGCAAGGTGAGTTATCCTCACTATATCAACAGGGTCTAAGGCACCAAGGTCGGCCCTTTATCGGATTGAGATCCGGGTATTGTTGTTATGTTATTGCTTTGATATGATTGCATCCTGGTAGCTAGGATGGTATATGTTAGAGACCTGGTTAAGGTCGGTATCCTGTTATGTAGGATGATGCTATGCTAGTGACCGGTTAGGTAGGTATCGTGGTTAGGATGATGATATGTTATGTGATCTGCTAGATCGACTTGTTGACTGTGATTTGTTATATGATTGTATGTTTATGTGCACATGGTTGTTTGGACTGGAGTTGGGTTGAGGCGGGTCCTGCTTTGTGCTGTAGGCCAAGATACCCAGGGCGGACCGGTTTTCCCAAAGGCCCAGCGAGCGGTCCGGATAGGCTGTAGGCCCCAAGAGGGCGGACCAGACGTGCCGAGGCTCGGAGAGTGGACCAGGCCGACTAAAGGCCCGGTGCGGGCGGACCAGTCATACTGTAGACTCAGAGAGTGGACCAGGTGGATTGAAGGCCCGGTGCGGGCGGACCAATCACACTACAAACTCGATGTATATGGCTAGACTCGGAGGGTGGACCACCCGGACTGTTGGCCGGTGCGGCGGACCAGTCACACAGTAGACCCGAAGTGCATGGCTGTTCTGTGTTCTGATATGATATGGCATGTTATGCGTGTATGGTATATGTGGTTGGTATTTTGGGGGTATCTCACTAAGTTTTCGGGCTTACAGTTGTTGTTTAATGTTTTTCAGGTTCTTCAGGAGACCGTGGCAAGGCAAAGGCGTGATCGTACCGCTCCTCATCATTACGTTTTATGATGTAATTCTGGGAAGACTCTAATAATAATTGTATTGAAAACCTTTTTGTAAATACATTGAGAAAATGGGTTGTTTTTGAAAAGTTAAAATTGGTTGAATTTTTATGGTCGTTACAAGTTGGTATCAGAGCCTTCGTTTGAGTGAATTGGAGGAACATTCGTGTGAATCCAGTCTGAAATCAGGGAGAGTTTTTAAAAGAGAATTTAAAATGGTTTTCAAAATGAGAAAAAGGAGGACGCGGAGGTACGATCAGCCGGAGCCAGTAAGTAACCCCAAAATACCATACGTGATAGTTGTTTTTGAGCTTTGATAGAACAGCATGCTAGTATTAGGCTAGAGATCTTCAGGGTTTCATGATAATGTTGCCTGACTAATGATGCCTGCTAGCCTAGGGTCCTCTGTGGGAGGTTTCCGGTGTTCCTCTAGGAGTGAGGATTGAGCGCTTGTTATGTATGTTTTTCACTAGGGTGTTATGGTAGTACTTCATAGAAATATGGGTAGGTGTGGAAGGTAGTATGGGCCCGTACTACTGAAAGCACAGGACCCATACGCATATCAGGGAAACCATGACCTCTAGGTTTGGGTTGAGAGTTGGTTCCCGGGATAGTGGGAAGTGTCTGAGATTTTGTGGTGTTTTTCAGTATGGTGGTCACGAGGCATGCTGGGAGCGGATCCGGGTCAGGATCAGGAGCCGAAGAGGGTGGTTAGGGTGGTTCGGTACCGCCCGAGGTTGTGGGTCAGATGAGCACAGGCGAGTTGGATGCTAGGATTTGTGAGATCCTGCATGATGAGGTTGCTGCGTTGTTCCGGGCCGAGCTGTCGGAACTGTTTGGGTCGATCAAGACCGCCATGATTGAGTATTTTGATGAGCGTTATGCGGCTCTCACTGAGACGGCTGCCGCCGCGGCTACAGCGGCTGTAGCTGCGCCAGGGGGAGGAGCGGGTCGAGGTTTTCAGTATCGGGACTTCGATAATACGAAGCCTCCTACCTTTGATGGAGTTCAGGACCCGATTGTTGCTATGAGATGGATGTCAGACGTGGAGGGGTGTTTCTTCACGTGTTCATGCCCTGCTGATCAGAGGGTGAGGTGTGCTCTGAACCTGTTGAGGCTCGGGGCGAAGGATTGGTGGAGATTGACCACGGGGTCATATTCGGATACGCAGAGGGCTGCGGTTTCATGGGATCAGTTCAGAGAAATGTTTAGCACTCGTTATGTTCCGCAGGTTGAGAGGGAGAGATTGGCTCAGGAGTTTCATGAGCTGAAGCAGGATTCGGAGTCGGTGACGGAGATCACCAGGATGTTCACTGAGAGGGAGATGTTTTGCCCTGAGTTCGCTTCGGAGCAGGCTCAGATGTCCCGATATCTGAGTATGCTCAAGAGAGATATCAGACAGTTTGTGTCTATGCAGAGATGCAAGACTTTGTGGAAGTTGCAGGAGGCCGCCAGGCGGCGTGAGTTGGAGATTGAGTTGCAGTTACGTGAGCTGAGGCAGGCTTCGGTGCAGTCGCATCCGACGCCGAAACAGTCCAAGACCGTTGATTCTAGGGTAGGAGATCAAAGCAGCCACACTTGTGGAAAGTGTGGAATGGGTCACAGCGGAGTTTGTAGGTTCGATGGTGCATGCCGCAAGTGCGGAAAGGAGGGGCACTATGCGAGGGATTGTCGGCAGTCAGCCCCGGTTCGGGATTTGAGGATTTGTTATCATTGTCATCAGGTTGGGCATTTGAGGGCCAACTGTCCACAACTTGTTGCAGGACCGGCGCAGGCTCCAGCACCGGCCGCGTTGAGGATCACAGGTGGAGGTCAGGGTGGAGCGGAGCCCCCAAGGGCTTAGGGTCGTGCTTTTTAGCTTACAACAGAGGAGGTCAGAGCAGTGCCAGATGCAGCTACAGGTATGTTTCTTTCTTGATGTCTTGTTATCTTATGATTATTGTGGAGTATTGTTTATCTGCTAGTCTCGTTGTGTGGTTTTCGGTATGGTATTCGTTGTTCCTTGAGGGTTATGGTGTGGTTATGGGTTTAGTATTGGGAATTTCGTTGGTTATCATTCATGAGGGTTATTAGTGGGAATCTGGCGTTTGGTCTGAATGCTGGGTAGCATCTGTAGTCTGAGGAATGGTTAGCTGAAGATTGAGTTTCTTGCGAGCTCGGGATGATCAGTGTTGATATGTAAATTTGTGAAGGTTGCTAGTGCTAGTGGGAATTAGTTTGCATGCTAGTGATTGTGTTGTGTAAGGTTGTTGAGAGAGGTCGGTGATGGCAACCGGTGGTTGATAGTCAGTGCTATAAGTGGGGGAGAACTGGAAAATTCTCTGGAAGATCGATGAGCATGTGAGGTTGTTTAGCTGCTTGGGATTCAGCAGTGTTTCTGTCAGCCAAGAGTGTAAGATGGTATGAGTAAGTGGCAGGCATGCGGGGTGATGGAACATGGACCTCCGGTGGCACTTCTGGTCTTCTGCTACAACGGAGATCTGCAAGTCACAATCAGGGAGACGCGTTAGAGCCGTCCCAGGGACTGTGCCCCGGGAGCGGACTCCGACGGTCAAGTTAGATCAGCTAGAAGATCTGAGATGGTCCTCCATAGCTGGAGAGAACCATCTTGGTGCTGGTGGCTGACGGTGGCGAGTGGCAGCTGAGCCACCCGGCCGGGGTGTAGTGGCGGCTGAGCCATGGGGAAGTCTAGTGGTGGCTGAACCACATGGGAGAGAGTCCAGGGAAAAGGGGTCCTCCGCCATGGAGGAGGTACTATTCATTATATAGGGGACAATTAGGTCAGGCCTTGGGCCAGCCCAATTCAGGCCCAACTAGCAAGGATTTGGGCAAGGCCGCCCGGAGGCGCCGGGCGGGGCTAGCGGGCGTGCACCAGGAGAGGATGACAAGGGAGTGCCAGGCGAGGGAGCGCCTGGCCGAGCCGGCAGGAGAGTCCCCAGCAGGGCTGGCAAGGGAGTCCCCAGCAAGGGATGGCAAGGGAGTCTATAGCAAGGGATGGCAGGAGCGTGCCAGGCCAAGCTGTCGCACTAGAGCATTGTAGGCCACGCTAGTGGACCATTCCTCATCAAGTCCCCTCAGTCTGGTGTTATTGGTACGTGGTCAATGACATCGGACTGGAACTAGTCATATAAGCCAACAGGAGAGTCCCCAGCGAGGCTGGCAAGGGAGTCCCCGACAAGGTTGGCAGGAGAACGCCAGGCACGGCTGGTGGGAGCGCGCCAGGCTAGGCTGGCACGCTAGAGCAGTCTGGGCCATGCTAATGGACCATATCTCATCAAGTCCCCCCAGTCTGGTGTTATTGGTATGCGACCAATGACATCGGACTGGACTTAGTCGTATAAACTGTGCGTTGTCAAGTCCCCCTAGTCTGATGCGATTGAGTTGCTGACAATCAGATCGGACTAGTTAAAACACCAAAGCATTTAAATAATAAAGAGAAATGACCGAACCTCGCCCATGAAAGCCGTGGGGTTATGCGATGAGCCAAACGCTGCTTGAGTTGATTTGATACTCCTTCATTGAGAGGAGTGCGAGCCGATCGGTGAGATGCAACATAACTGTTGTTACGATCGTGCGGACCGAGGCTGCTACAGAGTGTTACGCGACATTGATGTCGGTGGAATGTCGGACCGAGGTAGCTAAGAAGCATAAGCTTTCCATTCAGTCCCTGAGACTATTACCCGACATGATTGTTGTGGTAGCCATGTGAGATGGGATATCACCATTAACCATCTACATAGTCTGCATTGCGGCGTACCAACCCTAATCCCCCCTTTCTTAGGGGAGGCAAGGAATAGATTCCGAGAGCTTGGCGACTAGGTTGCTTAGCGAAGGTCACGTAGTAAGACTATTGTCGATAGCCAGACAACAGAATTGTTGAGGGGTAGGCGGTGAGGCTTTAGGGTAGGGCTGCATAGCAAGACCGTTTCCGAGAGCTAGGAAACAGAGATGTCGTGGGCTACGCGACGAGGCTACAAGTAGGGTTACACAGCGAGACCATTTCCAAGAGCCAAGGAACAGAGATGTAGTGGGCTACGCGACGAGGCTACAAGTAGGGTTACACAGCGAGACCATTTCCGAGAGCCAGGAAACAGAGGTACTGTGGGGTACGCGACGAGGCTACAGGTAGGGTTACACAGCGAGACCATTTCCGAAAGCCAGGAAACATAGATGATGTGGGGTATGCGACGAGGCTACAAGTGAGGTTACACAGCGGGACTGTTTCTGAGAGCTAGGAGACAGAGGTGTCGTAGGGTCGTAGGTAGTAGGGTCGCTATCGGGATGACCTTCTTGCTGGAGAGTATCCTCACTATAGCAGATTGTAATGTGGGTAACACTTTATCGATCGTTCGAGCGCAGGAACAAGGGCCGTCAGCCGCTTCCCGGGAGGGGTTCCCGGAAGAACGCTCCGACGGTCAAGTTAGGATGACTTTAGGGTTTGTGTCTGTTCTCTTAGGATTGGTTAGATAGCTTACCTCGCTGGTCTTGTGCATACATCCTTTTATACCTAGCGCTCCTGCCTGGTCCGTACCAGACAGGATCACTTTTGGAGGAGACAAGGTCAGAGGCGTTGATTGGAGGGTCGTGTGCCCTCAACCACTAGAGCGCTCTCATTGGCTCCGACGGTAATGCTCTGATCCTGCCCTTTGTCTCCTGACCGTATCTTTTGTCTTGGAGCGAGGAGCGTTACTTGGCGGGCGCGAGCCTTTTGCCTGTCCGTTCCGCTGCCGGGGGCGCCAGCGGGCGCTAAGCCTGCTGGGCTGAGCCTGGTTGGTGTGCCCGGCTCTAGGGCTTTGACGCGGTTCTGCTGTGCTGCCCTAGGCACACCATCAAGTCCCCCAGTCCAGTAGCCGTAGCGTTGCATCACTAGTTACGGCGTTCTGGACTTAACTGATTGACGCGTGTCCGTCATTACTCCGTTCTTTATGGCGACGTGACCACTCCTGACTGTTAACGGTTACGTCAGCATGTCAGGCATTTGAATGTCCCGCCTCTTCCTTTTCCTTCAAAAGGGATTTACAAAGAATGGTTCTTGCCATTTCTTCCCTCTTTTCCCTGCGTATTCGTCTTTTCTCTCCTTTCATGGTTAATCTTCCTGGAATTGTTCCTTCTGCCGTCGAGTATCAACAGTTGGAGGCCACTTATGGCTTGTCCCCTTTAAAAGGTGTGGAATTTCCCTCTGCTGGCTCCTCCATCTCTTCTCCCCCCTGGAAAAATCGGGGTTTTCCTTAAAACCCTAGATGCTGGCATACGATTTCCTTTGACAGATTTCCAAGAGGAGGTTCTTCAGAAGGATGGTTGTAGTCTTCAAATGTTGACCCCTAACGCTTTCAACAAAGTGGTTGCCTTCGAGATGATCTGTAGAGCCAATGGGTATGTTCCCGACTACTTCGTCTTCAAGTTCTTCTTCCGGTTCTGCCTTACCGGAGATAAGTGTACGTTTTCGGCCCGGCGAGGGGGACATGCCCTAGTTCTTGATGGGCGCACCCCCAAGAATTGGCAAGACAAGTGGTTGTGGGTGAATCAAGAACTGGTTGGGAGTGGTCGTTATTGTTGGATTAATGTCTAAGTCCATAACTATAATTGGTAAGACTTGACCCGACCCGGCATGGTCCATTTGGGTTGCATGGCATCATGCACTTGGATAGACTATAATGAGAGAAATAAGACACTTATGGTTATTAATATATTATAAGTTCTAGTATATTAATAATAAGAATAATGAGATTATTTAATTAGTATTGATCAAGAATTAATCTAGGATTAATTAAGTGATCAAAAGAAGACTAATTAAATATATGGGTTGATTGTGTAAATCATCCATACTTGTATAGTGGGCTAATGCTCCATGGATAATCAAGTTGGGCTAAAACCCATAGGATGGTCCATGGATGCTCCATGGTGTATTTGAACCCATGGATCCAAGGAAATGGAAAGTCATGACAATTAGGGTTTACCCTAATTGTAACACTATATAAAGATCACATTCTTGGGAAAAATCGGCCACTAGAGATAGTAAGAAAGGGCTAGCCGATTTTCAAGAAGTGTAGAATTCTCTCAAGTTAATCCATGTGTATTTGGTGTTGTGTGAACCATTTGAGGTGTCACACTTGGGGCACTAGGCACTCAAGCTTCATGAAGACTTTCTACACCAAAGAGGTATGTATTCTATCTTGCTATAGTCATTGTTTTGTATGCTAGATTAGGATAATACCTTGGATGTTCTTATTTGCATGTATAATAGAGAAAACATAGATCCAAGGTATTTAGGGTTGCATGTACACTTAGGAGTGTTAGAATGCTCAAAACCCAACAGTGGTATCAGAGCCTAGGCTTGCTTTCTCTTATACTTGATGCAAATTGCTGAAAAATGCTGAAAAACTCGATTTTCTGGCTTTCTGGGCACTGTACTCGCCGAGTCCACTGATGAACTCGCCGAGTACATGAGTAAATTCATCCTACTCGCCGAGTAGGTTGATGCCACTCGCCGAGTAGGAGCCCCAGACAACATATATTCGAGGTTTTTGGCTAGAAATGGACTAGGAACATTACCCTAAGTTGTTTTTGAACTTATAAACTTGTTTTTGATGTGGTAATGTTCATGCTAATCCATTTTCAAAGATAATTGTCAATAGATTCATGTTTTGTATTAGTTTAAGGTTTAGACTAATTACATGAAAAAGTTTGATTTGAATTATCTTGTTCTTATGAGTTGCTTAGATTAATAGAAAAGTTAATTGAAATAGTTGTTTTCAATCCATTTTAATCTAAGAGTTGAGTATAAAATGTGTTTGTGTAACTTGTCCTCAAGTTACATGAAAAGTCACATTAAAGACTCATAAAATTCATAAAGTTGGCAATGGTTACAAAATGAAGAGTCTTGTGTCATTGAATAATTTTTTATGACTCCATAACTTGTCCTCAAGTTATGAAAGTTCAAGAGTCACTTCATTAAAAGGAAAAATATGTAACCATAATTAAATCCATAAGTTATAAAATAAAGGAAAAGTTAGTTCTTTTATTAGTTTAAAGTCTTCCATAACTTGTCCTCAAGTTATGGAACTTGAAGAGTTTTTGGATTAAAACTACTTTAAACACATAAGTTATGGAATTAATTAGTTTTGAATAGTTTCAAAACTTGCCCTCAAGTTTTGGAATTTGAAAAGTTTTCAAGTATGAATACTTTAATTCCAAGTTAGCCCTTAGAATTTTAAAAGTTAAAATTCAACCCTTATACTTTATAATATTATAAGTTAATAATATATATATGTATAAGAGTAAAGTCAGTCTTGCCGCTAGTACGCCTCATTCACGAAGCCGGTCTATAAGGTGGGTATAAGGTTGTTGCCTATAAAATGGCAACTTAATGGGTGTCCACTCTCACCCACCGCTTGCTTGACTGGTGGAGGGTCGTTAGCCGAACGGGTTTGACAGGACTAGAATTCTCCTTTCATTAAAAGTATTAATGATAATACTAAGTAACTAAACTCTTAATAATACCCAATCTTAGTTACTTAGGAAAAATGTGAATAAGGTGCTAACCCATGAAATTACACTTTACACTTTGTCTAAGTCGTTAGTGGAGCGTGTGTGGTTAACCGGCACACTAACTTGGACTTAACAAGGTAGGTAAAGGGTGACTTAATATTTATCATAGTATCGATGGAGCGTGTGTGGTTAACCGGCACATCGATTGAGGGGTAATTTATTAAGGGTACCAAGTGATTTGCATGGTTACTTCACACCTTGTTTTGTGATCCTCGGCATCCCAGTCACAAAACCTGAAGGGCACACTCGAGATTGAAACATGCCATTGAACAGTTCAATGAATCTCAAAGATCTAGGAGTTTCAAAACCAATTAAAACCTAATAATACATTTCGTTTATCTTGGTGGAAATTGGTGAATCGTCATTCACCTACCTTCAAATATTTTATAGCTTGGATTACGGCATACCTCTTCTAAGTTATAAAATAGTTTGTTGGGTCCTAGCCTTAATATTTCATTTTGGGTGTCATATTAAGGACTTTAAATCAACTATCTTGAATATCTCCCAAAAGATGTCTGTAATAGACACCTATGATCTTCCCAAATGTCTTGAAACAAGGTTTCCTAATGAAGATGATGTCCCATGGATATCATACTTCTTTCACCTCCTCCAATTATTCTCCCCAACCCACAAGTTCTTGAAAAGTTTAAGGTCACTCAAGCCCTATTGGCAAGGCAAGGTATAGGTGTGGTCGCATCTTGGAGATGTAGTCACATATTGACAAGCCGAGAGAGTTGGGTGTCAAAGTCTTGAGAAAGTTGGTGGTTCAATCACTTTCGAAGTTACATAGTGAGTTCCTTTGGGACACCTATGAAACAGACTATGACAAGACCCTTAATGATCTTATCTATTTGCTAAGATCAACTTCCTAAAACTTTATGGACATTGACAATAGTGACACAGGAAATCCAGAAAAGCATTCTCTTCCCAATGGAAAGGGATCGGCCATAGTCAACTCGGTTGACCAAATGGTAAAGAGAAAAGCTAAGTCTGTGATAGTCCCGTGTACCTTTATCAAAGGGTCCATATGTTTATGTTGCCAAAGGAAGGGGCATTGGTTGCGAAGCTGCCAGATTTACCTAAGGATGTTAAAGTCAATAAGTTTGACTCTACTTCAGGTAAAGTCCACTATCTAACTCTGTTAAGTTTCTATTCTGAGATTCTTGATCCATGATGTGACTGGGTCACATGGTGATGTTTTAAGAATCAAAGAAAAAGTGAAGAAACTTAAAGAAAGAATATGTTGAATCTGATGGCGTAGATGGATTTCTATCGCATAATTTGAAGATCGGATTCTTGAGCTACCTCTTAGGAGTTATGAGATATTGCTTAAGGAATAGATAACAACAAGTTTTTCATATGGATTGTAAGGATAAGTTTTTCCGCAAAGTTTTAAAATAAAAGGAAAATTTTTGATTTTATTTATTTTAAAATATCCTTACAATGGTATTTGAGGAAAAATTGTTACTTATATGATTCCATTAAGAGCAAAAGTGGAAATATGAAATTGATTCTTTCATTTGTGGTAATGTCTAAATTTACCAAATAAGGAAATATTCTCATCACCCAAGTTTCAAGTGGACCGGAACTTGGAATCATGCAAGTTATATAGCATGATGAATGAGAACTTTCAAGTATTGGAAAATTAAGACTAATTACTTGTTCACATGGATGTGTGAGTCAAGTAAAGGACTAAGGGATTGAGTACACATTCTTGTGCACTGATTAAGTCCACCACAAAAGTTTGATAAGACTATTCGTCATGATTTACTTAAGTTCTGTAAATATGATTATACTTACAAGCTTAAGTGTAACTCTGAGACATTGCAAAAAGGTTCCAATGTATGACAGAGCGAATAAGAAGAATCAAGTTAGGCAGAAGGATAAAAGTTTCTCAAATCTGAAAAGATGGGAGAGTACTTTAGTATCCGTTTTGTGATCATCTTAATGATTAAGAAACCATAGCACAATTAGTTCTCTAAGAAAATCTTGGTGCATTCTTATGACTAAGAAGAGGAACTTGAATTGTTGAAGTGGTTAAATCAAGAAGATGAGTCATACTTCGTTCCAATACAAGTCTTAGAGTCATACTCGAAGATTGTAACTTGAGTGACATGTCTTAAAGAAGGTTTAAAACACTTGTCAAATGTAAGAGTAAAAGTTTTCTTCTCTTGTAGATTTGAAATTGGTAAGTTGTGATGTTTTGGATAAAACAAAGACCAACTTAGGCCAATTGTGTGAAGTGTGTGTCTTGATTAGAATCCACACTATATCTTGGATATTTGACAAGGGAGTCTTATATGTCAAGAGGACAGTGGGAGTCTTAAAGGTCTTGAAAGTCTCAAGAACTAATCAAGAATAAAACCTGAAGTTCTTCACTAGCACACGACTTGAGGTTTATAACCTATCGTGTCGACTTATTCTGTGCCCGTTCCAGTTAAAGTTGGCTTTGCATATGAGTTCTTAGAGTTCTCAATTGGTTGCATAACAACTTGGAAGCAATGGTAGGCCCTTGAGCTGCCAGGTGGCAAGAAATTAAGATTGAGTTCAGTCCATATGAGTTTGGATTTGTCATTATCCTTGTCTTGTGACTATGATTTTGACAATTCACATGGATAAGAACACATACACCAGTAAATCTAAGTGTCATAAGGTTTCTCTCCGATTCATGAAAATGATGGTGAGGAAACACTTTCACTAAGTAGATTTTAGCTAGATAGCAATTGTGATATTTGCATTCTCAAAGTCGTTAGTGGAGCGCGTGTGGTTAACCGGCACACTAATATGGACTTGTGAGAAGTGGCAAAAGGTCTAACCATTATGATTACGGCATACCTCTTCATAATTGTTTAGACTCACAAGTGTGCTATCTAAGGGAAGGTGTATGATTTTGATAAAGTCTTATCAAAACAATCTAGTATCAGAAATCTGAACTTTGGTAAGAAAGTCAATGAAGTATTGATTTCTAGAAGTCCAGCTGATTTCTGAGTACATGTCAAAGCTAGTGGGAGCATAAGTGTTATGCTAATAATCATCATGTTAGTGGGAGCATGATAATTATGATAAGTATTGCAAGTTAGCAATGTTAATTATAGAAAACAAAAGGTTTCAATTGGGAAAAGTTGTTTTGCTATAATTAAGGGAGAGGAAATTATACTTCATCTCAAATCTATAAGCTTAGATTGTGAGGTGTTAATCATTTAGTCAACGAAATATATATGAATTTCATGTTGGAATGGCTCAACATAAGGAAATTCTGTATATGGGTCCATTATTTGCGTTCTAAAATTCGATTATGATTACGGCATCCCTTTTCATAATCTGAATTATGAGAACTTCGCAAATAGAAATGGACATGTTATAGCAAAAGACTGGTTTAGTCTTTATGTGAGACATCATGAATCGTGTCCCATATGCTTCGGATATAGGATCGATTACATGTTCTATAATCATCCGTTCTAAAATTTTCCAAATGCCTGGGGCATTAAGAAGGGAAAAGGTTTAGAACTGGATATGACTAAAAGGATTAAACAATTGTCGAGGACAATCTAAGGTTTACCAAAGATTGGTTACTCAAGGACAATTGGAAGTATAGTGATAATTCTGGAAGGACCATATTGACATAGTCTGTAAGGAGGCAACTCTTGTTCAGAAGTGATAGTCAAAATGGAATCTGGAAATGTTTCAAAGTTAGAATTTTCAGTCTGTTTAAGATTAGGAAACTTAGTGCAAGAAGGATGTTTCCAAGGAGCTGATCTCCTTTGGAATTCTCTGTAATGATTGTTGTCAAGTCTTTCTGACTTTGTGCATAATCATTACAAGAGGATCAATGCATATAAGTTTAGAATCTAACAGATTTCAGTAAATGGCATGAATTTGGAATTCTTGCATTTGCAGTAAGGATTTGGGAGTGTGAAAAGAGAATCATTGAAGTTATGTTCAATGGATCTAGTTCACAAAGTAAAGATCACAGACAAACATAGTATGCATACTTGGTGTGTGGCATGACTAGTGTTTAGAAAACATAGTGTACATGCTTGGAGCATGGGACAACTATTGTTTTAAATTCAAAGATAAAGTTGATAGCTGAAACAGTATATAATGAATAATGAGTAATCATATGGTGATAAATAAAAGGTGTTTTATTTATATTCATAAGTTCTGAGACCATATTGGATTCGATTATTATTGTGTTTCACTTTGCATGTTTTGACTTCCCGAATAAACTGGGTTGTTCTTCCGGAATGACTAAGTTATTCAAACCATCCACAGTCGGTCATATGTTGGAAGTAGATATGAATTAAGACTGTCATGATGGGTTGTAGAGGTCTAAGGTGTTGGACAAGGCTACAACAATCATGAGTGCTCATAAGTTCTGAGTATTGGATTCAACCCGCGCTCATTGGAATCACTTCATGGATTTTATCACGAGTGATCATGAGACGATAATATCTTATATTCTTCAAACCTAGAGATATGAGTTGTTACTATGAGTTGATAGTACATTGATTGCATGAAAATGCATTTGGTAACTCGGTGCTATAAAACGTGCTTTTGTGTATGATTCAACAAGTAGTAGAACAAGCCATATGAGTCGAAGTTTATCCGTTCCTTTTATCTTCGGGATAAAAGTGATATCTGTGGGCCCCTCGATGATTTGATGATGACAAATGGAAGTGCTCGGCCGAGCCAGGACTGATTTGATTTGTTCAATTAGTCAGTCGTCATAAATCGGAAATCGGGAAACAACAAATGGACAGAGAGAATGATTATAATCCATGTCTCAGTCCATATGATATCTAGAATGGAGGAATACATGATCCCTTATCTAATGGACAAGTCATTGACAAAGGTCAGAGTTCATCTACAAGGTCAGAGTTCGACAGAAGCTTTTGAGAGCTACGATTGCCAGTTGGTTCCTGAAGTCATACGCAATACTAGTTTTAGACTTATCCAAGTGGGAGACTGTTGGATTAATGTCTAAGTCCATAACTATAATTGGTAAGACTTGACCCGACCCGGCATGGTCCATTTGGGTTGCATGGCATCATGCACTTGGATAGACTATAATGAGAGAAATAAGACACTTATGGTTATTAATATATTATAAGTTCTAGTATATTAATAATAAGAATAATGAGATTATTTAATTAGTATTGATCAAGAATTAATCTAGGATTAATTAAGTGATCAAAAGAAGACTAATTAAATATATGGGTTGATTGTGTAAATCATCCATACTTGTATAGTGGGCTAATGCTCCATGGATAATCAAGTTGGGCTAAAACCCATAGGATGGTCCATGGATGCTCCATGGTGTATTTGAACCCATGGATCCAAGGAAATGGAAAGTCATGACAATTAGGGTTTACCCTAATTGTAACACTATATAAAGATCACATTCTTGGGAAAAATCGGCCACTAGAGATAGTAAGAAAGGGCTAGCCGATTTTCAAGAAGTGTAGAATTCTCTCAAGTTAATCCATGTGTATTTGGTGTTGTGTGAACCATTTGAGGTGTCACACTTGGGGCACTAGGCACTCAAGCTTCATGAAGACTTTCTACACCAAAGAGGTATGTATTCTATCTTGCTATAGTCATTGTTTTGTATGCTAGATTAGGATAATACCTTGGATGTTCTTATTTGCATGTATAATAGAGAAAACATAGATCCAAGGTATTTAGGGTTGCATGTACACTTAGGAGTGTTAGAATGCTCAAAACCCAACAGTTATCGTGCCAATGCTTTCGCCGATACTGTCCCTAAGCTCTTCCCTCACAATCAAGAAGTCTCCGATTACTTGAAAAGTGTGCAGGTAACCACTGAAGATTACTCCGAAGCGCTTCTGTCCAGGGTAGGGATGAGCCCCTCCTGGAGGCGGCGTGGCAAGATGGCGGTGTTCTATTCCGTCATTAATGGTGAGTGTCGCATCCGTCCTGTTTCTCTCTTTACTTTACTTTATTGGTGTTTCTCTTAAACGCCTCCATGTGACTTACATTCCATTCTACTTTTCTTTAGGTGTTGAGTCTTCCTTATCCATGGATGAGGTGCTGCGTAAACGCTATCGAGGCAAACTAGAGTTTCGTGAGGTGGATCTGTTCGAGCGTCTTCCCCCTCCTCGTCGGGCAGATCGTCTCAACACTTCTACTCCTCCTGTCCCTCCATCGGGCTCGTCGGCGTATGAGGGAGGTCCGTTGCTTGCCCGCCCAATTTCCTCTGTTATGCCAACGGGCGGTGTTCCTTCCCCTTCCCCGGAGGATAGTGAGGACAACAAAGAGGGTATAATCGCTGACGTTCGGCGGATGCAGGCGAAACGGAAAGCTATGCAGGCGATGGGTGAGCCGGTGACTGGTGCTCCTTCTGACCCCAAGAGGGTGCATACTAGGCGCAACTTTTTTCGTCTGTTGAGCTCGATGAGTTCCACGCCAGTGAGCTCCACTTCCGCTGGCGTGGTTGTGATTCCCGATGATGACGTGCAACAGTCTGAGGGAGTCAATGGGGCGACTGAACAGCCCGGTTTTCCAGATTTTTCTTCAATCCCTTCTCCAAGTGTTCCGTTTATCCCTTTCAAGCTTTCTCTCGCGAAAGGCCTTGGTCTCCACGGGCCAGTTACAGTTTCCAAAGATGATGGCCCTGGTGATGGTGCTTCTGGGTCGACGGCTTTTGTGTCGTCTTGGGATCTTCACACCGATTCTCGTCTTTCTGTTCGTGCCAATTCCTTGGAGTTCTAGCGCCATGCCTTCCCTCTAGCTGCAGTGGGGGATATGGATGCGATGGGCAGCCCTGCCCTTGCTCACAACATGGCCTATGCTGATGTGCAGGCGATGTTCTATCTTGTTGCAGGTTCCCGGCGCATCCATAGCCTCGGCGAGATGGAGGCTGCTCATGCCACCTGTGGATCGCGTGTGGCAAACCTGGAGCGCCGCCTGGGTGAGCTTGGCGACGATCTTCGCTCAGCTGAAAAGAAGTGTGAGTTGCTGGTGTCTGAGAAGAACGTTCTTGATGAGGCTAGGGCTGCGTTGGAAGCCATGGTTGATTCTCTAACTCAAATGAATGAAGGTTTAATGATCCAGGTTGAGAGTCTCGAGCGTGATGCCATTGACCGTGACAAGCTTGTGTCGTCGCTGTAAGCAGATGTGTGCGCTGCTCGTCGAGACTTGGATTGGCTGTTGCAAATCGGTGTTGTGTGTATCGTTGATAAGCTAATAGAGCATCCTGACTTTACCAATGCTATCAGTCTTATCCGTCATGCTGCATATATGGTTGGGGTTGAATCTGTGCAGAAAACTTCAAGTGGTGGTGAAGGTGGGGAGGCGGGTGCTGGTTCATTGTCTGTCGGGCCTGTGGTTAGCGTAAGTGATGCTCTCTTGTCGTTCGCTAGCATGGATCACGCAGGTCTGTTGGGTCTGGGAGAGATGGGTATTGATGGTTTGCGAGAGTTGTGTTCTTTTGGTTCAGAGGGTACTCCTGATGATGTTGCAGGTCGTGAGATGGTGCTTGTGAATGACCCTGGTGTGGGAGGTAATGGGAAAGATCGTGGTGCTAGTGGTGATGGTCGAGCAGGTTTTAGAGGTGATGATGTTGATGAAGTGGTGGATGATAGGGAAGTTTCTGGTGGGTTGGCTGGGAAAATGGGTGAAGATGATGTTGTGGAGGGGGCTGTGGTTGGTGATAAGGCTGTTGGTGATGATTCGAAGCCATGATATTTCTTCATTTTGTTTAGTCTATGTGTTTTTCTTTGCGATGGTTGAACTGCTAAGAACAATGTTATATATATATATATATATATATATATATATATATATATATATATATATATATATATATATATATATATATATGTTTGGCATGCACTAAGCATTATCTACTATCAACTTTTTTGTTTTGTGCTTGGCTTATTCGTTTATTGTATGTTGCTCAAGATATGCCAAACATGTTGCCTTGTTTTTGTTACCACTGACACACTAAGTGTCCACATTGAATGCACTTAGCACTCATCATTCAATCACTGAAGATCATTACACTAAGTATGAGAGATCAGCAATTGCATTACTATTTAACCGTGGGTTTTTTAAATACACTAAGTATTAAGCTAATGTCACTTGTGCATGAAATTCTATATATGTCGAGTACTAAACTCATGCCTTTAATCATAGAAATACACTGAGTATCAATTCTTATGTCACTTAGCATGGATAGACGTACTCTAAGTACTCTAGGGTGCAACATACTAAATGGAACATCAACCAACTAGGGTTACATCTTTCCTCTTCCTTAGAAAAAATATCTCTTTAGGTTCCTAGCATTCCATGTTCTTGGAATGGGCCTTCCTTCCATCGTCTCTAACACGTATGCCCCATTCCTGTTTGCCTCTGTGACCCTATATGGGCCTTCCCACATTGGGCCCTGCTTTCCCTGGGGTTGTGCCCGACTGGCCTCATTTTTCCTCAAGACATACTCGCCCACTTTGAAGGCCTTCTCCTTTACCCTTTGGTTGTAATACCTTTCTGTTGCATGTTTATACGTAGCTTGTCGTACTTCCGAATCTTCACATTTCTCCTCTAGGATATCTAAGTTTATCCTCAAGTCTTGTGTGTTGCTTTCCTCATCTTGGTTGGCCACCCTTAGCGTATTCACTGCCACTTCCATGGGGAGCATGGCTTCGGTCCCGTATGTCAAGCTGAAAGGGGTTTCCTTTGTGCTTTTCCGTGGTGTAGTCTTGTATGACCATAGCACCATTGGTATCTCCTCTGCACAATTCCCTTTTTCTTTGCCCAACCTCTTTTTGATCTCATTGACAATGGTTCGGTTGGACACCTCCGTTTGACCGTTCGCTTGAGGGTGTGCCACCGATGTGAAGCGTTGTCTTATCCCTTTGGCAGTGCACCATTCTCTGAATGGGTTCTCAGCGAATTGCAAACCATTGTCGCTGATGAGAACCTTAGGTGTTCCAAATCTTGTCATGATGTTTTTCCATACAAATTTTATCATGTGCCTCCCGGATATGCATGCCAGTGGCTCAGCTTCACTCCACTTTGTGAAGTAATCCACGGCTACCACCATATACTTCAGCTTCCCTGGTGCTTCTGGGAATGGACCCACTATGTCTATGCCCCACTGGTAGAAAGGCCATGGGCTAGATATATTGCTTAGCGGCGTCGGGGGTTTCGCCTGGGTTGGGGCGTAAGACTGACACTCCCAACATTTCTTGGTTACTTCTGCCATGTCTTGATGTATCGTCGGCCAGTATACCCCCATTCGTAGCACCTTTCCTGTCAGAGCCCTCTCCCCTTCGTGTGCGCCTACCTGCCCTGAGTGTGCTTCCTGTAATATCTCTCTCCCCTGGCTTGATCTACACATTTTAGCCATGGAGACGTGAATCCCTTCTTGTATAATTCCCCGTTCACCATTGCGTATGAGGGCGCCTTTATACGTATTTTTCTGGCCTCGTCATGGTCATCCGGTAACACTCCTCTCTGGAGGTATTCCCAGAACGGTGTCATCCATGTGGGTCCGGCGGGGGTCAAGGTGTTCACCTGCTGGTCATCGATGCTTCTCTCCCGGAGCACCTCCACTAGAACTTTCTTTGACAGGTGGTCAAAACAATTGGACGCTAGCTTGCTCAAAGCGTCTGCCCTCTTGTTCTCACTTCTGGGTATCTGCTTGATTGTAAATTGGCCGAATGATCCTACCAGTTGCTTTACCATCTTTACATACTTTCCCATTCTTTGGTCTCTTACCTCGAAACTCCCATTGACTTGGTTCGCTGCTAACCATGAGTCGGTTAGTGTTGTTACAGCTTTCGCACCCATCTGTTTGACGAGTCGCAACCCTGCGAGCAGCTCCTCGTATTCCGCCTCTTCGTTCGATGTATGGAATTTGAAACGGATGGCGTAGGTTACCTCTTCTCCTTCTGGGCTGATCAGGATCATCCCCGCCCTGAGCCTTCCCTGCTGGACGCCCTGTCCGTGTACATGGTCCATGAGCCGTTGCCAGTAGGGGCCTCTTCAACTACCCACACCTTTTCTTTCGCCGAGTTCCCTTCGTCAGGAATTTCTAGTAAGAAATCAGTCAGCGCCTGCCCTTTGATACTCGTTCTTGGGCGGTAGTTTATATCGTGCTCTCCCAGTTCAATTGCCCACTTGGCCAGCCGACCCGACGTCTCCGGCTTAAGCAAGATCTGTTTAATGGGGTAGCTTGTGAGTACCTCGATTTGATGTACCTGGAAGTATCGCCTTAATCGTCTCGCAGCGTAGATGAGTGCCAACACCAATCTTTCCAACGTGGGATAGTTGAGTTCTGGTCCCTACAGCACTCTGCTAACAAAGTATACCGGTCTCTGCTCCCCTTCCCTTTCCACAGCCAATACCGATGATATCGCTTCGCATGATGTTGAAAGATACACTTGTAATGTTTCTCCAGGGATGGGGGTTGCCAGAGTCGGCAGCTTGTGCAGTGCTTCCTTGATTCTCTGGAGCGCCTTCTCGGCTTCATCCTTCCATTGGAAATTGTTTTTCTCGATGCATCCCTTTAAGGTGTGGAACAGTGGCATAGCCTTGTCGTCAGATTTCGAGATGAACCTGCTTAGAGCTGTGAGCTTCCCGTTCAGACCTTGTGCATCTCTAAGAGAGTTTGGGGTTGGCGTCTCAATGAACTCATCGACCTTGGTCGGGCTGGGCTGGCCGCCTTGTCTAGTAACATAATAGCCCAAGAATTGCCCCTCTTCTACTCCAAATGTGCATTTGGCTGGATTTAGTTTCATCTTGGCCACCTCTAATGTCTTGAAAGTCTCTTCGATGTCTTGCAGCATCTTCTCTTCATTTGGACTCTTAATCACCATATCATCTACATATACCTCAATACTCCTTCCAAGTTGCTTGGCGAATATCGAGTCGACTAGCCGTTGGTATGTCGCCCCTGCATTCTTTAAGCCGAACGACATCTTGGTGTAGCAGAACGTGTCGTGGTCTATATAGAAGGTTGTTTTCTCTTCGTCTTCTTTGCTCATCAATATCTGGTGATACCCTTTGTATGCATCCAAGAAGCATTTTAGCTTAAATCCTTGTAGCGACTCTACCTTCTGACCGATTTCCGGGAGTGGGTAGCAATCCTTAGGGCATGCCTTGTTTAGATCAGAAAATTCGATGCACATGCGCCACGACCCATCCTGCTTGCGGACCATAACTAGGTTTGCAATCCACGTTGGGAACATCACCTCCCTTATTATTTCGGCTTCTGTCAGCTTAGACACTTCCGCATTGATCGCCCTGTTACGGTCTCCTCCTTGTACCCGCTTCTTCTGCTTAACCTCTTTTACCCCCGGTTTGATCATTAGCTTATGTTCAATGACCTTCCTTTCTACCCCCACCATATCCGTGGGGGTCCAAGAAAATACATGTTTGTAGCGCTTGAGCAGAGCGACCAGTGCTCTTCTTGTGTGGCTTGGGAGATCGCTTCCAACATTGACCGGCTGGTCGGGGTATCCCTCATTGATTACCTCCTTCCTCTTTGAGGGATTGCCCCTGGGCCTCTTGGGCCCTTTGGTTATTTCTGTTGGCTTCATAACTGTATAGCATCATAATTCTCTGGGTGGGGTGGCCAAAATCGTGGCTTCGCCTTTTGGTGTGTCGAATTTCATGATCACATGCATGGTTGAAGGTACAACCCCTAGCTTCAAGAGGGCAGTCCTCCCTAAGATAATGTTGTGCTTCGCCGAGTGTCGAATGACCACAAAGTCTATCAGGGCAGTCTTCTTCCGCTGCTTGTCGTGGCTAGTGACTGTTAAGGGGAGGTGGATCGTGCCCAACGGCCACAGGCTGTGGCCGGTGAATCCCACCAGCCTACCCATCGTAGGTTGCAAATTATCTTTCCAGCGATCCGGGAGGAGACGGAAACAATGCTCATAGATGATGTCTGCTGAACTCCCGGTGTCGACATAGACCATGTGGATAGTCACGTCTTTGATGGATGCCTGTATTATCAGAGGGTTGTCACCTTTCCATCCGTCCGGCCGGGGATCCTGTATGGAGAACGTGAGTGCGCGTGTTGACGGTTTAACAATGACTTGCTCGCCTCGCTATTCCTCCCTACTTCTTTTGGTGCGTATCATGAATATCTCATTGGGCTGAACTCCTTCGCAGGGTGGACCCTTGGCGTTCTCAGCATCGAATTTGGCGCGTAGGCTTCGCGCCACCTCCACTAGGTCTCCCTTAAGTTGTTTCTCCTCCATCTCCTTCTTCAGTACCGAACAGCTAGCTGTATCATACATTTTGCTTTTGTGGTACTCATAGTATCGACTCTTAGGCGACTTGGCTGGCTGCTGTTTCTCAGACACTGCATATACTTCTGGGCGGCGACCCCGTCTGTCATCTTTAATAAATGGTCGGAAACGTGGCAGTGGTCTTCTTGCTTGGCCATAGTGTCCTCCTCCCCCCGGAAATCCGTGTGGGTCGGGTGGTGACGTCTAGTCGCCATAGCATTCAAGTAGGCCTGCTTGGCTGCTTCACCATCTTCCTGCCGTAGGTATCGCTCCACTCTTTCTTTCAACTCAGCTCGTGTTAGGGGCTTCTTTCCCATGAGTTTTTGCGAGAGGGGCCCAGGCAGGAGTCCCATGTGAAAGCACCAGCAATGAGCCCTTCGTCATGCCCCGGTACATCCAGTGTAGCGTTTATGAACCTGGTAAAGTATTCTCGAACAGTCTCCCCCTCCCTTTGTTTACAGCCTATAATTGAGAATCGCCTTTGTATTTACATAGCTGCATGAAGTTGGTGAGGAAAAGGTACTTGAGCTGAGCGAAGTTTGAAATGCTGCCCGGTTGTAGCATTTTGAACCATGTGTCGGCGTTGCCATCGAGCGCCGTCGGGAAATATGTGCACCAAAACTTCTCGTTAAGCTTTAGCGACATCATCGTCCATTCATATGTGTCAATGTGGCTATCTGGTCGGTAGTCCCATTGTACGTTTTAAGCGTCGGGAGCTCTGCAGTGTTTGGTATTTCGTAATCCAACAGCTCTTTAACAAACGGGGATGTTACGCTCTGGGAAAAACCATCCTGGTTTGGAGCAGTCGACGTCCCTTGCTGGTATTGAGAACTCATTCCATGTTGTAGGGGCGTAAGGTAGCCTAAACTTGGTCCATAAAAGGGGTATGGCTGGAATGGTAGCTTGAGGGGATGGCTAGTGGAGAAAGGGTGCATGGATGTAACAAGGTTGATCATTATCGGCTGTTGTAGGCTGTTGTTTGAGGGAATAGTCGGTCCAGTCCATGCTCCAACCGTCGGGTAGATGGGTGGTGTATGGTTCATCATGGTTTGCGCCAATGGTGGTAGTGGCGTTGTGGAACTCTGTCCACCAGTCATCTAGAACGATGTAGGTGTTACAAATGACGGTGAAAGGTTGAGAATATGGCTCGACAAGGGTGCAATTGAGTGAACTGTTCACGCCTGTTGCAGTGGCGGCGCAAAGAATGGCGGCATCTGAAGCTGTGTAGGCGAAAGTAGCTCCACCAGAGTTGTTTCTTGCTGAGAAGACAACGGTTGCGAAATGTTTCCGGCGGCTGTTGTAGAACTTCCTTCGCCCAAAACTGGCCTGTTGGTCGCTGTAGGCGGTGTCGTTTCGTCCAACGTCGTCATGGGACATATGGGACTAATTGGTCGTCCCTCACTACTGTTGGACGCCATTGATGCTTGCTTTCGTGCTTTTGTTTGTGTTCTTCGTCTCACAAACAAATGGCGCAAAATGATGGAACCTTGCCCTGGATGAGACCTTGCTTCTTACTCTTGTATGAGATCTCCTCGGTTGCCTGGTTATAACTGTAAGATCACAAAGAACAAGGGCCGTCAGCCGCTTCCCGGGAGGGGTTCCCAGGAGAACGCTACGACGGTCAAGTTAGGATGACTTTAGGGTTTGTGTATGTTCTCTCAGGATTGGTTAGAGAGCTTACCTCGCTGGTCTTGTGTGTACATCCTTTTATACCTAGCGCTCCTGCCTGGTCCGTACCAGACAGGATCACTTTTGGAGGAGACAAGGTCAGAGGCGCTGATTGGAGGGTCGTGCGCCCTCAACCGCTAGAGCGCTCTGATTGGCTCCGACGGTAATGCTCTGATCCTGCCCTTTGTCTCCTGGTCGTATCTTTTGTCTTGGAGCGAGGAGCGTTACTTGGCGGGCGCGAGCCTTCCGCCTGTCCGTTCCGCTCCCGGGGGCGCCAGCGGGCGCTGAGCCTGCTGGGCTGAGCCTGGCTGGTGTGCCCGACTCTAGGGCTTGGACATGGTTCTGCTGTGCTACCCTAGGCACACCATCACGGAGCTTGCCGCTATAATGGAGTCGGGCTGAGAGGCCAGGCGACTCGAGGCGAGGGTACTGAATCTCACATGCGGAGCTTGCCGCTATAATGGAGTCAGGCTTGGAAGCCAAGCGACTCGAGACGAGGGTACTAAACCTCGCACGACTGGGCGTAGCACCCTACAATCTATGTCTCTAGTTCGTGTGACCAGTCTAGGTTAAAGCGGAATTGTACCTGATGCTTTGCTGTATCGTTAGTCGTACTAATAAATGATGTCTCGCTATCTTGGCTGTTTGCAGAGAGCCATGTGGCGATGCTACTTAGGGCTTGACAGTGTAGCTATTGTCAAGTGGTGCGTAGCGAGACTACTGTCAGGAACTGGCCAGCAGGGTCGTTGAGGCTCAGGCAGCAAGCTACTAGCGATAGCTGAGTAACACGACTATTGAGAGTTGGGCAACAGTACTACCGAGAGTTGGACCACACGGCTACTCTTTCCATCCGGAATGCCAACATCACCTCGGGGATACACCATCATTCTTGGTGTCAGCTTCTATGTACTTTAACTCTTCCCCTTGGTAATAAAAATCACTTCTACATAGTGTCGTACCACCCCTTTTTTTTTATTGGAGGAGGCGAAGAAAGGGAAAAATGGATGTATAGCTGCTGAAAGCTGAGATACATAGCTGCTGGGAAGAGCTAGGCGACCCAAACACTAACAAAAACTGGGTAGTGCGGCTGCCGAGAGCTAGGCAGCGCGACCGCTGCGAGTCAGACAACATGACTGTTGGTGACTGGGTTTTGCGACTACTGAGCTGGATCGCATGGCTGTTGAGAATCGGGCAACGCAACTTCGAGATGTTGGCCAACACAACTGATGAGAGTTGAGCAGCGAGACTGCATGGCACAGGTCAACGCAACTTTCTGATAGCCAGACACCGTAGTTGCTGTCACGAGTAGTAGTAGCGTACTACTCTTCTCCATCCCCCTCTTTTTTTTTGAGAATATCGAGTGATCCGGGCCGCAACGCGCATTCTGAAAGCGTATTTGTTGCGCGGGGCTTGCGGTGCACGATCTTTAAACAACTTTTTTTTATCTTGCGGTATAGCTTACTCTATTTGTTAATGGAGTAGCCCAATAGTCGTGAAGATGAGCCAAACCCAATGATTAATATGTTACAGCCCATTTATTTATGTATTGCAGCCCCATATGCAAAGCCCAAAGTATAAAAGTTGTAGTCCATTTACGATGGAAAGTGCAATATTCTTTTCCTCAAATCTTTCTTTCTTTCTTCTTTTTTTTTTTGCGAATCCGGACTGTAATGCGTTTTCTAAATCTTGGATTTTGTTGAGTAAAAATTCACAGCATTCGATCATTGAGCATCTGACTAGTAACTCGAGGCAAATGTATAGCCCATCTGTTGCTAAAGTGGTCCAAAAATGCTTAGAAGAGGCCCAAAATTAAAAAAGGAGCCTGATTGAATAAGCCCAATAATCTTGTAAGCCCATCTAATAGGATTCTTAGCCCAAGTCCTTTTATTAGTACCCTCGCGTTCTTCGTATCTGATTTTCAAGGATATGCCAAGAGAAAAAGGGGGCTTGCCACACGAGAGGGAGATCGGAGTGTTGGGTGACGAGGGTTGGTACGGTGGCGCAACCCTCTCGGATCGTAGTAGCTCCGGTTGGCTACGAATCGAGAAACAGGGGTCGGCGCATGGCGCTGCCTTGTTCAGTTGGCAGTCGACAAGGTATCTGGGGGGTGCGGTAGTCCAACTGTCTTTGGGTGGTGACAGTGGAGTAGATGGAGAACGGTGGTGCGGTGATGCCAAGGTAATCGGAACTTGAGCTCCAGCCGTATGGTCGTAGGAGGATGACAGGTGTCGCTTTGGGTTCCGAAAGGTGGTGTAGGGATGGCGATTGGATGGTCTGTTGAAGGTCTGGGTCCCTGCGACGATGTCGACAATCGATGGTGTGTTCGTCAGATGGATATTATTGCTTGACGCCGGCGCTGCTGTTGGGAGAAGCGAGAATCGCCGTTGGAAGGAGGTGGATGGCGTCCGTTGATTGCAGTCGATGGTGACTATTGGCAGCGACAATAGTTGTTGGGTGTAGAAGTGAACGGAGCTGCAAGTCCGGAAGTGACGGGCGTTGGGGCTAGTTTGGTTGCAGACGGCGATAAATCCAACACAGGTGGCTGGCAACCGACACTGGTGCCGGTGATGGTACTGAGGCTGCTTTGGTCAATGGGTGGTTTCGGCAGAGGTCATATCTGGAAAGAGCAATGGAACCATGGGTCTCGCCTTTGGTTTTTGTTATCTCCCGTTGGCTTGTTGACTCTTAATAATGTTTTGTATTTGTGTGGCCCATATAAACTGTAATAGCAGAGAATAGGTAGTACAACTAGTTACCACCCCTCCCTTCTTTTTCTTTCTTTGTCGATTGTAGGATTAGAATTGACTGTTCATTGTTCTACTATTTTGTACAATCTTCTGTAAAAATCTCCTTTTTCTTTTGACGAACTCTTGCTTTTACATGAATCTCTTTTTACAGATCTACTCTTAGTAGAACTTCTCTCCATATTTTTGTTTGTTTTGAAAACCATCAGCTAAAATGGTAAAACCATGGAGTAAAAGTAAATTTTGCCAATGTTTTGGAATATACAGCACAACTTAAACAGACTTGTTCATAGAAATGTACAAGCCATATGGTTGCATGTACAACTTAAACAACTCAAAGTGGGTTAAGACCCATCGAATCTTCTCCTCCCCCCTTTTTTTGAAGGTTTTGTGAAATGTACAAGCCAAATGGTTGTATGTACAAATGGTTGTTACAAAAAGTAAAAATATACACGAAAATCCACAACTTGGAAATGGGTTTTCTGATAATATGTGAGCAAAGGATGAAATAAAACTCGTAAAAAGCTTATTTCCTTCTCATCTTTCTGAAAAAAAAAAACCTCAAAATAGAGAACAAAAACGGATTTAATAGAGTTTTCTTCTCATAAACTTTCTTATTTTCTCAATATGTGAGCAACAACAGATTTGGAAAAGATTTCGTTTTTTATTTCTAAGCTTCTAAAGAAGGAGCACCAAAAATGTGAACAAAAAGTGGTGTAAAAACTCGTTTTTTTAAATGTATAAACATCTCAGCTGTGTTTACAAGTAGTTGATGCAAATAATGAAGTTGTTCATAGAAAATGTTAACTGGACACGATTTTCTAACAACATATGAGCTGAAAATGAAATAAAACTTATAAAAACTTCTTTTATTCTGAACTTGCTCAACATATCCCCAGAATATGAACAAAAAACAGATCTAAGAAGGTTTTTGCAAGCATGGGGAGTATTTGAGTAAAGAAAATCGTGTAGATCCATAGATCTGAACTAAAAACGAAAATAGATCTAATTGTGAAGCTCATTTGGACAGATCTTATCAAGAAACAAGAAGATCTAAACAAATGATGAGAGAAACGAATAGATCTAGGCAAACCTGACGTGAAATACAACAGATCTGCTCAGATCTGATAGAAAACGAGTGTGAAATGAACTGAGGCTTTTGCTTCTTGCTCGATTCCGGGATGGCGCCAAATGATGGAACATGGACCTCCAGTGGCGCTTCTGGTCTTCTGCTACGGCAGAGATCTGCAAGTCACAATCAGGGAGACGCGTTAGAGTCGTCCTAGGGACTGTGCCCCGCGAGCGGACTCCGACGGTCAAGTTAGATTAGCTAGAAGATCTGAGATGGTCCTCCATAGCTGGAGAGAACCATCTTGGTGCTGGTGGCTGACGGCAGCGGGTGGCGGCTGAGCCAACCGGCCGGGGTGTAGTGGCTGCTGAGCTATCCGAAAGTCTAGTGGTGGCTGAACCACATGGGAGAGAGTCTAGGGAAAAGGGGTCCTCCGCCATGGAGGAGGTACTATTCATTATATAGGGGACAATTAGGTCAGTCCTTAGGCCAGCCGAATTCAGGCCTAACTAGCAAGGAGTTAGGCAAGGCCGCCCGGAGGCGCCGGGCAGGGCTGGCGGGCGCGCCCCAGGCAGGGCTGGCAAGCACAAACCAGGAGAGGATGACAAGGGAGTGCCAGGCGAGGGAGCACCTGGCCGAGCCAAAAGGAGAGTCCCCAGCAAGGCTGGCAAGGGAGTCCCCAGCAAGGGATGGTAAGGGAGTCTCCAGCAAGGGCTGGCAGGAGCGTGCCAGGCCAAGCTGGCGCGCTAGAGCAGTCTAGGCCACGCTAGTGGACCATTCCTCATCACGGGGTGGGATACAGACCAAGGGTATTTGATTGTGGAGGGCCTGGGATCAGGCCGGGATTAAGTATGTATGAGGGAGATAGAGTTCGGAACCCCTAGAGGGCTAGAACAGTATGCATGGGAGGGTTTCCCGGAGAGATAACTCGGTAGGATGGATGCTAGTTGATCGGTCCAGGTAGAGTGAAGGCCGATAGGCGTACCAGTCAGGCCGAAGGCTCGGAGAACGGTCTAGCCAGGCTGAAGGCGCTGGAGGGCGGTCCAGATCGGCTGAAGGTTCTGAGAGTGGTCCAGATTGGCTGAAGGCTTGGTAAGGCGGTCCAGTCATGCTGAAGACTCTGCAGGTGTCGATAGATCGGTTCGAGGAAATGGATTGAGTATGTCGCAATGTGTTAGCATTGGAAGGTCTGGCCCCGGGTATTGATCTCGATTAGTGGAGATAGTGCATGGACTCGAGAGTCCTTGCGATCAGATTCAGAGCATGTGTGTTGTATGGATAGCGGTTATGCTATAGGGGAGTGGTGTAGTGTTGGGCGAGCACCGTGGTACTTGTCGCAGTGACAAGGCGGCCAAGTGGATTTCCTTGGTAAGGAAAGAGAGAGGAATGTAGCTCCGAGAGGGAGTGTAAATTCACAGTAGTGAAAGCAGCAGTGCAGAGTTATGTTTGGGGTGGTCCAATTATGGTCATCGAGCAGTGTGATTGCGGCAGTGGTATGGGATCACATCCGGCTTGGATGACTGCTGAGGTCACGGAAGGAATTACGCGGGTGTAGAGCCAAGAGGCTCGGAAGGGATGCAGAGATGGAGTCTTGGTCTCCCAGTTTGATTTGGATCAAGGAATCGTGTATGTTGTGGTGATTCATCCTGGGGGATGTTTGGAGGTGTCGTTAGTATGACGGGTTTTCCCAACCCGAGGGTGTTAGAGCTAGTGCAGCATGTGCATGCGATTACAAGAGGAGAACTCATGGGAGTTGCTCTGAGGTTGAAGAACATGTCATTCTTTCAGCATGGAATGGATAGATTTCGACTCGGATCGGGAACCCAGTGGTTCAGGGTTATATCTAGCTCGTAAGATTCAAGTGATTATTATGATCAGGATCGAGAAAAGTGCCATAGAGTGGTACTCAGGTGATAAGTGTAGAATCTGACAGGTGTGGTTATCAGAGGGTAGAGCCGGTGGCCCGCTTGAGGCGGTAGTTAGGACACCGTTAGAAAGGAGAAAGTGAGTTTTGGGTTTCGATGGTTGTGTCTTGAGAAACCTAGTCTGGTTAATGCCAGGTGGTGCATTGCGAGAGAAGTTCTGGAGTCGAGTTGCCGTAGGCTTCGAGGACGAAGCCTAATTTAAGTGGGGGAGAATTGTAACGCCCCGTTCCTAAAAGTACTTATTTGAGAGTCCCCGGGATTTAAGAGGAAGAGTATTTTGGTCCTTTTATGGGAAAGTGGGAAAAGAAGGCCAAATATGAAAATTTAGGACACGACGATTACGCCCAGCGTAAGTGCGTAATTGGACGCAGGTGCAAGGTTGAGTACACCCAGCGTACTAGGGGTACGCCCAGCGTACTCTCAGAGTTCTAAAACCCTAAAATTAGGGTCAGCCACTATATAAGGAACATGTTGGTTGATACCCTAGCCTTCATAAGCTCTCTCTTAACCTCAGAAACCCTTGATAGCCGTTCCACCACCATTGTTGGGTGTGTTTGGCCTTGGAAAGCTTATTTTGGCAAAGGAGAGGCTAGAAGAAGAAAGAGGAAGTTGTCAAAGAAGGAGTTGAGTGGCTGGAGCTTATAGATCTGGAAAGATATCATCCTTTGGAGCCTATCTAAGGTATAAAGCTTCTTGCTTGTCATTTATATTGCATAGATGTAAGTGTTGTGAAGTTTTGACATCATTCTTGTCCCAAAAGTCCTCATCTTGATGCATGTTTTGAGTTGGTCGAGATTATTTGTCCTTTCAGACCTTTGGAGAGGTCTTGAGTGAGAGAAATGAGGTCCCAAGGGTTGTGGTTGTTCCATGTGTGAGATAAGTAGGTCTTAATGGATTAAGACCTTGGATTAAGAGCTTTATGGATGTCCCAAGTGATAAAGTTTAAGACTTTATGAATCTTAGGCATATTTGGTCTAAGGATCTGAAGTTTGGGCTTAAGAGCTTAAGCCATTAAGAAGTTATGAGGACTTAATGAGCAGCGAAGTTATGCCCCGCGTAACTTAGGAGTACGGCCCGCATAGCGGGTCAATGCCCCGATCCCCAGTTTCGAATCAGCGTGTACGCCCACCGTACCAAGGAGGGTACGCCCAACGTACTCCCTCTGTTGGGTTTTTCATTTTGGGCCTTAGGGATTGGGCTGTTATTAGGCTGTTGGATTTGGGCCGTGACTGGACATTATGGATGGAGTATTGTGGACCCATTAGTTGTTATGGACCATGGGTCTAGGACCATTTGGTGTGGTGGGCCCAATTTAGTAAATTGGGCCAATAGTGGGATTTGCTTCGGACTTTTGGACTTTGGGCCATTAGTGGGCTTTAGAGCTTACCGAGTGTTGGGCCGGATTGAGTTAAGGGTAAAATGGTCAATTTACCCTTGGAAGGGTATTGTGCTTAGCCTAATGATTATTTGTGCTATGTTGGCTAGTTCGGGATTTTCGGTGAGTCGGTGATTCGAGAATCTGCTTCTTCAGTTCAGAGTTTCGGCAGTGGCAAGGTGAGTTATCCTCACTATATCAACAGGGTCTAAGGCACCAAGGCCAGCCCTTTATCGGATCGAGATCCGAGTATTGTTGTTATGTTATTGCTTTGATATGGTATATGTTAGAGACCTGGTTAAGGTCGGTATCCTGTTATGTAGGATGATGCTATGCTAGTGACCGGTTAGGTTGGTATCCTGATTAGTATGATGATATGTTATGTGATCTGCTAGATCGGCTTGTTGACTGTGATTTGTTATATGATTGTATGTTTATGTGCACATGGTTGTTTGGACTGGAGTTGGGTTGAGGCGGGTCCTGCTTTGTGTTGTAGGCCAAGATACCCAGGGCGGACCGGTTTTCCCAAAGGCCCAGCGAGCGGTCCGGATAGGCTGTAGGCCCCAAGAGGGCGGACCAGACGTGCCGAGGCTCGGAGAGTGGACCAGGCCGACTAAAGGCCCGGTGCGGGCGGACCAGTCATTCTGTAGACTCAGAGAGTGGACCAGGTGGATTAAAGGCCCAGTGCGGGCAGACCAATCACACTGCAGACTTGATGTATATGGCTATACTCGGAGGGTGGACCAGGTGGACTGTTGGCAGGTGCGGCGGACCAGTCACACAGTAGTCCCGAAGTGCATGGTTGTTCTGTGTTCTGATATGATATGGCATGTTATGCGTGTATGGTATATGTGGTTGGTATTTTGGGGGTATCTAACTAAGCTTTCGGGCTTACAGTTGTGGTTTAATGTTTTTCAGGTTCTTAAGGAGACCGTGGCAAGGCAAAGGCGTGATCGTACCACTCCTCATGATTACGTTTTATGATGTAATTCTGGGAAGACTCTGATAATAATTGTATTGAAAACCTTTTTGTAAATACATTGAGAAAATGGGTTGTTTTTGAAAAGTTAAAATTGGTTGAATTTTTATGGTCGTTACAAAAATATTCATAAAACTAAATCAAGAAAATCTAACAAAACACAAGCAAGAACATGAGTTTTCCTTATATAGATTGACTCCAAAATCAACCTTATCAATTCGTACCCCATTAGTTAAAATAGATCGCCTCCCTTTTTCATTGTTTGCTGTCAAGTGTCAAGCCCATTGTTTTCAGATTAAAAAAAGTTTCCAACTCTGGTTGTATTTGCATTCCCACCAATTGCAGGCTGCAAAATACGTGTGAGCTTGCTGTCTCAATAGGGAACATGACCCATGTGTATTAAACAATAAAATACAATTTATAAGAATGGTTTTAGGAATTACTAAATTACCCTTAGTCAAGTACATCTGAACCTACCCTTGAATCTCAGCACCTTCACTAAGCTTTTTAATAACAGTTCCAAGTATCATCAAACTTTTGATGATGTGGGATCCCTCTTTCAAGCGAACACCTTATGCACCAGTCTTTGCAGCTCTTTCTGAACCTGCAAGGTTTACCAAGTTCTTAAATGACAAATAAATAAAATTTAAAAATAAATAAAACAAATAAATAAATAAACATATTAAAGAAATGGTTACAAAATAATACCAAAGTTAGGCATCATATTTATCTAATAATGAGATGATCATAAGTAACTAATTAGAATTTAATTCTTTTTTACTTAATGGACTTATTGGGACAAGACTTTATCTGGTTATCTATATATGCATGTTTCTTTTTGACTTAATTTAGAAAGAGGGATCTAATAGGGAAAGTAAGGGAAATTAGGCTTTCCCTATTAAGTCCAAACTTTTTTAAAATTATGCTCTTTATGTAACTGTTGTTGAGTTAGAGAAACATCAAAACACTGCTAGCACTACTAGAAAAAAGACCTTTTACGACGCGCAAAACACGACGCTCTTTGATTTATGTTACGCATTAGAGAGCAACATTAAAAAAGTGTTATCTCTTCAAAAATTTTAAGGATTTAGGTCGCGCATTACTGAGTGCCCTTAAATTAGTGTCTCATGTAAAAATATTAAAAACACGGAGGGCACCTATAATAAAAAGGGCGTCCTCTACAAATGTCGCTTTATAATTTTAATAAACACGCGTTTCTGGGACTCAGGGGGGAAACTAAATCCCCCAAAATTTTGAACACCCGCTTCCTCTTCCTCTCTACTCTCTACACCCGCCAAATCAACTTCATTCTATCCCTTCTTTCTCTCTGCAAACCCCTTCTTCTCCGATCGACTTTCATTTCCTTCTATGTGCAAACCCTAATCAAACATAACACATTTGAAATAGTAATATCTTCTTTCATTTTCTCCCCTGCTACTCTCTGTAAAACCTAGCAGCCGCCACCACTAGAAACATGGAAAATCCCCCAAAATTTTGAAGTACCCCGCTCACTCCTCTTCACCTCTACCCTACTCCATCTACAATGACTCCCCATGTTTACAAACCCTAGTCTAGTTGTGCTTCTATCCTTGGTCCTATTTCTTCATCCATTCAAGCAAATTAGGGGAACACGACTTTTCCCTGTTACCTAATATGCGACTCCCATGAAACCGAGTTGCTCAACAGGATGAAACTCAACATCTCCGATCCGATCTTTATCTATTCTCTCAATATCTCTTGCGCTTTCGTATTTATAGCCAGAGTTGGAGAGCGAAAAGAAGAAAGAAGAAAGAAGAAAGAAGAAAGAAATGATGTGCGTATTCTTCCTCTTTTCTTCCTCTAGCTCGATCACAACCCTTCTTCTCCCTTCTTATTATTTCTTTTTTTATTTGCAGGTGAGGGTGTGAGGTGGCGTTCAAAGGTTGTCAAGGGGTTGTGAGGAGCTATAGGGCTCAAGTTCGAGGTTGAAGATTAGAAACCGAAGGTTGAAGATCAGATTTGGGATTAGATGACACTCTGGCGAACATCTCTCCATGTTTTTCTTTATTTGCTACACCGACTTGAGAATAGAGCTTCATATTAAGGTTGGTGTCTTTTGTCTTCCTCTTTCTCTCTCTAGAAGACCTGTATAAGCATCGGCATGGAGAATTCTTGTTGTTTAATTGCAACCATTTGCGTATCATCATGCGCCTTCTTCTTACATCTTACGCCTTTTGTCGTTTGCTGATTTCATCATCGGTATATGTTCTTCATCAATTTACAAAAAAAAATCCCCCAATTTGTCCTCGATCAAACCAAGCAAGGTGATGGTCAACATACTGTTACCTAATTTCTTTCAAACATCATTGATCTCAATGATTCTTCTTCATCTTCATATGCTGCTTAATCGTCTTTTGATTCAGGTACTCTTATGTTTCAATTTGTTAAGTTGAAGGTGAGGAGACCACGTTGATAATGGGCTTTGTCTCCTTCTTCTCTATATCTTTCATTTTGTTGTTAATCCTTCTTCTTCTTCTTCTTCAGGTTGATGATTATGTGTTTATGTGGTCTCAAAACCTCCTAGCCTTTCACACACATAATCTTACAGGCATCTACTTGAAGGTAAGAAGGATCTATCATTTAGTATTTTTAATAATTTGTTCTTGTTGCTTTTGTTGACTAGCTTAATGCGAATTTATGTTTATCTTGATTTTTTAAGAGATTTGGAGCTTTGGATTTGATGTTGAAATTAAAGAAAATAAATGATAGTAGGAATAAGGTAGAAAAGATAATGAGATCTTGTTAATTTGTGACAAGCTTGATGATGCACACCAGGTGGTCGATGAAATGCTACAACCAAGTTTTATTTCTTCTTCGTTGAGTGAAAAAACCTAATGTAAGAATGAAGGGGATGAAAAAAGTGTTTGGTAAGATATAGTATATAAAATGGTCAGACAATGGGATACTCACAGAAGGGTTCGACAGTACCTAAAGTTGCTTTTAACTTGCAAGCACCAAAAACTCTTATGAAAGGATGTTACTGATGCTTCTCAGTTCTCATCGATTACAGGGGTAATTACAGAGTTAGTTTCAGAGTTAGTTTTCTCGTTGATTGAGTTTGGCCAACTAACACAACAAGTAAGTATAAAAAGGAAATCTGATAACCTTTAATTAAGCCTACATATGCTTTCAACACTCATTTGAACTATCTTCAAATAGAAACTAAATAGAACACACATACATAGGATTTGAAGAAGATGTTTGAGAAGCTAGACCATGATGTAAATACGTAGACCTTTTGATGCAAAATCTTATTATAGTTTTTTTTCTTTTTCTTTCTGCAGCAATGAAACAGAGCTACTAAGAGGAAGGTACTCGTGTGCTAATTAATCTTTAAAAACTCAAAATGTTTTTAATAAGCTAGCTATTGTTTGTGGTACAATTTTGACTAATTTACATTGCAATGTCCCATTTTTTTTGGAGACAGCAGAAGAAAAGTTAAAGTAACATATCATAAGTATTTTTGATTATTCATGTAAAGTAATATATTAAACGAGAGCAAATTATATGTTTTAAAAGTTATAAGAATTTAATACAACAAAAAAGAGAGAATAAAAATATACTAACGATCATTTTTTGAATTTAAAATTGTTCGGAATTTCTTTTTTCTTATACTATTTTGTTTCTATGCAGCTTGAATGGATGTACCAATATACAAAGATAAATGGATTCTCACTATTCAAATTCGCACTATACTCTTGAGGTAATATTTATTTTACATAATTTGCTGATAAAACATAAAATTAAGGGATCCTAATCTTTAATCTTTACAACCAGAGATAAACAATGACTCTGAATTTGGAATCAAGTCATTTTTTACAACAACGCAACAAACTACTCTGCATAACACCCATGGAGCTACATTACCTTTGTCATCAACTTCAGCCCAATCAATACATAATTCAGTATGTCTACTCTACTCCTTCTCTTTTTATTTACTTGTAAAACTTTAATCTGACATGACATGGTTGCTTAATGCTCTAAATGTATGACATGCAGTATGGGCCAAATAGTATGGGCCGCAAATACTTCTTAGTCTACCAAACTATGTTTCATGCACTATTATGGTCTATTTATACCCTGCTGATGAAACCCCTGGTTGCACTAAACAGGTTCGAATCACATTTTCTCATGTCGTTATCCTTAAAGAAATGATCTTTTCGAAGCTTACATCTGCTAATGTTGGATGCTTAAACATATTTGGAAAAATTATTGTTGATTCTCGTCTAGAAAGTATATGAGTAGATAAACAATATTTGTTATGCAATCTTTAGGCATGTGCATTCCGAGACTCTTATGAAAAATTCAAGAAAGCAGGAGCCCAGGTTATCGAGATTAGTGGTGATGATGCAGAATCACACAAGGTAATAATAATAAGAATCAATCTCTAATGTTGCAATTATAAGCTTGGTAGATGTGTACACATATCAATTAGTACACCCATACACATGTATATCCATTGTTATTCTTGTTTTAATGTGTAATGAAGTAACACCAAAAAGGCAAGCAAGGGCATATTCGGAAAAACTTATATGGGAAGCGTTTTGAGTATACTGGAAGGACAGTTATCTCCTCTAAACCTAATCTAAATATTACAGAGGTCACTCACTCTCACTCACTTGCTTCCCCATTTTTCTTTTTTCTTTTTTATGGGAGTATTTATTATTCTAGGTTGGAGTTCCTATCAAAGTGGCTATGACTTTAAGCTACCCTGAGCGTGTTTCAGATCACAATATATAATTTTAACTCTTACATATGCAATGCCTAACTTGTTTTTTTGTTAACTCTTACATATAATTTTAACTCTTACATATGCAATGCCTAACATGGATGGGGATAAATATTTTCATGAGGTTAGGCTCTGTTTCTAGCCATGGAGTGTTCATCAAGTTTTTTTATACCGTTATTTTGCTATTATAAATCAAGTAACTATACTACTTAGGTTGCAAGCAAAACAGGTGGCCTTCCAGAAAAGAAAGAGGTCCTTCTAGAGGATCTGATCCTGTATGGCTAGAGCTTCACCATTCACATATAGCAGATGTATGACTCATGGGCTTCTTTCTTCTAGTTCTTATCAGATGCATTCGGAATTTTTTTTTGATAAATCGTGCATTGCCAAGCTAGTGTACGGTTGCATGACAAGATGACAAGCTTTGTGTCCAAGAATAAAGCTGCACAAATGCATGGTTCAAGTTCTGTTTACATGTCTTCATATATGGCAATACCTCAGCTTTCTGCAGCTGAAGTGCTTTATGGTTCTAGTGAAGGTAAGTTATTGTTAATCTTAGATATTTGCAAAACAGGTTTTTTGTTGCTTTTAGTGTTCCTTTTATTGTATGTAGGTTTTATAGGCATTACTTCATTATGAAATGATAAGAACACTTATATTAGAGGTTTGTATATAGTTAGTTGTGTCAAGATGATATGCCAATGGTTAGAAGATCTGCTGCTACAAATTTGGGGAAATTTACTGCTACTATGGAACCTTCTCATCTTAAGACTGAATTCATGCAAATATTTGAGGATCTTACACAAGATGGTAACTTTTTCTTACTTTAGTTATTTAGTGATACTTTCATCCAAGTGCTCTAATATGTAAAATGTTATCCTTGTTCAATGGTTCATGTTGTTAGTCATCTTAGAGATGATCATTTCTTGATTCCAATATCTATAAGCTTGAAACAGGTAATCATTACATTCATATATACATATACATGAATGGAAATAATGTTTGTGAGATCTTAACTATAAAATGGTTTCCTTTTGTTATATTATAGGAGAATCTACTGAATGATGAAATCAGTAAACTTAAGAGAGATATGGAAGCACAAGAAGAACATGTCCAAAATCGTCAAAAGGAGATGAATGCTTTAGAAGCTCGAATATCTAGTTAAACATTAAATTAACTATGCAGGTTTTGAAGTTTTTGATGGAAAAGAATAGTGTTAATGCTCTTCATAGAAACGTATGTTGGTATTTTAGGAAATTTGGCTAATAATTTAGTTAATTATATAAAAAATGTTGAAATGTTACATTTGTCTACTATTGGAATGATTATTTGTATAACATTAACTTTTGTGCAATGCATTGTATTATTTGTATTTGGTATTTTATTTTCCATTATGTGACATGAAATGCAAATTTAATATGAAAATAAGTAAATCCATAAATATTTTTTTTTAAAAAAAAATTTAAAATTACGATACGCAAAAATGTGTGTCATCTTCATTTATGACATGGCCTTTCTTGATAGGGGCTTTTTTGATACGCATTGCGTGTCATTAACATGCGCGTCGTAAGGTTACGACACGCGAATGCGTGTCGTCTTCCTTTATGACAGGGCCTTTCTTGATACGCATTGCGTGTCGTAAACGCGCGTCGTAATTGTGCGTCGTAAATGAGCGTCGTAAATGCGCGTCGTCTCTCTTTATGACAGGGCCTTTCTTGACGCGCATTTGCGCGTCGTCTGAGCCGTTTACGACGCGCAATGAGCGTCGTAAAAGGCTGTTTTTCTAGTAGTGTAGGGGAGACTGAAAGACTCCTTAAGATCCTGAGATATCTAGCACATGTGAGTATTGTTTCCCACTTATTAGTTATTAATTGAAATAAAATAAGAATAATGTCCAACTTTCTAGTACTCACCCAATAATCGAAATTGTGAATTTGCTCTTTGTCTTCGGTAGCACTTTTAAATAAACCCCCTTTGTATATCTGTCTCATTAAATTTAACCAATAAGCTATATTCCACATAATGATGAACTCAAAGATCAGATGATGTTTAACCTGTTTTCTGTATATCTTTTCTTCAACTATACCACAAGTCATCAAATGGTATACAATAACATCCTTCTTCTGTCCAATATGATATGCTCTATCAACACTTTGATGATCAGTACTGCAATAATTATCAAGAAACAATAATATCATTGGATTTGATATATAGCATGTTTATGTGATTTATAGAGTTTCTAATAAGAAGTTAGGAACTATTTGTTTTCTTTCCTCATATCATTGGATTTCATATAGCATGTTGCAATCATAAACACATATGTATATGCAGCAGTCTAAGTTTGATTTGAATATATACATATTACAGAAAGAAACAAACTTTGCTTTCAAATGTATGTAGAGTACTTTATATTGCATAATCAAAAGATAAAAAATTAATTATCAAAATATTTTCACGAAACTTAAATTTTTATATGCGATATAAAGGCATGCCAATTGCCAACAAACCTGTTGTCCAAACTCAAGTTCACTGACTAATTGGACTAATGCAGCAAGCCAGAAAAGATCAGAATATGGATTCCCATTGTTCTCATTGTACTGAAAGTACCCCCAAAAAAGAAAACGACATTGAAGATATAAAAAATAGATAATGAAATGGTAATATGCGTGGGATTTGAATAGTGGAAGAAACATTTACTTTTAAAAGTTGTAAAATGAAATCAACAACTTTACAAGGGCTTTGTTATCTGCTGCTCTAACCAAAGCTACAACATGTGGAATAGCCTGTCAAGACATCACAATCCACAAAATTAAACAAATTCAATAAATGATTTCGCCTAGATAAATAATATTGTATAAATAATACAAATATAATTGTATTAAAAAGCTGAAATGTCATTTCAATATGTTGCTTGTATCAATATGATTATCAAAACATGTTGTGTTATTAAAAAAAACTTTGGACATTGTTGACAATACACATCTTACCTCATTGCATTACCTCGAGTACAAAATACTCTGCAAAATCATGAAAGTCATTTGGCCTGAGCATGAAAAGAAAATTAATCTTTAGGAAAGGGTATTTCAGTCAGTAAAACTTTTGACATTGTTTTGATGCTTATTAAAATTGAGAAAGGATGCAACACTTACTTTGGGAGTCCAATTTTCTCATCATATCTTCGACTTTTATAAAAATTTAATTAGATGCAGTAAACCAGCCCAATAAATTTCCTAGAAGAACAATAAAGTAAATGATGCATCAATGACCAATATCAAGAAAATCTAGTAATAATCTTAGAAAGGGCATTTCAGTCATTTATACAAACAAGTATATTCCTCGGATGCTGTGCTAGCTAAAGCAAAAGCCGCCTCAATCCGAACATGCCAAAAGGCCTTAACAAGGTAGAAAACGTCACAGTTGCACTTTAATAGTTTTCTTACAGAAAACTAAATCATTGTACTTTAAAAGAATTTCTTACTTTGAAAATTCTATAACTGGGTAGATTTTTTCAATGGACAGGTAGAAGAAATAAACAAAAAGTATGTTTATATTTGGTACACAAGAGGGAAAGAGTACCCGAGAATGACAGAGGACATTACTTAAAGCATTAATAATTGAAAGAAGTTGAGGGAACAACTCTAGTGCTGTGATTGATTGTACTTGACACACAACATCTTTGTCCTTCTCCAATTGATTTATCTGGTTTTTGCGTTTATATAGATTCTCAAAACATTCAAATATAGAAATATATAAAAATTAAAGAATATAATATACAAGAACATACATACCCACATCTATACATGTTGATTAAAATGAATCTCAGCAAGATACTCCATTTCAGGATCTGCCCTTAGCCATTGCAAGGGGGAATCATTGTTGCTAAATAAATCAAAGTGACAGTCATATAAAAAAGCAGAAAGATCTAGTTGAAGAAATATAAATGGAATGGCATAATACTTTGAACGCATAGTGAGAAACTTGTAAAATAATGCCACTACAAAATAGAGAGGCTGGATCCACGAAGTTCAATTATTAGACCTGAAGTTTGAATGCATTCCCAATTGCTGAGAGTATGGGACTCCATACACCTAATACACCATGAGGTCTTTGATCCGGTGCAGTTTCCAAGGATAATTTTAGCTAGAATTCATCGCCTCCTCCAACCACCATCCTTCACCGCCTCCTCCAATTTTCATGGACTCGATCTGCTACTCCAGCCTCTAAGCGGAGCCCTCAAGTCGATCAAACCACTCGGTGGTATCGAATCTCCAATGATGCACGTCAAAGAGGACTTGAGCTCGAAGAGGGCACTGTAAGAACCTCGATATCTTCTTCGCGGCCTTCTCCTTCTCCATCTTCTTCTCGACCGTCTCGATGTTCCAACGGCTGGAGACGAAGAATTTTCCAGCGAGTTCAAGGCCGTTACGGAGAGCTCTGGAGAGAGTATCAAGCTGCATCTGAAGTCTCCGAGTAAACTTCACGCCGAAGTACTTTGATCTGAGATACGAGCTTGGTTGTGTTATTCCTTAAGGATAAATAAAAGGGATTCAGTAGTGGTGGAGGAGGATTAGGGTTTGTAGACAAAAGAAGAAGGCGATAGTGACGGTTATTGGCTGGTGGAGAGGATAAATTATATGGTGAAATTCAAGCAGTGTTTGAGATAAACAAAATGGAAAGCACACGAAGGAGAAGGAAGAGAACACACAAAGGAGAAGGAGAAGGAGAAGGAGAAGGGGGAGATGCAACAGGCGGGGTTTTATTTTTTTAGGGATTTCATTTGCCCCCTTTCTACTAAATTAGGGATTTCATTCCACCCTTTCTACTAAACGCGCGTTCATTAAAATTATAAAATGACACCTATAGAGGACGCGCCTTTAAGACACAGCGGCCTCCGTGTTTTTAATTTTTTTTTCTTCTGACACTAATTTAAGGGCACACAATAATGTGTGACCTAAATCCTTAAATTATTTGAAGAGATGAAACTTTTTTAATGTCATTCTCTTTTGCGTAACATAAATCAACGAGTGTCGTGGTTTGCGCGTCGTAAAAGGGTCTTTTTCTTGTAGTGTGTTAACATCTCCATCCTCTCCAGAAGGTAGCAAAAACTTGCTTGGATCTTCTTCTTGCAAAAGTACAAGTTCTTTTTGTAATATCTCATCATCCAAATCGATAAATGAGATCTCTTCTTTTCCTTCCTCTTCTTGCTTGACCTCTGGTAAAGCTCTAAATATTGTTGACTCATCTCCTACCCTCAATGTTAGTGTAGACTCATATACATCAATTAATGCACATGCGGTGTTTAAAAATGACCTCCCCAAAATAATCGGAATTTCCGGGTCTTCTTCCATATCAAGCACCACAAAGTCTACTGGAAATATGAACTTGTCGACTTTAATAAGAAGATCCTCACAAACGCCTCTTGGATGAATTGTTGTCTTTTCTGCCAAATGGATCTTCATGTTTACCGGCCTTGGCTCCGGTAAATTCAGTTTCTTGAAGAAAGAGAAAGGCATCAGGTTAATGCTTACACCCAAGTCGGTCAACGCTTGAGTGACAAGTGCATTTCCAAATTGGCACGGAATTATGATACTCCCCGGATCGCCCTTATTTTCGGGTAACTCACTCAATATTATTTCTGCGACTTCAGCTAAATCTTTCCTAGCAGCAAAGAGACCCTTTAGTAAGTTGAAATACTTGGGCGTTTTAAGCATCGTTTCTACAAATGGCACGTTGACTTGTAGCGCTTTAACATGCTCCATAAAAGCTCTATAAGCTTCAACTTTTTCAATAGGCATGGCTCTGATTGGGAACGGCAAAGGGGGATTATATGGCTTTAAGGGAATGACAGTTTTGTCATTAACGCATGGACTCGTCGAGTCCATTAGAGGGACTCGGCGAGTCTGGTCGGGCTTAGCTGGAGCCAACTCTTCTGCCTTTTCTGTCTTCCTATTGGAGATCCTCTGTGCATGTGTAAAAATTTCTTCATCGCTGGAAGTCACTGCACTCACATTCTCCATTCTCAGATTGTTTTCGGTGTTACTTGGAAGTTGACCCGGTCTTCTTTCATTCACTTGATGTGCAAGTTGTCCCAGCTGTTTCTCAATGTTGAGAATGGATGCCTGCTAATTCCTTAGCATATTTTTGGTCTCGTGTACTGCAGCATCGTGATCATTGTGTCTCTTTTCGGACGTGGCTATGAATCTAGTGAACAATTCTTCTAAATCGGCTTTCTTTTCCATTATCGGTTCTTCCTTTTGATAAAATCCCCTCTCCTTCTGCTTGTATTTCTCCTCCTTAGCCTTCTTGTATTCTTCGTATGGGAGCCATTCCTTCTTCGGTTTCCGCCAATTCTCGTCGTAACGATCGCCGCTTGAGTAGAACACTAGAGCTTTCTTGTTTCCATTTTCATCCAAATCACAATCTTTTCTGAGATGGGGCCCTCTACAATTCTCACATCCAACTCGAATAGCATGGATTGTTTGATCCATTTTTGTCATCCTTCTATCTAGACTATCGAGCTTAGCTATTACCGCCGCCATGCTATCATTTGCCGAGTTCACTACCCCCCGACTTACTTCGTTTCTTGGATTGTGGTATTCTCTAGAATGCTTAGAGAATTCTTCAATTAACTCCTTAATTACCGGGGGCGCCTTCTTCGTGAGCGGGCCTTGTGAATCGACCAATTGCCTTGTGGTGACATTGACTCCATCATAGAAGATGGAGACCTCTTGTTGGCTATTGAGGTCATGGTGTGGGCAATTTCGAAGAAGACCTTTGTACCTTTCCCAAGCTTCATAAAGAGATTCTCCGGGTTATTGCTCGAAGTTGGCAATGGATTTCTTTAGCTTGACTATTTTGGAAGGCGGGCAAAAGTGGTCTATGAATTCTTCTTTCATCTTGGCCCATGTGGTGACCGATCCGGGAGGAAGTGACTTTAGCCAATCCTTTGCAGCACCCTTGAACGTGACTGGAAGCATGCGAAGAAGCTGGGTCTCGCATGGAACATTTGGTACATTGAAGTAGTCAGCCACATCATTCACTTCGTCCAAGTGCTTGTAGGCGTCTTCGTGGTCTTTCCCATAAAAAGGAATCTCCTTGAGTTGCGCAAGAATATGACCCTTTAGCTCGAAAGTAGCGGTAGCGGGAATTGCGGGCTGCACAAGTCCCGGGCCAGTGTCATCGCGCATCCTTTTCTTCCATTCCCCCATGGGGACTTCATCGATATTAGCCATAGTTATAGCTAAATCGTCTTCAAAATCGGATTCGTTCTCGTATGTGGGTTCTTCCTCTTCCTCGGTCTCGTACTCGGTGTCTTCTTTAATTGTGTCTTCGATTGTCACAGAGGCACTGGATGCTCCTGATCCGCTGCTCCTCTTCTTGCTGAAAACGGACTTGAGGTTCTTGAGTGGCGAGTTCTTTGAAGAAGCGGATTCTCCAACGGTTTTGCCTTTGCTCCTCCTTAGTGCGGATTACGGGTCTTCAAGAGGAGGGACCAGAGGTGTATCAGATCCTCGGGTCATGAAACAACTGTAAACAAAACAAAAAGAACGTGTAAAAAGAACAAAAAATAAATAAAAATTAAAACTGTGAATCAGCGATGTACTCGCCGAGTCGGCACGAGTGCACTCGGCAAGTTCAAGGCAAAAACAGAAAAAAATTTATTACTTTCTTTAAAACGGATTTTTATTAAAACTTATACTAATCACTAAATTACCTTTTAATTAACTTTGTGTAAGATAAATCCGACACAAAGGATCGATTAAACTAGAATTTAATGTTAATTTTAGAACTGTTCCCCAGCAACGGCGCCAAAAACTTGATGTGTGTAAAACTCAACTAGTTTTAAACCTAGTTTTTAATAAAAATAAACACACAAAGGCAGTGGACCTATCAATTGTGGTAAAGCTAAATAAGTAGAGTATCGAACACAAGGACTGGTAAATTAAAACTAAAAACTAATTTTATCTAAATTAATTAATAAGTAGGGGTTTTCTCTAGTTTTACAAGACTAGAAACTTACTAACTATCTAAAAACTAGGAAAGCAAAGAACTAACTAGATTCAATAATGAGAAGGAACTTCTGTTTAGTTCAACTCAATGGATCCTATGGTTGATTTCATGGTAATAGTGCAATGGATTAATTCTTTTATTGGCTACCGACTCTAATGATTAGCTTCGCGTTCACTACACTAAACCTTAGTGAAATAACTAACTCAACCAGTGATCAGTTGTCTAACTTAATGAAATTCACTGGATTAATTATTCGGGTTAATTTAGACTTGCAATAATTAACTAATTTGGTCCTTTAGTTAACATCTTGTTGATGGTCATCATGCAAGCTCACACATGAATTTACTTAATTTTCTTGTTAATTCTAGTTTCATGTTCATTAATCCTAGACATATGACAAAGTGGTCACATAAACATATGAGGTTGATAATCAAAAGATGTTCATGCTATTTAATTACCTTCCTATTAACAAAAAATTAATTATCATTCACACACAAGGTTCTTTAGCAAGCTAAAATAACAAAAATCACCAATATTAAATTAATCCTACCAATAATCAAACCATAGTATCAATTTTGTATCCCCAAACAAAAGTTTAAGAGTTTTAGCTCATGATTGAAGTAAATAACAGAAACCAAACAAATTCTAATTGTCTAACCATAATAAAAAAACAAAAGATTGAGTAGAATGATGAAATTTTCCTCAAATCTTCTTCGGAATTGAATGCTAGCTTGTATCTTCGTTCTCTAGGGTTTTTCTGGCTCTTCAATCGCAGCTAACCTCTCCAGAATTCTCCCCTGTCGATCTGAGAAGTTATCTTTATATATGCGAAACGACTCGTCGAGTCAGGTGACGACTCGCCGAGTCCATCTCTCAGTCCCCGTATGCGATAAGTCTCTGAGTCTTCGAGTCTTTATCTTCTCGAATATTCGCTTGGACTCGCCGAGTAGTCAACCCTACTCGTCGAGTAGGTGTTGTTTTTAGTGTTTTTCTTCTTTGTTCAATTCCTGAGCTCTCAACCGCTTCTCCTGCTTCCTTTTGCTTCCAAGCTTCACTTTTGGACTGAAAATATAATTCAAACACTTTTAAGTACCTTTTGTCCATGATATTCAATAATTTAGCTAATAAATGAATAAAAATCTATACTTAATATGAACTAAATATGCAAATATCAAAATACCCCACACTTGACTTTTGCTTGCCCCCAAGCAAAACTGAATTTTAACACATTAGAATCACATATGACAACTCCAATCCAACCCAGCCATTATGCCAAGACCGCAACGCATGCATTTGTGTCTAAAATTTTCCTAATAACCCCCCATACTCCAAATACTCACAATCCTCATAAACATTCGCCCACTCACCCCGAACTATGCTCATTTTATGCATCCCTCCGAATCCATCCGTAGAAAACCTCTTACCCTCAAGGTATTTTTAGTTGAGCAACCCAAGCATACATAATCTAGAATTACAATTTATGATACCAGTACCCAAACCCTAGCAGTTAGAACACTCGAGTATAGAGGATAGGGATGATAGTTTCGGCTATTCCTTTGGTAAATGTTGTGGCCGAAAATAAGGAGCCAAAAGACTCTATTTATACCTGACACAAGGAGCCTTGGAAACCCTAATTTGAATATAATATTCATATTTCAAATTTGGTAATTATCTAACTCCCGAATTATTCTTAAGGAATATTCCAAAAAACATAATAAGCCTCCTAAAACCGTCCAAGGCTTAAGAATGTTCTGGAATACCTTCTTGTGAAACTACTGAACAATTACAGCTTAATCCTTGCACTTTTAATTGATCCATTTTATCTCAAAGTATGAACGACTGTGTGGTTTTGAATAATTAAATCATTCAGGAAGTAAAACATGCAAAGAGAAACACAAGAATAAACATTTAAAAAAGGCAGTAACTATACTCATAAATAATCTCTATTATTTAATCACTAAAATCAATTACGTTTATTTTGTTACAAGTTTCAAACTACTAACTAACTACTAAAACTAATATTATCTCTTAAGTCGATGCTCCTAGCATGTTGGTAATGTTTAATCCTACTCAAAGTCTTTGTGAAAGGATCTGCAAGATTATCTTCTGAGGATACTCTCTACACCAGGAGGTGATCTTCAACCCTTTGTCTGATGTAATGGTACTTTTTGTCGATATTCTTGGATCTACTATGATCCTTGGGTTCTTTGGTCAAAGCATTGATGCCTTCATTGTCACAGAAAAGCTCCAATGCCTCTTGAATGGTTGGGAGTAATCCGAGATCACCGATGAAGTTCTTTAACCAAGAAGCTTCCTTTGATGCTTCACTCGCTGCGATGTACTCTAATTCACAAGTAGAATTAGCCACATTTTCCTATTTGGAACTCTTCTAAGTAACTGCTCTACCGTTTTACAAAAACACCCATCCCGACTGAGAAAAAAATTGTCTTGATTTGTCTGAAAGTTGGCGTCACTATATGTAATCACTCTCAATTTATCACTTCCACCAAGGACCAGAAACATTTCCTTTGTCATTCGTAAATACTTAAGAATGTTCTTTAATACAGTCCAGTGAGCTCTGCCAAGATTTCCCTAAAAGCGACAGACCATGCTCAAAGCATAAGACACATCAGGGCGAGTACATGTCATAGCATCGATGATTGAACCTATTAGCCGA